>NW_027507748.1:450000053-450600053 GCF_037356315.1 Lithobates pipiens | reverse complement strand
TTCCAGGTGTATTGGATGTTTGGTACCCCACTGATCTCTGTAGTTTCTTCCATTGATCTCTATGTCCTGCAGTGAACAGCAGATGGAACAACATAGCACAGCTGGGGAAGCTGACATCTCCCCGCTGGAGGCATCTAATGTGGCAATCTGTACGCCGATACTTATATACAGTAATAGATAATTGCTGCCTTTTTATTCTTTGCATTTCTTATTTTTCTTTTTCTTCTTGTTCTTCCCACAGTGGCCATTTTCAGATGAATTCATCTACTTTTTACTTTCATCAGAATAACAAAACATGAATGTTTATTGGTTGCTATATGTTCCTTCACTTTACACATAGGGGTTGATTTACTAAAGGCAAATAGACTATGCCATGTGCAAAGTGCAGTTGCTCCACAGCTTAGTAAATGAGCAGAAGCTTTGCTGACTACCATCATACAATCACGTACAAACAAAAATGCATTTTTCTTTTATTTTCCTTGCATGTGATTGGGTATTCTTTGCAAAGTGAAGCTTTACCTCATTTACTAAGCTCTGGAACAACTGCACTTGCAGAGGGCAGCTGCTAAAAGCAAAAGGGTTCTCAAACCACTTGATAGAAACACTGCTGAAAAGCAGGAAGGTTGAAACACGTAACATATACCAGAAGGTATGGTGCACAGAGAACAACTTCAAAACACAGAGCTTGGTAGCAGTCTTAGAATTTCTACAGAGTGGAATAGACAAAGGACTAAGCCTTAGTACGTTGTAAAGTCAAGTCTCAGCACTATTGGTTTATCAGGAAAAAAGGCTAGCCTCAGATCCATGGATAATTAGACTCTTTAGATATGTTTGCCTTTAGTAAATCAACCCCATACTCTCTGCCTGTAAGACGCTTACTTGAAGAGGCAATGTGCAAAGTGTAGACTTCCATAGCAGGTTCAGATGGAGTGTTGCCAGAGCTGTGTTTACCATAGTTGCACCCTTAAACCTCGTACACACAATCAAATTTTCCAAAGACAAAGTGTCTGACTTTTGTCCGAAGGGCGAGTGCCTGGATTTTGTCTTGCATACAAATGGTACACAATTGTCGGCCAACAAACGTGAACATGGTGACGTACTAAATGTACTACAAGCCGATAAAGAGGAAGTTCAATTGTCAGACACCACCCTTTGGGCTCCTTCTGCTAATTACGTGTTAGTAGAAGCTTGGTGAGTGCTGATTTGCGCTTTTCATTTTTCGCTTTTAAGTTAGTTTCTGAACGGCCATTCGTCAACCAGACATGTTGCAGAATCAGAGGAGATAACGTGTTATTTATTATTGGCCTTGGAGTTATTGCTTTGACCCAAATCCAGTCCAGGAACACGAGAAGTTCTTTGATCAAAAATTGGTTGCCTTATTAATCGTGACCAATTATGTCATATGCCTTTGCTGCGGAAGCTCCAGGAGAATAATCCAGATGATTTTCGTAATTATCAACGGATGACGGACCCCTGCTTTCACCAACTATTGGCATTGTTGACCCCCTATATTAAGAAGCAGGACACATGCATGAGGCTTTTATTTTATTTTTTGGTTGAATAATGATTTGATTTGGTATATTTTCTATATTCTTAGATGCATAGAATGCACTTTTTGGTTAAGTTCTTTTGGCAGATAACATGTTTAATTTTATTTGTTTCCTTTTTTTAATGAACAATAAAAGAATTGTTTAGAATAATACTTGGCTATGTGTTTTACTTCAAATGACAGTTTGGGAGTTTGGGAGTAGGCAGTTACATTTAAAAAAATACAATGTAAAATTAGCAAGGGACACCGACATAGTTATACCTTTGATCTTAAAAACAACGGGATAATGGTGTTGTGGTAACTTGCCCCCCCCCCCCCCCCAAAAAAAAAACAAGCATAATAATATTGTTCTTGATATGACTAGAAAATAAAAGCCTTTTAAAATACATTTGGCAGAACTCCATTAGTATCACCAGCAAAGCAGCTTCATTATTATCCCATTAAAGAAGAAGAGAATGTGCGCTGCATTTCGAGATTTCATAATTTGACTTGTCACAAATGTTAATTCTCCATTATGAACACTAGTTTACAAGTCCGACCACTTTTGGCTCGTCCTTGCTTCCGCGCATGCGTGTTTGTACTTTGGACTTTTGTCAGACGGACTTGTGTACACACAATAGGAAAATCTGACAACAGACCGTTTTTAAAGCCTACCATCCAACATTTGCCTGCGGAAAATCCGACAACAATTGTCCGATGGAGCGTACAAAAATGGTCGGATTTTCCGCCAACAGCCTGTCATCACACAATTCCCGTCAGAAAATCTGATTGTGTGTAAGAGGCTTCAGAAAGCAGGGTTAAAAGGGCAACACCAACCTCAACATTTACAAACCATTAATCCTTAGCTATTTTGTTTCGCATCCATGGTAAAATTTATCAACAACTTGTAGGGGAGGGGTGGCAGGGGAGGCTGGAAGTCGTCAAAAGACTGTACAACAGAAGAAACATTAAACCATCTCTCCTCTTTTCTACAGCAAAAAAACAGCCCTACATCTCAAGCAGACCTCATACTCTCTCCAATGGGACATTCTAGTACTAACAGAGCTTGCATCATTTCGGTGTCCCTGGGACAGCAGGATGTCCAAATATGGCCCTTGCTATTACCCAATACTTACAAACTACTTACTAACTATTGGCCAAAATACCAAAGTTTTTCACTGCCTTATTAGTTCATTCTGGAAGTTTCATTTGGTTATAGAAAACCTGTTATAATAAAAATGTAGAGGCATTTATTGCTGAACTACCCTTTTGAAAATGCTAATTGCTTGGCTGTCATGCTGACCCTCTTACTTTGATACGTTGAGTTACTGACCCAGAATATGCATACAAATATAGAATTTTGATTCATCTCTAACGTTCTTGATTTGCATAACTGGTCTGGAAGAGTGTATCTGCAAATATTAAAGCGGTTGTATACCCGCACAGAAATAAAATAAAACAAAAAACCTGTAAGGCAAAAGCATAATACTAGATCATTATGAAATACTTACCCTAGAACGAAGCGGTGGCATCTAATTCCAGTCCACGCTGAGGGAGCTGACATTTTGTCCTCAGCGTTTCTTCTGAGTTTGCGGTTCTTTTGCTGTGAGTGGCTGAAGCCGTGATTACGTCACTCCCGCGGATACGTGCAGGAGTCTTCTTCCTGGCAAGGTTCGGCAGCATCTGCAGGACCTTCAGCCGGGCCTTCACAGCACATGCTGCATGCAAAGTGAATATCTCCAAAACCGTACAGGTTTAGGAGATATTAATTTTACCTACAGGTAAGCCTTATTATAGGCTTACCTGTAGGTAAGAATAAAAAAAATGGGATATACAACCGCTTTAAAGCCAGAGGATCTGGATGATGACCAGGCAACTTGAATTTTCAGAGGAGTGCAAGCAATGGCAGTTCCTTTATTTCTTCAGAACAGGTTTACATACATTACTCATAAAGCTTATCTGTGTGTTGCTCCTGCAGGACAAATTAACTGTTTTGTGTAGAGGTCACCATCCTTCCCCGATCCAAATACTCACTTTCCCTTTTCTCTCCCACTACTCTGTTTAGCTATGTGGAACATGTGATTTCATCCATTTCATCTCAGTATACAGTACTGAGTGCCTAAGGGGTCACTTTTGATGAGAGAAAATCCATTGCCAAGGGTAAGTTTGGTTTGGACCAAAGTCACATGAAGAATACTCAGGGCCTCTCCTCTTTGCTGCCATGGCCAAACAGAACATAGGGGAAGCGAAAGAAAGGTAAATGTAAGCAGACCACATGGTAGGCTTTTAAGTGAACCTGCAAAACACAAGTTCACCCAAAGTTCTTAATGATAAAAAAATCAAAAAGATCCTTTCAAAACAGAAACATGGGAACTTTTGTTAACCACTTCCCGGAAGGATTTGCCCCCTTAAAGTGATTGTAAGTTTTTAAAAAAAAAATAACATATCATACTTAGCTCCACTGTGCAGCTCGTCTTCTGGTGTCCCCTGGCAGCTTAGTGGCTCCTCCCCACATCAGATAACCCCCTAGGAGAAGCGCTCTCTCGAGGGGGTTACCTTGCGGGTGTGCTCCCGAGTCCAGCATTAGCATCCATAGACACGAATGCTGGACTTGGCCCAGGTGTCCGCGTCATTGGATTTGATTGACAGCAGCGAGAGCCAATGGCTGCGCTGCTATGAATCTATCCAATCAGGATATGAGACACCGGCCGGAGCTGGTGTGCTCGTTCCCATGGCGCAAATTTCAGGGCTCAGGTAAGTATACAGGGGGCTCGGGGGAAAATGTTTTTCCCCTTAATGCATAGAATGCATTAAAGTGAAAAACGGCGAGGGTTTTCAACCCCTTTAATGACCAAGCCATTTTTGCGATATGGCACTGCGTCGCTTTAACAATTGCGTGGTTGTAGGATGCTGTACCCAAACACAATTTATGTCCTTTTTTTCCCACATATAGAGCTTTCTTTTGGTGGTATTTGATCACCTCCACGTTTTTTATTTTTTGTGCTATAAAAAAACTTCAATTTTGAAAAAAAAGCAATATTTTTTACTTATTGCTATGATAAATATCCCCCCAAAAAATATATTAAAAAAATGTCTTCCTCAGTTTGGGCCAATATATATTCTTCTACATATTATTGGTAAAAAAATAGCAATAAGCATATATTGATTGGTTTTTGCAAAAGGTATAGGATCTACAAAATAGGGGCTATATATATGGCATTTTTATGATTTTTTTTTTTTACTAGTTATGGTGGGGATCTGCGATTTTTAGCGGGACTGCGACATTACGGCGGACAGATCAGACACTTTTGACACAATTTTGGCACCATTGACATTTATACAGCGATCAGTGCTATAAAAATACACAGATTACTGTGTAAATACCACTGGCAGGGAAGGGGTTAACAATAGGAGGTGATCAAGGGGTTAAATGTGTTCCCTTGTGTGTGTTTCTAACTGTGGGGGGATGTGACTGACTAGAGGAGGAGCCAGATTGCTGTTCCTAACTAGTAGGCACAGCCAATCTGTCTCTCCTCTCCTAACAGAATGGGGATGTGTACACAAACATGTGTGTACACACACACACACACACACACACATTCTGGCTCTCTTGCCTGCAATCGCACGTGGCGGTGGACATTGCGCCTGCCGGCCACAGGAATCGGATCCCTGCTGTGCAGCGGGTGCACGCACGCCTGCTATAACTGTTTAACCACTTCCCGACCGCCGCACGACGATGTAGGTCGACAGAATGGCACGGGCAGGCATAAGGGCTTACATGTACGTCCTTGCCTTCCCGCCGGTCGGGGGCCCGATCGGGCCCCCGCCCGGTGCCTGCGGCGGTCGGTATTTGTTCGGGAGCGATCCCGGATGAGGGGACGGCCATTCATTCATGGCCACCCCCTCGCGATCGCTCCCGACGAATAGAAATCCTTCGTCACATCACTTCCTCTCCTGTAATGTAAACACAGGAGAGGAAGTGATGTAATCTCTCATCCGTGTCGGTATTTTTCGTTCCGGCACCGAGGAGAGAGGATCGGTGAGTTGCACCAACACGACACTACACAGTAGAACATGCCAGGCACACTCACACCCCCCGATCACCCCCCCAATTACCCCTGCCCCCCAGTCACAGTGACACCAATGTCATTTTTTTTTTGCATTGGTGTCATTTGTGACTGTAATAACTGTTAGGGCAGTTAGGGTTAGCCCCCTTTAGTTCTAATGTACCCCCCTAACCCCCCAATAAAGGTTTAACCCCGTGATCACCCCCAGTCGCCAGTGTCACTAAGGCTGGGTTCACATTGCAGCGGTTTATGAGAACGAATGTGATTCGTACCGCACTGCAGTGCAAATCACATCCGATCTCTGTGCGATTCGAGTTCAGCCATACAGATAGTATGGCTGAATTCGCATCGCACCCGCCGCACCCGCCGCAAATTCGCACGGGACCCTTTTTTTGGCCCGCAGCAGAATCGGATCGCATGGGTGTTCACACCATGCGATCCGAGTTTGCAGATCGCACTGCGATATGCAAACTGATCTGGGGGTGTCATTAACATTTCACTGACACTCCCAGCAGTTCGCATAGGGCAGTGTGAACTACCGCCGGGAGGCATGCGATGCGGGAACCCGCCGCGGATTCGTGGCGTTCCCGAATCGCTCCAGTGTGAACCCAGCCTAATAAGCGATCGTTTTTCTGATCGCTGTATTAGTGTCACAGGTGACGCTAGTTAGGCAGGTAGGTATTTAGGTTCGCCGCAACTTTTTATAGCGCCAGGGACCCCCATATACTACCGCATAAAGCCCCCTGATTGCCCCCTAGTTAACCCTTTCACCAGTGATCACCATATAACTGTTACAGGTGACGCTGGTTGGTTAGTTATTTTTTTATAGTTTCAGGGCACCCGCCATTTATTACCTAATAAAGGTTTAACCCCCTGATCACCCGGCGGGTGTCATTTGTGACTGTAATAACTGTTAGGGCAGTTAGGGTTAGCCCCCTTTAGTTCTAAGGTACCCCCCTAACCCCCCCAATAAAGGTTTAACCCCGTGATCACCCCCCGTCGCCAGTGTCACTAAGGCTAGGTTCACATTGCAGCGGTTTATGAGAACGGATGTGATTCGCACCGCACTGCAGTGCAAATCACATCCGATCTCTGTGCGATTCGAGTTCAGCCATACAGATAGTATGGCTGAATTCGTGTCGCACCCGCCGCAAACTCGCACGGGACCCTTTTTTTGGTCCGCAGCAGAATCGGATCGCATGGGTGTTCACACCATGCGATCCGAGTTTGCAGATCGCACTGAGATATGCGAACTGATCTGGGGGTGTCATTAACATTTCACTGACACTCCCAGCAGTTTGCATAGGGCAGTGTGAACTGCCGCCGGGAGGCATGTGATGCGGGAACCCGCCGCGGATTCGTGGCGTTCCCGCATCGCTCCAGTGTGAACCCAGCCTAATAAGCGATCGTTTTTCTGATCGCTGTATTAGTGTCACAGGTGACGCTAGTTAGGCAGGTAGGTATTTAGGTTCGCCGCAGCTTTTTATAGCGCCAGGGACCCCCATATACTACCGCATAAAGCCCCCTGATTGCCCCCTAGTTAACCCTTTCACCAGTGATCACCATATAACTGTTACAGGTGACGCTGGTTGGTTAGTTATTTTTTTATAGTTTCAGGGCACCCGCCATTTATTACGGGGCCTATCATCCATACGGGGATACGGGTGAAGATAACCTGTCTGTCCAAAGAGCTTGAACAGCATGGACATCTTCCGTGAGCTGCCTTTAGTGGTTGCATTTCCTTCCCCTATTCTCCCTTCTTTTCTCACATCTACTAGTTTTTTTAATAGCCTATTATTGATCTTTATATGGATCCATCTAAGGCCCCACTAATTTTGAAACAGCCAGCAAAATTTTCCAAGTGTTCATTCCCCCACTTTTTCATCTTTCTTCCCCCATGGTTTGGGGCGCTGGTTTAATACTTACAATTCTTAACCAGTTCTGTCTGCAATTTTTTTTAAAACAAACTATCGACATGTGTAGAATAAAGACTTGCTAATTTTAAATTTTTAATGATTTTTGTATTCATTAGACCCTACAAGGTACATGTAAAGTCCCACCCGATTCTGTTCTAACAGAGGTCTAAATACGTTTTGGAGCACAGAGTGTTTCTGTAAATAATGTATTGCACAATAAAAGTATTTTTACATATTGAATAATAAAACATATTATTTTAACTTATTGTTCTGTTATTGAACCCTGAAAGTCAAATATATATTTCTATTTTTTATGACACAACAAAAGTTAATGAAATGTAGAAGAACATGAATGGGCTGTTCAGGTTACTGGCATCAGCCCTCCACCCAATACATCTTCCATGATGGCAGGCTCAGTAATCAGTTGAACTGACTTAGAATATGTATCTGGCCGGTATAGTGAGGTTGGAGGAGGTCAAATGTATTTGTCCACATGACAGATTGCCTTTAGCACCTCTTGTTAGACAAAGCTTAACCTTAAGACACTTTGATTATTCTTCACAACCGGCCATTTATGCTAGTTCCATGAAATTCTTTTATTATTCATTCTTTCTTTTATAAACCCTTCCTCCCCACAGAAAAGTGCTCAGCTTTATGAGGTTACGTGTGTAGGCAGTAGACATAAAAAAATAATGAGTGGTGTCACATTTTTGGCGGCGAGAAATGCTCAAACCTGCAACAATTTTAATTATATTTGAGTAGCCAATCTCGAGGCAGTGACAAAGGTTAATTTATAAACATCACTGCAATGCAGTTACAATCTGCCTTCTACAGTAACTCATTTGATTTTCTGAAATGCTGTGTTTTTCTCTAAATGTGAACACTTGAATAAACTTTGATTGTTTTGCTCAGTGATCCTAATACATTTCTTCCATTTAGCTGATGACCATTGATCGATCGCTCAGTATATCTTAAAAAGAAAAATAAGAAACTAAACCGAACAGGAAGCAGTGTACTGTGAAATGGTAACATTCTGTGCCTGGAATCGTCTTCAATTTGTAGGAACCATTACTTACATACAGTATTGTCATATCATGGCTGCTTTTGTCTGAAGAACAAATAAAGCATATTTGAATAGGATTTTTTTATAACTGGGCATTTACTGGTATATAAAACACTGAATAAAATAAAAGGCAAACAAGTATGTGCCATGTTGTGCCAGTGCACCCTACAAAGTAAAAGCAAACATACAGTTTTATAAAACCACAAGATTTATACAGGTTTTTAGTCTTTTTATTTTTATGTGCTGATTTCCGTTTTAGGAAAAATATGTTACTATTTATCTGCTTTATCAATAACACAAAAAATATTTAAACTGGTGCATTAGATGAGGAGTGGGAAGAAGCATCAGAGGCTCACAAAGTAATCGCTCCCAAAATGTCAGATATATATATACATACACTGTAAATATCCTGCACAGAGCATACCTGGTGCTAGTATTAATATCTAAATATGAGCTCTTCCGTAACCCTCTATGCCCAAAGTGTCAGGGAATCCATAGGTACTCTCTGGTGTATGCTATTGGATTGTCCAACAATTTAGACCTTTTGGAAACAGGTGTTTCAGTTCATATACAATATGATTGGGGTCAACAGCCACTCTTGGCCCCAAACTATGGTTTTTAAGTATAATGGGAAATCTAGAACTGAAAAGATATAAATACATTTCAGGAAACATTATTTATGACCTGAAAGCCACTACCCCCAACAACAATACAGTGACATAAATGCCAACATCCCCTATAAGAAATGTCTATATGTCAGAAACCATGAATCAGACTGAGACAGAAGTACAATTAAATCACACTTGTTTATTAATAAAAATAAAAAGGTAAATAGAAAAAGCGTAGTCAAAGCATAGCCAGAGTCCAGTAACCAGATAGAGTAGTCAGCCAGGCCAGAGTTCAATAACCAGATCGGGTAGTCAGCCAGGCCAGAAGTCAAGGATCCAAGTAGAGCAACAGCAAGCAGGATAAGGAGCCAGAAGGGATGTCAGCAAGCCAGTCTTTAGACAAACCACAGGAGATGGTTTCTTGTGATGTGACCAAGGTGAAGGCAGAGGTGAAGTGAGCTGGATGGCTTTAAGTAGGCAGGTCAGACGAGCATCATCAGGAACAGCTGGTAACTGTGGAGAGAGAAGAGAACTGGCAATTAGCCGACAGCTGAGCAGCCAGCCCAGAGAAGGAAGGGCTAAGCCAGCCCTGACACTATACAGTGCCTTGAAAAAGTATTCATACTCCTTGAAATTTTCCACATTTACAACCAAAAACATAAATTAATTTTTTGGGAATTTTATGTGATAGACCAACACAAAGTGACACACAATTGTGAAGTTGAAGGAAAAAAATACATGGATTTTAAATTTGTTTACAAATAAATATCTGAACAGCAATAAACATTTTGTTCTAATGAGTGTTAATTTTGGCAGCAAATTTCAATTTTGTTTTAGTCTTAGTCATTTGACTAAAATGCCATTTTAGTTTTAGCCCCATTTTAGTCATCTGCAATTGTTTTAGTTTTAGCCGTATTTAGTCGACTAAAATCTCCAGTACGTTTTAGTTGACAAAAATGTCCTACATTTTAGTCGACTAAAACCATATGGGTTTAGTTAAATTGTGATGCATTATTTAGGCATATCCGGTATTAAGGTTTGAAAAAACACACAGCCACAGATTTAGCCACTTTGGATGATCTGAGGAGGCCTGTAATGTACACAGTGCTCTGGACAGTGGTCTAAGTTGGCCTGTAATGCTGCACAGTGCTCTGGACAGTGGTCTGAGTTGGCCTGTAATGCTGCACAGTGCTCTGGATGGGGTCTGAGAAGGCATGTAATGCTGCACAGTGCTCTGGACTGTGGTCTGAGGAGGCCTGTAATACTGCCCAGTGCTCTGGACAGTGGTCTGAGGAGGCCTGTAATGCTGCACAGTGCTCCGAACAGTGGTCTGTGGTCTGAGGAAGCCTGTAATGCTGCACAGTGCTCTGGTGGACGGTGGCTGTAATGCTACACAGTGCTCTGAACAGTGGCCTGAGAGGCTGGTGATGCTTCATAGTGCTCTGGACAGTGGTCTGTGGAGGTCTGTAATGCTACACAATGCTCTGGATGGTGGTCTGAGGAGGCCTATATTGCTGCACAGTGCTCTGGATGGTGGTCTGAGAGACCTGTAATGCTGCTCATTGCTTTCGCTGGTGGCATGAGAGGCTTGTAAAGCTGCACAGTGCTATGGATGGTGGTCTGAGTGGAGGCCTGTAATGCACAGTGCTCTGGGATGGTGGTTTGACTCTGAGAGGCCTGCAATGCTGCACAGTGCTGGATGGTGGTCTCAGGTCTGAGAGATGACCTGAAATGCACAGTGCTTTGGATACCAGTGGTCAGAGGATGTTTGTAAAGCACAGACAGTGCTCTGGATGGACGTGGTCTGAGGGGAAGCCTGTTATTGTACACACTCATAGTGCTCTGGACGGTCCTCATTGGGAGTGGGATTTTCGTCGGGAGGCCTGTAATGCACAGTGCTGCTTTGGACAGCCGTCTGAGGACTTGGAAGCCTATGGCCCCTTTTACAGGGGGCGGATCAGTAATGATCTGCCCCGTGATGATCCGCTCGCTCAGCGGGGATCGCTCCATTGTCCGCGCTGAGCCGGCGGTGGACAGGGCGGTCTCCGCACACTGTGCAGGGACCGCCCTGTCAGCTCTCCGCTCTCCTCTATGGGGATCGGATGAGCACGGACCGTCTGCCCGTGTTCATCCGATCCGCTCTGCAGACGGATAGAAAAATAGTATTTTCCTCAGTCTGCAGAATCGGACTGTTGCGGAGGCGGACAATAGCGAGTGTCTGCGGATGTTCATCCGCAGACACCCGCTGTCCCATGTATGTCCGTATTTCATCCGCAAACGGATGGATGAAATATGGACATACTGTCCGCATGTGTGAAAGGGGCCTAATGCTGGCTGTACAGTGCTGCTAACTGCTGCTAAGTGAAGCACGCTATGGACTCGAGTCGCTTGCTTGCTGGGAGAGGAAGCAGGCGGAGCTCCATAGAAACCAGGAGTTCACAAGGTAAACATCCCTGCCTCACATTTTTGTTTTAGTTCTTTAACGAAAAACATAATTGATTTCCGTCATTGTTTTTGTCAGTAGACTAAAATGTGGTGCACTTTCCTCACTGTAAAAAGGCAGCTGATGAAAATTTTGACAAAAATGTTTTTGTTGACTAAATTAACACTGGTTCTAATTAGAGAAATAGAAAACTTCTTAATGTATAATGTTTGTATATTATGACAATGTGAGGCCCTGCCACTGTGAAAATGGGTGTAAAAAAGGACACAAGTTTCGCACAAATGCAAAGTACGGCACTCCAGGATATCAGTCTTATGAGAATTAAATGCTTTGCTTTTTGGTATTCTCAGACTGAGTTCGGGAGTTTGGAGATTTTAAAATGCTTTGGGAGGGAAGAAATCTTCCACTTAATGTCTGAGTCTTACTGTAGTCCAGCAAGGGTGTGTGTCCAAGTGCACACAATCCTCATTATAAAGGATCTGGAGATAGCTTAGGGCTCTCTTTAGGAGGCGTGTACTTCATCCAGGAGAAGGGCATAGTCCCATAGGTGCTCCATTCAGGAGACAGCTGACTGGGCCTGTGTAGCAGGGTGCTTCAACAACAAGCTGAGTGAGCCAGGGGATACCAGAGAACCAGAGGAGCTAGGTGAGATGATCAGAGGGACCAGTGAAGAGGGAGTCAGGTGGTTTGGCGTTATTTTTGTGTTATTCGTTTTGATCATGATTTTTTAATTTTGTGTTTAATAAAAGTGGGCGGGAAGGCCCTAAAATGAAATTCGGACTGGCAGAATCTCACTGAGCTAATAATCCTCTAAGATCGCAATATACAGTATTTTCCTTGTTTATTGTGTGTAGCACTCAAGGACAAAAAAGTATATGCTTTTTAGTTAGGTAAACATGAATTATCGCATTTATCAGTTGCGTATGATCTGCAGCCAGCAAGAGGTGGAATTGAGTTAGGCGGGCTATACACATTTCGAATCTCACCTGGATCAGCAGGAACCAACCAAGATTCGAACATTAATGGGCAACCTGAAAGTACCAAGTTGATCGATCAATATAACCAGCCTGCTGGATTCACTGCTAAAGCTGCTAGCGTTAATCACTGTCTTCTCCTGTCGGGGACGGCTTCCCCCTCCCGTTAGTAGCAGACATTTGCTGATTCCCCTGTTAGCATTGTCTGTGTTGATGGGGGAATTGTGCAAATTTATTTGGGCTGTGTATGAGCAGCCTTATGCCGCGTACACACGAGCGGACTTTTCAACATCCAAAGTCCGAAGGACTGAGTCCGTCAGACTATCCAATCGTGTGTGGGCTGCAACGGACTTTTGACTCGCCAAAGTCCGAAGGACTTTAGAATATGGAACATGCTTCAAATTTTTCCGAAGGAACTCCGCCGGACCCGGTCCCCTTCGAAAAATCCGCTCGTGTGTATGCTACTCCGACGGACTAAAACCGACGCTAGGGCAGCTATTGGCTACTGGCTATGAACTTCCTTATTTGAGCCGAGTCGTACGTCATCACGTTCGAATCCGTCGGAGTTTAGTGTGATCGTGTGTGGCCAAGTCCGCTCAGCCGAAAAGTCTGTCAGAACTCCGTCGGAATTCCAGCAGAACTCCGACGGAACTCCTTCGGAAGTCTGTCGGACATAAGTCCTCTCGTGTGTACGGGGCTTTAGGTCTCCACCACCTTTGCTGAGTATTTTTACCACTTTAATGTGAATAGGCTGTAATCTGATCCGTTGCTGGGAACTCACACACAGTTGAATGCTGCAGCAACCCCACCCATATGGCCCATATGACATTTCTTTTAGTTATTAAATTATATATTGCTAAACAATTATTGTTAAAAGAAAATAATACATGTAATTAAAACGTAAAATATAAATTCATACATTTGTAAACCAAAAAAGAAAATTGACGAAAAACATTGCTAGCTTATCCCTTTACCCTTCAGCTAATGAGAGGAAAAAGTTTTATTACATTTTCAGGTTTATTTAAATGAATTAAAGTGGTTGTAAACCCTTACAACCAACTTTGATCTACAGGTAAGCCTAGATTACGGCTTACCTGTAGGTCCAAGAAATATCTCCTAAACCTACACGGTTTAGGAGATATTTGCCAAAAGACAGGCACCGCTGTCTACGGCGCATGCACCGTAGACAGCGGCGCGCATGCGCGGGAGTGACGTCATCGCGGCTTTGCCGAATGACAGCGGCGGAGCAGTGAGACCCACCAAGAAGATGGATGCTCCTGACTACAGGGGACAGCGGTGACTTCGCTGGTTCCTGTGTCAGGTAAGTGACACATAATGGACTACTATGCGATGCATAGTAGTCCATTATGCTTTACCTTTGCAGGGAATCAAAGAGGAAGTAAACTCATCAGGGTTTACTTCCTCTTTAAGAAGTTAATCTGTCACTGATTTCACAAAATAGGCTGAAAAATTATTTGTTGCTGTAAACTACTGCACTTTCATTATCATTGCCGTTTGTAATGTCTTACTAAATATGCTTGTGTAAAATACTTTCAAAAACAGCAATAAAAGTAAAATTTCCATATGTATTAAATTCCCTACAAAGACTATTTAAACATTTCCAAGATTAGATTTTTCATATTAATATACAGGAGGCCTCATATATGAAGAATGTTCTTGTTGCTTGTGTTTTTTTTTTTTAATCAAGATAAAATATCTTTCTTACATTCTAGATACCTAACATTACGGAACACTGAGATCATTTTAGTGGTGATTATTGTGCTTACCTATGCATATCAGTTTTGTAGTTGCTATGCAAATTCCAGAAATTCAATATTTTATGTGCATGGTATAATAAGTGTTTGCTTTTTTATGAATACCATAGCTGAGCTTTATGTGTAAAGCAATGCCAATTATTACTGTTTTGTTGCAAAAGTTATTTTCTTGTGACGATCTAATAACTAATGGATGGGTGACATGCTTATTTGTTGTCTCATGATTTTGATTCTTAAAGGTTTTTCCTGATCTTGTTCCAGGTCAGTGAATCAGAAAGTAATATCACTACTGGGTCAGCATAAAAGACTGGAAAGCAACATTTAAAGAGGAATTGCAGTTCTTTTGAAAAAGTTTGGTTGCCAGTGACGCAACTAGTCGGGAGGAGGAGCCTGTGACGTTACCAGCAGTGTGTTGTGTGCACTGTCAGCGTATGAGGAGATCCCAGTGTTATGCTATATGCAACTGATCATTTCATATGTGATTTATCCTGTGGGGAAGCGTGAGTGAGGTTCACCCTAACTAAATAGGGATCACTTTGTTATACTATCTACGCAATGGTCTTGTTTGTTCTTTGTTTTTCATGTTATGCAAGCTTGCTGAAAGTTGGAAGTTCATCCATGGGAATTAGCAGTGAAATCTATGAATGAACCATCTGTTACTCAGAAGACTCATTAAGGTTTGATTATCTAGTCCCACATATGTGAATTTATTGGCAGAGACTTTGGTTTGTACACAGTGGAATGTGATAATCTTTTACCTGTGGCAAAAGTTTGCTCTATTGTTACCATTGCACAGAAGGAATTTTATATATTTTAGATATTTCTTATATTTTGTATGGTCCACTATATGTTCATAATTATTCACTTAATTTGGTGGTACACTGCGCAATATTAGTAGGTTAATATTAGCACAAGTATTCATTTAAAACATTTTGTTAATTTAACAGTTTCATAAATGTAAGTGTCACATTGGTTGTGCTCTCAACCAAACTGTCAAACCATCCAACGGCTGGTGTCATAACTGATCACATGTGCAGTAGGGATGAGCCGAACACCCCCCGGTTCGGTTCGCACCAGAACTTTCGAACGGACCCCGCGTTCGTTACGAACGTTAGAACCCCATTGAAGTCTATGGGACTCGAATGTTCGAAATGGAAAGTGCTAATTTTAACGGCTAATATGCAAGATACTGTCCTAAAAAGGGTTTGGGGACCTGGCTCCTGCCCCAGGGGACATGGGTCAATGCCTAAAATGTTTTTAAAAATGGCCGTTTTGGCGGGAGCACTGATTTTACTGACGATTAAAGTGAAAAAAAAAGTGAAATATTCCTTTAAATATGGTGCTTGGGGGGTGTCTGTAGTATGCCTGTGAAGTGCCACGTGTTTCCCGTGTTTAGAACAGTCCCTGCACAAAATGACATTAAACAGAAATAACACCATTTAAAACTGCTTGCGGTTTTAATGTTATATCTGGTTCCTGCAATATGGTTGAAAATCATTCAGAAAAATGGCATGGGTAGCCCTCCCTGCCCATTACCAGCCTATTTGGGTCTTGTACACATATTAAGGGGAACCCTGTACCCATATTAAAAAAAGGAAATGCGTGTGGCCCCCAGGCCCTATATACTCAGAACAGCAGTATACAGGCGGTGCAAACAAGACAGGGACTGTGTAGGTTTGTTGTGTTAAGTTGAATCTGTTTGTAATTTTCAACTGGTACATTTTTAAAGTGTAGCTCCAGTCAAAAAAACTATTTTTAAGCTTTTTGGAAAACATAGGGAAGGGTTATCACCCCTGTATAATTTGTTTTGTCGTCCATCTTTTTTCATCTCACTTGCTGCTGTCTCCTTCCGTTTGCAAGTAGGAGATGTTTGTAAGTTGGATGTTTGAAAGTAGGGGCCTGCCCTATATGCTCTGCAGAAATGGCGGAACAAGGTGTTGGTTTTGCCACAACGTTGTAAGCCCTCAAAGTGACTCTTGGTGGGCGCTGGAGCGCCCTGCTGTGAACGATTATATCAAGAATTGTAATTACATGCCATTGTTGAACAGTGGTAGAAAAATTGACCTTTGGTGGTTGTGGTGCTGGTGCCACAACACTATAAGTCCTCACCGTTACTCTGGGTGGGCACAGGAAGGGGCCTTCCTGTGAAATATTATATCAAGAATTGTAATTACATGTCCCTGTTAAACAGGGGCAGAAAAATTTGGCCTTAGGCACTGCTGCTGGTGCCACCACACTGCAACCTCTGCCATATACTCTAGTTTTATTGCAGGAATTAGCCCTGCTGCAAAGCATTGCATCAAAAATTGTAATTAAACGCCCCTGTTAAACAGGGGCAGAAAAATTGGGCCTTAGGCACTGGTGCTGGTGCCACCACACTGCAACCTCTGCCATATACTCTAGTTTTATTGCAGGAATTAGCCCTGCTGCAAAGCATTGCATCAAAAATTGTACTTAAACGCCCCTGTTAAACAGGGGCAGAAAAATTGGGCCTTAGGCACTGGTGCTGGTGCCACCACACTGCAACCTCTGCCATATACTCTAGTTTTATTGCAGGAATTAGCCCTGCTGCAAAGCATTGCATCAAAAATTGTACTTAAACGCCCCTGTTAAACAGGGGCAGAAAAATTGGGCCTTAGGCACTGGTGCTGGTGCCACCACACTGCAACCTCTGCCATATACTCTAGTTTTATTGCAGGAATTAGCCCTGCTGCAAAGCATTGCATCAAAAATTGTACTTAAACGCCCCTGTTAAACAGGGGCAGAAAAATTGGGCCTTAGGCACTGGTGCTGGTGCCACCACACTGCAACCTCTGCCATATACTCTAGTTTTATTGCAGGAATTAGCCCTGCTGCAAAGCATTGCATCAAAAATTGTACTTAAACGCCCCTGTTAAACAGGGGCAGAAAAATTGGGCCTTAGGCACTGGTGCTGGTGCCACCACACTGCAACCTCTGCCATATACTCTAGTTTTATTGCAGGAATTAGCCCTGCTGCAAAGCATTGCATCAAAAATTGTACTTAAACGCCCCTGTTAAACAGGGGCAGAAAAATTGGGCCTTAGGCACTGGTGCTGGTGCCACCACACTGCAACCTCTGCCATATACTCTAGTTTTATTGCAGGAATTAGCCCTGCTGCAAAGCATTGCATCAAAAATTGTAATTAAACGCCCCTGTTAAACAGGGGCAGAAAAATTGGGCTGCTGGCATCACCCAGAACCAAAAATGTTCTTCCAACATATCAGCGGAGGAGGAAGAGGATAGACAATCAACATAACAGGACAGTCACTCAGCATCAGCATAGGCAGTCTTGAAGGGATGTGGTATTTCAAAAAAAATTATTCGGTTACATCAGCTTCAGGTGCTTGGTAGCTGTGGGTGATCCAAGACTGATTCATCTTGATGAAGGTCAGTCGATCAACTGATTCGGTGGACAGGCGCACCCTGTGATCGGTAACAAAGCCACCAGCAGCACTGAAGGTGCGTTCCGAAAGAACGCTGGATGCAGGACAGGCCAGTAGCTCAATTGCATACTGTGCAAGCTCTGGCCAGTGATCCATCCTCAAGACCCAGTAAGCCAGAGGATTTTCGGTGGGAAAGGTGTCCAAGTCTGACCTTGCCCCTAGGTATTCCTGCACCATGTAAATCAGACGCTGGCGATGGGTGCTGGAACCAATCATACCTTGGGGCTGCGGACTAAAAAATTGTCTGAAAGCATCAGTCAGACGGCCACCTTCTCCACCACTCCTTCTGACCGATGCCTCAGCAACATGTTGTCCAGGACCAGGAGTTTGTAACCTCCCAGTCTCTGGGAACGCGTTGCACATAGCTTTCTGCAAGGCCTCCCGGAGATGTCTCATCCTCTGCTCCCTCTGCGATGGCAAGATAAGGTCAGCAACCTTACCCTTGTACCGTGGATCAAGGAGAGTGGCCAGCCAGTAATGGTCCCTCTCCTTGATCCGAAGAATATGAGGATCCTTCCGCAGGCTTTGCAGGATCAGGGAGGCCATGCAGCGTAGGTTAGCTGAGGCATTCGGTCCGGAGTCCTCTGGGTCACTAAGGACAACATGATCCGCAGCTACCTCCTCCCAGCCACGTACAAGTCCACGTGTTTCTTGGGACTGTAAATCATCCCTATAAGACTGCTGCTGCTGCTGCTGATGCTGAGTGCCAGCCTCCACCTCCATGCTGACACAATCATCCTCCTCCTCCTCTTCCTCCTCCTCATCCTCTTCCTGTGTGATGGGTGGCACAGCAGGAACACTGTCTGGATAAAGGGGGCCTTGAGAGGCAAGGAAGTCCTCCTCTTCCTGCCTCTGTTCTGCCTCAAGTGCCCTGTCCATTATTCCACGCAGCGTATGCTCCAAGAGGTGGACAAGAGGTACAGTGTCACTGATGCATGCACTGTCACTGCTCACCATCCCTGTGGCCTCCTCAAACGGTGACAGGACAGTGCATGCATCCCTGATCATGCCCCACTGGTGTGGTGAGAAAAAACCAAGCTCCCCTGACCCTGTCCTTTTGCCGTAGTCGCACAGGTACTCATTGATGGCCCTCTGCTGCGTGTGCAGCCGCTGCAGCATGGCCAATGTTGAGTTCCATCTGGTGGGCATGTCACATATAAGGCGGTTCTTGGGCAGGTTCAACTCCTTTTGGAGCTCAGCCAGCCGAGCACAGGCATTAAATGATCGTCGGAAATGCACACAGACTTTCCTGGCCTGCTTCAGGACATACTGTAAGCCGGGGTACCTGCCCAAGAACCGCTGCACCACCAGGTTAAGGACGTGAGCTACACAGGGCACATGGGTCAGTTGTCCCTGTCGGAGGGCGGAGAGGAGGTTGGTGCTATTGTCGCAAACCACCATTCCTGGCTTAAGCTGGCGTGGCGTCAACCACCTCTCGGCCTGCCCCTGCAGAGCTGACAAAACATCCGCCCCAGTGTGGCTCCTGTCCCCCAAACAAACCAGCGCAAGCACGGCATAGCATCGTTTTGCCTGCGTACTTGCGTAGCCCCTGCAACGCCTACGGAGCACCGCTGGTTCTGAGGACAGAGCACTGGAAGAGGCCATGGAGGAAGAAGAAGAGGAGGGGGTGGAGGAGAGAGGTGTGTCACAACCAATAGTAGCATTTTGGAGGCGTGGTGGCGGAACAACCTCCAACACTACTGCACCTTGTCCTGCATCCTTCCCAGCAGCCAGAAGAGTGACCCAATGGGCCGTGAAAGACAGGTAACGTCCCTGTCCATGCCTGCTGGACCATGAGTCAGTGGTAATATGCACCTTACCGCTGACCGCCCTGTCCAGCGAGGCAAGGACATTGCCTTCCACATGCCGGTAGAGAGCCGGAATCGCCTTCCGTGAGAAAAAGTGGCGTTTGGGGACCTGCCACTGAGGAACCGCACATTGTACAAACTCACGGAAGGGGGCCGAGTCTACCAACTGAAAAGGCAGCAGTTGAAGTGCTAGCAATTTAGCCAAGCTAGCATTCAACCCCTGGGCATGTGGATGGCTGGGAGTAAACTTCTACCGCCGGTCCAGCAGCTGGGGCAGGGACATTTGCCTGCTATAATCGGACGTGGGTGTACCGCTAGCAGAGTTCCCGGAAGCACTTGGCTGTGACACACCTAATTCTACACCTTCATTCCTCTCAGAGCAGGTTTCAGAGAGGACTGAAGGTCTAGTGGGGTTGGAGATGCCAGCTGATGAGGAGCAAGGAGAGGTCCGCTTTGTTCTTTGGTGTGGGTCTTTGAGGTACGCTTGCCAACGAGCTGCATGGCAGGTCAACATATGTCTGGTCAAGCATGTGGTGCCCAAGCGGCTGATGTTTTGGCCACGTGAGATACGCTTGAGACATATGTTGCAAATAGCAGCGGTGCGTCTCAAAAAAGGCCCACACCAAAGAACTTTTAGAATAACGCGCAGAGGCAGCGCTCTGCACAGGCGGAGCTCTGCGGTGTGATTCAGTCGGTGTGCTGCCCCTAAGCTGGCCCCCGGAGGGCATCCTGCCTCGTTGGACATGTGCCTCCTCCTCCTCCTCCTCCTCCCTCCTTCCAGGCACCCACGTGGAGTCAGTGCCCTCATCATCCCCTCCCTCTCCATCGCTGTAGCAAACCTGGCAGTATGCTGCAGCTTGTGGAACATGACTGCCAGATTGCTGTCCTTCTTGAGCATCCCCTCTCTCTGCGCTCACGCTACTGCCTTCCTCTAGCTGAGTGTCATCATCAGAGCCCACCAAACACTGGGCATCCTCCTGGAGCATGTACCCAACACTGTGCTCAAAGAGTTCAGGAGACTCCTCAGGAGGACGTGGTGGGTCTAGGGAAGGAGTCACTGATGATGACATTGAGAGGAGGGAAGACGGTGCGTTGGCAGCTGCTTTGCGACTACCCTGAGACTGGGTGAGAGAGGATGAGGAGGATGAAGAGGGCTTGGTCATCCACTCTACCAAGTCGTTGGCATGTTGCGGTTCAACATGTCCAGCTGCCGAAAAGAAGGACAAGCATGTCCCATGGCCACGTGCTGATGACAATGCACCGCGTCCACGACCAGCACTGTTGTCTCTAGACACAGAGCCTGCTTGCCCTCTTTTATCGGCTCGCGCCTGTCTGCCTCTCCTTGCTGGCCTTCCAGACATGGTAATGGCCTGAAGGGAGTTGGGTAAAACAGCAGTTGGGTAGTTTATATTGTGCTGGAGGCACACACAACTTCCAATAACTCCTGCAGATGGCAATTGGGCTCAAATAGAGAACAGCTATGTAGGTGGATTATAGCGGTATGTACTGGGTACAGAGCACGCAGACAGCACGCACTATCTCCTAACACTACTGACTGCAAGCTCTATTATTATTGATAGATCACTAGTTATATAGGTTAGGTGAATATCGCGGTGTATACTGCGGTCAGGGCACGCAGACAATAACCAGAAAACAGCAGAGATAAAGGGGTATATACAGATGTATACTGTGCTGTGCTGGAGGCACACACAACTTCCAATAACTCCTGCAGATGGCAATTGGGCTCAAATAGAGAACAGCTATGTAGGTGGATTATAGCGGTATGTACTGGGTACAGAGCATGCAGACAGCACGCACTATCTCCTAACACTACTGACTGCAAGCTCTATTATTAACGATAGATCACTAGCTATATAGGTTAGGTGAATATCGCGGTGTATACTGCGGTCAGGGCACGCAGACAATAACCAGAAAACAGCAGAGATAAAGGGGTATATACAGATGTATACTGTGCTGTGCTGGAGGCACACACAACTTCCAATAACTCCTGCAGATGGCAATTGGGCTCAAATAGAGAACAGCTATGTAGGTGGATTATAGCGGTATGTACTGGGTACAGAGCACGCAGACAGCACGCACTATCTCCTAACACTACTGACTGCAAGCTCTATTATTAAAGATATATAAATATAGTGAAGTGAATAGTGAATATAGTGGTGTATACTGCGGTCAGGGCACAGACAATAACCACTACACAACAGCAAGATAGGAAATCAGCCAAAAACGATCGGTGTGTACTGTGTTGAAGGTATACAGAATACCCACTGCTTCAGATGCTAACACACTACACGAGGCCGCCTCAATGGTGGCCTTATATAGTGTGGGGCGTGCACTACACAGCCTCAGCTATGATTGGCCACAGGCATCCTGCCTGTGGCCAATCATGGCTCTCCTCGCTGCTGGCGCTGCGATTGGCCAAGCATGCAGGGTCACAGTGCATGCTTGGCCAATCATGAGCCAGCAATGCACTGCGCCATCGCAGTGCATTGTGGGGCGTGCGCGCCACACTAATTTTGACACGAACGGACCAAGAGTTCGGATTTCGTCGAACGGACGAACAGCCAATGTTCGAGTCGAACGTACGTTCGACTCGAACACGAAGCTCATCCCTAATGTGCAGCACCATGGCAGTTGAAGATTAAACAGAGGCCAATATGTCAGATTCCTTGGCTGAAAATGATAGGGGGGTTTACTTCCACTTTAAGCATTTTATCTGTGTTTTAGCTGTTTGCTTTAAATTGAAGTGGAAGAAAAGCCTAACTGACACTATTATTAAAAATGTTCCCTCCTCCTACCTATCCTGCATACCCTGCATTGGTGTACACAGCCTATTGCATTAGGGTGTGCACCCCAAAGCTCAACACACATGCCTTTTTCTTCAGCCCCAGCTGCATTGGACAGTGAATAAATGGGAAGTGCTCTGTGCTGAGTGGCTTCATGTTAATTCACAAACTGAAGCATAGTAAATAGTAATATAGTAAGTAAGCATAGTAAATATAGGTAAAATATAGGCAAAAGTAGGTAAGCACACATATGCATTTTTATGCAGGTTAGACAGGATAGGTAAGAAGAGGTAAGTATAGTTATAGTTGGGATTTTTCTCCACTCTGAGCTTCAATCAAATATCATATACCAGACTGTTATAACCACTATTGGTGGCACCTGGGAAATACAGTATCATTCTGGTAAATGGTGAATTAAACTGCTATTCATTATCTATTTTTCACAAAAGATTTCATGAGGGGTAAAATAACCTGATTAGCAATCTGTAAATTCTTCTATTGTGCATAAGGGTATTTGAGGTCTAGTGGTATATTCAGCCCTGATTAATGCTGTTATAATAAAACTTCCAATAGTCCAGAATGCAAGTCTATTAAGCAAACATAAGCCTCTTGATATGGACACGTATGTGAATGTAGAAATGTCTGGGCCTTAAACTGTGTTTCAGCATTGGAGGCAAATGCAGGAGGAGAATGATGGCTTGGGGATACATTATAAAATGAGTGGGTTGTGTTTCAGAGTAGAGCACAGAAATTAGTTGCACGTGGTGTATGAGTGTGGCTAATAGCATGACAGGAAGTTAATATAGCTTTTGAGGAGTTGAATCGCCAACTGCGGATATTAAAGAAAAGCTCTTCCATTATAGAGGCGGGGCATCTTTTTTTTTTTTTACTTTTCTAAGTAATATACGTAGTATCCTAGCTGAAGGGGAGCAGGCTGCTAGAGCTGAGCCTAAAAGTAGGTGATGGCTTCCTTGAATTAGCAGGAGTGTTCTTGGGCACAGCCAGATCATCAAGACAACTTGGACTGGAGACCATGTCTGGTGGATGCCTAAGGGGTCCAGCTACAACCTTAATTTTCCTTCAAATGTAACTCTACTTTTTTTGAGAAAAAAAACATTCCCTCCAGGGTGATCGATGCACATTGCAAGGATTATGAGAACCTTTGTTGCAAATTCCTAGCCATATTGGTAGCCATATTGCATTGCATTTTCATAATATTACAGCTGCAGATTGAAAAGGAAAGGTCATTTTTTAATAACATTCAATTATAATATGACTTGTGTCACAATTGTACACGCTATATTATTTTTTCTTTATGTGCTATTTTTTTCCCCACGAAAGTGGAGTTTCAGTAAACTAAAGGGATAGCGTAGTCGTTCATAGCTTTACACCTGCCTGTCAGTTCTTAAAGGAGATAATGCTTATAAACGGTTGGTGTTGGATGGGGATATGCCAGCACCAGCAATGCAAATGGGATTTATTGCTATCTTTATTAATGTGAAAAGAAAAGATGGGCCCCAAGCTGCCTTGACCCATTTTTGTTCCTGGGTACAAAGCTGGGTCTAGACCAAAGGCTAACATTGGTACAGTATATCAAAATAGAAAATAATGCAGCAGAGCAATACACCACCAAACCGATAATATAAGTGGCTGTCACCCCTACTATTCCTCATTATTTTCTCAATTAGCAACACGTTTTATCACATGGGAACTATTATATTCTCTGTGCATAACTACAAAGACTGTTGTGGTTACAGTTATATTTCAGACAAGCAGATCCTTGAGCTGACAAAATATTACTTGTGTAAAAAGCCTTTGTTCTTGTTACAAAAATGTGTGCTACTATGGTTGCCAAACAGTTGTTACAAAAGAAAAAGAAGAGTGTGTTCTTGTAACAGAAAAATGCGTGTTACCATTGTGACAGAAAATATAATATAATGTCAGCTGGAACAGTTACTGTTGAGTACAGCAGAGCTAAAACTCATAAGAGAATATAAAAGAATCCATTTCAATTAAATCTATAGTGTTTTTTTTTTCTCTAAAGTAACATACCTTTTTATTTTATACCTTTAGCTTCTGTTGTAAATTATAAAATGAAAAAAAAAAAAGTTTTTTCTTTTTTTTTTTTTTTTGCTTTTAATTAAGTAACCATGTAATGTTGAATATTTATTATACAACACTTGCAGCCAGCAGGTGGAACTTAATAAAAGGTCTGTCCTCTGTGAAATTTCTTCCTTTAAGGCAACTACTTGTTGCAATAAACATCTAAAAGGAACATTTACAAAAATATGTGGTTTATTTAAACCAGCATTAAATCCGAAAACAGAAGAGTGATATATCACAATTTACCAATCCTTAGATGTGGTGGCTGCATATGTTTTTTTTTTTTTAAGGGCCAGTTCACACCATAGAAACACAGTCCAGATGTACTCCGGATGCTTTTTTCCCCCTGTCAGAAAGGTGCTTCAAGTGGTTAGAAGAGTGGATGATGTGTGATATAAGCTTCTAATGTTGGGCATAAAATGGCAGGACAGTTCAACACCCCCCCCAAATGACCCAATTTTGGAAAGTGGGCACCCCAAGCTATTTGCTGAGAGGCATGTTGAGATCATGGAATATTTTATATTTTGCCACAAGTTTTTTTATATTATTTACACAAAGTTGTTGCTAAATTATATATTGCTCACACATACCATGTGTATATGTGAAATTACACCACAAAATACATTTTGCTGCTTCTCCTGAGTACAGAGATGCAACATGTGTGGGACTTTTTGGCAGTCTAGCCGTGTACAGGACCCCAAAAACCAATCATCACCTGGAGGCTTTCTAAGAAAAGGAACATTTTTTTTTTTCAATTTTCAAAACTTTGTGACAAAAAGTGATATCTGAAAAATACTCAACTAATTCCACATATACACATGGAATCTGTGAGGAATATATCATTTAGTGACAACTTTGTATGAAAAAACAAAACAAGATTTTAATTTTCCCGAAACTTGTGGCAAAATATAAAATAATCCATGGACTCAACATGCCTCTCAACAAATAGCTTGGGGTGTCTACTTTCCAAAATGGGGTCATTTGGAGGGGATTCTGTGCTATCTTGGCATTTCACGGCCTCCGAAACTGTGATGAGCTGTGATGAGCGAAATCAAAAATCTACGCCCTTAGAAATCCTGAAGGCGGTAATTGGTTTTTGGGTCCTGTACGTGGCTAGGCTCCCAAAAAATCTCACACATTAGGTAAACTTAGGAGAAGCAGCAGAATGTATTTTGGGGTGAAATTCTACATATACCCATGACGTGTGTGAGCAATATTCATTTTTTTACAGTATTTCAGTCTTTTTTCTTTTATAGCGCAAAAAATAAAAAACCCAACGGTGTTTAAATACCACCAAAAGAGAGCTTTATCTGTGTGAAAAAAAGGGCCAACGTTTCATATGGGTACAGTGTTGTATGACTAATTGTGATTCAAAATGTGAGAGCACTGAAAGCTGAAAATTGGTCTGGTTATTAAGGGGGTTAAGTGCCCAGTGATCAAGGGGTTAAGGACGCAGTGCCCTGATTGCTGGCCTGCTCTTTAGCAACCCGTTATTCTTCCAATAGAATTCAGATTGGTAGATACATTTTTGACCGATTCAAATTCAAGTTGTTTCAAAACTTAGAAATGTGTTAGAGAATGGATGTAAAAATGGATGTACACAGCGGATGTAAAAGCTGAAGTCGGAATCCGTTTTTCATCCAATTTTCTAACAAAAAAAGTGACTGAATGGATGAAGATTTAGGAATGCATTTGGGCTCTATTTTTTAAAAATGTGCTTTGGGAATGTTTCAGCATTCACACAAAGCCACAAATGATACCCATAATGTTTGCAATATTTATAAAATGTCAGTTTCTGTTTGTTAAGCCATAATATTGTGCAGCACTAAACTGAGTCTACTTAATCAAACGATACATCCAACTGATATACATGACATGAAAGATTCATGAATAAATACAGCTAAAATAAAGTAAAACAGTGAAATAACTTACACACAAAATTCTTCATGGCCACTTGCGACACTAAAGAATAATAACAACGGTGCTTATGAATCCCAGAAAACCCACTTCCAATTACATCACTCCATATGCTTTGACACTAACATATATATGTTCACCTCTCCATAGACCTCCATTATAAGAGGTCTAAAGTGCACCTGTTGTATAACCAATTTACATCACTTCCAGGGAAATGCCCAATGGTACCCTTTTTGGAAAAGAAGGCCCCCCCCCCCTTCAGCAGAGGCAAAGAAAAGACACTTCTAGTGCTCTCTGTTTTGAAATTTTATTAAAACAAGGGCATAGAGTATACTATACATAAAAATTGTAGTATACAGCTTTAAAAGCAATCACATAGCAGTCATCATCTACACGGGTACTATAACAGTGGCTCCAAGTCTCTTCCAGATGGCGTAATGAAGTCATGAGCTGCTCTCCACCTTATGCGTTATGCCCACAGGACTCAAGAGTGTAACAAATTGCCCTTAAATTTGAAGTTGGATGCATGCCAAAGCCCTCTGTTCAAGTGAAAAGGATGCCTGAGACTATTAAAAATTCTGAGCATCAAAAACGCGGTGATGTACGACAAGCCGAGAAAATTGAAGTTCAATAGCCAGTGCAGCTCTTCTGCTTGATTCGGTGCATGCGTGGCACTTTGTGCGTCGGAATTGTGTACACACGATCGGAATTTGCGCAAACGGATTGTGTTGTCAGAAAATTTCAGAACCAGATCTCAAATTTTGTGCGACGGAAATTACGATGGAAACTGTCCGATGGAGCCTACACATGGTCGGAATTTCCGAAAACAAGCTCCGATCACACATTTGCCATCGAAAAGTCAGACCGCGTGTACGCAGCATAACAGTATCAGGACACAGAAAATGTATCAGTTGGATGGAAATTTGTAAAAAATATTAACAGCACAAATTTGCATTATATGCAGTCTCAACTGAACATGATCTATCACAAGCAGTGGGAAAGCTGGAGGCAGGTATTGACTGGGTAGACCAAGAAAACTGCATAATGCAGCACTGAGTTCATGAGAGGAGCTTTAAAAAGTGAATGGCTCCTCTGAGCTGACACTATTACAATATTAGTCTATCAAGTTAAAGATTTCATTATCTAATATATTTAGTAACATACGGTAGGTGCTGGAAATGCTATGGGTGACCCTTCCTCTTTCCTTTACCCCTTATTTAGAGCAGGATTAAACTCCAAAGCAAATATATTGCAGCTTGCCAATGTGGTGGTTGCTTTCATTTTTTTATTTTTTTTATTTTAATGTTCACCTGGTGATCTGCCCAGTAATACACTTCATGTCTTAAGCCAGCCATAGATGATTTTTTTTTTTTTTCATTCACCTCAAAAAAAAAAAAAAAAAACAGACTCCTCCACCTACCCAAACAAGCACAATGGAGGATTTCCCCCACCATGACATTGCATTCTGACAGTAGGACTCTCCGCTGTCAGAATACAGTGACCAGTGGCTGCAGAAGCTGACCGACAATGTTTTTTAGCATTCCTGTTTGATAGAAATCGATCATTTCGAAACATATCAAACATGACGGCCACACACTGATCAAAATTTGGCTGGTCCCTGATAAACCAGACACATTTTGATTAATCTATGGCCAGCTAAGGGTGTCTCCACTATTGATGGAGGCACAACAGAGCCATCCTTGGATATCACATTGTCAATCTGGGAAGGGGATAGTGTTATGCCCCGTACACACGATCAGACAATCAGCCTGTGTGTGGGTTCTGCTGGACTTTTTTCCCCCAAAAGTCCGGTGGACTTAGAAAGAAGTTTTGACTCAAAATTGTCCGCCGGACTCGGCAGTCGGCGGACAATCCGGCCGTCTGTGTGCTAGTCCGCTGGACTTTTGAAATGAACGGACTTGCCCACACACGGAGACTAGTGAAGGAAGTCAACGTTGCCTCCTTTGACGGTGAGATTGACACCTTGCTGGCCCCGTCACCTGGTATGGACTTAAAGTTGAAGCCCTACACTGAAAAAACGGCATGGGGGTCCCCCCTAAAGTCCATATCAGACCCTTATCCGAGCACGCAGCCCAGCCAGTCACGAGCAAGCGCCCCCCTCCCCCGAGCCGTACCAGGCCATGTGCCCTCAACATGGGGGGGTGCTTTGGGGAAGGGGAGCCCTGAGGCCCCACACCCCAAAGCACCTTGTCCCCATGTTGATGAGGACAAGGGCCTCTTCCCGACAACCCTGGCCGTTGGTTGGCGGGGTCTGTGGGCGGGGGGCTTATCGGAATCCGGGAGCACCCTTTAATAAGGGGGCCCCCAGATATACTGGCTCCCCACCCTATGTGAATGAGTATTGGGGTACCATGTACCCCTACCCATTCACCTGGTGAAAAAAGTGTAAAGAAAAAAACAACACATATTTTTAAAATAATTTATTGCACAGCTCCGGTGGTCTTCCGTCTTGGGGGGTCTTCTCGCCAGACTCCTCCGCTATCTTCTGATAGCTCTTTTACTAGCGGAGGAGCCTGGCTTTCTTCTTCGTCGCCGTCCGGGGGTCTTCTTCCGACTTTGGGGGTCTTGTCCCCCTCTTTGGTTCTTCTTGCCGGGCCTCCGCTTTCTTCTCCCAGCTCGTTTACTAGCGGTGGCCCGGTCTTCTGTTGTCGCCGCCCCCCATGTTGAGGGCACGTGGCCTGGTACGGCTCGGGGGGGGGGGCACTTGCTCGTCCCCACCCCCTTTCCTGACCGGCTGGGCTGCGTGCTTGGATAAGGGTCTGATATGGACCTTGGGGCATAGGGCTTCCCCTTTAAGTCCATACCAGGTGACGGGGCGGCGAGGTGTCAATCTCGCCGTCGAAGGCAGCGTCATTAACTTCCTTCCCTAGTCCCGTCTACCTGGAGCCGCGTTCAAAATGAATGAACTTTCCTCAGTGTGTGGGCAAGTCTGTTCATTTCAAAAGTCCGGCCATAGTCTGGCGCACCTAGTCCGCCGAAAAAGTCGGGTCGTGTGTGGGCAGGTCCGCTCGTTTTGAAGTCCGGAGGTTTGTCCGCTGGACTAAATCCACCGGATAGTCTGATCGTATGTATGCAGCATTAGATGCACTAGCAGATTTAGATGGACTTGAATAACAAATTAAAGCTGAACTCCAGCTAACGCTTTTAAGCAGTTACAGCTTTTAGATATCTAGAGGGCATGCATAAATATTAATATTAATACAGAATAAAATGTATAACAGTCCATAAAAGAGTCCTTATGATGCAAAAGCCAAAAGAAGGTATTCTCAGCACTGGCTTCAGTGTGACTAATAAATCCACACAACATCACTGTGACTTGGCAATTTCCCTTACCAGACAGAGTAGACCCTCAAATTATAGAATGGTCATCAATCTCGCTTTGCAGTCATCAAAAGAAAAACATCACATGGAAAGATCCCTGCAGGTATTAGGGAGCCGATTCCTTTAAGGACAATCATATAAACTTCCACCAAAACATGCATCCTTATCCAATGTTGATATGGGTTACCTCGTAAAGGTATAAGGGAGTACCATAGTGCAGTATGTTTTTAACCACTTCAGCCTTTACTTCACTTCAGCTTTAACTGGTAATTGTGTGGTCATGCAATGCTGTACCCAAATTAAACCTTTGTCCTTTTTTCTCACAAATAGAGCTTTCTTTTGGTGGTATTTGATCATCTCTGGGATTTTTATTTTTTGCAATATAAACAAAAAATTATATATTCTACTCTTTGTTATGTAAAAAAAAAATGCTGTCATACATTTAGGCCAAAATGTATTCAGCCATATGTCTTGGGTAAAAAAAAAAATTCAATAAGTGTATATTTATTGGTTTGCGAAAAAGTTATAGTGTCTACAAACTATGGTACATTTACTGGAATTTACACAGCTTTTAAATTATGACTGCCTATCCCATTTTGTGAGGTGCTAAAATAGCAGGGCAGTACAAAACCCCTCCAAATAACCCCTTTTTGGAAAGTAGATACCCCAAGAAATTTGCTGAGAGGCATGTTGAGCCCTTTGAATATTTCATTTTATTTCATATTATTTTTCATTTTGTCACAAGTGATTGGAAAATGACAAAAAAATATAGATTTTTTTTTACACAAAGTTGTCACTGAAATTATATTTTTCTTTGTTTCTGTTATAAAATTTAGCAAATTAGTAATTTTTCTTGATACATTTTGGCCAAAATTTATACTGCTACATATCTTTGGTAAAAATAAGTACAAATTGGTGTATATTATTTGGTCTTTGTGAAAGTTATAGAGTCCAAAAGCTATGGTGCCAATATCTGAAAACTGATCACACCTGAAGTACTGATGGCCTATCTCAATTCTTGAGTACCTAACATGCTAGAAAAATACAAATTCCCCCAAAATGACCCCTTTTTGCAAAGAAGGCATTCCAAGGTATTTAGAAAGAGGCATGGTGAGTTTTTGTAAGCCTGGTATGGACTTAAAGGGGAACCCCAACGCCGAAAAAAATCGGCGTGGGGGTCCCCCCAAGTCCACAACAGACCCTTGTCCGAGCACGCTACCCGGCCGGCCAGGAAAGGGGGGCGAGCGAGCGCCCCCCCTCCTAAACCGTACCAGGCCATGTGCCCTCAACATGGGGGGGGTGCCTTGGGGAAGGGGGGCCGTGCGGCCCCCCCACCCCAAAGCACCTTGTCCCCATGTTGATGAGGACAAGGGCCTCTTCCCAACAACCCTGGCCGTTGGTTGTCGGGGTCTGCGGGCGGGGGGCTTATCGGAATCCAGGAGCCCCCTTTAATAACGGGGCCCCCGGATACCGGTCCCCCACCCTATGTGAATGAGTATGAGGTACAATGTACCCCTACCCATTCACCTGTAAAATAAAAGTACCAAAAAAAACACAACACACAAGATAAAATACTTTATTGCACAGCTCCGGGGGTCTTCCGTCTTCGGGGGTCTTCTCGCCGGACTCCTCCGCTATCTTCTTGTAGCTCTTTTGCTAGCGGAGGAGTCCGGCTTTCTTCCTCGCCGCCGGCCTCTTCCCCCGACTTCGGGGGTCTTGTCCCCCTCTTCGGTTCTTCTGCTGGGCCACCGCGCCTTCTTATAGCTCTTTTACAGGCGGTGGCCCGGTCTTCTGTCGCCGCCGCTGCCGCCTTCCGTTCTTCTTCTTCTTCTCCAGGAGATGTTGCCTCGACGATCTCTCCGGCCGGAATGCCAGGGACGCACTGCGCGGCCACTTATATAGGGACAAGGGGCGGTGTCACATGGGTTTATGTCACATGGGTTGGTGTCACATGGTGATCCCACCCCCTTACGATGTCACAGTCCCGGAGGATGCTGGGACTGTCGCCATATGACATCAACCCATGTGACCAACCCATGTGACATAAACCCATGTGACACCGCCCTTTGTCCCTATATAAGTGGCAGCGCAGCGCGTCCCTGGCATTGCGGCCGGAGAGATCGTCGAGTCAACATCTCCTGGAGAAGAAGAAGAAGAAGAACGGAAGGCGGCGGCGGCGACAGAAGACCGGGCCACCGCCTGTAAAAGAGCTATAAGAAGGCGCGGTGGCCCGGCAGAAGAACCGAAGAGGGGGACAAGACCCCCAAAGTCGGAAGAAGAGGCCGGCGGCGAGGAAGAAAGCCGGGCTCCTCCGCTAGCAAAAGAGCTACAAGAAGATAGCGGAGGAGTCCAGCGAGAAGACCCCTGAAGACGGAAGACCCCCGGAGCTGTGCAATAAAGTATTTTATCTCGTGTGTTGTGTTTTTTTGTACTTTCATTTTACAGGTGAATGGGTAGGGGTACATTGTACCCCATACTCATTCACATAGGGTGGGGGGCCGGTATCCGGGGACCCCCTTATTAAAGGGGGCTCCCGGATTCCGATAAGCCCCCCGCCCGCAGACCCCGACAACCAACGGCCAGGGTTGTCGGGAAGAGGCCCTTGTCCTCATCAACATGGGGACAAGGTGCTTTGGGGTGGGGGGGCCGCACGGCCCCCCCTTCCCCAAGGCACCCCCCATGTTGAGGGCACGCGGCCTGGTACGGCTCAGGAGGGCTCGCTCGCCCCCCCCTTTCCTGGCCGGCCGGGTAGCGTGCTCGGACAAGGGTCTGTTGTGGACTTGGGGGAGACCCCCATGCCGATTTTTTTCGGAGTTGGGGTTCCCCTTTAAGTCCATACCAGGCGGCGGGGCCAGCGATGTCTCCTTCGCGGGCCCCGCCTACCTGGAGACGCGCTCGAAATGAGCGGACTTTCCTCCGCGTGTGTGGGCGAGTCCGTTCATTTCAAAAGTAGGGCGAATAGTACGGCGGACTTAGTACGCCGTATTAGTCCGCTCAAAAAGTGCTGTGTGTGGGCAAGTAGCCCGTTCGGAAAGTCCGACGGACAGTCTGGCGGGAAGTCCGCCAGACTAAGTACGTCGGACATACCGCTACGTGTGTACGCGGCTTAAGGCTGGGTTCACATTGCAGTGGTTTATGAGAACGGATGTGATTCGCACCGCACTGCAGTGCAAATCACATCCGATCTCTGTGCGATGCGAGTTCAGCCATACAGATAGTATGGCTGAATTCGCATCGCACCCGCCGCAAACTCGCAGGGTCCGCACCTTTTTTGGTCCGCAGCAGAATCGGATCGCATGGGTGTTCACACCATGCGATCCGATTCCTGTCCGAGTTTGCAGATCGCACTGCGATATGCGAACTGATCTGGGGGTGTCATTAACATTTCACTGACACTCCCTGCAGTTCGCATAGGGCAGTGTGAACTGCCGCCGGGAGGCATGCGATGCAGGAAAACGCTGCGGATTCGCGGCGTTCCCGCATTGCTCCAGTGTGAACCCAGCCTAATAAGCGATCGTTTTTCTGATCGCTGTATTAGTGTCACAGGTGACGATAGTTAGGCAGGTAGGTATTTAGGTTCGCCGCAGCTTTTTATAGCACCAGGGACCCCCATATACTACCGCATAAAGCCCCCTGATTGCCCCCTAGTTAACCCTTTCACCAGTGATCACCATATAACTGTTACAGGTGACGCTGGTTGATTCGTTATTTTTTTATAGTTTCAGGGCACCCGCCATTTATTACCTAATAAAGGTTTAACCCCCTGATCACCCGGCAGGTGATATAAGTTTGAGGGTCAGATAAGGTCTGCGTCGCCCCAGGCAGCGTCAGGTTAGTGCCAGTACCGCTAACACCCACGCGCAAAGCATACACCTCCCTTAGTAATATAGTATCTGATCAGATCTATATTAGCGTCGCCAGAAGTTTAGGTTTCCCAAAATGCATTGTTAGCGGGATCAGCCCAGATACCTGCTAGCACCTGCGTTTAGCCCCTCCGCCAAGCCCAGCCCAGCCCAGCCCACCCAAGTGCAGTATCGATCGATCACTGTCACTTACAAAACACAACACACATAACTGCAGCGTTCGCAGAGTCAGGCCTGATCCCTGCGATCGCTAACAGTTTTTTTTGTAGCGTTTTGATACAGTCGCTGACAGCCTAGGTGCTTTTTTACCTGTGAGTCTCACTAGTGTACCCCTAAATTTAGGGGTGTCTACTTTCCAAAATGGGGTCATTTGGGGGGGGGGGGGTTTGTGCCATCTTGGCATTTTATGGCCTTCAAAACTGCGATAGGTAGTGAGGAGTGAAATCAAAAATTTACACCCTTAGAAATCCTGAAGGCGGTGCTTGGATTTCGGGGCCCCGTACGCGATTAGGCTCCCAAAAACTCCAACACATGTGGTATCCCCGTACTCAGGAGAAGCAGCAGAATTTATTTTGGGGTGTCATTTTACATATGTCCATGGCATGTGTGAGCAATATATCATTTAGTGACAACTTTGTGAAAATAAATAAAAATAAATAAAAGTTTGTAATTTTCCCGCAACTTGTGGCAAAATATAAAATATTCCATGGACTCAACATGCCTCTCAGCAAATAGCTTGGGGTGTCTACTTTCTAAAATGGGGTCATTTGTGGGGGTTTTATGCCATCTTTGCATTTTATGGCCTTCAAAACTGTAATAGGTAGTGAGGAGTGAAATCAAAAATTTACACCCTTAGAAATCCTGAAGGCGGTGCTTGGTTTTCGGGGGGCCCCGTACGTGGCTAGGCTCCCAAAAAGTCCCACACATGTGGTATCCCCGTACTCAGGAGAAGCAGCAGAATTTATTTTGGGGTGTCATTTCACATATGCCCATGGCATGTGTGAGCAATATATTATTTAGTGACAACTTTGTGGAAAAAAAAAAAAAGTTTGTAATATTCCCGCAACTTGTGGCAAAATATAAAATATTCCATGGACTCAACATGCCTCTCAGCAAATAGCTTGGGGTGTCTACTTTCTAAAATGGGTTAATTTGGGGGGGTTTTGTGCCATCTTGGTATTTTATGGCCTTCAAAACTGTAATAGGTGGTGAGGAGTGAAATCAAAAATTTACGCCCTTAGAAAGCCTGAAGGCGGTTCTTGGCTTTCGGGGCCCCGTACGCAGCTAGGCTCCCAAAAAATCCCACACATGTGGTATCCCCGTACTCAGGAGAAGCAGCAGAATTTATTTTGGGGTGTCATTTCACATATGCCCATGGCATGTGTGAGCAATATATCATTTAGTGACAACTTTGTGAAAAAAATAAATAAATAAATAAAAGTTTGTAATTTTCCCGCAACTTGTGACAAAATATAAAATATTCCATGGACTCAACATGCCTCTCAGTAAATAGCTTGGGGTGTCTACTTTCTAAAATGGGGTCATTTGTGGGGGTATTGTGCCATCTTGGCATTTTATGGCCTTCAAAACTGTAATAGGTAGTGAGGAGTGAAATCAAAAATGTACGCCCTTAGAAAGCCTGAAGGCGGTGCTTGGTTTTCGGGGCCCCGTACGCGGCTAGGCTTCCAAAAAGTCCCACACATGTGGTATCCCTGTACTCAGGAGAAGCAGCAGAATTTATTTTGGGGTGTCATTTTACATATGCCCATAGCATGTGTGAGCAATATATCATTTAGTGACAACTTTGTGAAAAATAAATAAAGTTTGTAATTTTCCCGCAACTTGTGGCAAAATATAAAATATTTCATGGACTCAACATGCCTCTCAGCAAATAGCTTGGGGTGTCTACTTTCTAAAATGGGGTCATTTGTGGGTGTTTTGTGCCATCTTGGCATTTTATGGCCTTCAAAACTGTGATAGGTAGTGAAATTACAAATGTATGCCCTTAGAAATCCTGAAGGCGGTGCTTGGCTTTCGGGGCCCGGTACGCGGCTAGGCTTCCAAAAAGTCGACCACATGTGGTATCCCCATACTCAGGAGAAGCAGCAGAATGTATTTTGGGGTACAATTCCACATATAACCATGGCATGTGTGAGCAATATATCATTTAGTGACAACTTTGTGTAAAAAAAAAAAAAAATCAATGGGCTCAACATGCCTCTTATCAATTTGCTTAGGGTGTCTACTTTCAAAAATGGGGTAATTTGGGGGGGTTTTGTACTGCTCTGCCATTTTAGCACCTCAAGAAATGAGATAGGCAGTCATAAACTAAAAGCTGCGTAAATTCCAGAAAATGTACCTTAGTTTGTAGATGTGACAACTTTTGCGCAAACCAATAAATATACAGTTATTGACTTTTTTTTACCAAAGACATGTGGCTGAATACATTTTGGCCTAAATGTATGACTAAAATTGAGTTTATTGGATTTTTCTAATAACAAAAAGTAGAAAATATCATTTTTTTTCAAAATTTGCGGTCTTTTTATGTTTATATCGCAAAAAATAAAAATCGCAGAGTCAGTCAAATACCTTTAAAAGAAAGCTCTATTTGTGGGAAAAAAAGGACGCAAATTTTGTTTGGGTACAACATTGCATGACCGCGCAATTACCAGTTAAAGCAGCGCAGTGCCAAATTGTAAAAAGACCTCTGGTCATTGACCAGCAAAATGGTCCAGTCTGAAAGTGGTTAAAGAAATTGCTTTACATTCTTTATACATATTCAGGGTGATTAGGATGTATTTGAATGCCATGTCTAGGCTTTGCAGATGATGTTATCAGTTGGTGGATGTAGAGGGCCCTCAATATGGCGTTACAGTGTTCAATACTACCAACACAGGCTGAATCTGGCCAACTATTGTCAATGCATGTGCTACATCAGAATTATTGGATTCTACAAGGGCAGTAAGTGCATCTTGGGCTTTCCGCCATCAAGCATCATATTCTCATATTTGTAGGGCAGCCCCTTGCTTGTTTATTCATAAGTTCACCAAGTTGTATAAGATGGATTTAGCAGCATGAGCACTGGTTTTGGGCATGATGTTGTGGAAGTGGCAGTCTGACTGGCCTGACAGTGAGGGTACAGCGGCAATAACACACACAGTCAGGTGCAATAATAAAGGTTCTGCTCATAAAAGCATTCTAATTGGTTAGGTAGCTGAAAGGATATTTTTTTCAGATTTGTGACTAATATTCACAGAATATAACAGAACACTTTTTCAAATATTTTTCTAAACTATGTTGTAAGGGGAAAATAAAAACTGTTATTTCAATGCACTTTAATCTTACAAACCAAATTTGTATACTGAGAAATTTGAGGGATGCAATTGCCCTAGCTCCTTCTGTAAACATGGTTATTTTCTGAAATCAAGATGAATAGCCAGCAATTCGCCATACAAAGCCAATATATTTGTTATTGGGGGTGGAGTACAGTTGTACAAAGGCTTATGCGTTTCAGCCTTATGACTATGATTAAGACTTTGTAGCTGAAATGCCTAAGCCTTTGTACAACTGTACTCCATCTGCAATAATAAACATATTTGCTTTGGATGATGAGTTGCCTACTATTCACCTTGATTTCATGTTGCATCTGGGTGCTAAGAAGACACCATTAGCCAGAGCACCGAATACTCATTTTTCTCCGGGAGACTGGTTGGGCATTGTCCTTCTTTTACATTTATACAGTTGTTAGACTGTGTCCTCAGTAGTTACTTTTATTAAAGGAATTGTGTGCTTTTAAATGTTTTCATTGTTTTAACTAGGTATTAGTGTAGCTATAGTCCCTGTTAGGAATATAACTGAGGATGTGCTTAACCACTTCCCCACCAGGCCATAGCTAAATGCTGGCTACAGCGCGGTCTGATTATTCTGGACGGGCGTACAATGACATCCCCCCAGAATCACGCTCATGGATCAGGGTAAAGGGCAGATCCCAGCGGCCCTTTACCACGTGATTGCTCCATCTAATGATGGAGCCATCACTGTCCTACAAACCGGCGTCATGTCTGGTTCTCTCGGCTGCCCACATTCACTGTGTGAGCAGAGGAGGGAGAAGCTGCAGCGTTAAGGCTGCTTGAGGTATTTTTTCATTCATTGGAAGTGCCCAGCAGTGCCATATCTGTGCCCCAGCAGTGCCATATCTGTGCCCCATCAGTGCCACAGCAGTGCTCTACAGTTCCCACTCAGTGCACATCTGTACCCCAGCAGTGCCATATCAGTACCCATAAGTGCCATATCTGTGCCCAGCGGTGCTCTACAGTGCCCCATCAGTGTCATGTCAGTGCCCCATCAATGCACATCTGTGCCCCATCAGTGCCACAGCAGTGCCCAGCAGTGCCGCATCAGTGCACATCTGTGCCCCATCAGTGCCCAGCAGTTCTCTACAGTGCCACATCTGTGCTCTACGGTGCCACATCAGTGTGCTACAGTGCCACATTAGTGCACATCTGTGCTCCATCAGTGTCACATCTGTGCTCTATAGTGCCACATCAGTGCCCTACAGTGCCCCAACAGTGTCACATCTGTGCTCTACAGTGCCCCATTAGCGTCACTAAAGTTCCCATTAGTGCCAATACAGTGCCCATCAGTGCTGCCCTATTAGTGGATCCTCATCAGCACCAGTCCTCATTTTCCAGTAAAAATGTGCAGAAAAATGTGCTTTCTTTCTACATTTTTTAAAAACTTGTGGGAAAAAATGACATGTTCAAAAGACTCCTTGTGCCTCACAGAATATATTTTTGGGTATTTTCTTTCCAAAATGTGGTCATTTTGGGGGTGTTTCCATTGTTCTGGTGCTCCAGGGACTTCAAATTTGTGATAGGTTGTCAGGAAATTAGATGTGTAATTTATGTCCCTAGAATGTCTGACGGTGCTCCCTGCAGGTTGGGCCTCTGTATGTGGCAAGACTGTGGAAAAGTCTCACACATGTGGTATCGCCATACTCAGCAGGAGTAGCAGAATGTGTTTTGGGGTGTACAGTAGTTGTAAGTATGCATGTGCCATATGAGAGAAATAACCTGCAAATATGATAATTTTGTGAAAAAAAAATATATAAAAAGAAAAAAATCTTCATATTGCAAAGAATAGTGGGAAAAAAAATTTTGTGAAAAAATTCACAATGCCTCTTAGAACCCTGCCAGCACAGCACCTCATTGTGAAAGCACTCGGGCTTTTACATTGGGATTGCAGTTGCGGCTTCTTTCAGGCGCTTTTCCTGAAGCTAAAGCGCCTGAAAAATGCCCCAGTGTGAAAGGGATCTCAGTGTGAAAGCACTCGGGCTTTTACATTGGGATGGTAATGGCAGCTTCTTTCAAGCACTTTACAGGCGCTTTTTTTAACGCTAAAGCGCCTGAAAAACGCCCCAGTGTGAAAGGGGTCCTACTAAATACATTAGAATGTCTACTTTTCAAAAAGGGTTAATTTGGAGGATATCTGTACTTTCCTGGCTTGTAGGTGTTTCAAGAAATGAGATAGGCAGTCAGTACATCAGGTGTGATCAATTTTCAATGATTGGCACCATAGCCTGTAGACTCAATAACTTTCACAAAGACCAAATAATATAAACTGATTTGGGTTATTTTTACCAAAGATATGTTGCAGTATAAATTTTGGCTAAAATGTATGAAGAAAAATTACCGTATTTATCGGCATATAACATGCACTTTTTTCCCCTTAAAATCAAGGGAAAATCGCGGGTGCGTGTTATACGCCGATCCTCCACTGTTTGGAGACTCTGGGTGGCTTTCGGCCGCCTACGACCCTTCTTGATGGCTTTTGGCCGCCTTCGGCCCTTCTCGGTGGTGTTTGGCTGCCTTCGGCCCTTCTTGGCGACCGAAAACTGCCGAGAACGGCCGAGAGCGGGCAAAAGCTGACGAGAAGGGCCGAAGGCGGCCGAAAGCCGTCGAGAAGGGCAGAAGGCGGCCTAAAGCCATCGAGAAGGGTCGAAGGTGCCCGAAAACTACCGAGCACCGCCAAGATATACAGGACATCTCGGTGGTGCCATTTTTAAAAATAAAAGCTGCAAATAAAACTGACAAGGCTGAAAATTACACTGACAAGGGTACAACGATGGACAAGGCTGCATGACAAGGCTCCAATGATGGACAAGGCTGTATGACAAGGCTGCAATGATGAACAAAGCTGCATGACAAGGCTGCAATGATGGACAAGCCTGCATGACAAGGCTGCAATGATGGACAAGGCTGAATGACAAAGCTGCATATGACACTGACAAGGGTGCAATGATGGACAAGGCTGCATGACAAGGCTGCATGACAAGGCTGCATATGACACTGACAAGGCTGCAGATGGACACTAATAAGGCTGCAATGATGGGCATTTAAATGTAAGTTTTTTTTCCTTAAACTTCCCTCCTAAAAGTTTTTTCCTTAAAATTCCCTCCTAAACTTGGGGTGCGTGTTATACGCCGATAAATACAGTATTCATTTGCTAAATTTTAAAACAGAAACAAAGAAAACTGAATTTTTTTTTTAACAACATTTTTTGTCTTTTTTTTATTTATATCGCAAAAAGTAAAATATCCAGTGGTGATTAAATACCACCAAAAGCTCTATTTTTATGAAAAAAAGGACAAAAAAATCATATGGGTACAGTGTTGCATGAGTAATTGCCATTCAAAGTGTGACAGCACTGAAAGATGAAAATTGGCCTGGTCAGGAAGGGGGTTTAAGTGCACACTGGGCATGTGGTTAATGCAGGCCATGCTCCGATTCTCAGGGTCTTGACTGCTCATTTGTGCAATTGAGGACATGTGTATGAGGAAGCAAGCATGACTGCCTCTGGTGTTGGCACTAATCACCCTATTTAAATCTCAGTGCTACCTGGGAAAGTTGTTGAGTGGTCATCAACTTTTTCTTTTGACCTGGCCTGTGTTTCTGTTCTCCCATGTTTAACATGGTTTGCCTCCTTGAACTTGACTCTCTTGCTGCCTTGATGTGATTTGTAACCTGACTTTGTCTTCTGCCCCTTGTTTTGATACCTTTGCTGCCTATCTGATCTTGCACCTTGGCCTGAACTTTGGCTTCCCTTCTGCTTTCTGAATTGGTACCTCAGCTGTCCAGCTGTTGCTGATCACCTATGCTGCCGCAGCACATAAAGGTGTCACAGCACAATAGTTGGAAATCTCTATATTTGTTGGCTGAATGTCCCAGTGTTACTGGTGTAGCGCCAGCTCCTGCAGAGCATGCGCTATGTGTTTTTTTCTATTTAAATTTCCTAAGTCACAGTTGGGTTTTAGGGTTAATTATACCAAATTATGGTTTCAGTACCAGTCTAGCTGGGTTCTGCTTGGCCACAGGTGTCACTGTCACCACTGGCAAGTGTGAGAATACAGTTTAGCTAGGTGTATTGAGTGCCATTCTTTCTCAGAACCAGCCCAGTGGGAGTGTCATCTTGCTGTGCATTGTGGGAGAGGGTATTTAACCGGTTCCCGACCGGCGCACACCGATGTACTTCGGCAGAATGGCACGGGCAGGCATATTGGCGTACAGGTACGTCCAATCTTCAATGCTGCCCTGCCATCGCGAACGTGCCGCCGCCGGTGCGCTCGCATGCCAGTCGGGACCCCCGTGAGTCCGGTCGCGGGTCCCGCGGACTCAATCGCCGCGGGCATACCCACGATCGTCTCACGGGGCGGCTGAGTGGAGGAAATGCAGTGTAAACAGCATTTCTCCATTCTGCCTAGCAACTAGTGACGCTGATCTCTGCTCTATGTGATTGGAGCAGAGATCAGTGTTCACTAAATGAAAGCCCAACCCCACCACAGTTAGTAACACACCCCTAGGAACACTTAACCCCTACACTGCCACCCACTGGTTAACCCCTTCACTTCCAGTGTCATTTACACAGGAATCACTGCATTTATATAGCAGTGGATACTGTAGAAATGACAATGGTCCCAAAAATGTGTCAAAAATGTCCGATGTGTCTGCCACAATGTTGCAGTCACAATAAAAATCGCTGATCGCCGCCATTACTAGTAAAAAAAAAAAATAACAAAAAATTATTAATAAAAATGCCATAAAAACTATCCCTATTTTGTAAACGCTATAACTTTTGTGCAAACCAATCAATAATTTTTCTACCAAAAATATGTAGAAGAATACGTATCGGCCTAAACTGAGGGAAAAAAATGTTTTTTTATATATTTTTGGGGGATATTTATTATAACAAAAAGTAAAAAATAATGCGTTTTTTTTCAAAATTGACGCTCTATTTTTGTTTATAGCGCAAAAAATAAAAACCGCAGAGGTGATCAAATATCACCAAAAGAAAGCTCTATTTGTGGGAAAAAAAGAAAGTCAATTTTGTTTGGGAGCCACGTCGCACGACCGCGCAATTGTCAGTTAAAGTGACGCAGTGCCGAATCGCAAAAAGTGGTCTGGTCTTTGACCAGCAAAATGGTCCGGTCTGTAAGTGGTTAAGGTACTGACATCATGTGCTTCTGGGCTCCAGTCCAGAAGATCTTTCTGTCTGCTTGGTCCTGGTCCTCCTGACCAGCCCCCATGGCCCTCATGGCCTGGGGTGTGGATCCATCCAATTTCAAGTCTCGGGGCTGGCTAGCCCAAGGCAAAGTAACTGGGAGGAGGATTCAAAGGTGGTCCGGTGCCCTCTCATCTGTGGAGAGGCCCAGCAACTGGAGAAGCAACCGGGGAGGGCTCTTTGGGAGAAGGCCACGTATAAAGCTGGCTTCTCAGAAGGAGCCTGGAGGCTCAATTGAAAGACACCAAGTGAATCTACACTCATATGGTATCGCCGGACCGGCTGCGAGATACTGGTACCGAATGATAGCTCTCTAAATTTATCTAAGTCATTCAGTTCCGCCCAAGTCTGTGGCAGAGACTTTATTCAAGTGTTCTACATCCAAGTCTGTGGCAGAGACTTTGTTTTACTTAAACAGTCTTTCGGCTGCTAGGCCTAGTCAGAATAGATCTATCCTGTAGTGGTGAGAATCCAGTTGTGAGCGGTAATTCTCTGGATTTCTATAGTGAGAGACTTCTTATCTTTTGCAGTTCCAAAAGTACCTGAACTTCCTACCCAGCCTTCTACCCTTCTTTGAGAGCCTGTTTTGTCTACTTGTCAAATAAATATCCCAAAAAGTGGATTGAGTGTCAGTTTCTGCAATTCTTTGGGCCATCTACCTCGGTAAACCCCTAGACGTAAACGAGGTCAAGAAGGTAACATTAAGCCCAATCAAACCAGCCGCTCCTTCGGGGGTCAGTGCTACACTGGTGACACAGGTTCCTTTTAAAGTTATTTGCACTGGGACTGAAAAGTAGTGTAGCGCTATTCCCACAGGGGCTGCTGGTTTTAATTGGTTCTCCCCCAAACAGTAAAGATGCCACCATCCACCCAAACGATCATGCATTTACTCTGGTTCAAATAAATAGTCTTTTTGGAATTTATTGCTTGTAGAACTTGTAGAGCAATTTGAGAATGGGATACTTTCTAATGACTTGCAACCAGTAGCGGTTGGTTCATTAAGGGCACACGGGAGCTACCCCCTCTATGTAGATGGATAGATTCAGGGATTGCATGAATCTATCCATGGCCACTGCCGCTACACCCTATTCAGGTGTCCGGCCCCTTTTCAGATGCCGGGTGCTTGAATTACAGTGACGGGGGTTGTTTTTGAAGCACCTGATTAGAGCCATAGGCTCTAATAGGCTTCAAAAATGGTGCACTAGCATTGCTCTAGCAGTCCACCCACATGTGTTAGAAAAGCGAACGAATATTTGCTTTTCTAACACTAAACTGCCTCTCCATCAATCAGTTAGCACGGTTCTGATGCCTGTCACAAGATTGGCTGAAAGGACAGGCGCTGCAATTGAATGCCTATCAGAAGGAGGGGAGGAGACGCATAGAGGATACAGGAGCCACTGCCTGACCCGCTGCAAGGTCTCCCAGCTCGCTGCCGTCACCCGCTGCCTCACTCGCCACTGAGATAAGGTAAGTGCTGGACAGACGGGGGGTGGGCACAGTGATGGCATTTGATGAGGCACAGTGGCAGCCTTTGATGGGCACAGTGGCGGCATTTGATGGCACAATGGCAGCATTTGATGGCACAATGGCAGCATTTGATGGGCACAGTGGTGGCATTTGATGGGCACAGTGGCGACAATTGATGGCACAGTGGCTGCATTTGATGGCACAGTGGCTGCCTTTGATGGGCACATTGGCTGCGTTTGATGGCACAGTGGCGGCATTTGATGGCACAGTGGCTGTGATTGATGGCCTAGTGGCTGCAATTGATGGGCACAGTGGCTGCATTTGATGGACACAGTGGCTGCATTTGATGGACACAGTGAGGCTGCAATTGATATGTTTTATTCAGAATTTTTCAGTTTGCTTGAGCCCCCCAAAAATTGTGAGCACCAGCTGCCACTGCTTGCAACATCAATGAGAGCATAATCTAAACCCTCATAGCTGGGGACCATGAGGTATCTTTCTAAGCAGTCTTAAACCCTCACAACTGGGGACCATGAGGCAAGCCTCTTTGGCACCTGGTTACCCTGCTTTATTACACAGCTTTAGGTAACCAGTGCAACTTCAAGCACACTGCACAGTACAGCAAAGCATTCTTCACAGAGCTCACAGTCCAGAATCCTGTTGAGGACAGAGTAATGGCCAGTATCTGAGACCCCATTAGAGAAGTTTCAGGCAGAACAACATCTGGCACTTATATCGCAAAAGCACATAGTCACCAGGAATCAGTACAGGGTCATTATTCACATGTGCCCAGGACAGCTGCTGCCTTTAAGCTTCCTTTGGACACTTCCCAGAGAGTGAGAAAAATCCTTCACAAGACCAGATTCCTTTGGTGAATTCCTGCAGCTCATTTCAGGTCCCTTCTAGATCTCCTACTCCAAGACCAGCAGCATAATCCAAGGCTTGCCTCAGAGGGGCATGCCTTGGATTGAACTGGATGGATTTGTGCCTTTTTTCAACCTGACTAACTATGTAACTATGTAACAGCCCCCACTAAGGCTGGAAAACAATCTCTCCATGGCTTCAGACTATCGGTGAAAGCAATCAAACTCCCAGCCTGTGAAACTCTGAGCAAACCAGACCAAGCAATCATTGCTCCCCTGATTACAGAAGGAGCTAAATACTGAATTTACCTAGTAGCCTAGCTAGGAGGACGCTACAGTAGCATAAGAGTGTTAAAGCAGATCTTCACCCTCAATTTAATCTTGCCTCCTCTCCACCCCTCCTTCCTGCTGCTGTGCAAATAGAGCTTTTTTTTAAAGTTTTTTTTTAAATAAAAAAGCTCTGCCTACCCTCATGCTTGTCCTCATTTAGGTGAATAAAATGCGCTTTGCCCACTGTGCCTCCCCTCCTGGGATATGTTCATCACATATTCCAGGGGGCATATTCTTCCATTGAGAGGGTGGAAGATGGTGGTGTTGCAGGACCGATCGGGGGGCAGAAGAGAATCTCAGCAGGACAATGGTAGATCCGCTGGGTGAGTGAGTATCTTATCTGTGCATGACCCACAACCAGGTAAGCAGGATCTAAAGTCCCAACTTTCTAGTTAATGTCAGTGTTTTTAATAATTAAGTCGCCTGAATTTCAGGTTCTTGGGGCAGTTTAAAATACTATTTCTCAGCAAGGGTGCTGTGGCTCCCTGAGATGCTGTCTGAATTCCCCCAGGGTGACACTAGCACAGGACTCAGTTTGCTATAGTGCAGGCGGGCTGGCTGCCAGCATCATATCAACCAGTGAAGCTAGGGCTAGGACACATTGGGGGTTATTTACAAAAGGCAAATCCACTTTGCACTACAAGTGCACTGCAAGTGCAGTCGCTGTAGATCTGAGGGGGACATGCAAGGAAAAAAAACAGCATTTTTGCTTGCACATACTTGGATGATAAAATCAGCAGGGCTTCACCTCAGATCTACAGCGAGCTACAGCGACTGCACTTACAAGTGCACTTGTAGTGCAAAGTGGATTTCCCTTTAGTAAATCAACCCATTATGACCATTCATTTGTTGCTATGGTGATGGTGCCTGGCTTGTCCAGCAACCCATAACTCTGATCTTGGAAAGATGGAATGCAGGGTAATCTGTAAGAGAAGATAAAAGTCCACCTTCTGCAAACCTCCTCCACCTTCTGCCCTCTGCCACGCTTCTGGAGCCAAAAGGTAGAGCTCTAATGTGACGAGAGGTCTATGAGATGGGGGGACTCTATGGTGCTGGGGAGTGTCTGATGTGATGGGGAGGGGCTCTGATGTGTTTAGTGGGCTTTTACATGAAGAGATGACTCTGATTTGAAGGGGGAACATTGATGTGATGGGGGACCTCTAAACTGATGGGGATCTCCCATGTAGAGAAAGGATAAGATTTGATAGGGGGACCTCTGATGTGAAAGAATTCTTCTGATGTGAAGTTCATCAAGGTGGTTGAATGTGTTGTGCCAGGCTCAGGTTTCCTATTGATACTGTAAGCAACTTTGGGAAATGACCTCCGGGTACATGTATTAACACTATGTTGTCATTTTATGGTGTTGGTGTCAGCACAGATTTATTTACAAAGAGAGTGAACAATAAAAATAGCTTTACTGCCGTAATGTTTACCCCAAAACATGATTTCTCTTTTCATACTTCATAAACAAAAAAATATCAGAGAATACGAAGTTTACAATTGGAATTACAACTGGAAACCTCTAAATTCCATAAAAAAATAACGCAGAATAAGATATGGAAACAGAGTGCTGGTAGCAATGTTCTGAATTGGTTCTATATATGGGATTGACGTCCTTCACATTTCCATGGTGACCCAACACTTTTGAAGGCTTTAATTATCTTCTTGTAAACTCTTTCATGATAAGACTGCTTGTGATCTCTTCTATCCACAGGGAAATTGTATGTGAAAGCAAGTGAAATATGTAACATTCATTTGTCTTTTTAGACAATACATAATGTGCATACTGCAAACGAGATTGGATATTTCCAAGGAACATAATTGCATTGATGAGATGCTTGTTTGTTTGTTGGTCTCTTTCAAGTGATTCTGCTTCTTTGAAAAGGACAGAAATATGTTTTTCGGAAGTTACTTTCACTTATTGTTACTTAACTGTCTCCCTTCTGCATCACAGATCCTGTAGGCTGCACAACATTACCAGAATTGCAATTTCTTTACATAGAGTGTTCAGAGGCTTGCATAAATCAATAAATTCTATTAGGCCAGTGCTAATTGACATTTTTACAGCTGTGTTTACCGTTTGGATGAAGACACTATGTTGTTTAGCGGATGATTTGTCTAGTAAGCTCTGCGGACATACACCAAGTTCTGTTTTACGTAACAGGTAGAATTCGAGAGGTTGCCATTGCCGACCTCTCCTTTTGAATTTGCTAATAGTCTGACTGTAATGTTGGTCCAATGATTTCAATACATTTTGAGTCACTGAGGCAGAGCATATAGCAATGTAGAAGGCAGTAGGAGGAATTACTGAATGCTGTGGGGGATCAAGGAAATCAATACTCCCGGATGTGTTGTTTCCCCAGCTGACTTTAGGGAACCCCTTCCCAGGAACTAAACAATATTCAGTAGCATAGGAGACAGAAAGGGTAGCTATGTACTCATTTACAGGTATTTGGTTTTCATTTACAGGTGTCTCTTTTCTTGCAAACATTACTATATTGACAGGGTTGCTTTAAGAAGTGATACCCTGTGTAATAATACTAATAATAATTAGTGAATGGACCCCAAGAACTGGTATAGACAGCTATGGAAAGAAAGTACTTGAAAATGACATTTAGTGCATTTAATGGTCACAATTCTCATTACTAGACATTTTCATAGCTATAAAGGTATGAAAGTGAATTAAAAGCTATCATAGTAAGAAAAGCATTTCCTACACTGTATTCACATGCAAGTTAAAGGACTCTTAAATACATTCCTAGCAGCAGCTGCAATCCATCCAATCCATCTATATATAGATGTGTACCATCAAATGCTGACCTGAATGCATTCTGTGTTCTCTTCAGTATTCCATTCTACATTTGTGATGTCAATTTCCTTCCATTTCTAAAGTCGTTCTCCTTTTTGTAGCCTGGCCCATCTAACAGTTGCCATGACAATGCTCGAAACTGTCATACACTAAACAAATGGAACATTCATAATGAAAACCTCTTATTGTGACACAAGCGCTAACCTTTTTTATTGACTTGTTAAATTGCAAATGTTGCCTTCACCTGCATACAAATGGGATAAGAAAGGAATGATTTCCTGTATGCTAATTCCCACAGTAATGTTTTCTGGGTTTGCTATTTTACTATTTGTTCCTTATTCTCTCGCTTGTTCCTGAACCTCCATTGACACCGATTCACAGTGAACTTTGGATCAGGATTCTGTAGCAGTTGAAGAAAGAGACAATATTGCCTGCCCTCTGTATTTCTAAACGTGAATCACTCAAACACTTCATAGAATTAATAGATAATAATAATGTAATCTATCTGAAAGATAAGTGACAGCATACAGGCAACATTGCTGTACTTATTCTCCTGTTTTCAAATACTTTGTCATCTTTCAGAAAGTTTGAACCTGCAGTGTTTCTGGTTTTAATCATTTGTTCATGAATCCAAAAGATCTGCTTGCTTAGACATTTGCAGGGCTCACCTACCCAAAAGTGATAATTCAGTTTAACCACTTCAGCCCCGGACCAATTAACAGCCTAAGGACCAGAGGTCTTTTTACAATTTCGCACTGCACTGCTTTAACTGGTAATTGCGCGGTCATGCAATGTTGTACCCAAACGAAATTTGCGTCCTTTTCTTCCCACAAATAGAGCTTTCTTTTGGTGGTATTTGATTGCCTCTGCGATTTTTATTTTTTGCGATATAAATGGAAAAAGACCGAAAATTTTGAGAAAAAAATATATTTTCTACTTTTTGTTATAAGAAAAATCGAATAAACTCAATTTTAGTCATACATTTAGGGCAAAATTTATTCAGCCACATGTCTTTAGTAAAAAAAAATGTCAATAAGCATATATTTATTGGTTTGCGCAAAAGTTATAGCGTCTACAAACTAGAGTACATTTTCTGGAATTTACACAGCTTTTAATTTATGACTGCCTATCTCATTTCTTGAGGTGCTAAAATGGCAGGGCAGTACAACCCCCCCCCCCCAAATGACCCCATTTTGGAAAGTAGATACCCCAAGGAAATTGCTGAGAGGCATGTTGAGTCCATTGAATATTTTTTTTTTGTCCCAAGTGATTGAATAATGACACAAAAAAAAAAGAAAAGTTTACAAAAAGTTGTCACTAAATGATATATTGCTCACACATGCCATAGTTATATGTGGAATTGCACCCTAAAATATATTCTGCTGCTTCTCCTGAGTACGAGGATACCACATATGTGGGACTTTTTGGGAGTCTAGCCATGTACGGCACCCCAAAAACCAATCACTGCCTTCAGGATTTCTAAGGGTGCAAATTTTTGATTTCACTCCTCACTACCTATCACAGTTTCGAAGGCCATAAAATGCCAAAATAACACAAACCCCCCCCCAAATGACCCCATTTTGGAAAGTAGACACCCCAAGGAAATTGCTGAGGGACATGTTGAGTCCATTGAATATTTATTTTTTTGTCCCAAGTGATTGAATAATGACACAAAAAAAAAAAGTTTACAAAAAGTTGTCACTAAATTATATATTGCTCACACATGCCATGGTTATATGTGGAATTGCACCCCAAAATATATTCTGCTGCTTCTCCTGAGTATGGGGATACCACATATGTGGGACTTTTTTGGAGTCTAGCTGTGTACGGCACCCCGAAAACCAATCACTGCCTTCAGGGTTTCTAAAGGTGCAAATTTTTGATTTCACTCCTCACTACCTATCACAGTTTCGAAGGCCATAAAATGCCAAAATAACACAAAACACCCCCAAATGACCCCATTTTGGAAAGTAGACACCCCAAGCTATTTACTGAGAGGCATGTTGAGTCCATGAAATATTTTATATTTTGCCACAAGTTGCAGGAATATTACAATTTTTTTTTTTTTTGCACAAAGTTGTCACTAAATGGTATATTGCTCACACATGCTATGGGCATAAGTCAAATTACACCCCAAAATAAATTCTGCTGCTTCTCTCGAGTACGGGGATACCACATGTGGGGGACTTTTTGGGAGTCTAGCCACGTACGGGACCCCGAAAACCAAGCACTGCCTTCCGGATTTAAATATAAAACGCTACCAAAAAAAACTGTTAGCGATCGCAGGGATCAGGCCTGACTCTGCGAACGCTGCAGTTATGTGTTTAGTGTTTTGTAAGTGACAGTGATCGATCAATACTGCACTTGGGTGGGCTGGGCGGAGGGGCAAAACGCAGGTGCTAGCAGGTATCTGGGCTGATCCCGCTAACAATGCGTTTTTTTGGAACTCTAAACTGCTGGGGACGCTAGTATAGATCTGATCAGATCAGATATTGATCTGTTCAGACTCTATACCACTAAGGGAGGTGTATGCTTTGCGCGTGGGTGTTAGCGGTACTGGCACTAACCTAGCGCTGCCTGGGGCGACGCAGACCCTGACCCTAAAACCTTATTGATATCACCCGCCGGGTGATCAGATGGGTTAAACCTTTATTGGGTAATAAATAGTGGGTGCCCTGATGCTATAAAAAGCAAACTAACTAACCAGAGTCACCCGTAACACTTATACGGTGATCACTGGTGAAAGGGTTAACTAGGGGCAATCAGGGGGTTAAAAATTTTATTAGGTAGTATATGGGGGTCCCTGGCGCTATATAAAAACCTGACGGTGAACCTAAATAACTAACTGGCTAACCAGCGTCACCAGTGACACTTATACGGTGATTGCTGGTGAAAGGGTTAACTAGGGGCAATCAGGGGGTTAAAACCATTATTGGGTAGTATATGGGGGTACCTAGCGCTATAAAAACCTGGCGGTGAACCTAAAAAAATAACTAGCTACCTAGCGACACTAGTGACACTAATGCAGCGATCAGAAAAATGATCGCTAAGTGACACTGGCAAAAGGGGGGTGAAAGGGTTAACTAGGGGCAATCAGGGGGTTAAAACCATTATTGGGTAGTATATCGGGGTACCTAGCGCTATAAAAACCTGGCGGTGAACCTAAAAAAATAACTAGCTACCTAGCGACACTAATGCAGCGATCAGAAAAATGATCGCTTAGTGACACTGGCAAAAGGGGGTGAAAGGGTTAACTAGGGGCAATCAGGGGGTTAAAACCATTATTGGGTAGTATATGGGGGTACCTAGTGCTATAAAAACCTGGCGGTGAACCTATAAAAATAACTAGGTATTTAGCGGCACCAGTGACACTAATGCAGCGATCAGAAAAACGATTATTGGGTAGTATATGGGGGTACCTAGCACTATAAAAACCTGGCGGTGAACCTAAAAAAATAACTAGCTACCTAGCGACAGTAGCGACACTAATGCAGCGATCAGAAAAATGATCGCTTAGTGACACTGGCAAAAGGGGGTGAAAGGGTTAATTAGGGGAAATCAGGGGGTTAAAACCATTATTGGGTAGTATATCGGGGTACCTAGCGCTATAAAAACCTGGCGGTGAACCTAAAAAAATAACTAGCTACCTAGCGACACTAGCAACACTAATGCAGCGATCAGAAAAATGATCGCTTAGTGACACTGGCAAAAGGGGGTGAAAGGGTTAACTCTAGGGGCAATCAGGGGGTTAAACCTTTATTGGGGGGTGGCAGGGGGCTACCCTGGACCTAACACTAACTGCTCTGACAGTTTTTACTTTTACAAGTAACACTGAATGCAGTGAACAGTAAATAAATGATCACTGCAATCAGTGACACTGTGACTGGGCGGGGATCGGGGGGCGATCGGGGGGGTGATCGGGGGGGGTTTGTATACCTATGTGTACCTATGTGTTAGTGTAGTGTTTGGTGCACTTACTTTTAGTCTTCTTCTCGTAGTCCGGTCAAAAAGACCGCCCCGAGGAGAATGACATCACTTCCTCCCTGCCTGTGTATACAATACACAGTGGGAGGAAGCTTCTCATTCGCCAGGAGCGATCGAGAGGGGATGGCCAGAAACCAACGGCCATCCCCTCATCCCGGATTGCTCCTGAAGCGAAATGGACCGCCGCATCCAGCGGGAGGGGGACCGATCGGACCCCCCACCCGCTGGAAGGCAAGCACGTACATGTACGTGCTTGTGCCTGTACATACCATTGTGATGACGTACAATGGCATGCGGCGGTCCTTAAGTGGTTAAAGTGAATCTAGGGTTTTACGCATGTAGATTTACTTGGTGGGAGAGTAGCAGCAGACTATCTCTACCTTTTCATCATTCAACAACCCCCTGCCCCACCCTGTCTGTCCATCCATCCATCCATCCAATTAAAGAGCTTGTTAGCGTGTTATTTTCATTGGATTCATTTTTTTTTCACCCCTTAAATGACCATTGGTTAACAACTCCCCAATACCCAGAAGTACTGAGTATTTATCTTTGCTCCCATTGGCCAAATAGAGTGATAGATGAGCGAAGGTATTATTTTTATCATCATTATACAAGTTTTTATAGCACCAACAGTTTGTGCAAAACTTTACAACATGAAGGCAGTTACAAGTACAGTTACAATAAAATTCAATACAGGAGAAATCAAAGAGCACTGCTCGTTAAAGCTTACAATCTAAAATGGTGAATATCTGCTGTTGATGAGAGTGCTATTTAACCACTTGTGCCTGCTATATAGTTGACTCTGTGTCCTGATCAGCCATGCCAATGCAGCCTCATCAGTGTTCTGATCAGCCACACCAATGCAGACTCACCAGTGTCCTCATCAGCCATGTCAGTGCAGCCACACTAGACAGCCTCCTCAGTGTTCTGATCAGCCACACCAGTGCAGCCTCATCAGTGTCTTGATCAGCTATGCTAGTGCAGCCACACCAATGTAGCCTCCTCAGTGTCCTCATCAGCCACGCCACTGCAGCCTCATCAATATTCTGATCAGTGCCCTGATTCAGCCACATCTGCCCACAGGTCACATCACAGTATATTGTCACCAGAGCCAGACATGCCCGAAATTTGTTTACAAAAGTAAGAAGACATTTCAAATCCTCAGCATGACAGATGAGAGCAGCGGGGAGCTCTCACTGTCTGATTCACATTTGGAGTACAAACCCCTGAAAGGCCATACTCAGGAGGAGTAGCATGATTTATTTTGAGGTGTAAGTCTACCTGTGTCCATGCTGTGTGTTAGAAATATCTTATAAATTGACAACTTTGTGTAAAAAAAAAATAAGTTTTTGTTTTCATTTTCTTTCCACATTTTTCAAAAACTTGTGGCAAAAAAATGACATGTTCAAAAGACTCATTACGCCCCATAGAAAATATGTTGTGGTATTTGCTTTGCAAAATGGGGTTCTTTTGTGGGTCTTTCCAGTGTCCTGGTGCTCCTGGGCTTTCAAAAATGTGATAGGTAGTCAGGAAATTATGAAAAATATATGCTCCTTGAAAACCCTTGGTTTGCCTTGGATTTTGGACCCCTCTATGCTTCTAGGCTGTGAAAAAGTCTCCACATGTGGTATCCCCTTATTTGGGAGGGGTAACAGAATATGTTTTGGAGTGTAATTACAAGTATGCCTATACCGTGTGTAAGAAATGACTTTTTAAATTTACAATTTTGTGAAAAATACACATTTTTATTTAATTTCTTCATTTTCCAAAGAATTGTGGGGAAAAATACAGCTTAAAAAAAGTTCACCATGCCTCTTACTAAATTCATTGAGGAGTCTACTTTCCAAAAAATGGGTCATTTGGGGGTATTTGTACTGTCCTTGCATTTTAGGGTCTCAAGAAATGAGGCAGTCAGGGCTTGATCAATTTTCAAATATATGTACTGTAGTTTGTAAACTAACACCAAAGAAATGTAGCAGTATAAATTTTGGTCTAAATTTATAATGAAAGATTACTTATTTGCAAAATTTTATAACAGAAACTAACAAAAACTTTCTTTAAAAAAAAATATTATCGGTATTTTAAAGCACCAAAAGAAAGCTTTATCTGTCTCAAAAAAATTGTAAAAATGTAATTTGGGTGACAGCGCTGTCACTTACAAATGGCCTGGACAGGAAGAGGGTGAAAGTGTCTGGTTAATAAAACTGTAAGGCTACATTAAATTGGCGATTAAGGCTGGTGCGCATTGTAGAAGCAATTTCTGCTGTGGCTCTCAGCAGCTAAGTGCAGCCACTGGCCCAGTTCACTATAATGATAGTTCGCCGGTGGCCATGGCTATTTGTAGCTGTCTGCAAAGCCAGCAATTACTTGCAGTGATCGCTGCTGGACACACACAAAATCAGTGTCATAAGGCATGAAAAATCAGTGTCATAACCCTTTTTTGGGAAACCTATGATAATAGAAATAATTTGTGATTTTGATTTATGATTACTGATCCTTATCCTGATCCTTAATATGCACACAGCAATTTAAGTGTAAAAAGCTCCCAGCTGTCATGCTTACTTTATGTCAGTAAGCCACTAGCTAATGAAGCAAGGACCAGGATGCTCTGGTGTTTGCACCTTTTTAATAATGCAACTCTCATATTTCTACCTTAACAGTTTCCACAGAATAAATGCTAGCAGTGATCACCGTAGGTAATTGCTGGCTTTGCAGATAGTCACAAATAGCTGAGACCCCCAGCAACCTGTCAGTATATTGAACTGGGCTGTCAGCAGGAATTATATTTCTGCTGCTACAATTTTCACTGGCTCTAATTGCAGGTGTAGCCTAAAAGCATTAGGGTAGCAATAGGGGTTGTAATCACGACCCCACCCATGCTCCAGGGGCTCGTGTGGCCTCCCTTTCATATTAGCAGCTGCATACTCCAACAACTCCACAAAATCCCAGAGTCTGGCTCAGATCTGGCTTGTGTCTGTGATGGGTTGTGCCAGTACTGGGCTTCCAGTTTGCATTGCAACCCACACAGTTTTGACTCCTGAATTGGAGAGTCAGATAGGAGCTAGCAGAGAAAGGGCAGAGAATTGTCAGTGCTGACAGCCAGCAGGGAACGGACAACAAGCTGTCACAGGGCTGAGCAGGGCAGGAGGAGGAGAAATGTGGCAGAGGAGAGAGCCGGGACAGTGTCACTGGTGAGATAAGACACTGCTCGGGCCTGTGTAGCCTGTATTTACTCTGCTTCAGTTTGTGAATGAAGTGGAAGTTCTATACAGAACTCTTCCTGTTCATTCATTCTCAAAAGAGTGACATCAGAGGTCTGTTTAGACCCCTGATATTTAACCAAAGCCAATAACGATGGCAGCAGCAGGTGGTAGTGGGGGGGGGGGGGGGGGTGTAATTTGATCTGTGCATGAGTGGCACTTTGTCCGTCGGACTAGGCTACACATGATCGATTGGAGCATTTTGTCTGCATTTTGTCTGCAAATTTTACCGGCAAGTTGGAAAAGTTGGTCCGTCGGATATTCTGGCGGAAACAGTCCAATGCAGACAACACACAGTCGGAATCTCTGACAAAACAGTCCGATAGGACACTTTCCGTCGGAATCTCCGACTGTGTGTACAAGGGCTTAGTCCCTCATAGACTTCAACCAATACAAATCTGCCCTCCAAAAATACTATTCTTTCCTCCAGACTGCCAAGCAGACCTATTTTACAACTCTTATTAACACCTTCTCATCCAGTCCCCGTAAACTCTTCTCTACCTTCAACTCTCTACTTCGTCCTCCACCGCCTCCACCCACTGACTCACTCACTGCCCAGGAGATTGTTAATCACTTCAAAAACAAGATTGATACAATCCGAGATGAAATCTCCACTCTACAGGTATCGCCCACTATTCTGTACTCCTACTTCTGGACCTTTCAGCTACCTTTGACACGGTTGGCCACCCCCTCCTCCTCAAAAAACGTTACTCCCTCGGTCTCCATGACTGTGCTCTTCAGTGGTTCTCATCCTACTATCCCAACGCACCTTCAGTGTCACTTACAATACTACTTCCTCCACTTCTACTTCCTCCACACTTCTTCCTTTCTCCGCCGGGGTCCCCCAAGGTTCTGTTCTTGTACCTCTTTTATTTTCAATCTACACCTCTTCCCTGGGTCAGCTGATAGCCTCTCATGGCTTTCAATATAATTTCTATGCTGACGACACACAAATCTATCTCTCCACCCCTCAACTCACTCCATCAGTCTCCTCACTAACTTGCTAACAGACATATCTGTATTGATGTCAGACCACTTCCTCAAACTCAATTTGTCCAAAACCGTTAATATTTCCTCCCCCACATGCCTCTTCCCCTGACTTATCGGTCAAGAGCAATGGCACAACCATCCACCCATCCCCCCATGTCAGCATGCTAGGTGTTATCCTGGACTCTGAACTCTCCCTTCAGCCCCACATCCAATCACTTTCCAAAGCTTGCCGCCTCAACCTCCGCAACATCTCTAAACTACGTCCCTTTCTAACCAATGAAACCACAAAGCTCCTGATTCACTCCCTGGTTATCTCTCGCCTTGACTACTGCAACTCAATCCTCATTGGTTTACCTATAAATAGACTATCCCCCCTTCAGTCCATCATAAATCCTGCTGCCAGACTCATCCACCTTACAAACCGCTCAGTGTCTGCTACCCCTCTCTAACAATCCCTTCATTGCCTGCCACTTGCCCAACAAATTAAATTCAAAATACTAACAATAAATTACAAATCCATCCACAACTCTGCCCCCAGCTACATCGCTAGCCTAGTCTTAAAATACCAACCTAATCGACCTCTTCCTTCCTCCCAAGACCTCCTGCTCTGTAGCTCCCTCATCACCTCCTCCCATATCCACCTCCAAGATTTCTCCCGAGCCTCACCCATCCTCTGGAATTCCCTACCCCTATCTGTCAGACTGTCTCCAAATGTATCTACTTTTAGGCGATCCCTGAAAACTTTCCTCTTCAGAGAAGCCTCTCCTGCCTCCATCTAACTGAACTATTTTCTCCATTAGCTCACCCCCCCCCCCCCCCCCCAGCTATTACCCTTTTGTATAACTTGACCCTCCCTCCTAGATTGTAAGCTCTAATGAGCAGGACTCTCTGATTCCTCATGTATTGAATGGTATTGCAACTGTACTGTCTGCTCTAATGTTGCAAAGTGCTGTGCAAACTGTCGGTGCTATATAAAACCTGTATAATAATAATAATAATAATACCTTAAATCCTGTAGTCTTTATGCCGGTCACATAACATCATGAATCATTCCTCTTTTCCTCTGGCACTAGTGATGGGCAGTCCTTAGACCTGGATAGAGCAATGTTCATGTAATGATGTGTGAGCAGTGTTCTTTCAAGGTGTACCCAGTGGGTATGTCCATGACAATCTGCACTCACAGAAAGTGGTATGAATAATTTTGTGCATCACTCAGCCTAGAAGTAGACCGGTGTTGGATTGCAGAGATTGCAGAGCTGTAAGTTTGCAACAACCCCAAAGCTCAAATACACATGCCTTTCTCTGCAGCCTTAGCTGCACTGGACAGTGAATGAATGGGAAGTGTTCCATGCTGAGTGGCTTACTGTTCATTCACAAACTGAAGCATAGTAAACCCAGGTTACTATGCTTCATTTATAATTATACAGGATTTATATAGTGTCAACAGTTTATGCAGCACAGTTACAATACATTTCAATACAGGGGGGATCAGAGGGCCCTGCTTGTTAGAGCTTACAATCTAGAAGACTATGAATGGACACAGTGAGCGAGTGTGTTCACTTGTTCATTTAGAAAAGAAAGGGGCTGGTAAAATACATATTTACCAGACCCTTCCCCGCTCTCCATCCTGAAACATCCCCTGCAGCACTGTAGGGTGGAGAGGCCAAAAAGGGGTGGGGCCCAGGCAGTAGGGGGACGCATAGTGATTATGGTGTGCCCAGGCACATCTGACACACCCCATGCACACGCCTATGCTAATGGGTAATTTATTTTTTAGTAAAATAAAAGGTGGAGCTAGGCTTTAAGGTCTCATAATCCCTTCTTTAAAAGGTAGAAGTGAAATATGGATGCTCATAGAACCAAAGTGTGGCTAAACAGGAAAGGAATAAAGGAAAAGACTTTGGGACAGTGGTCGTTATCACTGACAGAAACAATGATTTTCTTTTTAATAGTTATATTGCTATTTTAACAATTTCCAGTGTAGATCACATAGGATGTTATTTAACCTAATTTATTCTGAAATATGTTTGTGGCAAAATTCTCCAATTATGACCTTGAGAACACAAAATGCACATAGCTTAAATCAGAATGTGGACATCTGTTCCATTATTCACATTATTAATGCTCAATGCTTAACCACTTAACTGTAACAAGTATCTTGTAGCTGCACCAACATATTTAAATGCAGAGATCCACATGTGTTTGCTTTAATAGACCAGAAATATAGATTGGTACTTACTGAAGCAGTAACTGCCATACATTTAACATCTTTCCCCATAGATGGAAAACTGAGAAATATGCAAAAAAAAAATCTGAATTCATTTTTTTCTGCATTAGGACAACCAATATCCACTTTACGGCCATATCTAATGAAAACAAATCAAAGCAATGTTATATACTGTATTTCTATCAGTGGCAAGCTAATTTGCTCAATGCCTATGAAGTGAGAACTGATGTTTGTTAATTGGTTATGGGGGCCATGATGTGACACATGTGATCCTGGAGTCTCCAAACTATAAATCTGTAGGAATTAGAGATGTCATTCCTGAAATTCCTAGTGGTATAATGTCTTTTCAGATTCCAGTGCAGTAAGTTCAAGTAATGCCACACACAGAACCTTTAATGTAATTCAGGAAAGTAGCAATACAGCTGTGCTGAAGACAAAAATTCCACTCAAGTACATAAATTAGGCAAATGCAACATGAAAGGTTCTGAGCGCAAAACCCATGGATAGCAATGATCAAACTGTTTTTCAAATGATAGATGTGATACCAAGTAGCAATTATTATTATTTAAGGTACTTATATAGCACTGTCGATTTACACAGTGCTTTACATATATATTGTACATTCACATATGTCCCTACCCTCAAGGAGCTTACAATCTAAGGTCCCTAACTCACATTCATATACTAGGGCCAATTTAGACAGGATCCAATTAACCTACCAGCATGTCTTTGGCGTGTGGGAGGAAACCCACGCAGGCTATTGGACAGGAAGTGAAAGGAAATCTCAGCAATGGGACACAAATGGTGAAAAATTATCTGACAGGGGTTATAACCAGATTAACGTAGGGGCTATTGGAGCTGCAGCTCCAGGTCCCTACCTTTAAAACAGGCCCAGCCCCCCAAAAATAACAGGCCATGCATAGAAAGCAATGGGCATACGGGGAGGGATCTCCTGTGACTGGCTCTGCATTTCGCACGCACCGCCTGGGGTCAGTAGAGAGCCCCATGAGAAACTCAGTCCATCCTAAGAGGTGCCCACAGCTTTATTACTAGGGAAGAGGAGGCTCAAGGTGAGAGGAGGCAGTGAACCATGCCATTCCGGCCAAAGGCTGATGCAGCCCTGGGAGAGGGCTCAGAGGGATTTGTGCCAGCCAGAATGAGAGGGATGGTGGAGCCATGAGGATGCGGGCAACTGCTACGGTCACTTCTCCTCCTATGAATGGACTAATGGCGTCAGAAGTGATATGTATTTTGTGACTTTCAGGGTCACAGCTATTATTCCTTGGCTACTGCAGGGGAGACATTGGGGTTCAAATAGAATCTGTCCCTTTCCCATGCTATCACTTATGGATAACTTGATAAAGTTTTAAAAAGTCCACCAAAATCCCATGCACCAGGCCCATGATGCTCTTAATCTGGACCTGGTTATAACCCTCCCTTACTTTATCCAAAATATAAATAAAAGTTTTGCCTATAGTTCTACTTTAAGCCATGGTCCAAATACATAATAAATATTGCTTTGACTAACTTTATTCTGATGCACCATACCAGGCTGCTTTTTAGTCTCTGTATAGAGTTGGCTGGGTAAATATACATAATTATTATACTAGCAACTTTTATAATATAGAATCACGCTATACCTACAGTATCTTCCTTAGTCCAGTTACAAAAAAACGACACAATAACATGTTGCAATAAAGTGAACCAATATTCAAATGTTAGCATTCCTGCTGAGATGGATACATAAAAAGCAATGAAAGGGGCTGAAATACATTTAGTGGGAAAAGAAAGCTGCTTTCGGTTCCATGCAGTGCTGGCCACATTTGGAGGTCTGGGCTCTAATTCACATGACTTCTGCTTAACATCAGGATCAGAGTTAAGAATTGCAAATTCTTCCCTTTGTAGAGACAAAGTTCTTTGGGCATAAGACGGGGCAAGCACTGAAAGAAGCCTTGAACGGGAGAATTAAATGTGTCAGCCCTTTTATTACTCTTAAGTCATCCCATTAAAATGTTTAACATTATTTTGCTAAAATTTTGAGTACACGTCTTTTAATAAAACATTAGAAAAAAACATTAGAAAAAAAACATCAAATTTATGCAGAAGATTTGTTTAGAGTTAATTTCTATGTCTTTATTAGTCTTTTGTCTGAGATTACACTAATGGGTGAATAATTATTTACTTCTGTATTCACATTATAATATATTGTTTACATGTAATCTTTATAAAGCGATGTGCTACAAATGTGGAACGTTTAACATCTGTGTAACTGACTTTAAAAAAAAAAAGTTTTAAATAGCAAATTATTGGTGAGGTGGTGCAGAAAATAATGACATATCATTAAACAGTGATTATGTAGACAAGCTTCATGTGGATGATATGCATGTAACCCCACATCTGTCACTGCGATGACAAGGATGATGACAGAAAGTTTATGAAGAACAAAACAATATATGCTTATTAAGTAGAAAGGGGAATTGTATGCTCATGTCCTAAAATGTAAATTAAAAAAAAAAACATGGGTTGTTTAACCACTTGGGTACCAGCCTGTATTACCTATTTTTTGCATTTTTTCAGTGTTGTGATAATTTGACTTACACTTATTCCATTCTGTAACACTGTATCCAAATTATTGTTATATTATTTTTTTGAGATCCATATTTATGTTGGTATTCAATAATCACTGTTTTAAAAAAAAACAAAAAAAAAACACTTGCTTACTGGGCACTTAAACCCCTTTTCTGTCCAGGCCAATTTTCAACTTTCAGCTATATCCAAATTACATTTTTGTCATTTTTTTCCAACACAAATGGTATGTTATGTAATCACTGTTGGATTTTTTTCTTTTTTGCAAAAAAAAAAAAAAAAAAGACCGACATGTTTGATTAAAAAACAAAACAAAAGCAGTTTCATAGTTTGTTATAAAATTTTGAAGACAGGTAATTTTTATCCTTCATTTATGTGTGCTGATGAGGGGGCACTGGTGGGCACTGATAGGCTGCACTGATAGGCACTGCTAAGGTGGCACTGATGGACACTGATAGGTGGCACTGGTGGACACTGATAGGTGGCACTGGTGGGCACTGATAGGTGGCACTGATGGGCACTGAGAGGGGGCACTGATGGGTGGCACTGATGGGCACTCATAGGTGGCACTGATGGGTGGAACTGATGGGCACTGATAGGCAATGGTAGTTGACACTGATAGGCAACACTGATAGGTGGCACTAATGAGGCGGCACTGATGGACACTGATTGGCAGCACTGATGGGCACAGATAGGTGGCACTGGTGGGCATTGATAGGTAGCACTGGTGGGCAATGGTAGGTGGCACTGGTGGGCACTGATAGGCAGCACGTATATGCACTGGTATATAGCACTGGTGGGCACTGCATAGCAGCAGTGGCTCTCCATGACCGAGACCGATGTCTCTCTGACAGAAGCTGCTAATTTGCTTTTTTTTACTCCTCACGCTGTTAGCATGAGGGAAAAAAAAGGGTATTATGATCTTCTGTTTACACCACGTGATCAGCTGTCATTGGTTGACAGCTGATCATGTGGTAAGAGGCGGGGATCGGCCCCTTACTCTGATCTGTGATCAGCCGGGTCTCATTGACTTGCTGATCACAGAGTGCTCCCGCAAGGGGTGCGCAGGTGGCGCATTCTCAGGAGGACTTAAATGGACGGGATGTGATTAAAACAGAAAAGAGATCAAACATTTTTCCGTTAAAATTAAAATTGCCAGAATAGAACGGAAACCCCCAAAATGACCTTTTCATGGAAAGGAGAAACCCTAAAGTGATCTAATTTGAGAGGGTAAACACAACGATTGAGAATAATGCAGTAGATATATTAGTGTACTGGTCATATACAGAGGAAGGAGTAAATTAAAGGGTTATTGTACTTGTGGCATAAGGTGTCAAGAAGGAGATGAAGGGGTAATGTCCAGATTTGACATGGAAACAGTATGTGTAGAAGAGAAGGGGTATTAAAGTGTTTAAAAAAAATCCCTGTGTCACTGAAACAGAATGAATAAAGGTGCAGTTAATCCATTCATGACCAATCACAGCAATTACTTGGTACCCCAGCCTCTTCACTTGGCTCACTGTAGGTTCTTTGTGTACCGATCACTTTAATCACAGCTTGGTACACAGAATTTACTGGGCAGAATGACCACCTGACGGCTATTTATCCAATTCTGTTTATAAATGACACTGGGTAAATATAGGGCTGTCAATCTGTTGTTTAAAGATGTACCCCTGTAGGAAAGGGTTTAAAGTCAAAACGCTATAGGGATCTGAGTAAAGTCACCTTGTCATGAAAAATAAACTAATTGAAGAGATTTACCTGCAAAAGAAAAGTATAAATACTTACCTCTCCTGCTGGCCATCCTGCTGAGTGCTGCTCTGGGAGGAACCACTAAGTTATCTTTAGGCCTGGTTAACACCTATGCATTTTTTAGTGCATATTCAGTTTTGCAGAAATCCACTATGGTCCATATAACATGGTTTCCTATGGATGTAGTTCATTTTATGGCAAGGGCCAGGTTTTTTTTTTCTGTTTTTTGGTTCCATAGACTTCAATAGTTTAAAGATGTTTATTGAAAAAAATGCAAAATGCACCTGCAATATGCAAACTGCAACCTGCACACTTGTATGAAGTATTTACATTCTTTTGCAGGCAAGTCTTTTGAATCAGTTTCATTTTTGCAAGAAATAGTTGCATGTTTATTTACAAATGTCTTTGGCAGATATATATAGGGAACTAGGGCTACTGATCATGGGCCCCATATCTGATGTAGCCCCCTTCAGCCCCACCCCTGATCCCTCCTTCATCCCCACCCTGGCCTCACCCTTGGCCCCTCCCTAAACCCTCCCTTAAAACAAAGTGCAAGTTTGTCTTCAAGTGATATCTATCTTTCTCCAGCCAGTTATAAGTTTGATTATCCAAAAGAAATACTGTGATGATACTAGAGATGGTCAGAGACTGCAGACATGATACAAGAGATGGTCATAGCCTGCAGACATGATACAAGAGATCAATGCAGCCTCACCAGTGCCCATCAATGCAGCCTCACTCTGCCCATCTGCAGTCTGATCAGTGCACATTAACAGTGGTGTCTCCAGCTTTCATATTTAGGGTGGACAGGGACAAAAGTAGGTGGGCAACTATAAGTGCAATTATATATATATATATAATCTCCTGGGGCCCTTTACTACGATCCCACAATGGATCCTTTCACATGTTCTGCAGTGAGCTCCCTTCCTACTTCATTGGTGCCCCCCAGGGTGGCAGAAAACAAGAGATATGTCACCAGCACACCAAGAAAATATAAGGGTCCAAAGCAGCGGGAGAAATACCAGGGTTGCAAAAGTTTTCTTGCCACCGTGGTGTTCTACCACTGTGGGGTTTCCCAACCTCCTCTTGCTGTCCCGCCCTTGCTATTGAAGAGCTGGTCTGGCATCTGTCTCCTTGGCAGCAGCGGCAGTCTATTAGCACCTAGTGCTGGGGACATTATGGGTGCATGCAGGGGAAGGCTGACACTATTGGTTGTAGGGAGCCGAGATGGGCTCGGGTGTGTTTGAAATTCCACATTCCTGATCCCGCCAGGAAGCTGACATTCCTGATCTGTGCAGCTGCAGACCGGTAAATATCTCACTGCCTGTGATTAGTGCTGTGCAGTGTCAGCTTCCTGGTGGGCTCGGGCATCTGAAATTTTGAACATGCCCAACCCATCGCTAACAACAAATTGTGCTGGCCCTCCTGTACATCAGCCCCATAAAGTAATCAGTACTGGGTTCCAATATGCTGCCGCCTCTCCCATGGAGACAGAGACCAGCGCTGTGAATAGCCGGGACAGGACAGCAACCCTGGTAGTTCCACCACTGGTCCACACTGGGAGGATTCTCCCATCCACCTATAATGTGTGTATGGAGGGATTCGATCGTTTCTTTTTTTTTTTCATTCAACCTAATAGTTGAATGAAAAAAGTGATCAATGTATGGGCTGCCTAAGTGCTAAGATCAGCCAAAGATAGTTTAAATCTCAGCTGGTTCAGCAGGAACCGGCTGAGATTTGAACCATTAATGAGCAGGCTGAATGTACCAAGTTGATTGATCAAATTGGGTACAACCAGCCTACCAGATTCTCTTATGATTATCACTAGTGGTTGCTATAGCCACTAGTGATAATCACTGTTTGTCGGGAGAATAAAATTGCTGGGCAATCTGTGGATGCAGGAAAGAAATTTGCACCGTCTATTACTTGCCTAACTGCAAGTAAATTGTGAAGGTCTTGAAAGATCAGGAGAGGGGGAGGGACAGATGGCAGATACTGCAGTGCACACACTTACCCACAGGTCCAGGCTAGAAGCTCAGGCATCATTGACACACAGCCAGGAAGGCTGCTGATTTTCATATTTCCCGCTCAAACACCCTCTCTCTTCAGATACAGCTGCTCACCAGGGATAGTGTGGGCAGGACTGGAAGACACAGCAGGAACACGGGCGGGAGGAGGTGGAGCTGTATTCCTCCCTGCTCTCACTGGGTGACTGGACTCGCTGGGCTGTGAAAGAGTGTCATAGACTGACACTCGGCTCAGCTTGCAGTGACCACTCTTGGAATTTACAGGCTGGTTCTACTGTCCTAAGGAGGGGAGAAATCAGTCTGTTTTTTCAGTAAATTAGATAATGGGAATAGGCTTGGGCGCCCCCCCCCCCCCCCCCCACAGTGCTGGTGGAGTTCTTCCTGCAACTCGCTCTTCTCTCTGCCAATGAGGATGCAGGGGGAAGGAATAGATCAGGCCGTGGTTGTGTGAGTGATCTCATTATGCAGTGTCAGCGAACAGAGGGAGGGGGAGGAATCCCCTGCAGGAGCTGACTGGGGACACTCTCCCTCTCAGGAGAGACCGTGTTACTCCAGCGGCACCCCGAGCAAGATGCGGTGCATCCACTATGAATGCAACCAAAAAGGCATTTTAATTGGGGGGGGGGTGCACAGTATAATGTTGAGGGGGTGACACCATTGCCCATTAATGCAGCCTCACTGTGCCCATCTGCAGCCTCATCAGTGCACATTAATACAGCCTAACTGTGCCATCAATGCAGCCTCACTGTGCCCACCTGCAGCCTCACTATGCCCATCTACAGCCTCGTCAGTGCCATCAATGCAGCCTCACTGTGCCCATCTGCAGCCTCATCAGTGCCATCAATACAGCCTCATTGTGCCATCTGCAGCCTTGCTGTGCCCATCTGCAGCCTCATCAGTGACATCAATGCAGCCTCACTGTGCCATCTGCAGCCTCACTGTGCCCAACTGCAGCCTCACTGTGCCCATCTGCAGCCTCACTTTGCTCATCTGCAGCCTCACCTTGCCCATCTGCAGCCTCACTTTGCTCATCTATAGCCTTGTCAGCACCCTGATTACATAGAGTGGGAATTTCCTGCTGTGTCATGGGGCTGGGGTCTGAACTGTTCGGTAGCTGTCCACTCACTGTAACAAAGCCCTGCCTCCTAGACCATGATAGATGGAACACTGATCCAATTTCCTTGCATTGGATCAGTGATCTGTCTGTCACGGTTTAGGATACTGGGCTTTGTTACAGTGAGTGGATGGCTGCCGAACAGTTCAGACCCCAGCCCCATGACACAGCAGGAGATTCCCCATGAATGAGTGGAGAGAGATATATCACTCCGCCAGAGAAGGCTGGCCAGGACTTGAGCCAGAACTGAGTTTTGGTCAGCCACGGAGGTGACCTTCCACCCAATATACAAGAATTCATCCCACACACCCACAAGAACATCAACAGAGGGACCTAGAAAGTAAAAAAAAAGCCTGAAAATAAGTTAGAGCAAAGAAAGGGTGCTAGTGGGAGAATTTTTTTATTTATTCTGCATGCTTTCTGCTGTCAGATCCCCCCCCCCCCCCCCCCCCCGCTGGCCAGGCCCGGTACAACAGGGATCAACGGTCCTGCATGAAATGAATGAAATCTGTTTACAGATTGCTCTCTTGTCAAACAAATTCAGAATTTTCACGTTTTAGGTGTTCTCAACTACCTTTGTGTGTTCCACCAACTCCTGTTTGATATTTCCTCTTATTAAAATGATGAAAAACACAGAATTGGACTCCCTCACAATGGCCACAGCCAGTACACAGGCCTAGGAAATCTAGGAATCTCAACAATAGACATATAGGATATTCACATTAAGTTAGTTCAACTCTCCAATAAATACAGAAATATCATTTTCATGTGCACTAGCCATTTAACCTTTTTATCATTAAATCTTTATTAAAGACCTTTTAAACCACATTTTCAAAGTGTCTTCATGCCTGGTCTAACTAGAATGAACAACTCTGAAGATAATTCCTGACAGACTTGGCGTAATATGTTGCAAATAAATGGAGGATAGGCAGATGAATGAAAGGTCTGAATTCTCCACAATGATTGAAGCTATAGTACAGCTTCTATGAATGGAGGTGGAAGGCAGAAAGGACAAGCATAGTCGGCACTCTTAAGGAGTGTGTATGATGGGTCCCTCATACATACCCCTCGATTACTTCTGCCTTACTTCCTGGTCAGACTTTAGGTCATGAAATAGGAAGGAGTTGACCAGATGATCTCATTAGCACACACCCTGCATCATCTACCCTCATCTGGTCAACTCCTTCCTGTGTCATAACCTAAAGTCTGACCAGGAAGTAAGACAGAAGCAAAAGAGCAGTGTGTTTATACAGCTATGAAGAAAGAGAGTGCTTTCCACAGCTTTAATGGAAAGCTGCTGGGATTAATACAAGCTAAGAGATCTATCATAGGCCCTCATGGGCAGATCAGAGGACTTCATATTTTGTGAAAACAGTAGCCAGTAGCAGAAGAGATACTTTGCACTGATTGTACTGTAAGTACCGACCTTTGTGCGGACTTAATAAAACATTATTTTTACTTAATTTAGTCTTTAACAGCATGCTGGGCTATATTAGCATCTAGTGGTTTGGGACATTTGTTGAGCCACAGCAATAAAGAAATCACCAATAAAAATGCATGACAGCCCTTATCTACATATCATAAGGCTATCACCCCCCCCCCCCCCCCCCCACCTCACAAAATTGCTTTTGCTGCAATGCTCCAATCTTGTCGTTTTCCTTGATGGGATATTTGGCACTCCGCCCACTATGGTGATGATGTCACAGTTTAACCCTGCTTGATGCATTACGTCCAGAATGGATTTCCTCAGCGCAAAAGCAAGACAGTAGGCTTGGAGCATTGCAGTGAGAGCATTGCAAGTCATTCTCGATGGATGTACTTCAACATAGTATTTTACAGCATTTAATAATCGTATTTTATTTTATAGAGAGCACTAGATGTTCCTTCTTTTTATATTGAGGATCGCATTATCATAAACTTCCTGGAAAGAGATGATGTTGTTTTGGAGTGAGAAAATATTTTAAAGACACTGATTATTGGTGGACAATTGCAAGGACACATGCACTATTATTTTGATCTTATTTTCCCGATAATGTGACCGAACCAGAGCACCTTCAGAAAAAGTAAGTATAAGCAGCTTATTTTTACAAGGTAGTTAGAATAGGATTTAGAAAAGGGGTGAGAGCACTTTTCAGCTTAGTTAGACCCATACTTGACTTCCACTTTCAAGTGATTGTAAAGGTTAACATAAAAAAAGAAAAAGAAAAAACATGTCTATTTTCACCTGCTCTGAATTGCACAGAGCTGTCATCAACCTACTCTTCTCAGGTCCCCCGCCAGTGCCCCTGGCAGCTTCCCATGGGGGCACTTGTGGGTGCTTGCTCCCGAGCTCCGCTGCTGCAGTGGAACTCGGCCCCGTCCCCAATCCCTCATAACTGGCTTTGATTGACAGCACTGGGAGCCAACAGCTCCTGGTACCCCAGCAAAGCCAGCGAAACCTGGAAGTGAGGGGAGAGAAAAGCTGCAGACGTGCATGCCGCTGGATCTAATGAGAGCTCAGGTGAGTAAAAGGGGGGTTAGGGGGATGCTAATACCTAACAAAATTTTACATTAAAGGCTATGTTCACCATTTTTTTTTTCTAAATTCCACCTCCCCTATGTACCAATATAGCATTAATGTACTTATTTTGCAAAAATACAACAACTTTCCATTAATTCTACACAGGCTTACCTCACTCTCTTCATAGCTATTTAACCACTTCCCGACCACTGCACGCCTATGTACCTCGGCAGAATGGCACGGGTGCACAAAAGGGCGTACCCGTATGTCCCTTCGTAATCCCAGGCTAGCAATCTATGTCTGCCGGTGGCCCACGATCATTAAGAGGAGAGGCAGAACGGGGAAATACCTATGTAAACAAGGCATTTCCCTGTTCTGTCTAGTGACCTGTCATCAGGAGCAGTGATCTCTGTCATGTCCTAGGTAGCCCATCCTCCCTACAGTTAGAACACGCTGAGGGAATATATTTAACCCCTTGATCACCCCCTGTTTAACCTAGGGGGCCACAAACTGGTGGCCCTTCAAGCTGTTGTGAAACTACATATCGCATCATGCCTCTGCCTGTGGGAGTCATGCTTGTAACTGTCAGCCTTGCAATGCCTCATGGGACTTGTAGTTTCACAACAGCTGGAGGCCTGTCAGTTTGAGACCCCAGGTTTAACTATGGCTAGTTTTAGCTCTGATTGCTGTATAAATGTCATTGGTCCCAAAATAGTGTCAAACGTGTCTGAACTGTCTGCCGCAATGTCGCAGTCCCAATAAAAATCACTGATCACCGCCATTACTAATAAAAAATGTTATAATAAAAATGCCATAAATCTATCCCCTATTTTGTAGACGCTATAACTTTTGCGCAAACCAATCAATATACACTTATTATTACCAAAAGCATGTAGAAAAATACATATCGGCCTAAACTAAGTAAGGATTTTTTTTTATATATTTTTTGGAGATATTTATTAAAGCAAAAAGGAAAAAATATTGCTTTTCTTTCAAAATTGTCACACATTTTTTTGTTTATAGCGCAAAAAACAAAAACCTCAGAGGGGATCAAATACCACCAAAAGAAAGCTCTATTTGTAGGAAAAAATTTTGTTTGGGTACAAGGTCGCACTACCACGCAATTGTCAATTAAAGCGGCGCAGTGCTGAATCTCAAAAAATGCTCTGGTCAGGAAGGGGGTAAAATCTTCCGGGGCTGAAGTGGTTAAACACACTGCTCGATTACTTGTGCCTTACTTCCTGGTTAGACTTTAGGTCGTGACACAGTAAGGAGTTGACCAGCTGAGGGTAGATGATGCAGGGTGTGTGCTAATGAAATCAGCTGGTCAACTACTTCTTGTGTCATGACCTAAAGTCTGACCAGGCAGTAAGACAGAAGTAATGGAGCAGTGTGTTTAAACAGCTATGAAGAGAGTTAGGTAAGCCTGTGTAGAATTAATGGAAATATGTTTTATTTTTGCAAAATAAGTACATTAATGCTATATTGGATGGGGATTTTGCATGAGGATGTGTGCACTGAATAATCACATATGTATATTGTTGTATAGCAAACAGATACATTTTTTTATGTATTATTTGCTTTTACACATTTTAGTAGAGTGCTGCACTATTTTTAATTTAAACTTGTATTTAGTTGTGGATACATGAGAAACACATATACGTCCTAGCCAGTTTTAGACATTCATGTGTATATTAGATCCATGGGGATATACTATAACTACTACATGGGGATATACTATAACTATGACAAGCACAGCCAGAAAAATGACCATGCTGGAATGGATTTGCTTCTATGCCTTGGCCTGGTCAGTTTGACATAGGAAAGCAGGGGGATTGGATGGATCATCAGGTGTTTCACACAAAGGAAGAAATACATAGAGAACAGGGTACTTTTTAACAAGTGCATGGTGTGCATGGTAGCCAATCAGCTTCTAACTTCTGCTTGTTCAATTAAGCTTTGGCAAAAAATGCTTGAAGCTGATTGGTTCTATGGAGATCTTCACCAGATTTTGCACTGTACAGCTTTAGTAAATCAACCTCTGTAAGACTTGAACGCTGTTTGTATAGTCTACACATAATGTATTTAGATCAGGGGTTTTCAAACTTTCTGAACAAAGGGCCAGTTTACTGCCCTTCAGACTTTGAGAGGCTGGACTGTGGCCAGTGGGAGTAGAGAATACTCTAGTGTCAATGAGAGTAAACAATGCCCCATCATTGGTACTATTGAGAGGAATATTGCCCCATTGTTGGTATTAGGGGAAGAAATAGTTCCTCATCATCGGTATCATTGAAAGGAATAGTGCCCCATCCTTGGGTTCAGTGGGAAGAATAAGGCCCTGCAGTTGGTGTCAGTGGGAAGAATAGGGCCCTGCAGTTGGTGTCAGTGGGAAGAATAGGGCCCTGCAGTTGGTGTCAGTGGTAGGAAGTATGCCTCATTGTTGTTGTAGAAGGAATAGTGCCTTGTACCAGTGTGAGAGGTAGTGACCCAAGGACCACCTCACTGTAATTCTATGAACATAAAATCAATAGACACAGGCTGGAGGTGCTTAAAACATGCTATGATTGGCAGAACCTTCCTTCCCCTAGATAGCCCACACCATGTTTTTGCTCAAAAGGACTAGAATCTCCTGCTGCTGATGTTTCCCTGCAGAAAGGCTGGGAAAGAAATGGGTCACAGGCAGGGCTGGACTGGGAATAAAAACCAGCCCTGGAAAAAATTTCATACCAGCCCAACAGCATAACGTCATAATTTTCTTGTTCATGAAAGGGAAAACCATACATTTTAAAGCACATTTCATGAAGAGAGTATTATATATAGATATGAAATCACATAGGGCTTTATATATTATATATATATATATATATATATATATATATATATATATATATATATATATATATATATATATATATATATATATATATATATATATATACACACACACACACACACACTCAGAACGTGGGGGGGGGGGGGGGGGGAGGAACCACCTTCTGCAGAAAGAATACACTAAGGTAAGGGGGGTGAGTTACTAATATAAGGAGGAAACCCTTTTCACGGTGAATAAAGTTCGTTTTATTAATATTAGAGACACAAGTTACAATTCAGAAAACAGCAAAAAGAAAAAAGGAAAACAAATTAAAACAGTTGGTGTACAAACACATACCAAAGAAAAAGGAAATTAGAATCCAGTACTACCCACATGGAATGCAATATATGTTACACAACAACCTTCCCCAACAGACCCTGCGAGGGCAGTGGCCAACTAGAGATCTCACAAGATATAATGCAGAACGATAGCCACCATTCCCGCCTCAAATCCCACAGAAGGGGGGGGGGGGGGGGGTGCATGTAGAAATAGGGAAGACCGAGGGAAAAAGAAAAGGGCGGAGGAGAAAGGAGCAGCAGCGCGGGGGGGGGGGAGGACAAAAGGAAGAAAAAGAAAAAGAAAGGAAAAAGAGGGGGGAAAAGGAGGAGAGGGGGGGGAAGGGCAGTGGGGGAAGAGAAGGCCCGACCCACAGACCCATCAGTGAGAGTTCCCGTATCTATATCTCCGCCCTTTCTCCACCCGTCCAGGGCAGCCATATGCCGTCAAATTTCTTAGGGCACTTTCTACTAATATATGTCATTTTGTACAACGGGAGGGCTTTATTAATGATGTCCTCCCACAGGGTCAGCGTGGGGGGGGAAGCGGAGGTCCAGCGAAGGAGAATGGCCTTCTTGGCATAATAAAGCAGAAAGGCAATCAGGAGCTTGGAATAGCGTGGCCTCTGATCATCGTCCTGAATGCCAAGAAGAGCCAGCTCCGGAGATCGAGGCAGAGGGAAGCCCAAGCGGCCATCAATGGTGTCAAACACATCAGTCCAAAAAGCGGCCACCACCGGGCAGCTCCAGAACATGTGGAAGAACGTTCCCTCTACTGCTCCACATCTGGTACAGGCCGGGTCCCTCTGTCGATACAGTCTGTGCAACCGCTGTGGAGTGTAATAAACCCTATGTAAAAACTTGGTCTGTATTACCTTATCTCTAGAAGAAATCACCAGGCCAAGACTATCCTGGAAACAGTCACCCCAATCCTCCCTCTCCAGGGAAGGAATGTCTCTCTGCCAGGCCCTCCACAATTTCTCCATCTTGGGAGATTCCACACTGAGGAGCAAGGTGTACAGGGACGAGAGAGGCTTGGAGAGCTGGTCCAGAGACAGTAGTTCCTCCACAGGATCCATAGAAAGGGTCGCAGCTGGTGGCAGCTGCGCCCTAGCTGCATGTCTCAGTTGGTGGTAACGGAAATACATCCACCCAGGCAAATCATAGTTAGTGGCAAGTTCCCCAAACGTCTTCAGGGTACCCCCCGTGATAATATCGCCCAGCGTCCGTACACCGTGTCTCACCCATACCCTCGGGTCAGGGACCGTCCGAAAGTGCGGGAGGACAGGGTTCTCCCATATTGGCTGTCGGGGGGACCAGACTCCCGGCTTAATGAACCTTTTCCTGGCCAACCCCCACACCCTGAGCGTCGTTCTAGTTGAGAGCGGAAGCCCCCGACGTGCCCCAGGACCTTTGTATACTAAATCGGCTAGATCCTCCAAAGAACCCACCCCAGCCGCTTCAACGCAGCTCGCAGCGTTCGTCCTAGAACGGGCAAACCACCAACGGACCGACACAAGGACCGCCGCCCAATAATAGACCCTGAAGTCGGGCAAGGCCAGTCCCCCACACCGCACAGGTAGACACAAAGTGGACCTTGCGATCCTGGGGTTAGATCCCCCCCAAATAAAGGAGCCCACACATCCATCTAGATCCGCAAAAAAGGCCCTCGGGAGCAAAACAGGGGAGTTCCTAAAAAAGTAGAGGAACCTAGGGAGGAAGACCATCTTTAACAGGTTAATGCGACCCAGTAGATTCAGGGGAAGCTTCCCCCAGGAGGCACATCTAGCCTTCAGCTGGAGGAGAGCCGGTTTCAAATTCAGTTCAAAATACTGTGTCGGATCCCTACCCACCACTATCCCTAGGTACTTGAATTCGGTGACCCACTGGAGGGGAGTGTCCGCCGCCGCCGCCCTCGACCCCGGGTCCAAAGGAAACAGGACGGATTTGGTCCAGTTTATCCTGACCCCAGAGAAACGTCCAAAGACATTGAAAATTTCCAATGCCGCTCGTAAGGAGGAGTCCGCATCTCTCAAATAGAGGAGAGCATCATCGGCGTAGAGTGACACCTTCTCCTCAAGAGGGCCGATTTTAAGCCCTACCACCCCCGGGGAGGCCCTCAGGGCCACCGCCAGAGGTTCCAATGCCAGCGCAAATAGCGACGGAGAGAGGGGACAGCCCTGCCGGGTGCCCCTCTCTAACCGAAACGCCTCCGACAGCCTACCATTAACCCGCAACCGCGCCCTCGGGCCGTTATAGAGCAACTGCAGCCAACTCAGGAAATGGGGACCAAACCCATATCTACGAAGTACCTCCCACAAATATCCCCATTCCACTGAGTCAAATGCCTTTTCGGCATCCAGGGAGGCAACAACCCTGGTCCCAGCGTTGACATGAGGGATAGTTAGATTAAGGAAAAGGCGTCTCAGATTGATGTCAGTACCCTTACCGGGCATAAACCCCGTCTGGTCCTCATGAACGAGGCTCTCCAGAACCTGTGCCAGCCGATTCGCCAGGACCTTTGCCAACAATTTGGCATCGACATTTATCAAAGAGATCGGGCGGTAAGACGCACAATCCTCGGGGTCCTTACCCGGCTTGGGCACCAACACCACGATCGCCTCTGACATGGATTCGGGGAGCGACCCCCTCTCCAGGGACTGGGCGAATAAAGAAACCATTTTAGGGGCCACCAACTCCTGGTAAGTAGCATAGAATTCAACAGGGATACCATCCGCCCCAGGGGACTTCCCAACCTGCATTTGAGCCATAGCCATCTGAACCTCTTCTAGCGTTATGGTCTTTTCTAAATGGGCCACCGCCTCACGGGACAAAGTGGGGAGTTCCACCTCATCCAGAAAGGCCCGGAGAGCCGGGTCCTCATAATCCACCCTGGTGGAGTACAGGGCACTATAATATTGCACAAACCGGTTCAGGATACCCTCCGGGTCCGTGATGAGGGTCCCACCCTCACCCCTGACCCCACCAACATGCGCACTAGTACAGTGTCCCCGAGCCAACCACGAGAGCAGCCTCCCATTTTTATCCCCATATTCAAAAATCCTTTGAGCAGTGCCCAACATAGACTTCTTAGTCAATTCTATCCTATGGAGCTCAACCGCCCGAAGTGCCATTTGCCATTCCCGATACCTGATGGGGGTAGGGTCCGCCACATGAGAACTCTCCTTTTCCCTCAACACCCCCTCCAATTCCTCCAGCAGCTGCACAGACCGCTTGCGACACCTGACAATTCTAGAGGCATATTCCCCCCTCAACCAACACTTGAACGCATCCCAGACCACCCGGGGCTCCGTAGAGTCCGCATTCTCCAACCAGTAATGACAGAGGGCCTCTGGCATATCCTCCTGAACCCCCACATCCGCTATCCAATACCCCGACAGCCTCCACAGTCCCCTCCGCCGAGGGAGCCCAAGAGAGACCCCAAGGAGGAGGGGAGCATGGTCAGACACCCCCCTGGGCAGAATCCGCGCACTCACCACCCGACTCAACATAGCATGCGAAACATACCCCAGATCTATGCGAGAGAAGGTACGAAACGTGGCAGAATGACAAGTATACTCCCTGTCCGAAGGGTGAAAATGGCGCCAGACATCCACCAGCCCAAAAGTGTCAGCCCATCTCGTCAAACCCGGAGTCTCACGAGAGGGCCACTGGAGTCTGTCCAGCTCCGGGGACGGGGCCATATTATAATCTCCTACCAACAGGACGTTTTCCACTCCATACTTTATAACCATGTTCATAATGGCAAACAGAAGGTCAGTATCCGCGGGGGGAGGCAGATAAATACCCACCAGAACATACTCCACATTCGCAATAGTAACATGCATAACTAGAAACCTGCCCCCCGGATCCGTTTTCAATTCATGGAGCTGGAACGCAAGGGATCTGTGAACAAGCACACTCACCCCCCTGGAGTAACTCGAGTAGGTGGCATGGTAATGTTGGCCAACCCACGCTCTCCTGAGACCAAGCACTCGGGAGCCCATCAAATGCGTCTCCTGAAGGATACAAACATGTGGTGAGTATCTTTGTAAAAAGGTAAACACCAACGAGCGCTTGACCGCGGAGTTCAGACCCCTCACGTTCCAGGACAGAACCGAGAACTCAGCCATAACTGAAAACCATAGTAAATAAATGCCCGGATTTAGTCACATGGCCCCCACCCCAAGGAAAAAACCATCCCGCCCCCGAGGGTGCCCCAGTACCGGAGTACATGTAGGCGGCTAAGCCCTCCTGAACAAGAACGGTGAACCCTGAGACCATAAGCCACCCCTCATAGTAGAATTGTACATGTGTCAACATACCGTGAAGAAAAACAACAAACACAACACCCAAACTTAAACTAAACAAAAACTGATCAGCAACGGCCGATCGCCCCCGCCCCCCACCCCGCAAAACCCCAACAGTGGAGTCCCGCATAGATCCCCAAACTTAACTGCAAAAGACCCTTAGGGCTTCGTGAGCAACTTACTCAGGTAGGCGTGCACCAGACCGCCAGGAGGACGCAGCCCCCCCCTCACCTGATACACACAGAGGGGGAGACCACTAGTCCTACCTGTCACCAGCGCTATAACCTCCCCGTAAGAGTTGCTAGAGCACAAAAAACATATATCAAAAAGTTCACCCAGCCATTTCCCACAGCATAGTCCTGAGCAGAGGAGTCCCACAGTCCTGTAGGATGGACCAAGCATGACAGGCACACTCCAACAGTCCATCGGATCCCAGCCGGACTGAGGCGAGGGCGGGGGACACCACAACCGTACCCCCCCCTCAATTCAGGGAGCATGGAGAAAAAAGTAAAAAACATAAAACGAAAAAAGTGGGAAACCACAAAGGAGGAAGAAAGTTCAGAGTACAAAGCCACCGCAGCAGGCACATCAGCCAGGAGTAAATCTTCAGGATAGTCAGCCAGGTAGTGTCTCCAGCCAAGATGCAGCATCCCTGGGATTAGTGAAGAATCGGACAGTCTCACCATCTACCACCCGCAGTTTCGCCGGGAAGAGGATGCTATACTTGATCCCTTTAGCCCTCATGGAAGCCTTGACCGCATCGAAGGATCTACGCTGCTTCTGAGTCTCCATGGTGTAATCGGGAAAAAACAGTAGCTTAGAATTCTGGTACTTGACCTCCTTCAGCAGCCTCGCTGCTCTAAGCACCTCATCCCGGTCCCTGAAGTTCAACAAGCGCAGAATCAGGGTGCGCGGGGGGCTCCCCGCCGGTCCCCTCTGCGGAGGGACCCGGTGAGCTCTTTCCACCGTGAAGTAGGGGGACAACTGCGCCTCCGGGAACAGGGATCGGATAAGTTCTTCCACAAACACTGTAGGGTTCTGTCCCTCCACCCCCTCCGCCAGGCCGACGATTCGCAAATTATTCCGCCTACTGCGGTTCTCGGCGTCCTCTGCACGAAATTCCAGGGTCCTCACCTTAGCCTGCAAGGTCCGGAGCGCCACCGAGTGTTCCGCCAGCACATCCTCCGCCTGACCCACTCGTTGCTCCGCCACTCCCAGCCTCGAGCGGATCTTATCTAGGTCCTGCCTGATCAGGCCGACTTCCGTCTGGACCACCTCCATCTTCCCCGTCAGCGCCGTCTGGCAGGCCGCTATGGCGGCCATCACTTCAGGTATGCCCGGGAGGGAAGAAGCATCAGCCTCCGCCGGCGCGGTCTGCGTCGCCATGTTGGAATGGGCACGTGGTCCTCCCGCTCCACTGGAGTCCGGAGCGTCTAACGGCAAAGCCCCTGGGGGAAACCGATTCCTCCTACCGCCCTTGTGTCCCGCAGATGAACGGGACGGCATAGGGTGAGCCAGACAACCTGCCAACAGGCAATAGCACGGGTAAAAGGATGCAGAAGGATCAGTCTCTAGCAGAGCTCAGGGAAGCACGTCTGCTCACGCCGACATCTTGGCCACGCCCCGAGGAAACCCTTTATATCAGTGCTCCCTTACATTATCTTATTCACTCCCCCCTTACATCAGTGACTCCACCCAACTGGCCTGGCAGTGCTGTCACTGACCTCTGGATCTGTTCTCGTTTTGGATGGGGATGGTGCTCCTTCCAGAGGATCTGTTTGCTGTGAGATGGAGTGGTCCCTGGCCACCTGCACCTTCAGCCGTCCTCATTTTCCGGCCCCAGTCAGCCTGTCCTCTGGTCCTGAGGAAGTGGAGAGAAGGCGGAGCAGAGAGTACTGGCAGGTTGGAGAACACATGGGTGGGGGAAAAGAGCAGGGGGGAGTGGAGATCACAGGGGTGGGGAGTGGAGAGCGCTGGGGGGTAACTTGAGAGCACGGGGGGGCAAAAAGAACAGGGGTGGAGAGCACGGTAGGCTGAGAGCACTGGGGGGGGGGTTTCTAAGAGTGTGGGGTGGTGAAGAACACTGGGGGGGGGCAGAAAAACACGGGTGGAGAGCACAGGGGCTGGAGTGTACTGGGGGTACAAAGAACAGGGGGGGAGTGGAGAGTAATGGGGGGGGGGGGAGCTTGAGAGCACCAGTGGGGCCAGAAAGAACAGGGGTGGAAAGCATGGGGGACTGGAGAGCAATATGTGGGGTGGAGAGCACTGTTAGGATTGGAAAGCACATGGGTGGGGGCAAAATGCAGGGGGGAGTGAAGATTACAGGGGTAAGAAGTGATGGGGGAGCCAAAAAGAACAGGGGTGGAGAGCACGGGGGGGGGGTAGAGAGCACTGGGGGGGGGGGGCTGGAGAGCACCAAGGGGCCAGAAAGAACAGGGGTAGGGAGAATGGGGGGCTGGAGAGTGATGGGGAGAGCTGGAGAGCACTGGGAGGGAGAAAGAACAGGGGGAGATCACTGAGGAGAGAGCACTGGGGGGAGTGGAGCGCACGGGGGGGAGAACAGGGGGAAGAGCACTGGGGGGAGCACTGGGGGGAAACAACAGGAGGGAGAGCACTGAGGGGGAAGAACAGGGGGGAATGGAGAGCGCTGGGGGTGGACAGGGGGGAGTGGAGAGCACTGGGGGGAGGCATGAGCACTGGGGGGGTAGTACGGGGAGGAGAACGCTGGGGGGGTGGAGAGCACTTGGGGGAGAACCCGGGGGGAACACTGGAGGAAGAGGAGAGCACGGGGGAGAGCACTGGGGGACAGCACTGGGGGGAGTGGAGAGCACTGGGGGGAGAACTGTTGGGGGAGAGCACTGGGGTGGAAGAACAGTGGGGGGAGATCACCCGGGGGAGGGGGGAGAACAGGAGTGGAGGAGAAAACGGGGGGGGGGAGTGGAGAGCACTGGGATGGTGGCTAGAGAAGGATGGGGAGAGCTGGAGAGCAGGGGGCAGCAGGAACAGGGGAGGAGAGAGCTGTGGGGGGGGGGCAGGAGAGTGTGGTGGTGAAAGAGAGCACTGGGGGGAGGAGAGTGTGGTGGTGGAGGAGAGCCCTGGGGGGGCAGGAGAGTGTGGTGGTGGAGGAGAGCACTTGGGGGGGGGACAGAAGAGTGTGGTGGTGGAGAGCACTGGGGGGCAGGAGAGGGTGGTGGTGGAGAGCACTGGGGGGGGCAGGAGAGGGTGGTGGTGGAGAGCACTGGGGGGAGGCACGAGCACTGGGGGGGGGTAGTACAAGGGGGAGAGTACTAGGGGGAGTGGAGAGCACTTGGGGAGAGAACCCGGGGGAAAGCACTGGGGGGAGAGGAGAGCACTAGGGGGGGAGAAGGGGGGCAGCACTGGGGGGAGAGCGCTGGGGGGAGAGGAGAGCATGGGGCGGGGGAAGAGCACTTGGGGGAGTGGAGAGCACTGGAGGGAGAACAGTGGGGGGGGAGCACTGGGGTGGGAGAACAGTGGGGGGAGAGCACTGGGGTGGGAGAACAGTAGGGGGAGAGCACCCGAGGGGGGATAACGGGGGGGGGAGTGGAGAGCACTGGGATGGTGGCTAGAGAAGGATGGGGAGAGCTGAAGAGCAGGGGGGCAGCAAGAACAGGGGAGAAGAGAGCTGTGGGGGGGGTGCAGAAGAGTGTGGTGGTGGAGGAGAGCACTGGGAGGGGGCAGGAGAGTGTGGTGGTGGAGAGCACTGGGGGGGGGGCAGGAGAGGGTGGTGGTGGAGAACACTGGGGGGAGGGGCAGGAGAGGGTGGTGGTGGTGGAGGAGAGCACGGGGGGGCAGTAGAGTGTGGTGGTGAAAGAGAGCACTGGGGGGGCAGGAGAGTGTGGCGGTGAAAGAGAGCACTGGGGGGGCAGGAGAGTGTGGCAGTGAAAGAGAGCACTGGGGGGGGGGGAGGCAGGAGAGTGTGGCGGTGGAGGGAAGCACGGAGGGGGGACAGGAGAGGGTGGTGGTGGAGAGCACTGGGGGGAGGGGGGCAGGAGAGTGTGGTGGTGGAGAAGAGCACTGGGGGGGTGGAGCAGGAGAGTGTGGCAGTGAAATAGAGCACTGGGGGGGGGCAGGAGAGTGTGGCGGTGGAGGGAAGCACTGAGGGGGACAGGAGAGGGTGGTGGTGGAGGAGAGTACTGGGGGGGAGGGGGGCAGGAGAGTGTGGTGGTGGAGGAGAGCACTCGGGGGGAAGCAGGAGAGTGTGGCTGTGGAGGAGAGCACTGGGGGGGGGGGGCAGGAGAGTGTGGCGGTGAAAAAGAGCAGGGGGGGACAGGAGTGTGTGGTGGTGGAGGAGAGCGGGAGGGCAGGAGAGTGTGGTGGTGGAGGAGAGCAGGGGGGGCAGGAGAGTGTGGTGGTGGAGGAGAGCACTGGGGGGGCAGGAGAGTGTGGTGGTGGAGGAGAGCACTGGGGGGAGGGGGTCAGGAGAGTGTGGCGGTGAAAGAGAGCACTGGGGGGGGGGGCGGAGAGTGTGGCGGTGGAGGGAAGCACTGGGGGGGGCAGGAGAGGGTGGCGGTGGAGGAGAGCACTGGGGGGGAGCAGGAGAGTGTGGCGGTGGAGGAGAGCACTGGGGGGGAGCAGGAGAGTGTGGCGGTGAAAGAGAGCAGGGGGGGCAGGAGAGTGTGGTGGTGGAGGAGAGCAGGAGAGCGTGGTGGTGGAGGAGAGCACTGGGGGGGCAGGAGAGTGTGGTGGTGGAGGTGAGCAGGGGGGGCAGGAGAGTGTGGTGGTGGAGGAGAGCGGGGGGGCAGGATAGTGTGGTGGTGTAGGAGAGTAGAGGGGGCAGGAGAGTGTGGTGGTGGAGGAGAGCACTGGGGGGGCAGGAGAGTGTGGTGGTGGAGGAGAGCACTGGGGGGGGCAGGAGAGTGTGCAGGGGCCCCTGCACCACCCCCCCTTGATTCTCCTACCCAGGCAATGTGGCACACAGGGCGGGCTGTACGAGCGGCATCTCCTCCTATGGATCACAGTGCTGGCTGGCTCTGTGTTCGGCGGCCGCTCTGTAACACAGTCCCGCCCCCCCAGTCCGGCTCGTGTGATAGGGAGAATGTTGATTCTATCAACTATCACACGAGCAGGTCTGGGGGGCGGGGCTGTATTACAGAGCCAGCCAGCACTGTGATTCACAGGAGAGAGTGGAGGATGCAGCTAAAAGTGGTCCCAGGGCAGGCGGCCTACCGGGAAATCTCCCGGTATCCCGGTAGGCCAGTCCGACCCTGGTCACAGGACAGCTGTATGTTGATTATGAAAAAGGGTACTTCGTTTTTTTATTTTTTTTATTAAGTTAAATACAATACCATCATTCATATACATAAAGATAAGTGATAATATAATTAACCCCTTGCCGACCAGTCGCCGTCATTTTACAGCGGCAGGTCGGCACGATTCCACAAACGTAGCTATACGTCGGCTGGCAGGACCGGGATTGCAGGCGTGCGCCCCCGCTGCACAGCGGGGTGCTGATGCTCATGGACGATGGTCCGGATGACCGCCGCCCACGAGCGATCGCGAGCACGAGAGACAGAACAGGGACGAGTGTGTGTAAACACACACACTTCCCTGTTCTGTTTTGATAGGAGTGACAGATCGTGTGTTCCTATTAGCTAGGAACCACGATCCGTCACTTCTTCTAGTCAGTCCCCTTACCCTTCAGTTATAAACACACATAGGGAACACAGTTAACCCCTTGATCACCCCCTAGTGTTAACCTGTTCCCTGCCAGTGATATTTTTACAGTAATCAGTGCATTTTTATAGCATTGATTGTTGTATAAGTGCCAATGGTCCCAAAAATGTGTCAAAAATGTTGCAGTCCCCATAAAAATCGCAGATCACCGCCATTACTAGTAAAAAAACTAATAAAAAAAATTCTATAAATCTATCCCCCATATTGTAGACGCTATAACTTTTGCGCAAACCAATCAATATGCGCTTATTGCAATTTTTTTTATCAAAAATATGTAGAAGAATACATATTGGTCTAAACTGAGAAAAAATTAGCTCTTTTAAAAAAAAATGGGGATATTTATTATAGCAAAAAGTACAAAATTGTCGCTCTTTTTTTGTTTATAGCGCAAAAAATAAAAAACGGTGATTAAATATCACCAACTGAAAGCTCTATTTGAGGGAAGAAAGGGGCATCAATTTTGTTTGGGTGCAGCGTTGCACGACTGCGCAATGGTCAGTTAAAGCGACGCAGGCCGAAACGCAAAAAAGGGCCCGATCATTCAGCAGCCAAATCTTCTGGGGTTAAACAGTATGTGTTTAGTATCACTTCAAGCTCTCCCTATACTATTCTGGATATTTTGTTTTATATTTGTGTATTTCATTTTTCTTTATAGTAGTTTGATCTACCAAAAAAGGTCCTGCGCCAGGGTTCATAATACAGTAGTACCTCTGATTGCGAGTAACACAGTCAACGAGCATTTTGCAATACGAGCTATTGTTTTAAAAAAAATTCTGACTCGGTTTGCTATCTTTGTCTTGCAAAACAAGCGGTATTCAAGCATCTGCGGTGGGCAGTACCGCATTTGACCAGAGGTGCGGGGACGCCGGTGACAGTCGGAGCCGATTGGATACACTCGGAAACACTTGGATCCCGAGTGTTTCAGAGTCTCTCCAAGTGTTTCTGAGTGCATCTGAGTGGTCTCAGCTGTTTCCGAGTGTCTCTGGTGCACCCCTACCTCTGGCCACATGAGTTACTGCATACAATAGAAGTCACTATGGAACAAATTATCAGAGTTTCCATTGACTTCTATGGGGAAACTTGCTTTGATATATGAGTGCTTTGGATTACAAGCATTCTTCTGGTACGAATTATGCTTGTAATCCAAGGTACCACTGTACTGTATATTCATAATGTATTTCTATAAATTTATAAAAATATTATATGTATACTGTATATCTTCTGATATTTGGGTACTGACTTTTTTACAGTGTTTAGTTGTGTTATATGGTAAGAAGTACAGCTTAGCATATAATAATTTAAATAAAGATTTAAATCCTGCAGGATCCTGCATTTTTATGACAATTCTATTTAGCGTTTAAAAACATAATTATTGTTGTCTTTACAGCTCCCCTATTGCTACATAATGTAAAAAAAAATAATAATGATTGCTAATAGGTATGCTTTTGTGTTGTGATAAGGAATTTGATTGAAGTGTTAGATGAAAATAAAATTACTGAACCAGAATCTTGATTTAATTAACAATTAATGAGCAAAAACATGACATTTAATTATATCTAGCTAGTAAAAATGGGTATGTGACCTGCCGAGAATTAATTTTAACACCGGAGTTGCATTGCAAAGTGGAATTCCACTTGACCTCTCTCATTCTTTGAAGGTACCGGCTGAATTATTCCATCTCCCTACATTCACTCTAAATTTACTAAACAATCTAAAAAGTTCTGTCTTTGTTTGAACATAAGTCACTAAAAACTATTCAGTTGCTGTCCTACAGTGGCCTACTTCCATCTTCCAATGCAAGCAAAGCAAAAATATTGTTTTTCATTTTACTTGCATGTGATTGGGTATTCTTTGCATGTGAATTTTCACCCCATTCACTAAGCTAAGGGAAAAATTCCCTTGCAATCTGAAAATTGCAAAGTGAAAAACCTATTTGCCTTTGTCAAAGTAGGATAGAGATTTATTTTGGTGCATAGGTCTTGGCAAGAAAGTTTTTTTCCCTTTGGCTTATGTCTTCACTAATGTCAAGGCCTGAGGGTGGTCTTCATTTTAACTTTTTTTGCAGGCTGGGTGCACACATCCAATTTGCATGCTAGGAGATTGTGACTGACTCTCAATGCAGTCGGTTCACACATCTTCGGAGTGGCTCTGGTGCAAATTTCATAGGAGTCCTGTGCGTCTTCTGGTCTGTTCCAGGTCCGAATTCAGCCAAAAATTTAGTCTGAAATGGATCCTGAAATGGTGAATGGGGACTCACCAGACCCCTGCTCTGAACCACTCCCTGCTGCGGTGTGAATCCAGCCTAAATAACCAACAAAGAGGCTGGGGAGGTGGAAGGAAATTTAGGCACATTCTAAGTTTCTACATGAACAATTGAGATTTGCATATAATTCACCTACCTATATCACTGGATTTGCTGATCATTTTACCATGTGGTTTTCACTAAAGCTAATTTCAGTTTATGCATTTCTTCATCATATGTTAACCACTTCAATACCGGGCCATAGTCAAATGACGCCCACAGATGGGATCTCCCATCCTGGGTGGGCGTCATATGACGTCCTCGGTATCTCGCCGCTCCTGCGGGCCCCCGGGAGCCCGCAGCGCGGCGATCGTGGATGAGCTGTGTCCCTCGGACACAGCCCATCCTTGATCCATGTGATCCGCCTCTCTGCTCCACCCCGATACACGTGACCGGCTGTGTCCTATCACAGCTGGTCACATGTACTGTCTACGCGACCTGCTGTGTCCAATCACAGCCTGTTACAGAATGTCAACAAACCACGAGATGTTACTGGGTTCTCCTCCTCACACACCGATCGTGTGTGAGAAGGAGATTGCGGTAACATCTCATTACCGCTTTAGTGTACACCAACACACACTGATTACCCCCCCCCCCAATAAAGAGGACCTGTCACCAGCCATCAAAGTACCTGTCACCAGCCGTCAAGGTACCTGTCACCAGCCATCAAAGTACCTGTTATCACCCGTCACAGCCCATCTGAGTACCCGAGTACCTGTCCCAGCCCATCTGAGTACCCGGGTACCTGTCCCAGCCCAACTGAGTACCTGTCCCAGCCCATCTGAGTACCCGAGTACCTGTCCCAGCCCATCTGAGTACCTGAGTACCTGTCACAGTCCATTTGAGTACCTGTCACATCCCATCTGAGTACCCAAATAGCTGAGTACCTGTCACGGTCCATCTGAGTACCCGAGTTCCTGAGTACCTGCCACAGTTCATCTGAGTACCCGAGTACCTGAGTACCTGTTGAAGGAAAAGTAGATTGTCTAAAGGTGATTTCTTAACCCCTTCATGTCTGTCAAAGTGTGATGTTCAATCCCCACACAGGCCTGGGAGATTAGCCCATTGAGACAATGACACAAAACAACAAAGTCTCTCCGAGCAAATCTAATCTTTATTCTTTGGTGTGAATATTTAAAAGGGGGCTTTCAGAAAGTACCACCCTTTGAACGTGTCATACAGATTATCCAATCATATACAAGTACAGCCTACAATAAAAGTGAAACTAGCAATTCCTCAAAATCATGTGCTTTCCAAGAAACGAAACAACAAAAGAAGATAACAGTAACATGGGAAACGAAACTAGACTAGAAAAACTTAAGCATACATTTTGTGAGGTGGATGTTAGAGAGAGACACAAAATGGAAACCAAATTTCTTAAAGATTGAAAGCGGTTAAGCTAAATATCCCTTCACCTGTCACAGTCCATATGAGTATCTGAGTACCTGTCATAGCCCATCTGAGTACCCGAGTACCTGTCACAGCCCATATGAGTACCCGAATACCTGTCATAGCCCGAGTACCCGAGTACCTGTCACAGCCCATCTGAGTACTCGAGTACCTGAGTACCTGTCACAATCCATCTGTGTCCCTGAGTACCTGTCACAGCCCATCTGAGTACCCAAATACCTAAGTACCTGTCACAGTCCATCTGAGTACCTGAGTACCTGTCACAGTCCATCTGAGTACCTGAGTATCTGTCACAGTTCATATGAGTACCCGAGTATCTGTCACTGTCCATCTGAGTACCTGAGTACCTGTCACAGTTCATATGAGTACCCGAGTACCCGAGTACCTGTCCAAGCCCATCTGAGTACCCGAGTACCTGTCACAGTTCATCTGAGTTTCTGAATACCTGTCACAGTCCATCTGAGTACCCGGGTACCTGTCACCAGCCCATCGGAGTCCCGAGTATCTGCCATCAGCCCATCGGAGTACCCGAGTACCTGTCACCAGCCCATCGGAGTACCCGAGTACCTGTCACCAGCCCATCGGTGTAACCGAGTACCTGTCTCCAGCCCATCAGAGTACCCGAGTATTTATTTGCAGCCCATGCCTCATAGAATACACACTGGGGTGTTTCCTTTCCAAAATGGGGTCAATTTGTAGGCAATTCCATTGTCCTGGTGCTCCAGGACCTTCAAAAATGTGATAGGTAGGAACGAAATGAGATGTGTAATTTATGCTCCTAGAACGCCTGAAGGAACTACTTCAATGTTGGGCCTCTGTATATGGCCAGGCTGTGTAAAAGTCTCACACATGTGGTATCCCCATACTCAGGATGAGTAGCAGAATGTGTTTTGGGGTGTAATTTTTGCTATGTACATGCTTTGAGTTAGAGATATCTTATAAACTGACCACTTTGTGTAAAAAAAAAAAAAAATATATATATATGTTTCCATTTTCTTTCCACATTTTCCAAAGACTTGTGGAAAAAAATGAACTGTTCAAAAGACTCATGTGCCTAATAGAATAGACATTGGGGTGTCTGCTTTTCAAAATGGGGTAATTTTGTGGGTTATTCCACTGTCCTGGTGCTCCAGGGCCTTCAAAATTGTAATAGGTTGTTAAGAAATTAGAGGTGTCATTTATGCTCGTAGAACCCCTGACGGTGCTCCCTGCATGTTGGACCTCTCTGTGTGAGTAATTGGCATTCAAAGTGTGAGCTCTGAAAGCTAAAAATTGGTCTGGGAAGGAAGGGTGTATAAATTCCCTGTATTGAAGTGGTTAAGCTAAAACTGCTTGGGCTTGACAGGTTTATTTTAACTTCGATTTTGTAATTGTATAATTATAAACCTTTTTGTTACAAATTTTAGCACAATGCTTTCAGATAATTAAAAACAAATGATTTGTCTAAGCCCTTGTACACACGGTTGGACATTCCGACAACAAAATCCGTTGGATTTTGTCCGAAACTTGTGTTGCATACACACGTTCGGACAAAGTTGTCGGAAAATCCGATCGTTCAGAACGTGGTGACGTTATTTCGTTACAACGGGACTACGTTCAGGCTAGTAGCCAATAGCTTTGGTCTAGGAATTTGATCTGAGCATGCGTGGCACTTTGTCGGATCGGAATTCTCTACAAACGATAGGACAAAGTCCCATTGGACCATGTTGTCGGAAAATTTTATAGCCCAGCTCTAAAACTTTGGCGGTCGGATATTCCGACTGAAACAGTCCGATGGAGCCCACACACGGTCGGATTATCCGACAACACGGTCCGATCGGACATTTTCCGTTGGAATGTCTGACCGTGTGTACAAGGGCTAAGAGTTACTGACAGCCATTGTACCAAGTTGACAAATAATTCCATGTGTGGAAAATGCCCTGCATAGTTTTTATGGATCAAGTACGTGAATGTATTTGACCTATGTAATGTCGATCACAGCTGTCATTCTTTCATTTATGCATGTAATTTTCAGATTGAGCTATTGAATTCTGTAAACAATGGACAATGGAAAATTATACAAAACAATACATTTCTTTTAAATATCATATCTTAACACCTTGCCGACCAGTAACATATCCATATGTCACTAGACTTCAAGTGGTTATACCAGGATGATGACTGTAACTCCAGGGTTAACCCTGGATATGATTTTTTGGGTTATTTTTTTAATATCAAAACTAAGACAGTGATGATCACTAGAACCCACATTTTCTCCAGCCGCTACATCACACTAGAACTAGAATATAATTTCCAAGGGTTAGGCCTTTTAATAACTGTTTCAAAAAAACTCCATTCCGTGCCTCCATTATTTCTCTGCTCCTACTTATAAATACAGTTTAAGAATTCCAGTTATTGTCATGCATGTGGAAGTCACCCTTAGGTATCTGAATTAATGTTACAATGGCATACTAAATTAATTTCTATGAGCAAATATTTTGAATAATTGCCTGCACTGTCCACCAAGATGCGGCAATGTTCAGAGCTTCTAACTCTAACTTCAAATATATAATTTTGTGGTATGGTGTGCAAGTGGTTAGCAGTCTGGCAATTCTGGGTGTGGGCTTTGAACACCACCAAGGAGACTATATGAATGTATGTATGTGTGAGAAATCTCTGGGTGCTCTGGTTTCCTCCTGCAACCCAAAAGCATATTAGAAGATGTAAAAGCTTTCACCCAAACTACCCTTAGTGCATGTGTAATTGTGTTATAGGAAAATTATTATTATTATTATACAGGATTTATATATCACAGACAGTTTACACAAGGCTTTACAACATTAGGGCAGACAGTACAATTACAATTCAATTCAATACAGGGGGGGATCAGAGAGCCCTGCTCATTAGAGCTTACGATCTAGGAGAATAAGATTATGTTTTTTTACAAGAAGGACTGATGTGAATTGTTCATTTTTCGGACATAATAGGTTGGAGCTATATAAGTTAGTCATGTTTTGAAATATTTAATGGATGGAATACATACATAAAATAATTAGTGTTGGAAATTTAAATAAAAGCCCCCAAAACTGACTACTAACCTTTGTTAATAACTTTCAATGCAATGGCAGCATGTATTATAAGTGATTTCCTCACTGTTTGACTATGTACAACACACTGATCTTTTTCTAGACCCCAATTTAGAGTTAATTAAATTATATTCAGCTTCATTTATGTTTCTATGAACACCATTTGAGTTAAGAAGTTAAAATAAATTGTACAACATGGAGCACTTTATTGTTTCTTTCGAAACAATGGCAGTAAGTAATCCTGTAGCTGACAGCCAAAAATGACATTTCTCCAAAAATTAATTGAAATTAATCTTGCAGTGTTCATGATTGGCTTCATACTGTATGTTCGGAGTAAATTATCAATTAATGTGGAATCACTCACTGCTGGATTATATTAAAATTCTTCCAACATCTTTGACAAGATGACTTGCTAAAAATTGAAATGAACAGTTACAGTTCAATTCATTTTAGGAAACATATAATTCATGAGAACTGTTTAATTATCATATCTGAAGCATAGTGAGCTGCCGTTTAGCTGTCTTAGGAGAAAACATATTCTTTGTGGTTACTATTCACTTCCATAGTATTGTTTAACTGATGCTGATGTGGGGACTGGGAATAACTATAATAACTTCCTGCAAAATCTAGGTTATTCCGTTCTAAACACAAAAGAATAGGATGTTCTTTATTTTATCTAGTAGAATACATTGCTTAAAACTGAACTAATATGTTATGCTGTTATGCAGGTGTTCCCATACATTTTTTTGTGTTTTACAGTCCCCTTGAAAGTCAGAAATCCAGCCATCTTTATTCTGCGAGGACCTCTGTCCCCTCATATCCTGTTCATAAGACCAGTGGCCTCTGTGCGTCTACCCTTCTGGCCACGGGTCTTGCACACTCCCCCCTGTAGTTCTCAGTAAAGTAAGTGGTGGTGATTACATCATCACTTGCTGCAGAGGGTGGTCATGATGCTTTCAAACTCCTGGCCTGATCTGTCAACTGTCTGAGATGATCTGGTCCACCTACTGCATCAAGAGTTTCTTTACTGAGAGATACAGTCTGAATGGGTGGCAATGTACTTGTCTATATGGACAAGCCACAAGACTGATTCTTTCTGTACATACCCACAGCCCCACCTACACTGCCACCCATTCAGGCTCTAAATCCCAGGGAATGATGGGATTTGTTGTCTTAGTATATGATGACAAACACAGACAGGAAATTATATCACCACTTCAGAGAACCTGCTTCTGGAGTCCAGGAATAGAGAAAATTCTGTGTAAACAGATGATGTCACTGATTTTTAAAACTGAGTTTTGTACACAATGTCTGATTTTAATCCAAATACAATTAGAAGTTTTGTTTTACTAACTACACAGGGCAAATTTTATCACTATCCCGGAGTTATTCTTTAACCCATTAACAACGTGCCATAGCTGAATGACGGCTACAGTGCGGCTCGTTAACTCTCGTAGGGTGTACTTTGATGTCCTCCCAGAATCTTGCACCCATATGCCCCCTGAAGCACACACCTGGGAATACCCGTGACTGCTGGGTCCTCCAGATCATGGTAAAGGGCCGGTGACAGTGGCCCTTTAACACATGAATGCTTGACAAGAGAGATCACTTGTAAACAAGCCTGGCGCATGCCCAGCTTAGCTCTTCCCCTCTCTATACTGATTGGTACAGTGTGAGAGGAGAGGGGGAGAGATTGGTTGCAGCATCGCTGTGGGCTGGATCTGTACTGCCCACAGCGCTGCTCTGTGCCAATTCCTGCACTCATCCATCCATCCAAACTCAGCCATCCCATCCATCTCTATCCATCCCCATCCATACACAGCCTTTCTGATTCATGCTTAGTCATACTCAGCCATCCCAACCATCCCCAGCCATACTCATTCATACTCAGTCATCCCATCCATACTCATTCATGCTCAGCCATCCCATCCATTCCCAGCCATACTCATTCATGCACAGTCATCCCCATCCATACTCAGCCATCTTGATTCATGCTCAGTCATCCCCATCCATACTCAGCCATCTTGATTCATGCTCAGTCATCCCCATCCATACACAGCCATCCTGATTCATGCTCAGTTATCCCTATCCATATTCAGCCATCCTGATTCATGCTCAGTCTTCCACATCCATACTCAGCCATCCCCATTCATACTCAGCCATACTCATTCATGCTCAATCATCCCCATCCATACTCAGATATCCTGATTCATGCTCACTCATCCCCATCCATACTCAGCCATACTCATTCATGCTCGGTCATCCCCAGACATGCTCAGCCATCCTGATTCATGCTCAGTCACCCCCATCCATACTCAGCCATCCCCATCCATGCTCAGTCATACTCAGCCTTCCTCATTCATGCTCAGTCATCCCCATACATACTCAGCCATCCTCATCCATCCCCATCAACGGCTCATCCATCCCCATTCATGGCTCAGCCATCCCCATCCATGGCTCATTCATGCTCATCCATCCCTATTCACAGCTCATCCATCCCCATCCACGGCTCATCCATCCCCAATCCACGGCTCATCCATCCACATTCATGGCTCAGCTATCCCCATCCATGCTCAGCCATCCCCATCCATGCTCAGCCATCCCCATCCATGGCTCATCCATCCCCATTCATGGCTCATTTATGCCTCATTCATGCTCATCCATGCTATATCAGTTCTTATCTATGCCACATCCATGCCACTACAGTGCCCATCAGTGCTACTACAGTGCCTCACAAAAGTGTAATAGGTAGTCAAATTAGATTTGAACTCTATGCCCCTAGAACACCCGATAGTGCTCCCTGCATGTTGGGCCTCTGTATGTGGCCAGGCTGTGGAAAAGTCTCACACATGTGAGAGTAGGAGAATCTATTTTGGGGTATAATTTTTGGTATGTACATGCTATGTGTTAGAAATATTGTATAAATGGACAACTTTGTGTAAAAAAAAAAAGAGGGGGCGATTTTCATTTCCTTTCCACATTTTCCAAAAACTTGTGGAAAAAAATGACATGTTCAAAAGACTCATTATGCCTCATAGATTATACATTGGAGTGTTTTCTTTCCAAAATGGGGTAATGTTTGGGGCATTTCCATTGTCCTGGTGCTCCAAGGCCTTAAAAAATGCAAGAGGTATTCAAGAAATTAAATGTGTATTTTATGTCCCTTGAACGCCTAATGGTGCTCCCTGCATGTTGAGCCTCTATATGTGACCACACTGTATAAAGGTCTCACACATGTGTTATCGCCATACTCAGGCGAAGGAGTAAAATGTGTTTTGGTGTGTATTTTGTGGTGTGCATATGCTGTGTGTGAGAAATAACCTGTTAATATGATAATTTTGCAAAGAATTCTGGGAAAAAATTACAAACTCACCATGCCTCTTAATAAAAATCTTGGAATGTCTACTTTCGAAAAAGGGTCATTTGGGGGGTATCTGTACTGTCCTGGCTTGTTAGGTTCTCAAGAAATGCTCAGCCGAGAATTATCTGCCGGGCTCCTTTGATTTAGCTGAATATCACATTCCTCCTTTCTGCACAGAAAAGTACAGTCTCATATTCCTACAGCACAATTACACATGCACTAGGTGTAGTCTTGGTGAAAGATAGTGATATGCTTCTGGGTTGCAGGAGGAAACCAGAGCACCCAGAGAATGCCCACACATACTCCATACAGAAAATCCCTTTGTCTTTATTTAAACTGTGTCAGGGCACCGCCCACAACAGAGGTGCTTGAAGACCGTGCATTCTTGACAGTACCTTGCATGGCCTCAGGAATGTACAGGGTTGTGCATGGATGCGCTCTGGAACACCCATGCACGCTAGCGCAGTTCCACACACCCACAGCCTAGTTTTGTGCCAAATGGCTTTTATAAGGAATACAGTCAGTCTCTACAGTTGCTGGCTCATCTTCAGCTCCTCCAGTGGATTGTTCATGTGATTCCCTTGCGCCTGTGATTTCCTGTTACCGACACGGCTTGTCCTGAATCTACCTTCTGCCTGCCTCCTGACTTGACCCTGGCTTGATTAACAGGTCTTCTCTTCCCACTCTCCTGTTTATGACCCCAGCTATCCTCCTGACTACGCTTGCTCTGAATCCCACCTTGCACCTGACCTTGGCTTTGAACCAACTTCTCTCTTGTTCTCTGTTCTACCAAAAACACCTACTACTTCTTACAGGCACCGCCTATTTGCGGACACCACTCCTAGGTGCTCCTCTGACAAGCATCCTAGTCAGAAAATCTCTGCAACATTCCAGCAGTGACCAGTGTTACAATGAGACTGACTCCTGTTCCACCTTCAGGGGAGTCTGGAACTTAGCTGCAAAGGAAGCCCTCTCTCCATTTGCCTCCAGCACCAGGTATGTGATAACTGATGTTTTGGGGGGGTGAGGGGATTTTTAAAACAGCTTACCATCATATGCAAATCATTCCGATTTAGATGAAATCACAAGAAATGTATGTAGGTAATAACAAAGGTGACCATTTAGCCTCCTTATCCATGGGCTGCTCCTGCCATTTAATTTTCTCTCTCAAGCCATTTATATTCACATGGCCTGCTATGTAATATAGATGTAAATAGTTCAAGCATCACTGTGAAAATTATTCTGTTCAAAGGTCCATAATCAAGAGATAACAAACGTGCAAATATTGAAAAGTATTCATTAATGCAGTCATAGGTTTTCAATCAGATTGCATAGTCATTATGGCCAATGAGGGTTCTTCCCCTTTGCTCTGTTGAAAAGGTAACTATCACTTCATACTAAAACAAAAACAAAAAGCCGGGAGCCTTATAGATGGTGAATGGATGAGGGTACCACCATTAAATAATGGCAAGGTGTATTCACTACGCATATACTACCACAAAGAGAAAAAAATAAAAATGTATACACATCCAAAGCTATCTCCTCATACTATATTTAATAAAGATGTAAAACAGCATAACATGATATAGCTCTCCAAAAAGTCCCCCCTCCCCCATCCCCCATGGCTCCCAATCCAGTACCCCCCTCTTGACACAAAACATCAAAACCCATACCTCTCCCTCCCTCCTCTCCAAACCCGTGTGCCAAAGATGGGGCTATCGAGAGCCTCCCCTCAGAGCTGGGACAAGGGGACTGGGAGGCCATCATACCTGTGTTATTCTTGGACTGGCATATCTGGCTGTAGGTGTACTTATCAGGGGCACCATCTTGGGTGGTGCTGGTTACAGTCCCCTGGTCCCAGCTCTGATAGGGAGGCTCTTGATAGCCCCATCTTTGGCACACGGGTTTGGGGGGGAGGGACGAGTATGGGTTTTAATGTTTTGTGCTAGGGGGGTACTGGATTGGGAACCATGAGGGATTTGGGAGGGGAGACTTTTTGGAGAGCTATATATCGTGTTATGCTGTTTTACATCTTTAAGAAATACAGTATGAGGAGATAGCCTTTGAGTGTGTATAGATTTTTTTTTTCTCTTTCTGGTAATTATCACTTCCAGTCCCCAGTCACAAATTGTAAACTACAAACAAATATTGTCCAAGTCATTTAGAAAAGTGGTGGTGCAATCAGAATTTTAATGGGGCGATTTCTAATGACCCTCATCTTTCTCAATGAAAGATCTACCTGTCTGTAAGAAGCCTAGATGCACAGGAATATATGCAGCAAACAGAGAAGCCAAGTGAACAGCCTGTGGCGGTATAATATTTTGAATGCCTTGACTATGTAATGGATTATTAGATGCCAGTTGTAGGAAGGGAATCAATAAGTATTCCCTGGTCTTACGCTTGATCTATTACTTGGTCTGAAAGAAGATCATTTGTACTACCCACACCTCTTAAATGGTTCTGCTGAAGTTTATTTTATTTATCTTCTTTCAGTCAGAGGATTAAGACAATGATTACATTACAATGATTGAAAATTTTGTGACAACATTCTTTAAATTTGTCAAAACCATGAAAATGAAGATACATCCAATGCTTTAGAAACCCTTAGAGCTACAAAAATAATTAATTATCTCTCTCATACATATAGTTTCCTGCTATGTAATATAGATGTAAAAAGTTCAAGCATCACTGTGAAAATCGTGCTGCTCAAAAGTTAATAACCAAGAGATAACAAACGTGAAAACATTGAAAAGTGTTCATTCATGTAGACATACATTTTCAATCACATTGCAAAGTCATCATGGCCAATGAGGGTTTATCCTCTTTACTCTGTTGAAAAGGTCATTATCACCAGTCACATCTTGTAAACTACAACCAAATATTGTCCAAGTCATTTAGAAAAATTGTGGTGCAATCAAATTTTAATGGGAAGATCTCTCATGACCCTCATCTTTCTCAATGAAAGATCTACCTGTCTATAAGCAGCCTAGATGCACAGAAATATATGCAGCACATATAGAAACCAAGTGAACAGCCTGTAGCAGTACTATATTTTGTGTGACTTGACTACGTAATGATTTATTAGGTGACTGTGTAGGAAAGGCATCAATAAGCATTCGTTGGCCTTGCTCTTGGTCTATTACTAGGTCCGAAAGCAGATAATTTGTACCACCCACACTTCTTAAATGGTTCTGCTGATGTTTCTTTTATTTATCTTCTTTCAGTCAGAGGATTAGGGCAGTGATGTAAATTTAGTGACAACATTCTTCAAATTTGTCAAAACCATGAAAATGCAGATACATCCAATGCTTTTGGAAACCCTTGGAGCTACAAAAATAGACAATGAGAAATTCGTCTGAATATAAAATGTAGTTATCTTTTTTAAATCTCATTATATGGTCTTCTTTCTTTGCTCTTTAGGCTTAAGTGTAATCTTGTGCTTCCCTTTCCTGCATTCATCTTTGCCAACTCCTCAGGTAAATCTATATTTATTTGTGCTGCGTTGCTCTTGTGTCCCAAGCAGTAACAGAAACATCATTCTTAACGATTTAGACAAAGCAATAATTTATTTTATCTGCTGTGTGAGTTAATATCCTGTGCTGGGTTGCTGAGATGATAGCATCTTAAAAATGCAATCAATAAGCCATGAGCGACTTAAGACAGGTTTGGTAAGGGTTATATATTCACTGTAGCTTCTCTTTCTTCATTCAATCAGAAGATCCTGAGAATGTATATGCTATTTTTAAACTATTACATTTCTGACAGTCTATGAAAAAGAGATTATTTTTTTCTTTTGCTACATTTGTATTTTGAACTGATGTTGCTCTTTCCATTTGTGCTCCGAGGTACAGCTCCCCACAGGTATATTCACAGTCCATTGAGTTATAATTTCCATTCTCACCTAAATTAAACAAATATCTCGGACGTGAAAATGTCAGTAACTAGATTTTCCAGAGAACATTTATTAACTGGGATCTTTTAGCAATTAGAAATTGATGACAGGCATTATTGATAGGGACATTTATTCAATTCACATTGGGAATAAATAGATTCATCAATAACAATATCAAAGCAATGTAAGACAAGAAAGTTAGAATGCTAAATCCACATATTTTATATACATTTGTTTAGTGTGATTACTAAATTTAAGTGAAATTCAAAATATTCTGAATATTTCCTCCAAGTTAATGATTTACTGATCCGCGCTCCGATTGTTGCTCTTAAAATGTCTTCATTTTATTGAATAGCCACAGTGAACAAACACAGATTAAGTTAACTGACGTATTTCAGCCTATAAGGCCTTAGTCATAACCACCATGGATCGAGCACCTGGGAGCTCTGCTAGCTACAGGCATACCCCACTTTTAAGTACACAATAGGGTTTATTTACTAAAGCTGGAAAATGAAAAATCAAGCTCACTTCTGCAAAGAACCAATTGTGTACTTAAAAGTGGGGTATGCCTGTATATGGTGTATGGGTAGTAGCACTGACTTTTCTATTCATGCTAATGATTTACATTGCAAGATTTTTTTAAATGTTATTGCAGATCTTTACCTAGTTCTGGGAGAAATGTGTGTGTATGTGCGTGTGGGGGGGGGGGGGGGGGGGTATTGAGGTGTGACAATGAAAGACACTGTCACTTTGTTGTGAATGGCAAAGTCACAGTTTCTCTTTAAAAGGTAACACCACTTTCGTGGAGAAAAAAGTAGCAAATAAAGAAAAAATAAGATAGCATATACAATTGCGTCACAAGTCATATTGTAATTGAATAGTATCAAAAATGTATTACCTTTCCTTTTCAATCCCTTTTCAATTTCCTTGTAACTGCAATGCAATATGGCTACCTGGAGTTGTTCTGTACACGGAGTGTGTACACACCCCAGAAACCTAATTTCCTGCTTTTGTGATTGGCTCACCAAATTTCCCAGAAGTCTGCTTAAGATACAAGTAAAAAAAAAAATATCATTTTGGTGAGATAATTTCAATAGGGAACATGTCTAAAGGGATGCAGACCCAGCAGATTTCCTCAATAGAGCTGTGCAGTTGCACAGCTGATAGATAATTATGAAACCAGTCCCATTAGACCCACTCGGCACAGAGGCACAGAGGAATAAGCAGGGATTTCTCCAGAATAGCAAATCAGTTCAAGAAGATGTGTATAAGGTCAGGGGCTTTGCATCTTCAGCACCTTCCATCAGTATTGGGGTAAACGCGAGCTATTATCGAGGAGTCCTATATTAGCTGGTCATGATTTTATCCTTGTTTTTTTAAAATGTATTGCAGATGGATACTTTGTTTGAAAAGAAAATTATGTGTACTTTCTGCTGTGCTATGAAGGACATTTGTAGGCACTTTCCTCACTTTTGTAGAAAGGGTTCTGTGGGTATTTCAAGTTTCAAAATAATTAATTGATGTGCAATCGACTATGAGCCATGTATCGGTCCTGCTGAACAGCAGAGATCTTTGAATGTAGTCAAGGGTCTCTGGAAAGCCCCAGTTTTAGAGTTAAAAAAATGAAAAAGCTCAGTGTGTCGCCAAAAGTCCAGCAGTGGTCGAGCTAATTGTAGCTGGGACAGATCTGGGATACTAATGTGAATGGGAGATAAAATGTCTGGCTCAGAACCGATTTTGCTGAATCTAGGTATTAAAGATTTTATCAATATGTCTTGGGGTGAAGTTAGGGTTCCCAATGATTGGGTCATTGGCGATGGTTAGACTGGAATTCCTCATTGTTCCATCAATGTGAGAAAAGCAGTCACTGTGGGGCCAATTAGAGAATGGTGTTTTGCCTGGTGTTGCACCTTAGGGCCTGCCCACAGAGCTCTTCTATAGGGATGGATAGATAATCCCGTTCAATTGAAATCCCCAATTTGAAGTGAGAATTACCAGTCTACGATACGGGACAAGTATGTGGCGGTGTAATAATGGATGGGATCTTGGAAGTCTATACCTCCTTTGCACTTAGGCCCCATACACACTATTAGATTTTCTGCAGATTTTTGTCTTCAGATTTACCAAAACCATATAATATGAGGTCAAACTGTAAGTTTCAATTTGTATGCAATCAGGCAGGCCCTTGCCTTACTTGGTTTTGGTAAATCTGAAGACAAAAACCTGCAGAAAATCTAGTAGTGTGTATGGGGCTTTAGGTAATGACATCTTTACAGATTCAGGGAGAGTCTCATGCCATATAAATTTGATTAAATTGAATGCAAGGTTTTAACCCATTTATGCCTAAGGTTGATTTTTTTTTATATTTGCGCATAAAATTCATGTTACCTAAAGCAGTAGGATATAAATAACTCCCAAATCACTACTGTTCCAATATTGGAACAAGAGGCATTAATGGGTTAAGGTAGGAATGTAGATGGTCTATGGAAAGAGTTTGTAGTAGGTATAGGAAACTAGATAGGGCATTCATTTTCAATGCGCTACATCAACTGAACCAGGCTTTTGTAGATTTGCTGGAGAAGTATAAGTTCCTTTTAATTCTATGTAAGAAGGTAAGACAGTTGTGGTCATAAATGTCTGCCTCTATTTGGGTACCTATGTACATGACTGTGGTGGAGGCCTATTTTCTGTAAATAGAAAATATGGTTTCAAGGGTTCTATGGGAAAAAAAGGTAGGGAGACTTTAGCAGCTTCTGATTTTTGTAGGTTCATTTTGTAGCTGGAAAGGGAATGAAAAATGTGGAGTTTACCCAAGTAGTGATGGGATGGAGATTAGAGGTTGATTGACATAGAATAATTAGTGTCTAGCGCAGGCCCCAGTTTTCTGAGTTGTCATGCCCACTGTCAATCCGTGGATATCTGGTTGAGATATGATACAAAATATAAACAGTTCCAGCATCAATATGAAAAGTAGGGGGGACAGGGGCAACCCTGACAGGTACCATTGGTAATAAAGAAAGGTTTACAGGGGGTATAATTTATTTTAATTGATGCTTTATGTGCGGAGTACAGAGCTCTAATCCAAGATAGCATGTTGTAATGTTGAATCTAAGAAAAGCCAGTCACACGGTCGGAGGCCTTTTCTGCATCAGTAGAAAGCAGATAATTGTATAATGAATCAGGCTGAAAATTTGGACCATATTGTCTTTGGCCTCTCTAAAGGGGGTAAAACGTATTTGTTCGAGATGGATGATACCTGCCAGTAAAGGCTGCAAGTGGTTAGCAAGGATTTTGGCAAAAAGTTTGAACTTTGCAATTAAGAAGAGAGTTGGGTCTGTAGCTAGTGCAATGTGATAGGTCTTTCCCGGGTTTGAGTAGGACTGTCAGGTGAGCCTAAAAATCATGGGGGTCAAAGTCCGCAGTAAGTAATTGTGATAATGAAGAGTCAGGCTGTCTGGGCCTGGGGCTTTATTAGACTCCATTACTGCAATAGTGGACTGTGATTTAGTTTCATCAATGAGTTTGTCAAGGTCATCAATAGGGATGGGCAACGGTTCGGCCCGAGCTTAAGTTCGGTCTGAACTGTGGTTATTTGGACGTTCGGCGAACAACGAACATTATGCGGTGTTCGGGGCAAATTTGAAAGCAGTGGAACACCGTTAAAGTCTATGGGACACTAACATGAAAAATCAAAAGTGCTAATTTTAATGGCTTATATGCAAGGTATTGTCACAAAAAGTTTTTGGGGACCCGGGTCTTGCTACAGGGGACATGTATCAATGCAAAAAAGGTTTTAAAAACTGCAATTTTTTTTAGGAGCAGTGATTTTTATAATGCTTAAAGTTATGGAATAAAAATGAAATATTCCTTTAAATATCGTGCCTGGGGGGTTTCTATAGTATGCCTGTAAAGTGGCCCGTGTTTAGAACAGTACCACAGCAAAATGACATTTCTAAAGGAAAAAGTCATTTAAAACTGATTGCGTAATGAATAGTTGGGTCTCAGCCATATAGATAAGACTCATTGAAAAAAACATGGGTTCCCCCAGTCCATTAGCAGCTGCTGGTACAGCTGCTACGGGCTTTGCTTCCAGGGGATACGTACGTTTTTTCCAGTCATCTTTGCAGACAGGCATACTTCCTGTATTGGAGGACTTAATATATCCCCCATCTTTTGTAAAGCGGATATGTGACACTACATATTTTTGGGGGATACACAGTTCGTTCATTTTGCTTTTTTGATCTGGAGGTCTCTCCTGACTGTGCGGGTGTGTGTGATCCTCGCTGGTGTTACCTGGGAGTGAGGGTTGAAAAATCTTCCACTATATCTGTCCAGCTGAGCAGCTCTTTCTAAGTGGTCATGTGGGATATCAAGTAGATTCCATTAATAATTCTGACTCTATAGGCTTGAAAAAAAAAACCCTTGAAGAAGGGCATTTAGCCAGAAACGTTGGGTCAAGCAAAGAGAGTTTTTTCATATGTATCCACATCTATCCACCACTATATGGATTTGTATATCTTGATATGATCTTTTATACTATATTTAATAAAGATTTATATATATTTTTATACTTATGTGTTTTCAGGTCCTTCTTAAATTCCCACTCTTTTTTTCTATACACTTAGGATGTGGTGACTGAAAACTATATTTTCTCTGTGAATGAGGGATTTCTTCTCTAGTCCATTACCAGGTCCTTTGGGTCTGGTATGAATATTAAGGGGAACCCCAGAACCAAAAATAAAAAAAATTGCATGGGGGTCCCCCCAAAATCCACACCAGGCCCTTCAGGTCTGGTATGGAAATTAAGGGGAACCCTGCGCAAAAATAAAAAAGAAATGGCGTAGGGACCCCCCAAAATCCATACCAGACCTGTCTGGTATGGAAATGAAGGGGAACCCTGTGCCAAATTTAAAAAAAAATGGTGTGGGGTCCCCCCAAAATCAATACCAGACCCTTCAGGTCTTGTGTGGATTTTAAGCGGAACCCTGTGCCAAAAAAAGGCATATAGGTCCCCCAAAATCCATACCAGACCCTGATCTGAGCACTCAACCTGGCAGGCCGCAGGAAAAGGGGGGGACGAGAGAGAGACCCCCCTCCTGAACTGTACCAGGCCACATGCCCTCAACATGGGGGGTGCTTTGAAGTAGCCCCCCAAAGGACCTTGTCCCCATGTTGATGGGGGCAAGGGTCTCATTCCCACAAACCTTGCCCGGTGGTTGTGGAGGTATGTGGGTGGGGGGCTTATCGGAATCTGGAAGCCCCCTTTAACTAGGGGACCCCCAGATCCCGGCCTCCCCCTATGTGAATTGGTAATGGGTACATTGTACCCCTACCATTTCACAAAAAAAGTGTCAAAAATTGTAAAAAGGGCAGGAGACACTTAGGGACAAGTCCTTTATTAAAAAATAAAGATGTCCCACGATGTAGGTCCATCTCATGCCACCGCCGAGCCAAAAAAATTAATAAAAAAAGCCGCAACAGCTCCGTCTCCATGAGAAGCTCCCGCTGAGTGACGCTTCTTCTCGATGACAGCTGTTATATAGCTGAGGGCAGGGCCACTCAGTGACGTAAACAGGCTATTTTTAGCGGTGCTTTACCATTGTTTTTGCAACTAGCGGATAGCTTTTAGCCCCCGCTAGTGGTCGAAAAAGGGTTAAAATGACCCGCAGCGGCTTGGCTGCTGCCCATTCATTTAAATGAGCAGGGGCGCTTTTGGAGCGGTGTATACACCGCTCACTCACCGCTCCAAAGATGCTGCTTGCAGGAGATTTTTCTAACGCCCTGCCAGCGCATCCCCTCAGTGTTAAAGCAGTTGGTCTTTCACACTGAGACTGCAGGGGGCAGTTTTTCAGGCTATTGACAGGCGCTATTTTTAGCCCAAAAGCTCCTGAAAAACAACTCAGTGTGAAAGGGTTCTTAGCAATTCAAAAAAGGTGTAGGCTGAGTGACCTTCAGTGATCTGGCACCTAATTTCTTGTATTGAGAATCAAAGGAAGGGGGTTTTGTTGGGGATTATAACGGAGCCATATATAAACAGGGACAGATATTTATTAAAAAGTATACATTTTATTACAAAAATGCTTTACAAGAAGATAGGGTACATTAAAGAAACAGCAGAGTTTTTTGACTGATACTGGCCATGGTATCCCATTTATATGAGATGGTTACTGGTGCATATCACGTCCCTACATGTTTCGCCAACATTGGCTTCCACAGGGGATTATATGGTCACCAGTATAAACAATGGCTCTAGTAATGATAAATACATGAACAAAAATCAGTGGTCAAGTAAAAAAACAAAACAGAATACACAAAATAGATTGTGTGTCATGGTTTAAAGCCCTCCCAGCCTATAAGTCCCAACCAACTTACCAAGAGGAGCCTGATGGGGTACACACACCCAGGCTGGTCCAGAATATATGGCGGGGGGTTCTGTGTGGCCACAGGGGACATACAAGGACCAGGCTGTGTCAGAGATTGGAAAACAGTTTTTAGAAAATGAATGTAATTGGACATAACATTGTCCAATGTAGAGGGCTAACATAGCCTCAAAAATACTTATATAAACTCTGCTTATGAAAGGGTCACCAATAATTCAATTTGAAATGTGAGACTGTGCATCCAGCACAGGGTTATCCACTATGAAAAAGGAAATGCAAAGCAGATTGCATAAACTGACTATGGATCGATTAAAAACCGAAGTAATATAAATGAGGTTGAGTTGTGAATTGGTAATAAATAAAAAAGAGAAACATGGAGAGAGGGGGAAGGGAAAGGGATGGATTGCATCTATTCATGATAGTTTTTTTGAGTTCACAAATACAAGAAGAATCTGGGTTTACCTTGCAAAAGATGAGAACACATAAAGGTCGCCCCTATTGTCCAGCTGAAATGAGAGTGGACTGGCCGGCCTTATAAGCCCCCCACTTGGTCAGCATCTGGCATCACCGACCAAGTGCGGACCTGTGTAAGCCACTGTGCATGTGCCGGAGGAGGCCATGTTGTTTGTTTACAAAAACCAGAATGCCGAGAGGCAGGCATAGGCTGTCACGTGGCGCATAACACGTCATATGATGCAGATGGGAATACGGGTGGAGAGTAGACAGAGCTGCCCTCCTTAGTATAAACCAATTGGCAAAAAGGGTGGGGCTAAACAGGAGTAAAAAAAAAAGTACAATTTGGCCAGATAATCACATACGGAAAAGTACACAACGATTTTAAACAGGCATCTGTCCCACAGGGGGACCGAAGCCCAGGGCGTCCTTGCAGCCGCACAAACGAAACCCTCCCAAGGCCACTGTGGGTGACCTGGGTGGCGCTCCAAAAGGGTCATGAGGCAGAAGGAAAGGGAGAAAGAGGCGGGGAGACCAGCCAGTGACAAGAAGTAGTTGCCCCAAACCAGTGTTGGGTGCTAATCCTGTCATCTAAAACCATGACACACGATAATAAATAGTGTTATATATATAAAAAATTATGATACAACATACCAGTGAAAATATAGAATATTGAGTTAAAGAGGAAGTAAACCCTGATGGGTTTACTTCCTCTTTCATTCCCTGAAAAGGCAAAGCATAATGGACTACTATGCATCGCATAGTAGCCCATTATGTGTCACTTACCTGACACAGGAGCCAGCGATGTCACTGCTGTCCCCTGTAGTCCGGCGCATCCATATTTTCGGTGGGGTCTCGCAGCTCCGCCGCTGTCATTCGGCGGAGCCGCGATGATGTCACTCCCGCGCATGCGCACGGGAGCCGACACGCGCGGCAGCTCCATTGTTGGAAATGCCGCGCTCAATGCGCCTGCGCACCGCTGTCTACGGCGCATGCCTGTCTTCGGGCAAATATCTATCTATATATCCTATACGGTTTAGGAGATATTTCTTGGACCTACAGGTAAGCCTTAATCTAGGCTTACCTGTAGGTCAAAGTGGTTTGTAAGGGTTTACAACCAGTTTAAGAAAACATTTTTACATTTAAGTGTATATAGTACAATGAATATACAGAAGGATTTATATACAGCCTAAAATGTACACAATATAAATGGGTATAGTAGCAACACTCAACTAAGCCTGGTTGGTAAACGGCCTAAGGCATGTAGGTTGTAAGCCATGGGGGAGGAGAAAGGCGAGTGGCTAAGGATTTTGGCTAGGCCCAAGAACCACAAGATAATTCAGGTTGAACGTACATAGTGTAAAAAGGCAATTGCAGTATTAAAGAAATTATTTAAAACTAATATAGTCGTTCAACCTTGGATGTCTAGTGCATCCAGGTTATGGATCCAACAAGTTTCCAATTGTGTAAAGTAACATGTTCAAGGGTGGTAAATGTAACCATGTTGGGATCAAAATCATGTTGAAGCCATGTCTGCTGATAGCAGTAGTCATAAAACCCTTGGAAATGGGGATAATGTGGTCCTTTATGCGCTTGAAAAATGGGTACTTAGTTTTGCCCACATAAAAGAATCCGCATAGATATTTGGCTAGATATACCACACCGACTGTGTGGCAAGTAACTCTGTGTTTAAGCGCATGAGTTAAACCATTTGGTAAAATAATTTCCTGACCATTGGAAATAGAGCAACGTATATCACATTTTCTACATTTAAAAGTGCCAGTTTGGGATGGATGATTATGGGCCTCAGTAGAATGATGACTCTTGACCAAACAATCCCTAAGTGAAGGTACACGTTGATAGGTAATCTCGGGATATGGTTTAATGAATTTGTTAATAGTTACATCCACTGTCAATAAAGACAAATAGATTAGCAATGGTGGCTAAAGTAACCAGAAGAATGGAAGTGTCTCTACTCGCTATCACAGCAGGAGGTGAGAAGCAGAGTGCTAGGTAGGGTAAGTCATAAGGAGAGAATAGGTATTACCTTAAAATGACAGTAGCGATGGATCTTAGTGATATCGTTAGGTATAGCAGGAGAGGTGAGAATTTGAATAACGTTTTATGATGTCACTACTGTGCTGCCCCCTCAGGCCTTTAAAAGGATGACTGTGGTACATGGACATTGCTGACTGGCCTTCAGCTTCCTGCTCCCTGTTCCTGTGTTTTCTTCTGATCACCTGTTATTGACCCAGTTTGCCCTTAGTTACCTTTTGTCTAGCTCACCGCTCTGACTTCAGATTGTTCACGTATTTTCTCTCCTGCTCTGTGTGTGAGCTCGGCTTGCCTAACAATGAGTCTGATACACGATCTGCTGACCACTGGCTTACTGACCTCTGCTACTGTCCTCGACTACGCCTTCTGCTGTGCCCTGTCTGCTGTGATCCACCTTGTTGCCTATCTGCTGTGCCCAGCTTGCAGTACCTACCTACAGTACTCACCTGTTGCTCTAGCCTGCAGTACTTACCTACTGGATCCAGCCTGCTGCACTTACCATTGCAACCTGCTTCCTGCTGTGTGCAGTATCCACCAGCATCAGCTCTCCTGGGTCCTACTGCTCACCTCATCTGGTACCCACCTGCTGAGAGATCTCCACACCACCATCCCTCATCTGTGGAACAGTTGGCAATCCCTGTTTCTTTGGGCTTCGTTTTCCCTGTTAACACCTTCAGGGACACCGAGCACTCAGCCGCAAGGAGAGCCCCCCTCAGCATTTCGGCTTCAGGGCCAGGTACATGACAGAATGCTTGCTTTTGTACCTGGATATTCTGAACAGTTGATTCACCAGTAAAATACCATGCTGTATTTATCAGTGTTGGAAAAAGATAATTATTTTCCATATCATCACGGCACCTGTCTTTCTTGGGATTTTAAAAATACTTACTCATTCACTCTTGTTCTTCAGTCTGCTTCTTGGAATTCTGTGTGTTGTGTTTTATTACTTCTTTGCAATGTTTTTTTTTTTATAACATATTGCTTTTAACAGAATATTGCAGTCCACTGTAAATATAACTGTATAGTTATATAAATAAGTTCTGAAAGACTCTCGACACTTACCGTTGGATTGCAGTAAGGGCTATATTGATCACAAGGTCATCATAGATGTATTTTTCTGGTGAAAGCCTTTTAGAAGACCTTTTACTGAATGCAACATACTTTCATGCAATTGATCTGTAGTCATCTGATGGTTCTGTGCACAAAATTCAGGATGATTTTGCTACATCTTTACTGGTTTCCTTTTGCTACATTCAGCAGAAAAATATTGCCCCAGTTGATTATCTAACAGCCCTTTGAACCAAAATATTCACTAGAATCAGACTCTTGAATAATGGAATATTTTTGAAAATTTTGCTACATTTTTAAAACGTTTGACTGTGTTCCACAAATAAATTTTTACTACACAGCGATGCTTCTTTCTTTTAAGCCCTCGATCACATCCTTCAAAATCTCCAAAATATCAACAGCTCTAAAATGAAAGAACTACACATGCCTTCAAATGCCTTTTCAAGAACCCCTGGTGTCTTTAACATTACCTGGAAAATTGACACTCTCCTGCAGTGTGGAAGATTGGCCCACCATACTGCTGCATCTTCCTTTAGAGCCTTTGCCATGATGGGTAGACTTAAAGTGTTACTAAACCCAGGACACTGCATTCACTATAATGCCACGTACACATGATCAGACATTCCAACAACAAAACTGTGGATTTTTTTCCGATGGATGTTGGCTCAAACTTGTCTTGCATACACACGGTCACACAAATCTTGTCAGAAATTCTGAACGTCAAGAACCCGGTTATGTACAAGACCTATGACGAGCCAAGAAAAATGAAGTTTAGCCAGTGCGGCTCTTCTGCTTGATGTCCGATGGAGCATTCACACGATCGGATTTTCTGTCAACAAGCTCACATCGAACATTTGTTGTTGGAAATTCCGACCGTGTGTACATGGCACAAGTGGCCCTCTCACAGTGCACAGTGCACAGAACATGGAAATGCAATAATTTTAGTAAATATAAACTGTTAAATTCTTTTTAAAAGCAGCAGTATATGGCAGTCTTGTGGTTTCTATCAGTTCATGGTGAAGCTTGTAGGAGGAGTAGCACTGAGCTGTCCTATGAGGCTGCAGGGCTCCTGACCCTCTGTCTGAACAGTGCTGATTGGCCCTGTGCTGATCACATGCATTCTTCCAAGGAAAAAAAAAAACTCTATAGCAATACACAGCAAACTGTGCATGGGCAGCCTAACTCCTAAGGCTTTGTGTTATCTGGACTTGTGCAGGGGACAGTGCAGGGAAGGGAGGATCTGTGCATACAAGATCAAGCAGCCTTTTTACACAATGCAGAGAAATAACCCCTTATGTTCCATAGTGAGTATAACAAGCATGCTTTACTGCATATACACGCTGATTTTACTGTTGTGGGTTTAGTAACCCTTTAACGGCCAAACGGAAGATGTGGTAGTTGAAAAAGTATAGGACAACCCACAACAGTACAGGGAAGTGTCAGGATTTGAATACCGTATATACTCGAGTATAAGCCGAGATTTTCAGCCTCTTTTTTGAGGCTGAAAGTGCCCCCCTCGGCTTATACTCGAGTCATCGCTGTCTGCCCGCTCGATCAGCGTGTCGAGCAGACAGACAGCGGCCATTCTACGATTCAAAAGCCGCGCCTCCGGCTCCGCCTTCGCCTGTGATAGGCGGAACACTGAATTTCCCAGCAGCCTGTGTTCCGCCTATCACGGACATCGTATCATCCTCGTACTACGGACGAGGATGATACGATGTCAGTGATAGGCGGAACACAGGCTGCTGGGAAATTCAGTGTTCCGCCTATCACAGGCGAAGGAGGAGGCGCGGCTTTTGAATTTTACAATGGCCGCCGAAGAGGGCACGGGACGGAGGCAAGGCAAGGCAAGGCACGGCACGGCACGGCACGGCACGGCACGGGACGGGACGGAGGCAAGGCAAGGCACGACGGCAAGGCACGGCACGGCACGGGACGGAACGGAGGCAAGGAGGCAAGGCACGGGACGGAGGCTCGGGACAAAGGTAGGCTGGACACACACACACACACACACACACACACACACACACACACACACACACACACAGATACACACACACACACAGGGATGGGTGGATGGATGGAGACACACACAGGGATGGGTGGATGGATGGAGACACACACAGGGATGGATGGATGGAGACACACACACACAGGGATGGATGGATGGATGGATGGAGACACACACACACAGGGATGGATGGATGGATGGACACACACACACACAGGGATGGATGGACGGACACACAGGGATGGACGGACACACAGGGATGGACGGACACACAGGGATGGACGGACACACACACAGGGATGGACAGGCATGTCTCACCCTCGGCTTATACACGAGTCAATAAGTTTGCCAGTTTTTTTGGGGGTAAATTGGGGGCCTCGGCTTATATTCGGGTCGGCCTATACTCGAGTATATACGGTATTAGAGCAGCTCAGGATTCTTGAGAATTGTTAAAGCATGTTGCATTTATCATTTCTAGTTACTATAAATGAAGCTTAGTTTGTTGGTGCAAAAAAAAAAAAAAAAACGATATTTGTTCTCTGTGTGAATAGAAAATCTTGTAAAATTCACCTGGTTGAACACTTTATTAGTGTGATATAAAACACAACCAACACATTTAAGGTGATCGGGGCACCTTCCTTTTCAGGGTAATATTGGGAAATGCATATACACACATTTTAATGGGAAATGTATACTGTATTAAAGCAGTATTAAAGCCAAAAGCAAACATTTAACATGAAATTGTATTAAAGGTATTGCAGGGTTCACATTGTGAAGGTTACAGAAGTAGAAACATAATTTCCAGGAATATACAGAAGAGTGATATTACAAAGATTGTAAGCAATAGGTGCAGAGATTGCATTATAATCTGTAAATGCACAATAGGGGGGTAGGGCACATCAGAAGAGAGAAGGGCACATTAGATGAGAGCAGGGTACATTACATGAGATTAGGGCACATTACATGATAGCATGGCACTTTACATGAGTGTAAGGCACATTTTTTAAAAGTAGGGCACATTGCATAAGAGCAGGGTTTTTTATGTGAGAGCAGGGTACCTTATATGGGAGAAGGGTACTTTAAAGGGGGCAACATCACATATTATGAGTATCGCCTCTGGTCTAAGTCATTATAAATATTGTATAACGTACCATCATCCAGAATTTGTAGTTTTTTTAAAGAGAGAAAGGGTCGAATGGAAGTATCGGGTAGTCGCTCACACCAACCCCATATGTAGTTCCATTCAGCCCTATAATAGATTGGACTATACCGGTACTTGGTAATAGAAAAACATCAGTAGAATTTAAAATCGATATAATATTTAATCAAAATATAAAACAAGACAATAATGAAATATCACTTGAAGAAGTACAATAATATGCACATCACAGTTGAGGTATTCCTGACGGGTTCTCCATAGGGAACATTCAACCGTAGAGGATGCACAATAATTTTCCTCGACTAGTTTCGCGGGAAAAGGCCCGCTTCTTCAGGAGGATATCTATACAAAAGTATCACAATCATTAAATAATACACACATGTAAACATATAAGCAATACAATTATCATGATGTTATTGATTTTACATACACAAATTCCCCATATGCAAAAAAGGAGATCCGCTCACCATACCGGTACTTTCTATTACCAAGTACCGGTATAGTCCAATCTATTATAGGGCTGAATGGAACTACATATGGGGTTGGTGTGAGCGACTACCCGATACTTCCATTCGACCCTTTCTCTCTTTAAAAAAACTACAAATTCTGGATGATGGTACGTTATACAATATTTATAATGACTTAGACCAGAGGCGATACTCATAATATGTGATTTAGGATAGGGTGGATAACACACCCATTTACTCATTCACCTAATTGGGGAACTTAATTGGTGATTGATTGTTGGAGTGCCTCTAATATTTATCATATTGTAATGACAATTATTGTTATATATTTTTTCCTTGTTTAGTCACGTCACCATAGAAAAATTTAGGGACTGTCTCTTTCCTTATCCTTCCCCCACCTTCCCGTCATGGATACCCTTAATACTGATTGGGGAGAATTTATGACAAATCTGAAAACTGCTTGCCTTAATGAACATAAAGTTGAGGATGATTTGAAAACCTATTTTTATAAGATTTATGGATTATTGAAACGTAAATCTCATCTACATTGGCATATTGAATACTTTAAGATGTACGTTACCGACTGCATTTGCCCTATAGGTTTGCGAAACCAAATTTTTCCAACCCTAAAAGACCCCTCACCGGATTTTAGGAAAAACTGGGAGAACATCCTGACTAATTGTAGTCTTGATCTCATGAAAACTTTGATTAATCAATATAGTTTGGATATGACTTTATTGGATAAAGAGATTGAACGACTGAATACTGATTATATGTACCTGAAGGACAACCCATCTTTTGATCCCAAATGGAAGGAATTAAGAGATCGGTTGGAAATTCTAAATAAATCTATTATTACAAAAAAACAGATCAAATTTAATAGAGATAAATCTGCCTTTACTGAAGGCTATGCATACCGTTGGTCAAACAGGAATTTGGGGAGAAAGCCTCCTCTTCGATATAATACCTTTAGTAATCCAACAATGGAGATAGAATCTGACTCCTCTTTGACATCAACTTACTCATTACCAAGTAATCCTAGACCTTCGGTCACCCCAACAGCAAATTCTACTCGTAAAAGATTACGTTATGGTGGTGGCACCCCACCTGTGAACCCTAAAAAAGATAAGAAGGGTTCCAAACCCCCTAAACCGGCACGTACACCTGCCACACAAATACCTATTGAGGTCACTCCCTCAATAGAGGGGGCTACGGGCCACTCCACACTTCATGGTACTATCCCAAAGGTCTTGAATTCAACATTAATGACTAATAAACACACAAAAATAAATGAGGACATGATTTTTTTTAGATCTAAAAAAACAACAAGGGAATCTGGACTCCTATATTCTCAAACCAGCACCAGCACTACCACATATTCCCAACCCGACACTAACCGTAATATCTTAAATCTGACCCCCTATCGTTTGTCAGACGAACAGGTGTCAGTACTCCATTTGGGCCTAGGGTTTTGCCCATTGGATAGACTAAAAGTTAATGAAACCATAAAAGATTTATATTTGTTTGCACGGAATCTCACATTTAAGTTTTTATTTGACAAAGATCGCACCAATTTGAATCTAGAACGCGAACTTACAGAACGCACTAAACACTTTAGTATGGCGGAATTTCGGGCATTACGGGATCTTATGCTCCTCTACGATGAAGGAGCTATTGAAGACCCTATTTCACAAATTACACCCCCCCCCCAACACAGCCTCATCCACCCACATAGAACATTTAGAGGTGGCTTCTAAGAAATTTAAATTACGTTCCTGTAGATTCCCTGACCTCATGATATGTCCTACCATCTGGAATTTTCTTCAAACTACAATAAGAGATCTGAAACGACAGCATTGGCATGATGTTACCCCTAACCTTGATGTTGGACAGATCCAAGCATTGAAAACTTTACAAAAACATCCAGATTTGATCATCAAACAGTCGGACAAAGGTGGGAATATTGTCGTCATGACACACCACCAGTACCAGATCATGTGTATGACTATCCTCAACAACTCTACCTGGTATCGTCCGATTGACCAATCAGTACCTAATTCATTTCATCAGGAACTCTGTTTTCTCTGCACTGAGGCATTTATGGCAGGCCTCATTGACAAAGATACATTAGATTTCCTGATCCCTAAATTTCCGATGGTTCCTACCTTCTACGCTCTTCCGAAGACGCACAAAAATTTACCATTACCCCCTGGTAGGCCAATTGTCTCGGGGATTGACTCATTGACAGACCATGCCAGTAAACTGGTAGACGCCTATCTAATGCCACATGTGCAAAGACTCCCCTCTTACATTAAGGACACGACGGATTTGTTGCAACAACTGGAGGGGATCCAGATCCCTCCGGATGCCCTGCTCGTGGCGATCGATATCGAGGCTCTCTACTCGAGTATCCCCCACGGGCAGGGCATCCGGACGGCTGGATCCTTTTTGTATGAGCAGGAGATCAATACATGGCCATTTAATGAATTTATTTTAGCATTGTTGGAATTTATACTAACAAAGAATTACTTTACCTTTAATGACCAATTATATTTGCAAACTCAAGGCGTTGCCATGGGGACCTCCTGTGCCCCAGCGTATGCAAATTTATTTTTGGGGGGTTGGGAGAGACAAATTCACTCTGATGATAAACTTGCTCCATTCCTGGAGGACGCTCTTCTATGGTATCGCTATTTAGATGATTTATTTATGGTATGGACTGGAACTAAGGAAAGATTCCTCCAGTTCATGCAAGAATTAGATAACAATGAATTCAATTTGAAATTTACGTTTACCTTTGATACAGAGCGGATTCCATTTTTGGATCTCTTTATCATAAAGCAGCCCGATGGCACTCTATATACGGATCTCTATCGCAAACCCACCGCAGGCAATACTTTATTGTTTGCCACCAGCGCCCACCCGGAACCCTTGGTGCGCAGCATCCCGTTTGCACAGTTTCTGCGATTACGCAGAAACTGCAGCCGAGACGTTGACTTTAAAGTCCAAGCTGATGCCTTACGTGACCGTTTATTAGCCAGGGGCTACGCTCCCACTAATTTGAGGAAAGCCTTTAATAAGGCCGTGTCTCATCCAAGAGACACATTATTACATAAACGACCTAAGACGACAAGTAATGAATCATTGAGATTCATCATAACATATTCTGCTCACCATAAAACTCTTCGGAATATCCTCACAAAAAACTGGCATTTACTCACGGAGCATCATGTTCTAACTAAATATATACGGCCTACTCCCGAATTAGTCTTTCGAAGAGCATGTTCCCTTCGGGATCGTTTAATGCATAGTCACTATACATCTACTAGTCCTATGCATAGACATTCTAGAGGTACATTTAAATGTAATAACTGCCCCCGTTGCCCATGGGTCCTGGAGGGTAACCAATTTACTCTACCTAATGGAGAAGTTTTTCTACCTCGTACGTTTTCTGATTGCAGTACGAAGGGTGTCATATACTTTATGACTTGTAAATGTGGAGCCTTTTATATTGGAAAGACTATTCGAGAGTTTAGACAGAGGATTGGTGACCACTTATATTATTCAGAAAGTGGGAAACTTACCACAATTGGTAGACATATTGGTTTTTACCATCGTTTTGATACCACAGTGATCCAATTCTTTGTTCTCGAAGTAGTCTTTCCAAACCCTAGGGGTGGAAACTGGGATCGAACGATCCTACAGAGGGAAACCCTGTGGATCGAACGACTCAATGCCACCCTACCACCAGGTCTCAATGAGACAATTTCTTACAAACCGTTTTTATAATAGGTGACGTTTAATATGCCACCAATAAAAAACCCCCCATATCCACTCCCCTCCCCCCTTCTTCCCCCCCCCTCCCCCTCCTTTCCCCTCTCTTTCCCCCCCCCCTAAATTTCCTAGGTGATTCTCTGGTGTACGTTTCTGTCTCTTTTTTCTGGGGGACTATATCCCCTGGTTATAACATGTATATCTTTGTATACTAAAAATGATGTATAATATGTTATATGTTTTTTGGATAAGTTTTTGTTTCCCATGTTATAATTTTCCTATGTGTTGGGAGATGTGCTTTGACCCCTAGAATTGAGGGACAGTGCCTTATGGGTAGTATGGAGTGTCCTTGACTTTTTCCCCCCGGTGGACATGTGTTTCCCCTGGTCTGGACGATTTATTCGCCCGACTTGCAAGGGTTAACCTTTGGATCAATGATCCATTGGGGTTGTTTCCCTTGCGCACTGGCGCAGTAACAGTCTAGTACTGCACCTGCGCAGTGTGGGGCAACAGACCACATGACGTTCGGACGCCGCCGGGACTTGGCGTACGTCCGACGTGGTGATTGCTAGGAATCCGTTCGGGCGTTCTATCAGACCGCCGAACGGACGCACCTGCGCAGTAGCGACTGATCAGTACGTCTGCGCGGTGCGGAGAGGCGCGCCACATGACGTCGGGCGGCGCCGACTTCCGGCGGACGCCAGACGCCGTGTGTGTTGGGGAGTCTATTTAACGGTCGAATTGACCGCCGAATGGACAGGTGCGCACGGACTCCATCAGGGCTGCATTAGGATATTGTCCCCGCTGACAGGTAACCACTATATATGATGCTATTTACTCATTTACGAATTTGTTTAAATTCTTTTTTGACGCATTGACTTGGTAATGCCTGCGGTCCTCTTACCTTCTTTATATTTAAATGTTTTATATCCCTTTTGCAGTACTGATGGCCATTAAGCTATCTAACAGTGGACCTGGTATCTGATACTCAGCGAATGGTACAATATCCTTGCAAGCCTGCTTAACCATTTTGGTGTCTTGTTTTTACACGATCTCTTGATTGGCTTTTTGGTAAGCCGACTCGCTTTTATCTTAACCCCCTTTGGAATTAAGGATTCTTACTTGGGTGAAGGGTTCCTCTCTATTTTTCTCTTCACATTACTTAATCCACATGGATACATTTGATTATTCACGTTTGAATTTTTACACATATATTTATATGAGATATTATGGTTCAAATCACTTTTTGATCTTATACCTTTGGAATTATATGTAGCCACTTCAATCTATTCCACCTTCACTCCTTCTCCCCTCCCTTCCTTCCCTTTCCCCCCTCCCCCCCCCCTTTTCCCCCTTTCCCCCCCCCCCCCTCCTTTTCCTTTCCCCTCCCCCCCCCCTCTTCCTCCCCCCCCCCCTCTCTCCCCCCTTTCCCCCCCCCCCCTTCTTTCTCTCGCCCCCCCCCCTAAAATCACGGTTTCACCCATCACGAGGTCCTTCCTTTCTTTTCCCCCTTTCTCTCCTTCCCTTCCCTGTCTCTTTTCTCCCCTTCCTTAAATCCAAGATATACTTCTACCTAATTGATAAACGATTATAATATTATTTATCTAGAGCCGGCGCTTACCAATCCCCCATGTTCACCGTGGGGGGACTTTGTGGATCTCCTTGCCTGCAGCCTGTTCCTTGAAGTGGGGTGAGCGGATCTCCTTTTTTGCATATGGGGAATTTGTGTATGTAAAATCAATAACATCATGATAATTGTATTGCTTATATGTTTACATGTGTGTATTATTTAATGATTGTGATACTTTTGTATAGATATCCTCCTGAAGAAGCGGGCCTTTTCCCGCGAAACTAGTCGAGGAAAATTATTGTGCATCCTCTTGAATGTTCCCTATGGAGAACCCGTCAGGAATACCTCAACTGTGATGTGCATATTATTGTACTTCTTCAAGTGATATTTCATTATTGTCTTGTTTTATATTTTGATTAAATATTATATCGATTTTAAATTCTACTGATGTTTTTCTATTACCAAGTACCGGTATAGTCCAATCTATTATAGGGCTGAATGGAACTACATATGGGGTTGGTGTGAGCGACTACCCGATACTTCCATTCGACCCTTTCTCTCTTTAAAAAAACTTTAAAGGGGGCAAGGCACATTACTTGGGGCCAGGGCATATTATTTGAGGACAGGGCACATTATATAAGAGCATGGCACATTACATGAGAGCAAGCAAGCAAGGGAGCTGGGCAGTTTACATGGTGGCAGGGCACATTACATGAGACCAGGGCATTTAACATGGGAGCCGGGCACATTACAAAAGCACAGGGCACATTACATGGGAGCAGGGTGCATTATATGAAAGCAGGGAACATTACATGAGAGCAGGAAACATTACATAAACGTAGGGTACTTTACATAGGGGCAGGGCCCATTATATGAAAGATGGGCATATTACATGAGAGCAGGGACCATTACACTGGACACATTACATGATAGCAGGTCACTTTATATAGGGGCAAGCACATTATATGAGCAGAGGGCACATTACATGGGGGTAGGGCATTTTACATGGGGGCAGGGCACATTGGAAGAGAGCAGGATACATTACTTGGAAGTAGGGCACATTATAAGATAACAGGGAATATTAAATGGTGCAGGACACTAATGATGGGGGTTATTATTCCAGCCACTGACACCAATGCTGAGAGTTATTATTAAGGCCACAGAAACCAGTGCTGGAGGTTTATTATTGCAGCCACTGACACCATAGCTGGGGGTTATTTTTGCAGCCACCGACATCAGTGCTGAGGGTTATTACTGCAGCCACTGACACCATAGCTAGGAGTTATTATTGCAGCCACTGACACCATAGTTGGGGGTTATTATTAATGCCACTCACCCCAATTCTGAGAGTTATTATGGCAGTCAGTGATACCAATGCTGGAGTTTATTATTTGGACATCGACAGCAATGCTGGGGTTTTATTATTCCAGCCAATGTCACCAAGGCTGGGAGTTATTATTTCAGCCACTGACACTAATGCTGGGGATTATTATTGTGGCCACAGAATTCAGTTCTGGGGGATTATTAGTGCAGCCACTTACACTTTAGTAGAGGGTTGTTTTTGCTGCCACTCACCCCAATGCCGAGGGTTATTGTGGCAGCCAGTGACACCAACGCTGGGGGTTATTATTGCAGCCACACACCTTAGTGCTGATGATTATTATTGCGGCCACAGAAACCAGACTTAGGGGTTGTTATTGCAGCCACTGACAGCATAGTTAGGGGTTATTATTGTTGCCATTCTCCCCAACGCTAAGGGTTATTGTGACGACTGATACCAATGCTGAGGGTTATGTTTGCAGCCACTGATAGCATAGTAGGGGGTGGTTTTTGTTGCCACTGACACCATAGTCGGTGGTTACTTTTGCTGCCACTCACCCCGATGCTGACAGTTATTATGGCAGCCACTGACACCAATGCTGGGTTTTATTATTCAGAAATTGACACCAATGCAGGGGTTTATTATTCCAGCCACTGACACTAATGCTGGGGGTTATTATTCCAGCCACTGACACCAATGCTAGGAGTTATTATAAATCCAGCCCCTGACACCAATGCTGGGGGTTATTGTTGTGGCCACAGAAACTAGAGCTGGGGACTTATTATTGCAGCCACTGACACCATAGCTCTGGGTTTTTATTGCAGCCACTGACACCATAGTTGGGGGTTATTATTGATGCCACTAACCCCAATTCTGAGATATATTATGGCAGCCACTGATACCAATGCTGGGGTTTATTATTTGGACATCGACAGCAATGCCGAGGGTTATTATTCCAGCCACACCTATGCTGATTTTTTTTAAATTTCAGCCAATGTCACCAAGGCTGGGAGTTATTATTCTAGCCACTGACATCAATGCTGGGGGTTATTATTGCTGCCACAGAAACCAGTGCTGGAGGGTTATTATTGCAGCCACTAACACCATAGTTGGGGATTATCATTGCTGCCATTCACCCCAATGCTGAGGATTATTATGGCGGCCACTGACACCAATGCTGGAGTTTATTACTCTGGCCACTGACACCAATGCTCAGCACCAGTGCAGCATAGATAGAGAGCACAGGATGTTATCAGCTCACAATATAGCTGGTAGAATCAACAGGTATTTTTTGCACTCATCGACAGTTAAATGACAAAATAGATGAAATAAGAACTTCTTTGTTAGGGTTTATATACACATTTTTTTTTTAACATAAATTTTATTCAAGTTTCAATACAAAAAACCACACAGTGGTAAATTCTCTTCAGTCAGGTATAGATCACCATAAATAGAGGAAAATAATATTAACAAAAGATGCCATTATCAGAAAAAAGTATTGTAATTATGCTTAACGTGGACCGGGAGTACAAGAGAAGGGGGAATTCAGCTCACTATAAAGGGAGAGGGCAAGCACTCCAGAAAAAGGACAAGGCAAAAACAAACAACAAGGACAGACTGATCTTCTATCAGAGAAAATTCTAGCCAACCACTCTGGAGAGTTGTATACCTGGTGCAAACATTTGAGTTGAGTAAATCTATCTCTTGCAGAGATCATCAGGGGGATATTATTGCAGACCCTCTTCCCAGTCGTCATTGGCTAGCGAAGGTATATCCGCCTGCCATGCCGAGAACATCTGAAAGACCTTAGAGGTATCGAGCCCCGCCAAGGCAGCATAGAGAGCAGAGAGGGGTTTAGTTTCCTCTGGCACTCTCAGTAGGTTTTCGATAATTGGGTAGACCCTGTTCACGTTTGAGATCGTCAAAATTGAGCAATCTACCATGAGATACAATATCTGCCAGAGTTTTAATTTCGAAACCGGCCCATAGCACAGGATCTGGAATAGACTGAAAATGAGGCAGCTGTGTGGAGACCAACTATTAGACTTTTCTACCATGGCCCAGACAACATCCCATACCCTAAGAGCAGTTTGCATCGAGGAAATAACGTTAGGATTGGACGGGGGTCCTCTGTGGATCAAGTTCTGCAGTTCGGAGTAGGAGCTGGGGTAAGGGGTAACGTTCTCCAAGCAGCGCATTTTTGAGTCAGAAGGGAGATCAGATTAAAAGGAATTGCGAAAGGTCCCCATGAATTACAACTCCCAAATATCTAAACTGTGAGACTCTCTGTAGCGGGGTATTCATTGACAGTGAGGTATTTGTAGAGTGGAGTGAGAATAAAACAGATTTTCCCCAGTTGATACAGATACCAGAATATCAACCGAAGGTATCAATAATCGACAGGGCCACCCCCAATGAGTCAGTTTCAATTCTTAGATACAGAGGAGTAGGGATGAGCTTCGAGTTCGAGTCGAACTCATGTTTGACTGAAACATTGCCTGTTCGCCTGTTCACCAAACAACAAACAATTTGGGGTGTTCGCAGCAAATTCGAAAAGCCGCGGAACACCCTGAACAAGTCTATGGGAGAAATCTAAAGTGCTAATTTTAAAGGCTTATATGCAAGTTATTGTCATAAAAAGTTTTGGGGACCTGGGTCCTGCCCCAGGTGACATGTATCAATCCCCAAAAAAGTTTTAAAAACTGATGTTTTTTCAGGAGCAGTGATTTTTAATAATGCTTAAAGTGAAATAATAAAAGTGTAACGCAGGTTTCCATTAAATCAGAGGGGGCGGGGTCACCCGTACGTCACTGGGGAAGCCCGCCTTTCCCCTTGCGTCAGAGGGGGCGGGGTCAGGTGATGGGTGGCCCCGCCCCCCTCAGATAAGAAGTGTCAGGCTGCCTTGATTCCCGCAGTGTCTCCGGTGGAGACAGAGGATGGATGCGCTACACTGGAGGGAGAGATCACCCATCGCTGGATCAGGACCCCGGAGAGATGATCATCCGTCGCTGGATAGCAAGAGTGGATTACCACCACTGGAATCTTTTTTTAATTTTTTTTATTTTTAATAAAGGACTTTTGCAACAGCGTGTGTGTCTTTTTTAAAAATTTTTTACACTTTGTGAAATGGTAGGGGTACTTTTATACCCCCTTACCATTTTAAATGGGGGGGGGCTGGGATCTGGGGGTCCCCTTGTTAAAGGAGTCTTCCAGATTCTGATAAGACCCCCACAACCATGGGCCAGGGTTGTGGGGATGAGGCCCTTGACCTCATCAACATGGAGACAAGGTGCTTTGGGGGGCCCCAAAGCATCCTCCCAATGTTGAGGGCATGTGGCCTGGTATGGTTCAGGAGGGGGGGCGCTCTCCCGTCCCCCCTCTTTTCCTGCGGCCTGCCAGGTTGCATGCTCGGATAAAGGGTTTGGTATGTATTTTTAGGGGGAACTCCACATAATTTTTTTTTAAATTTGGCGTGGAGTTCCCCTTAAAATCCATACCAGACCTGAAGGGCCTGGTAATTGAATTTGGGGGAACCCCACACTTTTTTTTTTGACATGACTTTCAATGACTGTTCTATGTATTACAGGGAGCCGACAATTCATTATAGCTGCGAGTGCTTTTAAATTACTTTTTTTCCTGTAGAAATGACACTTTGTGCAGGGACAGTTCTAAGCACGGGAAACATGCGCCCCTTTACAGGCATACTATACACACCCCCCCCCCCCCCCAGGTATGAAATTTAAAGGAATATTACTCTTTTATTGTTTCACTTTAAGCATTATTAAAATCACTGCTCCCAAAAAAAGGCAGTTTTTTAAAACTTTTTTTTGCATTGATACATGTCCCCTGGGGCAGGACCCAGGTCCCGAAACACTTTTTATGACAATAACTTACAAATTTGCCTTTAAAATTAGCACTTTTGATTTTGAACGTTTGGGTCCCATAGACTTTAATAGGGTTCTAAAGTTCACAAGAAGTTTGGGTATGTTCGCAGGTTCTGGTGTGAACCGAACCAGGGGGTGTTGGGCACATCCTTACAGAGGAGTATCATCAGCATAGAGGGAGATCTTTTCCTGTATGGGCCTAATAGTTATACCACAGACATCTGATGAGGATCGCAAAAGAATAGCCATTGGCTCAACGACTAATGCAAAGAGGGCTGGCAAGAGAGGGCAACCAGGTCTGGTTCCCCTTTAAAGGTAGAAGGGTGGGGAAAGAGTCCACCCAGTACCCACTCTAGCCGTCAGGAGATCTGTATAGGTCCTGCACCCAGGAGATGACTTTAGAGCCAAAGCCAAAATGACGTAGGACCTCCCAAAGGTAATGCCATTGCACCGAATCAAATGCTTTTTCAGCATCAAGGGAAGCCACTGTGTCAAACTGGATGAGAAAATTAGTGGAGGCTAGAACTGTATACAGTCTCCGAAGGTTAATATCCGTCCCTTTGTCTGGCATGAATCCCATTTATTCCTCATGGATCAGGGTAAGAATAACCTTGTTAAGCCTCCTAACTAGAACCAGCATTTGGACCACCACAATAATTTCCTTAGCCATAGAAGCTGGGAGAGTACCCTCCTTTAAAGTCGCACTTATCATACCATGTAGCTTAGGTGACAACTGTTCCCCATATTGTTTATAAAACTCCATAGGGAGCCGTCCACCCCTTGGGTCTTCCCGCCTGCAAGGCACCGAGGGCCTGCTGCATCTCCCCAAGACTAATAAGGATCTCTAGAATGATTTGTCACGAGCCAAGGCGGTGAGAGTAGGAAAGGCTATCTGGCCAAGGAAGGAGCCCAGCTCTTCCCCTGAGTAGGTTGCCCTGGAGGAGTACAGAGTGCTATAATAAAAGGCAAAGCGGGCATTATTATCCATCCACAAGTACCCCATTGTCATCCTTTATATGAGCGCTACTGGCTATGAGCTGCTTTTCCTTATATCAGTGGTTCTCAACCCTGTCCTCAAGTACCCCCAACAGGCCATGTTTACAGGTTTATTACGGGTTTATCACGGTTTTATTACGGGTGCTTTAAATCAGAGTCACTGGCTTGGTATTTTGGACAGCTATTTTATCTAAGAGAAATTCCCAAAACATAGCCTGTTAGGGATACTTGAGGACAGGGTTGCGAGCCGCTGCTTTAGATAACCAGGCTAAAAGCCATCCAGTTTTCTCCCCAAAGATGCGCTGTATTTGTGCGAATTGCTGCTTTTCTGCTTTTGCCACCCAGAGAAGCATTACCTCTCTGTAAGCCACCTGCATATCGAGATAGATAACTGGGTTTTTGGAAAAGACATATTGGGAAGAGTCTGTGCTTTGGTCTCAGCCTCTTCAATAGTGATAGCAGCATCTATATGGGCTTCGGAAGTAGAGCACTGATAACAGCCCCTGATATATACTTTAAAGGCATCCTTTACATTATTAGAGGAGGCAGAGCCAGCATTCACTGACTAAAATTCTGATACGAGCTTGGAAATTTCACATTCTATCGTAGCGTCGGAGATCCAGTAGTGAGAAAGTCGCCACAGTCTCACGGAAGGTGGTGTCATAGTTTTCAAGCAGCAAAGCATAGGTGCATGATCTTATATGCTTTGTGGAAGCATTGTAACCTCTCTAACTCTAGGAAGTAAACCCCACTAACATAAAACAGGTCTATACAGGATAACGTGTTATAGGAATCGGAGTGGCAGGTAAAAGCACACTCAGTAGGGTACTTCCACTTCCAGACATCCGTCAGGCCATAGAGAGATGCCCATCAGTCCGTAGCTACCCTGGAAGCCAGCTTATCTAGAGACGGGATCGGAAGCATATTAAAGTCTCCAGCAATAATGATATTATCGGTTGCAAATTCAGAGAGAAGAAAGATCAAACATTTTAACAAGGAGACTGTAGCAGGTCGAGGTACATTTAATCATAGAGTCAGCATTTCAAGTTCATCAAAAACCACATGTAATAACACACACCTGCTCTTCCAGGTAAATTTTGACATCCAACAGGTCATAGGCTAGGGACTTGTGGATAAATATTCTGACGGCTCGGGCATATCCAGAGTATATGGCGTGATGATAGTGCCCTACCCATGGCTTCTTAAGGCTTAGTACCTTACTACCCACCAGAAGTGTCTCCTGTAGTATAGATACATGAGGATTATGCTTTTTGCTTTTTAAGGTAAGTCATAACCAAGGATCGGTTGACCTTGTCTTTGAGACCCCTGACATTCTGGGAGATAAATCTTATGGGGCCATATAGAAATTGCAAGGATAGAACCACCAGGGGAGAAACTGTCTTTTTGACCCGTAGGAAGGCACATAGTGTCTAATATTTGTATCCCTCGAGAGATTCCGATCCACACCCAGCCACCGATCAGTACTTTAGGTAGACCACACATCCAAAAAAGAAGACCACTGCATTGAATGTTAACCAACAAAAAAGAGAAAAGCATAAACACACATCCCCATCCCACCCCTCCCCACACGTCCATAAGAAAACTAGAGTGCTTGCTCCCAAAACCATAAACTAACAATCCCCACACACAATAGGAAAATCCCCTATGGGAGCAAATAGAAAAGTTAGCGATATATATCTGGACTAAATGATCAGTTCAGTTCGCAGTCAATAGCCTAGAATACCTGTAAATAAAAGGGATCTATGCTGTATACAAAAAAAGGAACAAAAAAAAAAAACACCTAGCACGAGCTAAGGGCACAATTTTAGTTACTCTTAATACACTATGATGTTTAAAGGGCCCCCTGCATACCCTCCCGTCAGTCAATCAGGGGAAGTCCCAGGAAGCCAACATATTCAACAGGGGATAATAAAGGCACATATATATCGGTAGCACGAGGCAGCTCCCCCAGTCTTCCATGAAAGACCTTTTGGAAAAAATGTAAGGACTGATCTTCCCCTCATAGTTCCTAGTAAGCCACTGAAGAAGTAGTCACCGTGGACAATTAGTCAGCTCAGCCACAAAGGCAGATAAACAGTAAAAGGAGCAAGGCAACAGTTATTTCCAAGACATGGCCAGCATCTCTAAAGAGCAAATAGCTACCATGCCACCCAGGGCCTTCCAAGTACAGTACACAGTACTGTCAACTGCTTCAAGAACAGTGCAGCAGAGAAGGAAAGGGGATCACACATCGACAGCTGGATCAAAATAACAAGGCTCCAGCCACCAGTGGCCTCTAAGGCAAGTCACAAAGTATGAGCAGCCATAGGCAACTACCCAGGGGCAGGTGAGCCACATGTAAGTTGTAAGCCTCAATATAATTGGAGAATACATTGGGTGGGGGGGGGGGGGGGAGAAGCAACTGGAGGAGAAAAAATGCAGGCATTTAGGTGTATTTACCATGCTCTGGGCCCATGATGGCAAACCTTGGCACCCCAGATGTTTTAGAACTACATTTCCCATGATGCTCCACTACCCTGCAGAATGCATGAGCATCATGGGAAATGTAGTTCCAAAACATCTGGGGTGCCAAGGTTCGCCATCACTGCTCTGGGCAGATGGGCAGACTGTCAAGCCATTGGGAGGCATCCTCAGGGGAGGTAAAGTAACATAAACTCACCATCCACAATGCATAGACGAGTCGGGAACATCATGCTGTATTTCAGCCCTCGGGTACGGAGCTGAGCTTTAACATGGTCAAAGGTTCTGTGAAACCTCTGGGTTTCGATAGGCGTAGCTCCTACACCTTCCTCACCTCTCTGAGTGCTTAATCCCGGTCCTGGAAATTCAGCAGCCGGATAATGAAAGTGCCTGCTGGGGTGCCCTGTGTGCCCCTTATAGGCCGGATCCTATGGGCCCTTTCCACTGCAAAGTAAAGGGAAAACTGAGCCTGAGGGAGAATTGTGCGTAGAAGGTGCTCCATGAAGACAGTAGAGTCCTGGCCCTCGGCCCCTTCCGGTAGTCCCACCACCTGCAAGTTGTTCCAACGGCTCAGATTCTCACTGTCTTCAGTGCGGGACTCCAAAGCCTTTTTTTTTAACCTGAAGGCTATGTATTGAAGCTCTTTGTTCTCTAGAGGAGTTTTCAGATTTACCCACTTGCCTCTAAGTCTCCTCGAGCCGGTCACGGAATTTATCCATGTCCATTCTCATCAACCCCAAATCGGTCTGTAGGAGATCAATTTTAGCTGTCAGCTTGGTTTGACACCCGGAGATGGCCTGCATGAAGGCTGTAAAGTGATCTTCCTCCAGCATCGCTGAATCCGCCGAAGCAGTTTGTGTTGCCATGTGCAAGATGTCTACAGGGGTCTGTCTCTTCTGTTGCAGGGAAGCCTTAGAAGTGGAGCCACTTTTTTGCCCAGAGCCAAATTTTCGCTTTCTCATACCTGGAGGTCACCAGGCAGAAAAAAAAAAGTGTTGATCGAGGGTAAATCCCATTATAACTGAATAAAATAACCAGGTAGATGTGGAGCTCTGATCAAATGTGTTCGCTCAGGTCACCAGCTTGATCACGCCCCACCAGGGTTTATATACACTTTAACCAGTTAACACCTCTGGGTGGTCAAATTTGATTTTAAAATTCCATTTAATTGTATCTCTAGTGTAGATGCATTCACTCACAAATGGTTTAAATCTGATCCTTGTTAACCCTGAAGAAGGGGGAGTCCCAATCCCCTGAAATTTGTTGGTATCATACACATAAAAAGAGATTATTGTTCTTTCACCAGCTGGTTTTTACAATATTCACATGGTTAAAATGTTACCAAATCCAGGACCCTGGATTCACAATATTTTGTCTCCCACAGTACACAGAACATGGAAATGCAATAGTTTTAGTAAAGATAAACTGCTAAATACCTTTTCTCATCAGCTGTATATAGCAGTCTTGTGACTTCTAAAAGTGTCTGGTTAAAGATTGTAGGAGGAGATTTCATACTGCTCTCACTGTCCTATAAGGCTGCAGTACCCCTGACCCTCTGTCTGGGCAGTGCTGATTGGCCCTGTGCTGATCACATGCACTCTCCCTAGAAAAAAAAAAACTCTCTAGCAATACACACCAAACTGAGCATGTGCAGCTTGTCTCCTACCCTCTGTAGTACCCAGAAATAATTTAGGAATACTGGAAGAAGGTGAGGATCAGATAAGAAAGGATCAAACAGCCTTTCCTGATGCCAAACATGTTAGCATACATATGCTATAGCTCCGCCTCTATATCTACCCACAGGACCTGTTTAGCTCTATAAAAGTCTGACTGAGAGCTACCTCCCTCATTCTCCCTTTTTGCCCTCAAAGATCAACACCTACAGACCATTACACTCAGGATAAGCTATTACCTGCCGACTATGTCGGAGTCCGTCTAGGTTCAAGCCTCTCCCAGCACGCAGTCCCACATCTTAGATGGCTAAACGCACCAACAAGGTGGGGAAACCCTTCTGGTGGTCTTTTGGGGTCGAAGTGTTCTCTAATCAGAGACGACAATCCTCTTGTGGTATGCCTGCTTTGGAGTCCGGATCAAGCAGAAGGGACTGCATGATGTCTTCTCTCCTATGAAACTCTTTCCAGGTCTGTCAATTTCTATAAAACTGTTTTTCTTTTATTTGCTCTCATGTCTCTAAAGACCCCATACACACTGTGCAGCTTTTGTCTGATTTCCTTTAGATTTGCCAGGACCATGTGGTGCAGGGACCTGCCTGATTGCATACAAATTGAGGCTCTTAAGGTTTGCCCTTATATTGTGTGGTTTTGGTAAATCTGAGGGTAAAAAAAATTCTGCAGAAGATTTTATGATGTCTAGCCAGCTTAAAAGTGTCCTTTTGTGTGGATGGACGTTGGCTTCCCTCCTAATTGTACTAGCCCTTTTTTGATTAGAACAGAGGTGATAGGGCTGAGGCTCTCTCTCTCCCAGGTGCTTTATTTACAGAGCACAAATGGCCAGGTGATGGATGCCTTTGCTATTCAGGCATTATTTCATTCTGAGGAACAGTCAATGACAGGTAAGTTTTGCTATCCTATTAATGGGGATAGAAGGGGGGGAGCAAGGAGAAATGTATTACTAGAGGATGGGGGGGGGGAGGTTTGCTCAGATTTCTCTTGTTTAAATTTGTTACTTTTTGCCAAAAAAAGGGGGGTATAGATGTATTTATTTTTCTCTCTCGCGCTTCCCTTATTTCTCTCTGTTGCCATGCGGTCCCCCTTGCACTTTTCGGTTCTTCCACCAGCATGGGACTAACACCACATAACAAAGACCACCGCAATACCCGATAAAGGCCAACTTTGGGTAAGTAAGAAGATGCGGGGAAAAATAGTGTGCTCTGTCCTGACAAGCATGTCTTCCTGACTATTGCAGTCCCGGTCGTTCACACTCCTGCTCTAGGAGGTCCAGAAGCCCCCTGGATTGTCAAGATTTTTCCAGGGCAGAAAGTGACTCCTTCAGTCCTGGCAGACCCCAGTACAAAGGGTGCAAATGTACGCTTAAGAAAACGCACACAGCTTCTCCTCCGAGGGCTCAGTGCCCGGAAGGCAAATGTTGGTCATGTGGAGCTGACCCTATGCCTGGAAAGCTAATATGCAGAAACTGCTTCAGGCAGCTTGCCAGAGACCAGGAGTATAAGAGTCAGCAGGTATCAACCTTGCTCAAGAAAATAGTCCTCAACTCCCTGGCATAATTGTCCAGTCGTCTGAGGCAGCCAGGGACAGAAGGTGATGAACAGTGTGGGCCCTGCACCAGGTCTAAAACCAATCCATTCGACCCTCTCTAACTAGAGGGGTACCAGGCTCTTCAGGGGTGACTCCAGCCCAGTAGATTAGGCAGACTGGTTCCCCAGACCCAGTATTACAGCCAACCTTCCAGGCAGAGGGAGAAGATATCGCCTCCTCCTCGGTAGAGGATTCTAAAGGTTCAGGCTTTGATTTTGCGCTAATACCACCATTCATCTGAACCTCCTCCAAAGAAGGAGAAAACCTATCACACACCATACAATCTGATTTTAAATTGTGTGGCAGTGGCTGCACAACACGCATTAGGTGCCTTTATCCTTTCAGGGCACCCCAAATGTGATGCGATTCTGCTGCGATTGTTACGTGGGAGAACGCGCCTTTTGAAAACATTGTGTGAAGCTGGTTGCCCCTAAATAGGAGCAGGGTCTTCTTTTTGCACACATAGGGCAGCCAAGTGAATGGGCCGCCCCCCATGCGAGTTGCAACATTGCATACAAATCGCTCTTTGAAAATTGTATAGCAGAAACACTTGTCCACTCTACATGATAATATAAAATGCATTTGAAAAGTGACCTAAGCACAGATCGCTTTTCAGTGAAATAGCAGAGCCTGCTGCAAGTGTGAACAAGCCTTTGGGTTCCATAGGAGGAACATAAAGAAACCTTTCCTCTTATGACAGAAATAAACACCTGTTTCAGGAGGTATGGGAAGAGGGGGAGAGAAAAATCCTTCTCAATCAATAGGTTGCAGAAGTTGTATTCACTAACGGAGGAGGATGCGACTCATTTATATAACCCACCAATGGTGGATGCAATGACCAGACTGGCCAAGAATGTTACACTTCCAGTGAAAGACTCTTCTTCGTTTCACAATATCCTTGATTGACGCATTGATATGGACTTTAGAAAAGAAAAAAGAAAGTTTTACCTCGAGATAGGTAGTGTTTGTAAACCCATAGTTACTTTAACATCCATAGCAGGTGGTATGCGAGTGTAGGTGCAGAACTTGGAGAATGCGATCAAAAACCAGCTGCCAAAATAAAAAAATAAAAATCATCAAGGCTCTTGATGAGATAAAACTCTCGGCAGACTTCACAGTTGAGGCGGCTATAGACATCTTTCTATGGTCCTCCAGAGCCATGCTCAGCTCAGTCACAGCCAAAAGAGCGCAGTGACTAAAACCCTGGTCAGCTGACCCATCCTCAAAGCAGATTTGCTGTAAACTGCCTTTTGATGGGAAGGTGTTGTTTGGCCAAAAAAACCCAGAGACTGCCATCTCCAGGGTTACAGGAGGAAAATCAGATCTTCTCCCCCAAGATCGAAGGGGGCAACCATCCAGAGGAGCGCCAAACAGGTACTGGGATTTCGGAGGCTTTTGCCCATCCAAGGACTTCAGAAGCCGTTGGAGGGGTACACAGTCAACCTTCGTAAGATCGCAGAGAGCTAAGACCCCTGCGGCTCCCCAAGATACCCAGAAGCCCTTTTAATGCCAGGCCCGCCCAGGAGGCAGTTGGAGCCAGGTGACTCAAAGTGACCCATTTCCGGCAAGACCACTGCCAAAAAAATGGCAGATTCAGTCCACAGTGGCGCAAGGCCATTATCGGCTGTTCAAATGGCAGCCTCCAGAACTACCTCAAGAGGCTGAATTAATTTATCAGGATAGATTCAAGATGGAGTCTCTCCATACCATAATCCAGGGTATTCAACCAGGAGACTGGAGTATTTCAGTGGACTTGTCCCGATCCTTCAGTCATACCAGCAATTCCTCAGATTTGCATTGAGGGACAGGCATTACCAGAGCCAGCTGGAGCCTACACAGAATATGGTCTACCTAGGGGCATAATTCAATACTCAAGCGGCCACAGTTTCTTTGCCTCCTCAGAAACTCCCCAAAATCATGGAAAAGTTCCAACAGGCATTGGCTGCACCAGTGATGTCAGCATCCCAGTGCATGAGTCCTCTCGGGACGATGGCTTCATATATTTTGATGATCTCCTGGGCTCACTGGAAAAAAGTGGAATAGTTTGTCTAGCCCCAGCCAATCAGGATCACCAGCCGGAGGTGCCAGAGTCTCTGGTGGTAGACGCAAAACAAAAGCTAAACAGCATAGTCCATTAGGGCCACAGCCATGGATCATTGTTACCACAGATGCCAGCGCAGCAGGGTGGGGGGGGGGCGCCACCTGCAAACAACTCAAGATCCACAGCAGAGGGGGATTTCCCACTCAGGGTTTACTTTCCAATATTCTGGAACTTCAAGCAGCATTCATGGCGTTGGCCACCTTGCTGCCTTACATACAGGGTCACCCAGTCCTGCTCCATCTGGACAACATGGCAGCAGTGTCCTACATACAGTGACAAGGTGGGACTCACAGCCAATCTCTCTTGAGAGAGGTGGAACCAATCATGACATTGGCACAGCAATATCTCTCAGATTTGTGGGCGCCATATATCTTCTTGGCTCTCAGTCCCTGGAAGCAGATCGCCTATCCAGACAATTCATGGACCCCAACGAATTGTCCCTTCACCCCGAAGTATTCAAACAGATCATCCACGAGTGGGGGTTGTTTCCGCAAGATGGAAATTTTTAGCTTCATCAACCATCTACAAGGTGAGTTGGTTCCTCTCACGCTAACCTCATCCATTAGTGGAGGGGACGGATGCTTTTACCCATCCTTGGGTTGGGCAACTGTCCTATGTCTTCCCTCCAATTACTTTAATCCTGAAATTCCTGAGGAGATTGTTGACAGAATTTGACAGTTGTCACAGTGTTTCCGTACTGGCCTAACAGACCATGGGTCTCTCTGGCAATGGACCTCAGCGTGTGCACACCTCTCACTCTGCCGGTATGTCCTGTCTGAAGGAAATATCCTACATCCACAATCATCACGACTGACCTTAGTGGTCTGGAGATTGTAAGGCAGGGGTTACAAAAGTTAGGATGTGGCTGTGGCCCTAATGGACTATGCTGTTTAGCTTTTGTTTTGCGTCTACCACCAGAGACTCTGGCACCTCCGGCTGGTGATCCTGATTGGCTGGGGCTAGACAAACTATTCCACTTTTTTCCATTATTATATTAGAACTTTTACAGAGTTTCATAAAGGGGTCAACCAATGCCATCTACTCCAGATGTCAGTTTGACCCAAATGTATCTCAAACCTTTTCTTACCCGCAATCCCAATTGAATTTGGGGCTCAGTTCGCTTAAGGTGCAAATTTCAGCCATCTTGGCTTTTACCCAAAAGAAATGGGCAGCACACCTGCTGGTGGAGCACTTCATGAGAGCGGTACTTAGACTACACCCTCCCAAGAGAAATAGGTTCCCTCAATGGGACCTGGCAGTAGTCCTCAATTTTCCAGCAAACCCTCCTTGTGCTCTGACAGAAGACTGTTCATTATGGGATATTGCCTTAAAAACAGCTTTCCTATTAGCCATAGCATCAGGGGGAAGGATGTCGAACTCCAAGAATTGGGGGCAAAAGAAACTTATTCCATGTTCTTACCAGATAGGTTTGTGCTGAGACCATTGGATCATCTTGTCTCAAAAGTGGCATCAATATTTCATCTCTCCAGTGAATGGGTTCTTCCAGCCTTCCCAGTGGAATCAGATGCTGATCTGCACGAGTTGGACATTTCAAAAGTCCTCAATGCTTATCTTCAGGCTACTTTTAAATTTAAAGGGAAAGAGGCCTCGGCCAGAACCATCTCGGGCCGGATAGTAAAAACTATTCACCAGGCATATAGAGCGGCCAGGAAGGATCTGCCAGAGGTGGTTAGAGCTCACTCAACCAGGGCGATTGTCTTCTTCTTGGGGCGGCACGGGCAGGATTGTCTCTGAAGACAGTCTGCAAAGAGGCTAGCCGGTCATCAAATCATATGTTCTTAAAACACTACAGGGTGGATCCAGCAGCTCTTACTACAGTAGAGTTTGGGCGGAAAACAATCCAAGCTTTTATGTCTATTGTCAAATAAAGACTAAGTTTGTAGCATTAAACCCTCCCTCTCCAAAGCTCATTATGTATCATATGTATGTGGCCATGTTTGATGTCAGGAAAATGGAAAATTGTATCAATACTTACCATAATTTTATTTTTCTGACGCCAATACATGGCAGCATACAAACCCTCCCTCTGATCTTTGTGCTTTATATGGAGAATGTGGGAGGTAGCTCTCAGTCAGACTTTTATAGAGCTAAGCAGGTCCTGTGGGTGGATAGAGGGGCAGAGCTATATCATATGTATGCTGCCATGTATTGGCGATAGGAAAGGAAAATTACGGTACGTATTTGATACAATTTACAATTTTTTACACAATGCAGAGGATTAACCCCTTAGGTTCCACAGTGAGCATAACAAGCATGCTTTACTACATATACAGACTGATTTTACTGTTGTGGGTTTAGTAACACTTTTGGGGAACCACTCCATGGACCTTCCATGGGTCGAGCCACCATAGATTTTCTCACCTCTGAAAAAGTCTAGACCTACCTCACATGTGAAATGTTAACTGTAAATGACCTGTAATGCGAAGGCTTTGTAATTTACTGCTTCTGACATGGGGTGGGTTCACAGGACCTTGAGATTTTGTTTGAATGACATTCTTGTGGAAACCATGACAGCCTGGGAGGCATGATATTTGTCTTAGGTCCAGGTGACTCAAGAATTATGAAAATCAATAGATCAGCATAACACCCCTGAAACTAGCATTTTCAAATGGAAAAGATCATCAATGGCATCTCTATCTCTCTCTATGCAAGTTTTCCTTTTAGCAATTGTGAGATAAGATATCATATGCCCCAAGAGTGCTTTGCTTTTTGGTATGTTAGCCAACTAACAAATTTGGATTGTGTGACTAAGCAGTAGAGTGCAACCATTGTGCAGCAGGATGCAGAGCCTGAAAATGTAATGATTAAATATGGAGACCCTCATATACAAATATATTTAAAACGAAACACAGAAACAAAGTTCATTAAAACAATAACTAACAGGTATAGCAATCTGAATGGGTAATCCATCAATTCATGAATCTGCATACAGGCATACCCCACTTTTAAGTACACAATGGGGTTTATTTACTAAAGCTGGAAAGTGCAAAATCAGGCTCACTTCTGCATAGAAACCAATGAGCTTCTAACCCCAGCTTGTTCAATTAAGCTTGGGTAATAAAACCTGGAAGCTCATTGGTTTCTTTGCAGAAGTGAGCCTGTTTTTGTACTTTCCAGCTTTAGTAAATAAACACCATTGTGTACTTAAAAGTGGGGTATGCCTGTATAGTAAGGCAAAAAGGAAGGTTGACCAGTCAGAAATACCCCCCTGAATGGTTTCCCCAGATCACCGGCTGGAGCCTAACCCATCAGGGTGAGGCTACGATACGCTCTTACATCTTATATTTAACCCCCCTGACGGTATTCCCGAGTCTGACTCGGGGTGGATTTTTTATACCAAAAGCGGTATCCCCGAGTCAGACTCGGGACTGCATCGCTGGATCCAGGAGGAGGTTTACTTACCTTCTCCCTCGGATCCAGCGTTGTCTCCCCGCTGTACGAGCGAGCCGTGTCTCCCTCGATGCATTACATCGCCGATCTCCGTGCCCTGCGAGCGTTGCGACGCACGGGCACGGAGATCGGCGCCAAATTCAAAAAGTGAAACAAACAGTATACATACAGTATAATGTAATCTTACAGATTACATTGCTGTATGTAAATATTTCACATCCCCGTTGTCCCTAGTGGTCTGCCCAGTGTCCTGCATGCAGTTTTATATAATAAAAACTGTTCTTTATGCCTGGAAACTGGAGATTGCCCATAGCAACCAAACTGTCACTGTACATCAAAAATGATTTTAGACCAGCTAGAAAACAGCGATAATAAATTAGAATCACTCGCAGAATTAAGCGATAGCGATTTGTGGGGAGATCCGTCATCAAATACTGAAAAGTAATGACAGTGACAATTCTGCAACTGAGCAAATTTCAGTGTTTTTGATTTGATTACATTATTGAATAATTTTTATTATTGTTATATTATTATTTGGTACAATTATTTATAATTATTTATTATATTATAATTTATGATTTAATTTTTCAAACTTTATCATACCCGGGATGTCTGCTAGACTCTGGTTTGGACAGATTTAAGAGAGTTATTCCTAAGAATTGCAGGACTACAATATAAAACGCCAAATTTTCATGCAAAATAATGGTACCGCTTTTAGCACCTAAAATCCGAAATAATCGTACCGCCAGGGAGGTTAACAGGCATTTATTGTTATAAGGAGGGCACAGTTTGTATATGTTCTTATTTGTGCCTGGTTAAGTCTTTTTTAAATGTATATGTAAGTACTTTGGACATTAAAAAAAGAATAAATATATATTTTGCGGATTAATATTTGGCAGTGATAATTTAGGAATGTAAAGGAAAAGGGGAAACACCGCGCTATGTCTAACTAGCACAGAAACGTGCAAAAACAGCTGCCAACCCTTCAATACAAACAAAGTTAAACAATATAGAACAACAAATAGTGTAGCGCTAATTTAAATAATAGTGTAATCACAAGAAAAAATCTGTGTACAATCATAAATACTATGAAAAACAGTGAATAAAGTCCCCTGTGATATAACTGATGCACAAACAAATTGTGATAAATTTTCTTCAGAAGAAATAGACGTTTCACTGATCAAGTGTAACCAAATGTATCAACTTGTCTGAAGAGATCTAAAAGGTAGGTAGAATACTCTTACCAGATATGGTGGACTCACCAGTCTTACGACAGTTGAGTCAGAAACGCTTGGGATCCAGACATAGGACCAGATGGTAGATTGAAGGTAATCAGACCGCATTCCAAGGAGACTCCAAATGACGGAAGACCTTGGGGGGCATCTCTCGGGATGTTCCTCGGAATGTTCCTCAGGTTGTCCGAATCAGGTGTAGCCCAGTTGGAATTCCAACCCCGAATACAAGGGGAGGGGGTTCACGGAAATTGTGATAAAGAAAAAAGAAAGCTCCAAATGGTGCAGGTCAAAAAAATATTAACCATCAGGTTTTATTAAAAGGTCATAAAAATGGACAAAAATTATGACAAGTGATCACAAAAGACAGGATAAAAGCAATGTGGGGTGCCAGATGGCATTCCCCTGTTGAAGACACTCTTTGTCGAAACGCGTCGAATTCCAACTGAGCTACACCTGATTCGGACAACCTGAGGAACATTCCGAGGAACATCCCGAGAGATGCCCCCCAAGGTCTTCCGTCATTTGGAGTCTCCTTGGAATCCGGTCTGATTACCTTCAATCTACCATCTGGTCCTATGTCTGGATCCCAAGCGTTTCTGACTCAACTGTCGTAAGACTGGTGAGTCCACCATATCTGGTAAGAGTATTCTACCTACCTTTTAGATCTCTTCAGACAAGTTGATACATTTGGTTACACTTGATCAGTGAAACGTCTATTTCTTCTGAAGACGATTTATCACAATTTGTTTGTGCATTAGTTATATCACAGAGGACTTTATTCACTGTTTTTCATAGTATTTATGATTGTACACAGATTTTTTCTTGTGATTACACTATTATTTAAATTAGCGCTACACTATTTGTTGTTCTATAATTTAGGAATGATTTCCCTCTTTTTTTTTTTTTTCTTAATTTTGGGAGTCAAGTCTAAGGCAGGTTTTTATTTTGTGATTTTTTTTCTTCCCAATATATGCATACACACCTGCTGTATGTATGGTGCTTTGTAGTGCAATTCATTGTTACATTATTTATATTAATATTTACAACTGCATTACTGACATGAATCTGTTTTGTTAAAATTAGCATCAGAAATATGGATAAAAAAAGTTTTGCTTCTTTGCTTCAGAAAGTTTCATTGGAAAAAAGCCACCAGTGCATGTGACTTGTTCAGCAGGAGAGGTCTCAGAGTGCCCTCTCTTTCATCCTCACGGATGGATTGGTCTTGAAGCTGTTACGACACCCTCGAGGATAATCTTTGCCTTTGGTCCATCTGCTTTTCTGGCAAGATTATGTCCGCTGAAAAACATATATAGTGGAATACTTTCCCACTGACTTACAGACTGATTGCAGTTGTTAAGGAAGGATGGTGCTCACTTCACTGAGCATTTAAAGTGGAACTTCACTCTCTCAATCAGTATTGACTATTTTTAATCTTTATGCTGATAGCATTAGTAAATAGATAGAAAAGCATATCATGTTTACTTGTTTTAAACTTTTTTTTTTTTATATTTCTTCAGTTACTTCCTGGTTTCCAGGCCTAGCCAAAAGATGTCCTACATCCCAGGAGTCTTCCGAAGGGGGGGAAGGGTTTTCTTAGCTAAACATACTCTCCTGCCTGCATGCCTGATCTAAAGGCAGATGGACTCCAGGAAGTAAATGCTACATGAATCATCTGATTTTACTCAAGATGGCCATGGCTATAAACATGAGGGGGGTGTTTATTAAAGTGATTTCTTAGCAGAATAAAGCATTGAGACATGGATGGATGGGTGAGTTTGCTTTGAAAATTCCATCTTGCTTGAGGTGATTGTAGATGCATTAGCGCACTTGTGACAGAAACAATTGAGTATTGTCCGTGATACTTTTTTTATTTGCACTAACATACAATTTTTCAGGACAAACTTTTGGGGTGTGCCCCCTTCATCAAAGTCCAAGCAGTAATCCTGGACCTTGATGAATGGGACACGTCCCGAAAGCTTGCCCTGAAAAATTGCACGTTAGTGAAAGTAAAAAAATAAATAAATAGAATCAAGGACAGTACAAGTAGTAGATTTTTGGAAATTAAAAAATTAATTAAATAGCATATTTGGTTTATGGTGCTTGGATGCAGCATAGTTCCACTTTAACCACTTTAACTGATTTTATAATACATTCCTACTGAATCACTCCAATAACAATCATATATATATATATATATATATATATATATATATATATATATATATGCTTGTATTCATGTATCCATATATACATCATTTTTAAATACATTTTTAATATATCTCTTAACATTTTTTTTCTTCATACACACACACACATATATATATATATATATATATATATACATATATATATACATATATATATATATATATATATATATATATATATATATATATATATATATATATATATATATTTTTTATCCATTATTGTTTTTAGTTCATATGTGTTCAATAGAGTGATTATTATAACTCATTGATCGGTGTAATAGTAAACACATTTACGCTTGTTTTCATATTCATTGCAAAATTCTGCTCACTTGTTGATTGATAGGTCTGCTAGCCTATCATATTCCGTTTTCCATCCTTCCTTTCTTTATAAGACTGACACATGCGTAAGTCTATTATGGTCTGAAGAAGAAGCAGTAGTGTTAAAATGCATTACTGCCCTCTTCTTCTCGTCTGGATGGCAATCATCTCTTCCTGTAACATCACATCCGGCCCGGCGCCATCTTGTGGTTTATGCTGGTCATGGCCGTGATCAGCAGCTTCTGGTTCCACCACACATATCATCTGTGCTCAAGGCTGCCGTGGCCACAGGGATGATCCGGGTAAACTCCAGGACTGGCGATTCGAAGTGCACATGTCTTCATGATTCATGGGTCTTGAGAGTTGCTCATTTGCCTTTAATATTAAACCTATGATTTATTACTTATTTAATCTGCTGCCCCTCTGTCCCTGCTCTCTGTGTGGTTAGACCAATGTTTCTCAACCTTTTTTCTTTTTTTGTTGCAAATTCTTTTTTTAAAGTATTCAGCATCCACAGAGCCGTAAATCAAATTTGAAGGATACATGCGTGAAGTGACCCAAGAAATGTCCTGAACCATCGGCAATAACAAAATCAACAGAACTTAAAATGGAGTAGGGGGCATCACCACACTTGGAGAGGTTTTCGCTGCCACCATAAATGCAGAGAATATAGCATTTTCCACAGTAAATCAAGATAAAGAATAAGGTAAGGATTGGCAAGAGGAAGGGGTGAGAAAGGAAACAGTTAGGGTTGGGGAGGAAAAAAAAAAAGAGAAGATGGGGGGGAATGGTGGAGTTGCCGGAAGAGGGAGTGAAGGACACCGAAGCAGGGCAATTAGTATACAGTGTCTTAGTAAACTTAGGATGCAAAGAGGGCCTTCCCTTCTTTCGAGAAGGTAAACATGTTTCAATGAACCCAGGTTTTGGAGTAAGCCTCATGCCTGTTTTGAGCCCACTTTCATATGAAGGGGGAGCATAGCCAACTGGTGGAGCAATCAGCTAAGTGCACATTTGTGAGAGGGAGTGGGGAATGGGACCTGTCCCGTTACAATGTTGTTCAAAATGAGTCAACTGTCATTGGAAACTATCCAGGGCAGAAGGGAATTTAAGGCCGCGTACACACGCGCGGACTGTTCGCCCAACCTTGTCCGCTGAACAGTGTTTGGGCGGACAGTCCGCTCGTGTGTGGGGCTTCAGCGGACAGTTTCAGCGGACAGTTGGCCGAACAAGGTCTTACGGAAATTCCGAAAAACTGTCCGCTGAAACAAGGTTTCAGCGGACTGTTCGCTCGTGTGTAGGCTTGTTCGGCCAACTAAGTCTCGCGCATGCTCAGAAAGGATTTCCACGTCGGAAGGTTGCATTGCAGTGTATAGGACGTCGTATTTTTCGTCCCGTCGTACGTGCCGTTCACGTCATCGCGCACGGTTTCAGCAAACTGTTCGTCCGTCGTGTGTGGCCATGTCCGTCCATGCTAAGTTTGAGCGGACTGTTCGCTCAAACTGTTGGACGGACAAAGTTGGGCCAACAGTCCGCGCGTGTGTACGCGGCCTAAGGTGTGTTGGAGCTGTAAGGCACTCCAGAAGTCAAGATGATATAAGTCAATTCTGATATCGAGGGCCAATGGGTGGATCCCAAGAAATGAGAGGCTTGTAAACATTGTGAGTCTAGGAGTATGCAGAATGGTCCCCCTTGCAGTCCAGGAATGAAGCAAAGGTTTCCAACAATAGGATAAAGGGGGGAGTGAACAGATGATAACGAGGTAGTGGAGCATATCCAGGAGCATATACTCAATGTGGGTCCCAGGATCGGGTGCATTTTAAGAGTGGGGGAGAGGTCATTAAAGCACCAGGCTGTGCCTCGTAAAGAGACTGTGTTTTGGGGTTGCCCAATCTGTGGCCATAGTTTGAATTCAGCATTTCTACACCAATAAATAAGTCTCCCCATATGGGCTTCTCAACCTTTTTACAGTCAAGGCACCCTTTAAAATTATGTACAGTCTCGAGGCACTCCATTACAAAATATAAAAAACAAAATTATTAGTTTTTCATATCGCAGCACCATCCACACATAAGGGCCAACCGCAACCATGAGATGATTAATTCCTCCACCTTTGCACTAACTAGTGTTCGCCTGGTAGTAACTAGTGTTCCAGCATTTCTCTTCTTCCTCACTCTGCTAACGTGACCCCAGTGCTGACAGAGAGGTGCAAATAAGGATGCTGTACGGGTGCTCGATGTCCTCCTTATCAACCAATGTTGTCATTGCTTGCTAGGATGCCAGTGGCTGGTCTGCACAGTGCCCCAGATTGTAATGCTGCATAATAAAAACCTGTGGCTTGTGTAACAAAAGATGCCTTGTTGACAATATTTTGGCTTTTTGCCAATGCACCCCTGAAGAACTCAGAAGGCACCACATAAAAAAACCTTGGAGTGTTTGGTTTCCAAAATGTTGTAATTTTCTGGGTGTTTCTTCTTGCCTGGAACATCAGGGACTATTTTATGCTCCTTGAAAGCCTAACAGTGCTCCTTGGATTATGGGCCCCTCTGTATGTCTCGGCTGTGAAAAAGTCTCATACATGATATAAGCATACTTGGGAGGAGGTTTTTTTTTTTTATCACCAAGAACATGTTGCAGAATACATTTTGTCCTGAATTTATAAAGAGAGATCATTTGTTTGCAAAGTTTTATAACAGAAACTAAGAAAAAAGAAACATTTTCACAATAGTTGGTCTTTTATATAACAAAAAATAATAATAATAAAAAATGAAATATCACCAAAAGAAAGGTCTGTGTGTCTCAAAAAATTATATAAAGTCACATGGGTACATGAAAGAGGAAGTAAACCCTGATGAGTTTACTTCCTCTTTGATTCCCTGCAAAGGTAAAGCATAATGGACTACTATGCATCGCATAGTAGTCCATTATGTGTCACTTACCTGACACAGGAGCCAGCGATGTCACCGCTGTCCCCTGTAGTCCGGAGTATCCATCTCCTCGGTGGGTCTCACTGCTCCGCCGCTGTCATTCGATGAAGCCGCAATGACGTCACTCCCGCGCATGCGCACGGGAGCCGCCACTCATGGCATAGCGCCGCTGACAGCGGCGCACTCAGTGCGCCTGCGCGCCGCCGACAGCGGGGCCTGTCTTTCGGCAAATATCTCCTAAATCGTGTAGGTTTAGGAGATATTTCTTGGACCTACAGGTAAGCCTTAATCTAGGCTTACCTGTAGGTCAGTGATGGCGAACCTTGGCACCCCAGATGTTTTGGAACTACATTTCCCATGATGCTCAGCTACACTTCTGAGTGCATGAGCATCATGGGAAAGGTAGTTCCAAAACATCTGGAGTGCCAAGGTTTGCCATCACTGCTGTAGGTCAAAGTGGTTTGTAAGGGTTTACAACCACCTGAATAAGCAATTGCCATTCAAAGTGTGAAAAATTACATTGGCAGGAAGGGAGTGAAACAGTCTGGTCCTCAAATTGTTAAAATAAAGAATATTATTATTATACAGTACTACTGTATTTATCATGACACAGTTGATTTAAAATAATAGATCAAAGGGTAAGAGAATATTTTAGCCATAGCAACCAGAGTATAGCTGTTCATTATCTAACATACATTACAGAAATAACCACAGGAATAAGAAATTGATTGCAGTAAATAACACCTTCCAAATTTGCTGCACTTTCATTAAATCTGTCCTGGCATTACTCATTTTATAATGGATGATGTAAGGGATAGATAAAATAGATTCCTATGATAAACCAAAAGACTGTTTGAACAATTTCTTAATTAATAAGAAGTTAGTTCTTTTTTGTATGTTCATGGTTTTATGACAGATAACTGTCATCGCTCTGCACTTTCATTCCAACGATCATGCTCTGTAACATGTAATATATTCCTGTGCAAACATTGAGCTTTGTAGATCTGTGTTTTCTGCCTATTACTGAACAATCTTGTTACAGTACAGCTGTAGCAGAAAAGTGAATGCTGGCACAATATAAATGTGCAACAGTATACTACAAGACAAAAAAAAAGTTTAATTGCAGTAAGTCTGGTCTAGATGACATGCAACTCTTGTTTCCAATAACTAGCTTAGTTCTTATTCAACAGACTCTAATACAGTTATACAACTCTCTTCAAGCTAACATAAGCCAACATGCCAGAAAAACTATTTAATCTTTTTCTCAGCTGGCTATTGCAGAGATCCCTTCATACACAGAAGCCAGGATAGTGCCGAATTAGTACTGTTTTAGTAAATCTAAGGATGTTGGATTGTGCTTGAATGCATAGTACATGAATTATCTGGGTTGCAAGAATTAAAGCGGCAGTCCGCCATTTTTGTTTTTTTAAAAGCCAGCAGCTACAAATACTGCAGCTGCTGACTTTTAAAATAATGACACTTACCCGCCCAGCGTGCCCGCGATGTCGGCACCTGAAGCCGATCTCTCGATCGTCTCTCAGGTGCTGCCGCCACCATCTTGGGTATGGGAATCAGGAAGTGGAGCCTTGCAGCTTCATTTCCCGGTTCCCTACTGCGCATGCGCGAGTCGCGTTGCGCAATAAGGATGGTCCCCGCTGTCTCTGGGATCCGTGTGTTTCCCAGCAGGCAGCGGGGGACCTTCGGAAAGGGGCGTAGATTCTGCGGAATCTACGCCGGAAGTGGGTGCAGATACCTGTACTGTACAGGTATCTGCACCCCCTACCCCCTGAAAGGTGCCAATTGTGGCACCGGACGGGGGAGGGTTCCAATGAGCGGAAGCTCCACTTTAGGGTGCACCTCCACTCTAACAAGCCCCAGCTTTTCCAGTGGTGCTTAGTTTAAAGTGTTATGACGGTAAAGTCCAGTAACATAACTACCAATCAGATTTCAATGTATTGCTGTCAAATATATGTAAAATATTTCTGAGTGGTTGATATGGATAACTGCCCTTTTGGATATTTTATAAATTATGCCCATCTACAAAGGTTTTAAGCAATGGTGTTGAATAACTAAAAGAAAGGGGCAGTTCAATATCAAACAAAAGTTTGAAACGTATATATTAAGTGTGTTTATTTTAAATATTAAAGCGGATCTACAGTGCATCTGAGCATCACTAATCAAAAACACAATTTAATTCATTTTTAACCTCCCTGGTGGCATGATTATGTCAGATTTTTGATGTTCAAAGCGTTACAATGTTTTGCATGGAAATTTGGCGGTTTATATTGTAGGCCTGTAATTCTTAGTAATAACACACTTAAATCTGTACAAACAAGAGTCTACTAGACAAAGTCTGAAACACAAAATTGTAAATTATAATATAATAAATAACTATAAATGATTATAACAAATAATAATATAATAATAATAAAAATTATTCAAAAATGTAATCAAACCAAAAACACAGAAATTTGCTCAGTTGCAGAATTGCCGTTGTCATTACTTTCAGTGTTTGATGACAGATCTTCCCACAAATCACTCAATTCTGCAAGTGATTCTAATTTATTATCGCTGTTTTCTAGCTGGTCTAAAACCGCTTTTGACGTAAAGGGACACTTTTTGGTTGCTATGGACAATCTCCAGTTTCTAGGCAGAAAGAAGAGTAATTATAATATAAAACTGCATGCAGGGCACTGCACAAACTACTAGGGACAAAGGGGATGTGAAATAATTTGATACAGTAATCTAAACTGTAAGATTACAGTGTACTGTATGTATTGTGTGTTTTAACGTTTTGAATTTGGTGCTGTGCTCCATCCCTGTGCCTCGCAACGCTCACAGGGAACGGAGTTCGGCGCTGTGATGAATCAAGCGGAGGACACAGCTCGCACACAGAGCGAGGGGGACATCATAGGATCCTGGGGACAAGGTAAGTAACTTTGCCTGGATCCTGAGATGCGATCCCGAGTGTGGTTCGGCGTTACCGCTTTTGGTACTGAAAATTCCCCCTGAGCCACACTCAGGAATACTGCCAGGGAGGTTAATATTCAAAGCAAACACATCCATTCGTCCTTGTCCCCACACATTATTTTGCTGAGGAATCATTTAAAAAAAAACACCCCTAGCATTTCTGACTGTGGCCATCTTGAGCTTTTTTTTTATCTAGCATTTATTTCCTGGAATCCATCTGCCCTTAGCTCAGCCATGCAGGCAGCAGAGTGTGCTTAGCTGAGAAAACCTCTCCTCCCCTCCGGAAGACTCCTGTGATATATGACATTACCAGGTAGTAACTGAAGAAATTTAAAAAGTTTAAAACATGTAAATATAATATACTTTTCCAATCTATTTACTAATGCTAACGGCATAAGGATTTAAAGCGGAGTTCCTGATACATTTTTTTTCTTTCTTATTCATATTCTTTTTATTGATAAAGCATAATGCATTATTACATTAAAAAATGATTAAATATGTTTAATAGTGGATGTTGTTAAAATATTTATTTTATACTCACAGGTTTGTACATCCTCTTCTGGTCGTTGCCATCGTGATTGTGGGCATGTGAAGCCCCATCAATAACTTTTCCGGGATTAGTGTTGGAGAGGTGCATGCTGGGTAACCAGCATGCACCTCTAGATCTCACGCATGCGTGATTCACCAACGACCGTGGCGTCGATTGTTTCCAAAGTTACCATAACAAGGGGCGGCAACGGAGAAAGGTCCTGCCGCATTGTTATGGCAACATAGATAACCACATCTCAACAGAGTAAAACAAGGAATCCCTAACCTTCCAGGCAGGTGAGTTATTTGAAGCGCTCTTTCTAGGAGATCCACATGTGCTCTGGCAACAAAGTGCTTTCTTCACTTTTTAAAAATGGTGCTGTGATCCGCCTTAAATTGTGTAATTTCCTGTTAGGAAATAATGCAATTTTTGATCACAGTCTCCTGGGAAATGCTGACTCACATTTCCCAGAAACACAGGTGAAGGAGGAAGTGACAAGGCATAGCAATGGGGCATTTCTGGTAAGTATAAAAAAATGTTTTCCTCCAAATGCTTCTTTATAGGTTTAAAGGTGTGCGATTATGTAAAAAAAAAATTTCACGGTGGAACTCCGCTTTAAAATAGTCAACGTTGACTGAGAAAGTAAAGTTCCACTTTAACCACTTAAGGACCAATGCCTCTTTCTGAGATTTGGTGTTTACAAGTTTTTTTGCTAGAAAATTACTTAGAACCCCCAAACATTATATATATTTTTTTCTAACACCCTAGAGAATAAAATGGCGGTTGTTACAATACTTTCTGTCACACCTGTCACACTGTATTTGCGCAGAGGTCTTAAAAGTGCACTTTTTTTGGAAAAAATAAAAAAAAAATTTATTTTTTGTGTGTAAAATTAAGCCAAAAGGCAAATACTGGATCCTGTGTTATGAGTAGCCCACTTTACTAGGATTGTCTCAAAGAAAAAGAGGAGAATAAAAAAGAGGTGGAAGGAAATGGAAGGAACTAGGATATGGAGACAAGAGATAGACACTCGTCAATGCCACAGCTCCACAGCGGTACAGGGAGGCTTTATGAGATGAGGTTCCCAAAAGAGAATGGCATTCTCACATTCTCTCCCCAATCCCCAACCAACTCAGGCCCTTTAGCATTTTAAGGGCTCTTTTACACTAACAGGACCACCGTTTTATTACCTCCTGGCCACCCACCTGAATTGTAACATTACAGCCTGAGCGGTCTGTACAAATGCCGTGGATATGATGCTTTACGGCAATGGAAATTTTAACTCTGGCTGCAGAATTTGACAACTAGCTCTACTTGTCAAATTGGCCCCAAAAAATTGGCTGCCAGTTGGGGAGCAGTCCGACAATGTAATACTGTCCCTCTGCTATACTGCCCTCTGAAAAGAAATCCACCATGGATCACTTTTCAGAGAGAAGCACTATCGCCTAGCTGAAAAAGCCCCAAATGGGAGAGGGATTTGAGGACGGTGTTTACATTGTATGAAAAAGAAAGAATCCTGTGACTTACCCACAAAGCGTCAAACTCAACTAAAAGAATAGAACATGTTTTCTCAATAAAGTACATGCACATGAACTTTAATAGCAGTCTTAGCCTGTAGGGTTCAATATTGAGTTGGCCCACCCTTTGCAGATATAAAAGCTTCAACTCGTGTGGGAAATCTGTCCACTGGGTTTAAGAGTGTCTATGGGAATGTTTGACCATTCTTCCAGAAGTGTATTTGTGAGGTCAGGTACCAATGTGGACGAGAATGCCTGGCTCTCAGTCTCCACTCTAATTCATCCCAAAGGTGTTCTATTGGGTTGAGGTCAGGACTCTGTGCAGGCCAGTCAAGTTCCTCCACCCCAAACTTGCTCATCCATGTCTTTATGGACCTTGCTTTGTGCACTGGTGCGCAGTCATGTTGGAACAGGAAAGAGGCCATCCCCAAACTATTCCAACAAAGTTGGGAGCCAAGCCCAACCCATGAAGAACAACCCCACACCATAATCCCCTCTCCACTAATTGATTTGGACCAGTGCACAAAGCAAGGTCCATAAAGACATGGATGAGTGAGATTGGGGTGGAGGAACTTGACTGGCCTGAACAGAGTCCTGACCCCAACCCAATAAAACCCCTTTGGGATGAATTAGAGTGGAGACTGCGAGCCAGGCCTTCTTGTCCGAAATCAGTGCCTGACCTCACAAATATGCTTCTGGAAGAATGGTCAAACATTCCCATAGAAGCACTTCTAAACCTTGTGGAGAGCTTTCCCAGAAGAGTTGAAGCTGTTATAGCTACAAAGGGTGGGCCAACCCGATATTGAACCCTACGGACTAAGACTGGGATGCCATTAAAGTTCATGTGCATGTCAGTCATCCCAATACTTTTGGTAATATAGTGTATGTTAGCTCTGCAAAGTGCATGATCACTTAGTTTATAAGGTGACTTTAATCATTCAAAAGTGTAAGCAAAAGTCCTGTTTTTTTACATTTTAATTTCCTTTGCATATGACTAGGTATGCTACCTGATCACAGCTTGGCATATTTACTAAGCTAATTTAACACCAACAGCCTCCACTCTTTTAGTAAATAATCCCCCTCCATGTGTAAACATGTTTAACAACAATATGCACCTTTATATACAAAATAAAGGAACACGCTGTCTTTGCCGTTAAAAGGTGTTGTGTTAGAAATGGCAGAATTATACACAGCACTTTGAAAAAGTATTCATACCCCTTGACGTTTTCTACATTTTGTCATAATACAACCAAAAATGTAAATGTGTTTTATTGGGATTTTATGTAATAGACCAACACAAAGTGGCACATAATTGTGAAGTGGAAAGAAAATGATACAGGCATACCCCACTTTTAAGTACACAATGGGATTTATTTACTAAAGCTGGAAAGTGCAAAATCAGGGTCACTTCTGCATAGAAACCAATGAGCTTCTAACCCCAGCTTGTTCAATTAAGCTTTGGTAATAAAACCTGAAAGCTCATTGGTTTCTATGCAGAAGTGAGCCTGATTTTGCAAGTTCCAGCTTTAGTAAATAAACCCCATTGCGTACTGAAAAGTGGGGTATACCTGTAAATGGTTTTCAGATGTTTCTTTGTAAAACATTTTGAAAAGTGTGGTGTGCATTTGTATTCAGCCCCATTTACTCTGATACTCCTAACTTTTATCCAGTGGCACCAATTCCCATCAGACGTCACCTAATTAGTAAATAGAGTCCACCTGTGTGTAAATAATCTCAGTACTAATACAGCTGTTCTGTGAAGCCCTCAGAGGTTTGTTAGAGAACCTTAGTGAACAAACAGCATCATAAAGGCCAAGGAACACACCAGACAGGTCAGGGATAAAGTTGTGGAGACTTTTAAAGTAGGGTTCGGTTATAAAGAAAATATGCCAAGCTGTGAACATCTCACAGAGCAATGTTCAATCCATCATCTGAAAATGGAAAGAGAATGGCACAACTGCAAACCTACCAAGACATGGCCACCCACCTAAACTGACAGGCCGGGCAAGGAGAGCATTAATCAGAGAAGCAGCCAAGAGACCCATGGTAACGCTGGAGGAACTGTAGAGATCCACAGCTCAGGTGGGAGAATCTGTCCACAGGACAACTATTAGTCGTGCACTCCACAAATCTGGCCTTTATGGAAGAGTGACAAGAAGAAAGCCATTGTTGAAAGAAAGGCACAAGAAGTCCTGTTTGCAGTTTGCGAGAAACCATGTGGGGGACAAACATGTGGAAGAAGGGACTCTGGTGAGATGAGACCAAAATGTTACTTTTTGGCCTAAAAGCAAAACGCTAATCGTGGCAGAAAACTAACACTGCACATCGCCCTGACCGTGAAACATGGTGGTGGCAGCATCATGTTGTGGGGATGCTTTTCTTCAGCAGGGACAGGGAATCTGGTCAGAGTTGATGGGAAGATGGATGGAGCCAAGGACAGGGCAATCTTAGAAGAAAACCTGTTAGAGTCTGCAAAAGACTTTAGACTGGGGCGGAGGTTGACCTTCCAGCAGGACGGTGACCCTAAACATACAGGCAGAGCTACAATGGAATGGTTTAGATCAAAGCATATCCATGTGTTAGAATGGCCCAGTCAAAGTCCAGACCTAAATCCAATTTGGGAATCTGTGGCAAGACTTTACAACTGCTACTCACAGACGCTCTCCATCCAATCTAACAGAGCTTGTACTATTTTGCAAAGAAGAAGGGGCAAAAATGTCACTTTCTAGATGTGCAAAGCTGGTAGAGACATCCCCAAAAAGTCTTGCAGCTGCAATTGTAGCGAAAGGTGGTTCTACAAAGTATTGACTCAGGGGGCTGAATACAAATGCAGGTCACATTTTTCGCATATTTATTTGGAAAAAAAATTGAAAACCATTTATCATTTTCCTTCCACTTTGTGTTGGTCTATGACATAAAATCCCAATAAAATACATTTACGTTTTTCGTTGTAACTTGACAACTGTAGAACATTTCAAGGGGTATGAATACTTTTTTTAATGCACTTTAAATGGTTGACATGATTTGCTAGAACTTGTAGACAAATTGATTAGCCATCACATAACAGCAGAGACCGTGGCTCATCTAAAACTGAAGGAAAGGAAGTTTGTGCAGTTTTAGTGCTGGGCTTCTGACCAAGTTCAACAAGAAACTGGCAGAGTGAGAAGAAAATATGATGATGATGGCAGTGAACAGGAGCAGATGCACAGTCAGTCACTGAGTATAACTGGATTGCAATGATGAATATGCAACACCTGTCAGACTTCACTGAGCAAAACTTTTCAATCAATATTCTCATCAATCAACTGGACAAGTGTTATTGAAACAGAAACAGTATTTTACCAGTACTCGAATGAGGAAATGGCAAAGTTCCTTGGTAATTTACTAAAAAACAACTTTACTTCTACATCATCTGTTTCAGCTTGAAATTTTATTTAAGTTGTTATGTTTTTCTTGAAAGTTGGAGAAATACAGAAAAACATCATCTGTGCAATGATTTTAATTAATCATCTGTGGTCATATCACTTACTCATAGGGTCATGACTATAGGGGCTGGTTCGCACCACAGTTTCTGCCTTCTGGATGTACATGCGTTTTTATACATTTTTTATACATCCTGGTGCATTTTTCACATCTTTTTTTCTGTATCCTGTAGCACTGACCCCTGAATGAGCTGCTGATTTGAATTGGGCCTGTACTCTACTGAGAACCCCCCCCCCCCCCCTCCTTCTGAATGACTCTGTCCCATTGGCACAGCTGTGGTGCAATAATAATACAATACAGTGTAAACAATATAATGTACCTGTTTCTATCCCTCAGGATCCTCTGGCGCCACCTGGTGGGAAAAGACAGTAAACCACACACTTGTACTCTTAAACAGAAATACTTTACTGAAAATATAGCAAATAGGTGTTTACAGAGTTTGCACTGTCATTCCAACGTAGAACGTCAGCACAACATAAGTCAACAGGCAAATACAATAAACAACATGCAAGTATGTTACTATCTAGACCTGGGAGCTCCCCTTATTTAAAGCCTAACGTGAGGCCTCACTTAATGTATTTCATCCTTTATCTTCTTTCTTTGCTAGCTTAAATAGTTCCTCAAATAATTCCAAAGGGGTAAGTAGAGAAAGTTAACTTAGAACACTCCAGGTATAACTCCAGAAACTTGTAATCACACTTAGGTATCAAAGTGTAATGGGCCTTGAGCCTACTAAGTGTCAGTTGCTCAATTACGCTTCTGTGGAGCAACAGGTTCCAGCAAGGCCTAATAGTAAATCTAAGTACGTGTAATAGATTAAATGGTGGGCTGCAACCCGCTCACCAATCAGATCAGAGTTCTGAGTGATGGCTCGAGTCCTACAGCTGCAGCTTGCTTCCGCTGACTAGGCCAGATGCTCCGTGTCACTCCACCGTCTGGATCCGGCTCTCCACTGCTCCAACAAGTGTCTCTGATCCCTGTCGGTCTGATCACCAGCTCTTGGCTCCATCAAGTCACCCAGCAAACGGTCCGGTTTGCACTCCGCGGTGACTATCTACCAATACGTCCGGCAACCTCACACACAGTTCCGCACAGGCAGGTAATGTGGTTCCAAGAGACCAAATATGGCCGCTGCAGTCCCTTTTATACCCTACCCAGCATGCACTGCATATCAAAGTGTTCATGGGTAGGTCACACAGACTCCTGAGTAAATGAGGTCAGATGACCAAAGTAAACACAGTCACTTCCTGTTATCTTTCCAACACCATAGAAAGGAAAATAGATAAAGTCCATTTCCAGTTCTGGTAACTAGATGGCATCCAATACTAGTGAATAACATTGTCCATAGATTTGCATTGTACTTCACATTAATTGCATTAATACACAATTATATCCCTGCTACAATCCCATTTCAGGACATGCATGGTCCTGTGCGTTTTGCTGCATTCCATGCAGAAAAAAATGCAACATGTTCTATCTTTGTTGACTGTACTGGAATACACTACATTGGCCATTGGAATAGATTGAAAATACTGTGCATGCATTTTTGATGCAGATTAAAAACGCACTGTACTGCATCTGGTGCCAACCAGTCCTAAAATATTTTGATTTTCCTTTTTATCTCTAATTAACAACAAAAAGATTTCAGTAGCAGTTGAGGTACTTTTAGCAGTCAAAGCAGTTTTCATTTCCAGGCCTACAAGTTAATATTAAAACTCTTGCCATCCACTGACCCTCCCACATTAAAGTGGATATCCCAAATGGGAGACACTCTTCGACTGGAAAAATATATTTTCAGGATAGGGGGAAACTTTGATAAATGTAATAAGTTATGGGCCCCATGGCTGGACACACCAGGCCTGGTCCCGGTCAACCTTATTATGGATCACGTACTGATTGGTTGGGGTGAATAGTATGTTTAAGTACTTAAAAAACAGCCACAGTTCTACTGTGGGGGGTTGGCTCTATTACGCAAATCACCACCATTGTATGTCACCTCATGTATTAGATATAACAGGAACGCGCACCCCGCCGGAGGCACATGCAAATGCCTGCGGAGAGGCCCCAGAGCCCGTCGCATGGCTGGTATGATGTCCGCCAGCCACCCGCAATCGCTCCACACAGAGGCAGAATGGGGATTGGCCAGTGTGAACATGGGGGATCCCCGTACTAACAGGGGAGCTGAACGTGATCGTCTGTTCCTAGTAATTAGGAACAGCGATCTCTCTCTTCCTCCAGTCAGCCCAACCCCCATTACAGTTAGAAACACATCCCAGAAAAGACATTTAACCCTTTGATCGCCCCTGGTGTTAATCCCTTCCCTGCTAGTGACATTTATACAGTAATCAGTGCATTTTTATAGCACTGATCACTGTATAAATGTCACTGGTCCAAAAAAAAGTGTCAAAAGTGTCCGATCTGTCCACCTCAATGTCGCAGTCCAGCTAAAAATCACAGATCGCCGCCATTACCAGTAACATTCTTTTTTTTTAAGGCATAGATCTATCCCCTATTTTGTAGACACTATAACTTTTGCGAAAAACAATTAATATAGGCTTATTACGATTTTTTTTTTTTTTACCACAAATATGTAGAAGAATACATATTGACCTAAACTGAGGAAGAAATTAGTTTTTTTATATTTTTTTGGATATTTATTATAGCAAAAAGTTAAATATATAGCTTTTTTTTCAAAATTGTCACACTTTTTTTTATTATAGCGCAAAAATAAAAACTGCAGAGGTGATCAAATACTATGAAAAGAAAGCTCTGTTTGTGGAGAAAAAAGAAGGTAAATTTTGTTTGGGTAGTGTCGTATAACCGCGCAGTTGTTAGTTAAAGTGACACAGTGCCATAACGCAAAACAATAGTCTGGTCATTAGGGGGTAAATCCTTTTGGTCCTTAAGTGGTTAAAGTAAACCCAGACCTTCAGAGCACATGCGCCGCTGACTTCAGTGGCTACATGCAAGCTGAATATCTCCTAAACCTTACAAGTTTAGGAGATATTTATTTTACCTACAGGTAAGCCTTATTATAGGCTTACCTGTAGGGAAAAATGTAAAAATAGGGTATGCAACCACTTTAAGACTACTCCCCCTTCTCCTCTTTTAAACACTGGTCTACATTGAAGAACCCTTGTAGAAAAATTCAATTCCAATTATTCTCTTCCGGATTTAATGTAAAAAGAAAGGGTGCAAAACATATTCCACAATGTCAGGATTATATATAGTAAGTATTGCACATACTTGATTTGAGCAATCACAGGTTCATTAGAAACCATGCTAGACTTCTGTATTCAATGCAGGCACAGATGCATAGACCATAGGCATAGAATGCCGGATTGGGCCCCGCTTCCTTGCTCCCGTGTCATTCGACTTGATTGACAGCAGTGGGAGCCAATGGCTGCGCTGCTATCAATCTATCCAATCAAGAGCCGAGACAACAGGCAGAGGGGAAAAGTGCATCTCCAGCATGAGAATTACAGGACTCAGGTGAGTAAAAGGGGGAGGGGGGGCGGTGAGTGAAAGACGTTTTTTCACCTTAATGCATAGGATGCATTAAGGTGAAAAAACATGAGGGTTTACAACCCCTTTAAGCATTATTAAAATCACTGCTCCGGAAAAAACGGTTCTTTTGAAAACTTATTTTGCATTGATAAATGTCCCCTGGGGGCAGGACCCAGGTCCCCATACACTTTTTATGGCAATAACATGCATATAAGCCTTTAAAATTAACACTTTTCATTTTTTTTTTCGTGTCCCATAGACTTTAATAGGGTTCGCACAAATATTTTGCCTGTTCACGTGTTCTGGTGTGAACCAAACCGGCCCATCCCTAATCAGAAGCTCCTCAGAATTTTTTCAACATTCTGGACATCTTCAATCAGAGCAGATATGGTTGGATGGTGCTCATTCAAAATCTTCAAGAATGGTGGATTGTTGTATTGGATGTCTCATTTCTATTTTAAAAACTGAAAGTGACACTGTGCACCTGCATCTTGTACTAGTCATACACACACAGACTTTTCAATCCATGCTAAATTCAGCTGGTGGCTGTCGGAATACACAAATAGCCCAGATCAACTACTCTAATTAAGATGCAGTCACTGTTTGACTGCTTCAGTTTTCCAGTTGAAGTTTGTTGAGCTAAGTGATGCCAACAAAGACACCAAAATCTTGAATTTTGACAGATTCAGCAGGAATTGCCTGATATTTAAGTAATGTATGGCCAGCTTAAATCTATTGATCAGTAGGGATGAGCACAGGCATGTTCGCATGGACCACGTGCAGAGCCCGACAGGAAGTCGACGCAGTGCTGCACTGAGCTAATCACAGGCAGTGAGACATTGCCAGATCTCTGCAGCCGCACATCGTGGCAATGTCTCACTACCTGTGATTAGCGCAGCGATGTGCCGACTTCCTGACGGGCTCTGAAAGTGGTCCATGCGAACGCGCCTGAGCTCATCCTTACTGACCAGACATGTCTGTGCATTTGACAACAGCTTTGTCAGCAAAACTAACATTCAATTATTTATGAGATACAGTGCATCCGGAAAGTATTCACAGCACTTCACTTTTTCCACTTTTTTTTTGTTATGTTACAGCCTTATTCCAAAATGGATTAAATTCATAATTTTCCTCAAAATTCTACAAACAGTACCTCATAATGACAATGTGAAAGAAATTGGTTTGAAATCTTTGCAAATTTATTTAAAATAAAAAATAAAAAATCACATGTACATAAGTATTCACAGCCTTTGCTATGACACTCAGAATTGAGCTCAAGCGCATCCTGTTTCCACTGATCATCCTTGAGATGTTTCTACAACTTGATTGTAGTCCACCTGTGGTAAATTCAGTTGATTGGACATGATTTGGAAAGGCACACACCTGTCTATATAAGGTCCTACAGTTAACAGTACATGGCAGAGCACAAACCAAGCCATGAAGTCCAAGGAATTATCAATAGTAGACCTCTGAGACAGGATTGTATCAAGGCACAGATCTGGGGAAGCTGCAAATTTCTGCAGCTTTGAAGGTCCCAATTAAAACAGTGGCCTCATTATACATAAATGGAAGCAGTTTGGAGCCATCAGGACACTTTCTAGATAGAACAGCCTGGCCAAACTTAGCATTCGGGGGAAAAGGGCCCTAGTAAGGGAGTTGACCAAGAACCCGATGGTCACCATGAAAGAGCTCCAGCGTTTCTCTGTGGAGAGAGGAGAATCTTACAGAGGAACAACTATCTCTGTGGCACTCCACCAATCAGACCTGTATGGTAGAGTGGCCAGTAAAAGGCACATTACAGCCTGCCTGGAATTTGACAAAAAGCACCTGAAGGACTCAAAATTCTCTGGTCTGATGAAAAAAAGATTGAACTCTTTGGCCTGAATGGTAAGCATCATGTCTGGAGTAAATCCGGCACCACTCATTACCAGGCCAATACCATCCCTACAGTGAAGCATGGTGGTGGCAGCATCATGCTGTGGGGGTGTTTTTCAGCGGCAGGAACTGGGAGATTAGTCAGGATTGAGGGTAAGATTATTGCAGCAATGTACAGAGTCATCCTTGATGAAACCCTGCTCCAGAGTGCTCTGGACCTTAGAGTGAGGCAAAGGTTCATCTTCCAACAGGACAACGACCCTAAGCACACAATCAAGATAACAAAGCAGTGGCTACAGAACAACATGAATGTCCTTGAGTGGTCCAACCAGAGCCCAGACTTGAACCTGATTGAACATCTCTGGAGAGATCTGAAAATGGCTGTGCACCGACGTTCCCCATTCAACCTCATGGAGCTTGAGATGTCTTGCAAAGAAGAATGGGAGAAACTGCCCAAAAATAGGTCTGTCAAGCTTGTAGCATCACACTAAAAACACTTGAGTCTGTAATTGGTGTCAAAAGTGCTTCAACAAAGCATTGAGCAAAGGCTGTGAATACTTGTGTACGTGTGATTATTTTCATTTCTATTTTTAATACATTTATGAAGATTTCAAACAAATTTTATTCACATTGTCATAATGGGGTATTGTTTGTAGAATTTGGAGGAAAATAATGCATTTAATCAATTTTGGAATAAGGTTGTAATAACAAACTGTGGAAAAAGGGAAGCTCTGTGAATAATTCCTGGATGCACTGTAAACCAAATATAGTAGTGTCTGAGGCTCACACTCAGGTCTGTCTTTAACACTGATTGTACCCTGGCCAAGCATTTTATTGCCCCCTCAACCCCCCACCTTCCACCTTGCAATTTTGCTCTCCATCTGCTCTGAGACATACAATGCACACTGATTGGTTGCTAGAGATTACTGCACATTATTACCACTCACTGATCAGTTTCTAGAGGTTACTGCACATCATTACCGCTCACAAAATTGTTGCAAGAGGTTATTGCACATCGTTACCGCTCACTAAATGGTTGCTACAGGTTACTTCACATCATTACTGCTGATTGGCTGCTAGAGGTTACTGTACATCATTACTGCTAACTGATTGGTTGCTACAGGTTACTGCACATCATTACTATGAACTGATTGGTTGCTAGATAGATCATACTACAAAAATACAACAGTCCCCTTTCCAGAGTAGAAGTGTTCTCTTGCAGCAGAATTTATCTTGTGGCAGAAAAGATGGGGTTAATGAAGCTGACTAGGATTACATTCAAAACAGTACTATCAATGAGCAGAGAGGCAGAGATTAGTGGCTATTTAGTGGCTAAAGCAGTGAAAGTTCAATACAGCAGGTTAAACTAGCTCATTTGGATTGTTAATCACAGAACATAGCTGTCCGCTCATCCGTGCCAACTGATTGGCGTTATGTACATGTAGGGATGGTAATGTTAACAGCAAGCAGAGGGGCAGAGAAAGGTGATGAAAATTCAAGCACACATTCTCATTCAGATATAACTACATCTGCTCATCCATGCTGCCTATGCCATTGCCTCCTCAGTGCAATCCTCCTTCTTTCCTTCGGCCCCTGCTGCCAATTGTCAGAGTGTCTCTCCACTACACTCTCAGCTCTGTTGTCAGGCATGGACAGTGCCACTTACTGATACCTTTTCCCTGTAGCTGCACTAAGTGACAGGGATGGATTGTTAGGATGTCGGGCCCCACAACATTGACAGGGCCCTGGGCAGGTGCCCCTTTTGCCCTGCCTTAAAGACAGCCTTGCTCACACTACACTACAGAGTATGATCAGTTGCCAGATTGCTTTCACAGTAGGTTGACAGGCTTGTATTTGGCAAAGCTGACTCTAAAACAACATTCAACCTAAGAATGTTAACAGTGTTAATAGTGTTTGAGATCATAATGCTTATGATTTTGCTAAATTATTTACACAGTTGAGTTGATTTATTAAACGTAAATAGGCTTTTCATTTTGAAAGAAAGTTGCATTTTGAAATGGAATTTGCCCCAGAGCCTAGTGAATGTTGTGAAGTTCCAAAAGAATACCCAATCATGTATAGAAAAAAAAACAATTTTCATTGCACATGATTGGATGATAGAAGTAGAGGTAGTGTCCCTGCCCCGGGCTAGCTAAATTTAGTATTTGGCTCTGCCGAACCCTTATGCGCTTTTTGAGGATAAACGACAGAGGTTGCTGCGGTATCAGAGACTGCTGTTATAGAGTCTCAGATTGCTGCCTGTGCCCTGTTTCTCTTGCTGCTGGAACCAGGATCTTTAAGGAAAATTTCCTCTTATAACTGTGAGTGCTAAGAGTATCCTGCTCCCTGTTCCTTCTACCCACCTGTGTTTAGGTACTGCAATAAATCTTTGAAAAAGACACACCTAGACTGGGTCTGAATTTGGCCAATGGGCTCTGGAACTGGTACCTGGGCTGGCAACCTCTGATTAGGTAAGGGGATCTGTGTTAATCCAGCTGCCCTTTTGTGAGCAGTATATAAGCACTAAGCTATGCGTCAATTTGCCTTACAAAGTGCAACTTCCCTTGCAAAAAGAACAGCCTATTTGCCTTTGTAAATCAATTCTTGTACGTTGAAAGGCTGTGATTTCCTATGTAGTTACTTGACAGTAAAGCTGACACTTTGGGGTTAAATTACTAAAGTGCAGTTGCATGCCAAATGCACTGTCTGTATGTCTTTCGTAAATCCACTCCTTTGTTTTTACAATTTTCGATCGCAGAAAGAACTCTACGGGTCTATTTACACCTTTTTAATATAATATAGAAAGCTGACCTAGTGTTGAGAAGTGCCATCATCCCTTAAAGTGGAAGTAAACCCTGATGGGTTTTACTCCCTTCCTTTTCCCCTGGAAAGTAAAAGCATAATGTGCTAGTAAGCATCACTTACCTGCAAACAAGCCAGCTCCGTCTCCACTGCAGGCCACATTCATGTTTGCTCCTCTTCCTTTCCGGCGCTGCGGAATCCAGCTCTGTGACTGGCCGGAGCCACGTGACATCACTCCCACACGTAGGAGCTGCCAGTCATGGCACTCGCTCATGAGGAAACGGCACCAAGGGCCATTTCTTTACAGCAAATGGGCCGATTACATCATCGGAGCACAACACAGTAGGTATCACCTTAACGGCGCACGTTCAGGAGATATTTACAGTACCTATAGGTAAGCCTTATTTTAGGCTTACCTATAGGTGCAACTTCCACAGAGAGGTTTACAACCTCTTTAAATACCATAATAGAAACACAGACAAACTGCTATTTGACTGGGACTATGTGGACGCAGACATAGAGAATTACATCGTGTTTAAAAGAATATACAATTTTATTTATACAATTTTTTTTTTTTTAAATGACAAAAATGTACAGTCATGTGGCAGAAAAGTTTTGGAAATACCACATCTGAAAAGTAAATGACAGGTGAAGATTTGATCCAAATATGGTGGAGACATCTGATGTGTTTCGAGGATTTTTCTTCAGAGCTGTCTAAGTGTAAGAGAAGGACTGCCTAAAGTGTAAACATAATATGACTACATTATTAAATACAATACACACGACTGGACTTTCTGTCAGAATAAACTTTGACGGTCTTTCCGACTGAGTTTCCGACAAAGTTCTGACCAAACGGACTTGCCTACACATGATCACACCAAAGTCCATTCATTTCTAACGCAATGACGTATGACGGGACTAGAAAAGGAAATTCAATAGCCAGTAACCAATAGCTGCTCTTGCGGAGTATGTGGTCCGTCGGATTAACATACAGAAGAGCAGTTTTGCCGATAGGAATTGATTTCATCGGAAAGATTTAAAACATGTTCTATATCTAGGTTTGTCAGACTTTTTGAAAAAAAAAAAGTCCACTGAAGCCCACACACAATCGGAAAATCCGATGAAATGATTCCGTCGGGCCTTTTCTGCCGGAAAGTCTGGTCGTGTGTACGCGGCATAAAAGTAGTAAGAAAGCTATTAAAATATAAACATCAATATAGGATATATGGAACAAAGGTGCCATCATATTTAAAAAAAAACAGGAACTTCTACTGTCACCATGGCCATGTACAATGGCCATGTAATCTCTGGAAGCTAGGAGCTAGGAGCTAAGAGAACAACATGTATCAAGAAAGGCTCCGAAATCAAAGATATATATTGTGTGATGTGGCCATGCTTACTGGGGCCAAAACTCAAGAAAAGTTTTGAGGATCTTACATTTCAGATGGAAATGTTATATGGATGCCCAATGCCAAAATGGCAGCGCTCTCTGTTCAATGGCCAGTCAGTTTCTGCAGGTATTTAACATATAGTTTCCAACCCATAGAGAGCTAAAAAAGAATAAACAGAAGGACATGAAATAGTACTACTAAACTGGAGTATTAATGGAGTATTGATATCATCTATAGTAAGAAATATATCCTTTATTTACCTGATATAGAGCAGATCAACAAACATAGTAGTCTGAGCAGAGCAGCATAGACCCCACTAAGGGCAGTGTATATATAGGCAGCAATGGATTGAAGTGCTCACCAATTCCTGGGCAGAAGGTCATGCAATGTACAGGTGAAGTACGATGCATGTAAAGATGCATGGCAACTCACATCAACGTCATCGTCGTCGTATCATATGTTTTCATTTCAATAAAAAAAGCATCAGGCAAAAAACACACCAAAATGCAGAGGTGTAAAATCCTGCCTAGTATTCACTGACATTTAACAAATGATGATAATGTCTGTGCATTTGCCAAATTGTTTACAGAGAAGACAGATGGGCTGTGGCTGCTTTTCATTACAAGATGCTGAAAACATGTTGGCACACAGTTATTTAACCAGGTGCTCGTGATACTGCAACAGGACTCACTTTAAAATAAAAAGAACATTCCTTCTTAAAGTTTATCTCTAGCTTTGTTTAAATAAATCAATCGTCCCAAGGTAACCCATATACATTGCAAGGATGTTAGCGAATTTGTTTGCAGATTCATTTTGCACACTCACCTCTTATCTTCTGGGAAAAAAAAAGCTTTTTGTTTTGTCATGTCCTTTCTCATACAAGAACAAAGAGCAAAGTCAGTGTTTTAAAGAGAAAAGTTACATTGTAGGCATCCTTTTAGAAAGTGCTGAGTCTTATGCCGCGTACACACGAGCGGAATGTCCGACAGAAAAAGTCAGACGGAAGCTTTTCATCGTATTTTCCGATCGTGTGTAAACCTCATCTGACTTTTTTTTACAAAAATTCTGACAGACCTAGAAATAGAACATGTTTTAAATATTTCCGATGGAACCAATTACTGTTCCGACGGACCAAAAACGACGCATGCTCTGAAGCAAGTACGAGATGGAGGCTATTGACTACTGGCTATTGAACTTCCTTTTTCTAGTCCCGTCATACGTGTTGTACGCCACCGCGCTTTTAACGATCAGACTTTGGTGTGGTCATGTGTATGCAAGACAGTTTCAGAGAAACTCTGTCAGAACTCCGTCGGAAAAACCTTCAGAGTTTATTCCGACGGGAGAACCGGTCGTGTGTACGCTGCATAAGAGAATATTCCACTAAAAATGAAACTCCTATTGCACTGGATTCCTAAAATTTGACTTATATCTTAGTACAAATGTCTGTGAAAAACAGTAAGCCAAAAACACAAAATGTTAAGGGTGTTCTGTATCACAGTGTACACAACACCTCCAGTTTGCCCTTGCAAGAAAACATTAGAATTTTTTCACAGGCTTCAAAAGTTACAATAACTGCCAAATTAAATGGAAAATTAACATCAAAACACAAAATTATGTTTGGAGCATATTTTGGTTGCCAAAGTGGAGTTTTCTTGGTGTGCAGGCACAAGCAGTGATGTATTTTGGTTTTGTGCTACCCTAGGCAAGACTAAAAATCGGTGCCCACCCCCCCCCCATCAAAATTTGTTCCACCCCAGCCGCTTTAAAATTGTGCATGCCCATGCAACAGCAACAAATTACTTACATTTTACAATCCATAGGCGACACTTTAAAAGCCTTCACAGTTACCACTACAGATTTACAGAGATTTTCTTTTTTCATTTTTTTTTTTTACACTGTTGCTTTAACTTTTTTTTGTACTGGTACTCATTATGCAGAGATCTGGGCCAATCCCTCCTTGGCCCTTAAAAGCATTTAAAAGCAAGATCAGTGTTTTTGAATGCTTTTGATTTTTCAAAACTGGCGCAGATGTTTCCCAAGTAAACCGAATGTGATGTCATCACTTTCGTTTTACCGTTACGAACAACTGAGCAAAGCCTGTCCCAGCTTTGCTTGGCTGTCCAGCCAGCCAGGGGAGATGTCAGCTGGTTGCTCGGGTCTCCCGGTGGAACGGGAGAGACGCAGAAGACAGCAGGAGGGGGACATCCCATCCTGCTGCTTATAAAAGCATTCAAGCAGCTAGTAAGCCGCTCTGATTGCTATTACAAGAGAGCCAACCCCTGGCTCTAAAAAACAATACAGAGGTGTTCTTGTTTGCTGCACAGTAAATACACCCCTGGGTACAAGCATTAGCAGATGCAGGTGGTTTTCCAAAAGAAGTCTTGCCTAAATAAATTTAGCTCCAATGTCTGATTTTCTACCTTCTCTTGGTTTGGCTCTCTGTGGATTTTGCTGGAAAGAAGCTATAGGTTCTTTTGGTTATGAAATAGAGTACAACAAAAACTTGCGTCTAAAAATGTTAATGTTGTTTAAAAAAGTATTTTTGTGATAATAGATTAAATAATATTGCAGTAAAATCTCAGAATACAGTGGGAATACTTTATACTTTGCCTTTATTAGTCATTTGGCCTAGATCATCAGAATAACTGGTATGATAGCACATCAATTGTTGCTCCTCTGGTCATCTAGATGGGGTGTCATTTCTTTAAAACCACTTCAGCCCCGGACGGATTTATTCCCTTCCTTACTGGAGCACTTTTTGCAATTCGTCACTGCGTCGCTTTAACTGACAATTGCGCAGTCGTGTGACGTGGCTCCAAAATAAAATTGACATATTTTTTTCTCCACAAATAGAGCTTTCTTTTGGTGGTATTTTATCACCTCTGCAGTTTTTATTTTTTGCGCTATAAACAAAAAAAGAGCGACAATTTTGAAAAACACATAATTTCTTACTTTTTGCTATAATAAATATCGCCCAAAAATATATAAAAAAACATTTTTTTTCCTCAATTTAGGCTGATATGTATTCTTCTACATATTTTTGGTAAAAAAAAATCACAATAAGCGTTTATTGATTGGTTTGCGCAAAAGTTATAGCGTCTACAAAATAGGAGATAGTTTTATGGCATTTTTATTAATACTTTTTTTTTAACTAGAAATGGAGGTGATCAGTGATTTGTATGCATCATTATTGCGGACACATCGGACAATTTTTGGCACCATTGGCATTAATACAGTGATCGATGCTATAAAATTACATTGATTATTGTAAAAATGTCACTGGCAGTGAAGGGGTTAACTACTAGGGGGTGGGGAGGAGTAAGTGAGTCCTGGGGGAGTGTTTCTAATTGTCTGGGGGATGGGATAGCAGTGACATGACACTGATCGCTGCTCCCGATGACAGGGAGCAGACGATCAGTGTCCTGTCACTAGGCAGAAGGGGGAGATGCTGTTTACATCAGCATCTCCCCGTTCTTCAGCTCCGTGACATGATTGCGGGTATCCCAGCGGCGATTGAGTTTGCGGGTCCCACGGCACGGTCACGGAGCTTGCGTGTGTGCACGGTGGGAATTTCAAAGTAACGTACAGGTACATTACTTCGCCCAGCTGTGCCATTCTGCCAACGTATATATGCTGACAGCGCTTGGCAAGTGGTTAAGGGCTCGTTTGTCAAAGTTGGGTTGTGTTGAGCAGCATTGCCCAACACAAGGACAAGGCAATTGGCTTTATGTCCTATGGCTTCAGGTATGCACTAAAAAAAATAAAAATAAAATATGTAGCATTTTTGTGCAGCACCTTCTAATCCACTGCAATGCATTGCAATGTGCTGCAACACATAGAATTACATAGAAGTTTAAAAAAAGTAGGAGAAAAAGCAAGCAGAGAATGGAACTGCACACCAACGCACATTTTGCACAGAACGCATGAGGTATGTGGTATGTGGTATGAATGAGCTCTCAAAGAGCCGATTACATTTTTAAATTTATTTTGCTTTTATTTTAATTTTTTAATATCTTGTTGTTTCTCTTTAGATTCATGGAAGATATTATCTGCTTTGTAATACTATGTGTTAGTAATAATATTTATAGTATCATTTCACTTTGATCTCTTTATTCTTTACAAGATCCAACAGTAAGGTTTCCATATCATTTCCTTGTTTTATAAAACATTTGGAAAATGTACCAGCATGTGTTAAGAGAATTATTTAACCACTCTTACTGCACCATACATAAACTAGAAATAATTTAATTCAGCGCCTCGTATTTGTTTTATATTCTAAGAAAAGCAACAATTTTCCCCCAGCTATATAGGAACATTAGTCACTGTGGTTGTACATTTTCAGCAAAAGCTAAGTATCATAGCTGAAAGTGACCCCTTGTTATTGTAACTGGTTATTAGATTCTAGATAAAACGGAGACCAAACTTCACTAAGCAAAATTCTTGAGTCCGCATGCAAACAATAGTATGTGCCCTTATTTCTCTGAAAACTTATTTTTAATCTAACATTCACTTTGCCTCTTGGAGAAACTAACTGTGTATGTGTAGAATTCTTTTTCAAGACCAAGTATAAAAAATGAGCCCCTATATATCTGCAGCCAAGAGGACTTTTTCATTTCAAGTTCTTCTGTGAACGAAAGAACATTTTTTTATATAAGAGATCAGGAATATGTGAAATTGTGGGAACACTAGTACTTGCCTTAAGCCTTTATGTAAGGCTGTGAGCAGCTAGAAGATAATTATCTTGCTCAAAATAAGTAGCATGGTTGACACAACCTTGAAGTGTGCCGCACAATGGGCAGGACTTACTTTATTAAGTCAAGAGTGAATCAGCATTAATGAACTCAAAGGATACATTAACGTACTCATGTGTATTATGTTGTCAAGCTGGAAATAATGAGTATGGTAGATAGAGTCTTATGACCCTCTTTACTCTATAAGAAGGTTAATTAGGACATTCTGCTGGTGGGACATAACGTGCCTGGGATTATTTCCTTCATGCGAAGAACAAAAATGATGGGCACTCTTTAATTGGTTTGCTAAGCCTTTTAAGATTCTTTGATTGTTATTAGAGTCTGTACTTTAGACTTCCGTAAATATTACATTGATGTTTACATATTACCGATGTTAGAAAACATCTTGTTCACCTTTTTGGTAGAAGGTAAATGGTAATAAGGTATCAGACGAAAACAAAACAGATAGGTGTACAATCTTCAGCTCATTTGTGGAACACCTGATGTTAATTGCTTTTGTATACTTTTCAGGAAGCTATTGTTGGATCACTAGAGTGTGGCTGTGGTAGGTGTGTGGTCACCTCCTAGCTGTAGGAAGCTGTTTTAGAGAAACGTATATTTGTTGTGTCTGTGTGTGCTTGTATAATCCTTTTCATTTAAAGACCTTATACTAAAAACAAGGTCCATTTATTTACTTTGGCAAAATGCCACAATAAATAAAGTAACAACCTTTAACCTCCCAGGCGGTAATCCCGAGTGTGGCTCGGGGTGAATTTTCACTACCAAAAGCAGTAATCCCATGCCACACTTGGAATTGCATCAAAGCTACTTACCTTGTCCCCAGGATCCTGCAATGTCTCTCAGCTGTGTGTGCAAGCTGTGTCTGCGCTCGATTCATCACAGTGCGGGGCTCCGTTCCCTGTGAGCGCCGTGGCGCATGGGTATGGAGCCCGGCACCAGATTCAAAAAGTGAAAAGCACATAACACATACTGTACACTGTAATATTACAGATTACATTATTGTATCAAATTATTTCACATCCCTTTGGTCCTCAGTTATTTGTCCAGTGCCCTGCATGCAGTTTTATATAATATATACTGTTCTTTCTGCCTGTAAACTTGAGACTGTCCATAGCAAACAAAAAGTGTCCCTTTACATCAAAAGTGGTTTTACACCAGCTAGAAAACAGCGATAATAAATTAGAATCAATCAATTGAGCGATAGTGATTCGTGGGAAAATTTGTCATCAAACACTGAAAGTAAAGACAGCTACAATTCTGCAACTGAGCAAATTTCAGTGTTTTTGATTTGATCACATTATTGAATACATTTTATTATTATTACAATATTATTTGTTATAATTATTTATAGTTATGTATTATATTATAATTTATGATTTTGTGTTTCAAACTTCATCATACCCGGAATGTCTACTAGACTCTTGTTTGGACAGATTTAAGTGAGTTATTCCTAACAATTTACAGGACTACAATATAAAACACCAAATTTCCATGCAAAACATTGTACCGCATTCAGAATAAAAAACATGACATAATCATACCACCAGGGAGGTTAACGTTGAACTTCAAGAATTCAACCACTTTGTAAAATGTGCAGACATACTATGAGTTAAGGCCAAGAAAGTGCATGCTACCTCGTGGACTTATTTCTTTTTACATGTGATAGTTTTATGGTGCTCCAGGAGGATAGCTATTCTCCACATTTCCAGAGCTCCGATGCTGGACCTTTTGGCCTCAGCTTCTTCAGCTGCAGGGTTGCATGTAACTGCTGTGCCCACTCCTCCCTCCTTCTACACAATCACAGAGCTATATAGTGAACTTGGTGTTGACTTATTCACTTTAAGGTCATCACAGAGGACAAGGGGGCCTTCTTTACATCTAGAGGAAAAAAGATTTTATCTCTAAATACGGAAAGGTTTCTTCATACTAAGAGCTTTGAAAATGGGGAATAGACTCCCTCCAGTGATGGTTCTGGGAAGCTCCATAGATTGCTTTAAAAAAAGCCTGGATTGTTTCCTAAATGTACATAAAACTGGGTTCTAACATTTATAGGTAAAGATGATCCAGGGAAAATCCGATTGCGATCCGATTGGGATCAGGAAGGAAACTGCATGCTTTGCTGGGGTTTTTCGCCTTTTTCTGGATCAACTATGGGTAAAGGATTGTGTATATGGGATTGTATTTTTTTTTTGGTTGAACTAGATGGGCTTGTGTCTTTTTCCAACCTAACTATGTAAGTATGTAAGTTTCAGATTCCGTAGCTTGCTGTAAGTTATGTTGATGGAAGATGGGCTTAAAAAACGTGACTGGTGGAAAGTGGGATTTGTGGACCTCCCAGAAAGAGAGGCCCAGTCATAGTAGTGACTGATACTTGGTTCTGAGCCACTGCTATCAAATTGCACTAACACCCAGTCCTGTTTTAGTGCTATCTAAATTCCTTATGTATTATGTGCGTGCATTTAGTTAAAGGTTTAGGGCCTGTTCACGCTGCCTGCACACTAAATCAAAATGGTTTAGTGTGTGGGCAGCTGTTAGTTTTGGCTGCAGTGAGCCATGATGAGGAGTCGATGTGATGCAAGTTTCAATGCATCACACAGTTACCTTTTTTTCTCACCCTTTTTTTAAACACACAAAGTGCCACTTCATTCATGTCAATGCACAGCAGAGCAGAGCTGGTGTTATAAAATCAATAGTTGGTGTTGCGCTCTAAGTGATAATAAACAAATATATAAGTGCTAAGTGACTACTATAAAGTGCAAAATATTCAGAATAATAAACTCCAAAAAATATTGATAATAAGAATATATTGATATTCCTGAAAGGACTACAAACGCGGCCATTTTCTTGTAGTCTACAATAAGTTAACAAAGCGGCAACCATTTTTTGACTGATCTTACAATAGGGTGAATGTCAGAAAATGTGGGTTTACTTATTGTAGACTACAAGAAAATGGGTGTGGTTGTAGTCATCACACTATTTTTCTCATAGCGCTACAAGAAAATGGCCGCTCGTTAGGATACAATACTGAACCTATTTAAAAACACTTCCAGTGCTAGTAATAATTCCCTGAAGTCACATGATGGTGACGATACGTGTCGCAATGCATGGACCTGCTTTTATGTGAGTACCACATCTTGGCTGTTATTTAAATAAACATCTAGTGTCACATACTTCACTATTGGGATCCCCCGTTTTTTCTTTCTGTATTATTTAATGTGTCCATTTAGGAGGATTTTCACTGCCATATGGACAATATAAAGGACACATATCCCAATAAGAAGCACCTACCAGGACACCACATTGCCATCTATAGTATATCCTTAGGGTGACATATTACAGTACCCCGGACCACCATTGGCTAGTTTACGTTGTAACCTTACAGCAGCAAGGTAAGGAGCCATTTCACCCTGTGGTATGATCACACTGAAGAAAAACACAGTTTATTTACACCATCACATTAACACAGCGTGTTAATTGGAAATAAGCACTCTGCTTTCTGCAGTTTATTCAACATTTTGGCACTGGCACTTTGCTCTGTTTGGGACAGCATGGTTTCAGATGCTATCCCCTTGTACTCTTTGCACTTTCATTGGACATTGAGAGGTTATCTGTATATTGTTTATCATTATTGTTTGGAGTTTATTATTCTTAATATTTTGCACTTTTCTAGTGGAAATTCCTGAAAGGACTACAATCACGCCCATTTTCTTGTAGTCTACAAGTAAACCCACATTTTCTGACATTCACCCTATTCTAAGATCAGTCAAAAAATGAAACGGTTTGTTTACGTATTGTAGACTACAAGAAAATGGCTGCGTTTGTAGTCCTTTCAGGAATATCAATATATTCTTATTATCAATATTTTTTGGAGTTTATTACTCTGAATATTTTGCACTTTATAGTAGTCACTTAGAACTTATATATTTGTTTATTATCACTTAGAGCACAACACCATCTATTGATTTTATAATATAAATTTTATTTGGCTAGCGTTTGACCAATCTGGTGTTTGCTGCAATTTAGAACCTGTTTTTTCTCTGGTTAGGTAGCGATGGAATATTCATTATATTTATAGAGCTGTTAGGTGACATGCAGTGCCATCCTGTAAGCTGTGATAAAATGTCTGCATTTTATTGCAGCTCACTGCATCACACCTCCGGGCTGTGCTACAGTAAGAATGGGGCACCCGGCTTTTTTTATGTGTCTGAAAAGGACAATCATTGCACTATGTATGATTTAAAAATTATGAATAATAGCAGGATAGACTATTATTTAATGTACTGTATAACAACAGGAAAGAGTTTACAAAATACGAATATTTGCCTGCCCTGCAAGCATCAAGGAATATTTTACAGACATTCCATTTAGAAACGAGCTTTGCTCTCTCATCTGGAATAATAAAGGAAGAATTGCAAAGTATGAAAAGAATTCATGGGAGATTCTGACTTAAAGCACGAGTTGCCAGTAGGTGGTTAAAACTGAAGACGTTCATCCTCAAAGCACATCTTTTGCAAGAGTCTTAGCAAAACGCTCCTAGCCAACCCTTTTCTTGAATGTCCAGTTCACTGCCAATTATTCCAGTGTTTGTCTGCAGTTGTATTGATCCTTAAAGAGGAAGTAAAGGCTATTTAAAAAAAAAAATGCAACCTGCAAGGCAAAGGCATAATAAGCTAGTATGCATAGCATACTAGCTCATTATGAATAACTTACCTGAGAACGAAGCCCCCGAAGCGGTCCTCCATCTTCATCTTCGCCACTGCCCTGTATCCCGGAGTGACTTCCGGGTCTCGCTGCTCCGGCGCTGTGATTCGCCGGAGCCGCAATGACATCACTCCTTCGCATGCGCACGATTCGCCATGATCTGTGGCCTGCTCAGTGAGCCTGCATGCCGCTGTCTACAGCACATGCGTCGTAGACAGTGGTGCCTGTCTTTTTGTAAATATCTCCTAAACTGTATAGGTTTAGGAGATATTTCTTGGACCTACAGGTAAGCCTTAATCTAGGCTTACCTGTAGGTCAAAGTGGTTTGTAAGGGTTTACAACCACTTTAAAAAGGCTGTAATAGAAACACTAGTAATCTGTTGTACCTACAGCGTACATACTACTGCATGCTTTACTTGCCCTGTAATATTGGTGAATGTCCAGTGTCAGTGGGCTAATTGTAGAATCTGGCAGAAATCAATTATAATGGGAACTTAGCTTGTTTTTACCAAAGAATTAAAGCATGTTCACTTTTCAAAGTAACATTTCTTTTTACAAAGTGAATTTCACTCACTTTTTGCAAAGTAACATTTCTTTTTGCAAAGTGAATTCCACTCAATTCCACTCAACTTAGTGAATAAGGTGAAGGTGTGCAGAACACAATCACCCAATGACACAAAATAATTTTCCTTTCCTTAGCTGTCCCTCAGTCACTAGTTCATTCACTAAGCAAAGAGAAAATTCCATTTGCATTTACAGAACCCCAGATAAACTTCAAAAATGTTTTCTGAATGCATCAGATAGATGCTAGCGATTCCAGATAGAACAGGGAACTTTGTCACATTTTTTCTGGTCTTGCCCTAGAGTGAGGACATTTTGGAGGGAGGTCCAGGAGATAATTCAAAAATACAGGAAGCTTTTTTCCTTTTGCACCTGTCAGAGATTCTGGGGAAGATATACAGGAATTTTATTTTGTGTCATTTGGTTAACGCAGCTAAAGCATTCATGCAGCTTAAGTGGAAACAGTTACAACTTCCTACAGTGAGTATGTGGCTTAGGAAAGTAGAGGAAGTAAATAGGATGGAAGATCTAGTCTGGACAACTAGGAAAAAAGGGGAAATTTATTTAAAAACGTGGTCACCATGGAACTGTTTTAATACTTCAGAGGAAGGGAAAAAACAAATTGATACAAATTAAAGAGGAGGAGGGGTGGTGGGGAGGAGGGGAGGGGGGAAGGAGGGAAATTAAATGGGGGGCTTTTTTTTCCGGGAGGGGGTAAGGAAAGGAGGGGGAAATGGACTATAAATTGAAACTGCAGTCGGAATGCTGAGAGGTAGTTGGAGTATTATGGCTGGGTCTGGTGGAAGCGTCCTCCACCTGATGCGACAAGGAGTAACAACATGGAGGGCGGAAATGAGAAAGGAATATGACTCTTCTTATTTCTATGTCTTCTTAGCCTCTTTTGTGGCTTCCTTATGTTTATTAGGGTTCATTCTTTTATTCATATTTATTGGATAGTATATCAGAAACAGACAGGAGCAGATGAATATTTTTTTATTTTTTTATTTCTTGTCTGGCTGTATGTGCAGAAATGGAATGTAATATACAGAAGGATTGTTCATTTCTCTCCTGATATAAAAAGGAAAATAAGAAAATTATAAAAAAAAGAAAGAAAATTTAATTTGCAAATTAAACATGCCCAACTTCTTTTGTAAGCGAACCCCAATGTGTGCCACCGGTAGTAATTTTGTTATCTTTAGCCACCACATATGTAAGCTGCCTTTTACTCTGGGTGGAATTTTTCCTACAAACCCCATGCTACATATTCACGAACCTAAAGCTAACAAAGTTGCAACATTATTGATGTTAATTTATTTAAATCTGATATTCCAAGCATTAATATTTCTGTGATTTTTTTTCTTTGATCAATAATCTAAATGTGGATGCATTGTGGTATATATATGAACCAATGCGTATATATCGCTTGTATGCAACAAACTTAATTTAGAGCTTCAGACTGTATTATTATTTACAATTAGCTGATTAGAATTTCACTTCTACAGAATGTTTACTGAGAATTTATGGCAGGGGTCTTCAAACTACGGCCCTCCAGTTGTTCCAGTACTACAATCCCCATCATGCCCAGTCATGTCTGTGAATGTCAGAGTTTTACAATGCCTCATGGGATATGTAGTTCTGCGACAGCTGGAGGGCCGTAGTTTGAGGATCCCTGATTTATGGCTTAGGAATAATCTTTTGTCCTGAATATTGGTAAATAAATTCTGGAACAATTTAATTTCTTTGTGAAATATGTATTCATTTTAATCAATCAATGTACCTCTATGCTTCAGTTAAGATATTTAACTTCCTTCATAGTAAGTACTGATATTTTGTAATGAAGAACCCCAGTCTCAGATTTTCTTCACCTGTCAGAATTAATGGGTGCTGAGTGGATACAAATAACAGTCTTTTCATAGAATGACTATTGCCAAAATAGCCTATCTGGTTCAAAACAAATAATGCATCAGAAAACAACCATTGTCTAGAAAAAATTAGCATAACCTACATATCCCCTATACCAGCTATACTATCCCATCTACATACACTATCTATACTAGTTTAGTAGCAACCTTATACAGTATAGGTTAGTGGAAAACTAACAAGTTGAGTATATATGACTTTTAGTTGTGTTTTGTTGCTTGATTTCCCTTCATAGATGACAAATGTGCAAATTTCAATTATTCTTTCTTAAAGCATATGTCAAGGCAAAAAAATATATGCAGTACATCTCTGCAATTCATGCACATTTCCATGTGTTTTATCCACTTGCCAACCGCAATACATATATATACATTGCGGTTTGCAAGTGATTTACCGGGGTTATGTCTGTGTAGCTATCAGCCATAACTCTGTTATCTTTTTCTTCCACTGGCTTTCTCATGAAAGTGCTCTGAGTTGCTCATGAGCCACTGGTACACTTCCTGAAGTAGCGGGAGGGGACGCCCCCCACCCACCGATCGCTGCTGTTTCTCAGGCTTACCGTTTCCACCGGTGCACCCGAGAAACGATTAGGTGGTGTGGCCAACTGGTCACAGAGGCGATAAAAGACTAGACTTGTCTTTGATCGCCTCTATGGACTTGGAGGACCAGAGGGATGCCATGATGTCACTTACAGGTCAAGCTGGAAGTAACTAATTTTTTTTTTACAGAAAAAGATCAAATTTTTTTTTTTTTTATCTTTTGCTTTTAAGTGCAAGGGAGATATTTGTGGTCGTTTGACCCCAGATCTCTCCATAAAGAGGACCTATCATCCTAACTTCTTTCTTTTTTTTATCACTTTTATTCTTATTACAAGGAATAGAAACATCCCTTGTAATACCGTATTACAAGGGATGTTTCTATTCCTTGTAATAAGAATAAAAGTGATCAGAAAAAAAAAGAAACAGTGTAAAAATAAAAAAAATTAATAAATAATAATAAAAAAAAAAAATATGAAAGCGCCTACATCCCCACAGAAGTGAATGCCTACATGGCAGCACACGCTTATGTAAACAGTGTTTCCACCACACATGTAAGGCATCACTGTGAACGTTAGAACAAGAGCAATAATTCTAGCGCTAGACTTCCTCTATAATTCTAAACAGGTAACCTGTAAGAACTTTTAAAACCTTGCTTATGGAAATTTTTAAGTACTGTCATTTGTCGGTATTCAATAAGTGAGCATAATTTTAAAGCGTGACATGTTAAGTAATTATTTACTTGGCATAACATCATCTTTAATTTTTTTTTATTCAATAAACCAATTTTTTTTCAAACAAATTGCATTTAAAAATACCTCCTGACATTAAAAAATTGCAACGATTGGCATTTTATTCCCTAGGGTGTCTGCTAAAATATATATATATATATATATAATGTTTTGGTGTTATAAGTAATTTTCTAGCAAAAAATCCTGATTTAAAATTGTAAACAAAAAGTGACAGAAAAGGCTTAGCACAGAAAAATGCCCGTTGTTTTGTCAGAAATGAACACAGCTCTTAAAAGAGGAGTATCACCAGTGCTTACTTTTGGTCTCATGTGACCCAGAATCAACTGATGTGGCAAAGCCATTCCAGGCTCTGGAAAGATCCCAACAATTTTCATGGGATGCACCCAGCTGCCTGAATTGAGAGCTGGCTTCGCTTCCCAGAGTGCTGATGAACTTATATATTGGCCAAGTTTTATTTTTAACATATAGCATGTCTATCTGTGATAAATTAGTTCCAGCTTGGTAGTATAAGAGGGTTGTTTATATTATTGACTAAGTTCTTTTTTATTGTTTTTGGTATTGCATAATATAATATGCTAGAGTGGTTGATTGAGTCTCAGGTTTTTATTTTTTGTTGGTCTCTAATTTTGATACTAACTACTCCTTCACCTACTTATAAATGTAATATATTTACATTTTTTAGGATCTGTTCCTTTTGATTTCATTTTAGAGCATGCAAAAAATTATTGAAACCATTAACTTTTTGATGATTGTAAACCGTAATATCAGATATTAGGTAAAATTAATGACAAATGTAAGACAGAGAAACTGCTCAAGGTGAACACTGCTAGGCTATAAAAGAAAGAATGAAAATGCATTTGTAATGAACCACACTTACTAAAATAAGTACCTTATTATGAAACGCAAACAGTACAAATAAAGCAGAAGGATTCACTCCAATGGAAAATGTGCAAACAATCCATCAAATTTGTGCGTACAAATATTGTGATCAAACATATATGTGAATCATAAAATGTCCAAATGATCAAGCCAATGTAATTTAAGTTTCAAGAAAGGCTCATCCAGTGTATTCTGATATGGGAGTGATTGTTCCAATAATTGAGTGACTATAGGAATCCTCCACCAACACCAAGCAAACAGCCTATTCCTATTACAGAGATCATAACAGCCTTTGGATTATCAAACTGCATCTAGAGATCCGTCACAACAGGTCCAGTGATGTCTCTGATCAAAAAGGAATGGCCACACGCATCCAGGTTAAACATAAAACAAGGAACAATCTCACATGGTGAAGTATGTAAAAAAACACATGGTTTATTCAATAAAATGGCTCCAAAAAGGCCAACTGGCATAAAGCGAAATAAAAACAGACACGTGGACGCGGGGACGCCGTGGTGTGCTCCACCTGCGTTCCACTATGTCTCTGTAATAGGGATAATCTCCATCTGGTGAGTAGGCTGTTTGCTTGGTGTTGGTGGGGGATTTCTATAGTCACTCAAATATTGGAACAATCACTCCCATATCCAAATACACTGGATGAGGCTTTCTTGGACTTGAATTACATTGGTTTGATCATTTGGACATTTTATGATTCACATATTATATGTTTGATCACAATATTATTATGCACAATTTTGATCCATTGTTTGCACATTTTCCATTGGAATGAATCCTTCAGCTTTATTTGTACTGTTTGCACTTATAATAAGGTACTTATTTTAGTAAGCGCGGTTCATCACATACACATTTTCACTCTATTTGTTTTTATAACTTTTGGAACAGGCAGCTGAATTCATAATTTATAATTTATAAACTAAAATTTCCCAAACCGTGTGTGTGTAGGGACAATTATAATTGTTCCCCTATTACACCTGTAAATGAAAGAACACCAGGTGGGGTGCATGCAAGAAACATGCTGCAGGAAACATTTAGATGAACAAAAAAATGATGGCGGCACTCCCAATATAATGCAAACCTGAGATTTATTAAAGGAGCATAAATACAAGTACAAAAAAACAATGACATAGGCAATGGCAGGGAAAAGTTGTGACGCGTTTCACATGACTAGCATGCTTCATCAGAACCATTAAGAATACAATCACAAATACATTAATATACAAAAAAAAATCACATGATCTGTTGGTGTAATTAATTCAAAACAAATGTAGATACTTCACTGATTGAACCCATATGCTCTGTTCTTTGTTTCCGATTGGGAAATCCACAAACAAATGGTACTAGTGGTATTGATGTGGTAACCAGTATAAGTTTAAATGAAACAATCTATAAAGATAGAGAGAAAAAAAAGGGAAAACTAAAGAAGAGCCCGGAGCGGAAAAGAAATAAAATGAAGAGATAGCGTAGGGTTGGCATGACAGAGTTAACAGGGTACAGAGAAGGGTTAGGTCTTACTTGATTGGAGGAGCGGTGGGGAGGAGGGGACAGGAGAGTAAAAAGGAGCTGGCCCCTCCCCACCCCAACATCAGTGCAGAGTACAGGAACAAGCTTGCAACACAGGGCAGCTCAGGACGGGTATGGCGGCACGTGGAGTGGAAGGTAGGGTGTGGGACGTTTGGCCTCTGGCTCTGCAGGGTCGGACAGGCCCATCTGCTATCACCCGCGATCGCCTCGCCTGAGGGGGGTTCCTACTCTGCAGCATTCCTACCCTGCCATGATGCGGCATGATGCGGCCGCACAACCCGCGTGCGCTGCCCGTTTAGAGCGGGGGCGGCGGGCTTAGGTTCAGGCGCTCAGCACAGCCTGCGGCCTCTGCCGGGCCGGGGGGGGGCTGAGGGGTCCCAGCATTTAGTTGCGGCCCTCAAGGTAGAGGCCTTCTTTACACGCGGCCCGCCCCTGTCGTTCCGATGGGGATGCGGAACCTCGGTGGGGAGACTCACTGCAATGGTTTGCGGGGTGGACCACAACACTGAGTAGGGACCCTCGTGGTCCAGGCCGCGCAATCATGGATGGCGAGGGGCAGAGCAGCGGTAGGGGCCGCACCCAGCGATGGTCGCCGGGCCTACACTACCTCAGCAGGCGGCTCTCTGCGGTCCGGGCCACGCCCAGCAATGGCTGCTGGGCCTACACTGCCTCGGCAGGTAACTCTCTGGGCACCAGGGGTGAAAAAAGGACATGTGCACGGCAGCGGGGGGCAGGCTGGGGGGACCGAGGCACCCCAACCCCCGTTTTGTGGCCATCCTGGAGTTGGCTAGAGGAACACGCAGGCCCAGCAGTGGCCGCCGGGCCTGCACTGCCTCGGCAGGCGTCTCTCCGGGCACCAGGGGAGGGCAAGTTTGGCACGGCTGGGGGGGGCGGAGAAACCCAAAACCCTGTTGGCGGCCATCCCGGAGCCAGCTGGTGGACCACGCAGGCGGCCCGCCGCCCAAGGCGTAGGGATCGGGGCCCCGTCGGGCAGAACAAATTCAGCTGCGGGCGCCGGGCTGCCATTCCCAAGCCTGGCAGCTTCCAAAAGACGGAGACATACCAGAGGGCTACCAGCCTCGTGGATCATCGGGATCCTGGGGGATGCTTCCCCAGAAGGGCTGCACCTCTCGGGGGGACGGAAGGTCGAAGCAACGATCAAGGGGGCACACGGTCGGTGTCGGAGGAGGAAGAAGAGCCCCAGAATTGATCAGCGACGAGTGTGGCAAGTCTTGCGGCTGGTGGGACTCTTCCTAGGCAGTCAGGTATGCTCATTTACAATTTTCTATTTCTTGGTAGGCTGCAGGTTAGCAGAAGGGTTTAGTAAGGGTAGGATGAGGCCACAGCGGAGGGTAGGGACACACGGTCATGTTTGCCCACGGGTATTCCCCTGGGTTCGTCCGTCCCACAGTCACGTCGCTGCCAGGGCGGTACGGGAGTGCGGAAATTTAATGGTTGGGGGAAGGTGCCATGGGTCCAGTCAGCAGCCTGGTTTGTGCAGAAGGGGGTGGGGCTATGGCTGGGACAGTAGGGGGGGTGCTGCTAGCCAAGCAGGAGCAGAGCAACAGGGAGGCGTTATGCGCCCTTGAAGTGGGATTCAAGTACAATAGATGGGGATGCTGGGTTTTTCAATACTAGGTGCGGGCTCAAATTGGGTTTCAGTATTTTCAATAAAAGGGGGGCCGGGGAGCAGTGACCCAGAGACAGGGGCGCTGGGCCACATGGGGAACAAGAAAAAGCAGGGCTGGGCCCAGCTGAGGGATGGGTGTCCTGTCCTACTTGGGGAAATAGTGGGGGGTCCCAGCTGAGGTGGGGGGCCTCGTCCTACTTGGGGGGAGAACGGCGGGTTGTGCCAATCTGAGTTTGGGGGTTCCTTTCTAACGGGGAAGAATCGTGGGGGGGCCCATTGTAGGTATGGGGGTTTTTTCCTTTCTTATTGTGAACAACGGGGGTTGGGGCTCAGTTGAGTGGGGTTCCCCTACTGAGAAATAAAAAAAATAAAAATAAAAACATATATATATATATATATGTATACATATATATATATATATATATATATATATATATATATATATATATATATATATATATAGTGAGGGTTGAGGCACAAACGGCAAAAAACCATAGGTTTGGGCGCATTTGTAATAGGGGTGTTCCTTTATTAACAGTGGATATTGGGGGTTAGGCCCATCGGATGTATGGGTGTCCCTGCTTAACGGTGGAATAATGTTGGTTGGGCCCATCAGAGGTATTGGGGGTCCCTTGGGAATGGTGGATATCAGTGGGTTGGGCCCATTAGGGGTACAGGGCCCCTTCCTATCTGAAATGAGGTTGGTCGGGCCCATCAGAGGTATGGGTGGCCCTTTCTAATGGTGGAGAAATGTCGGTCGGTCCCATCAGAGGATGGGCGGCCCCTTCCTAACGGTGGAGAAATATTGGGTGGGCCCATCGGAGTATGGGTGGCCCTTCCTAATGGTGGAGACAGGTTGGTCTGGCCCATCAGAGGTATGGGGGGGCCCTTCCCTAATAGTGGAGAAATGTTGGTTGTGCCCATCGGAGGTATGGGTGGCTCTTCCTAACGGTGGAGTAATGTTGGTCGGTCCCATCAGAGGTATGGACGGTCCCTTCCTAACGATAGAGAAAGGTTGGTTGGGCCCATCGGAGGTATGGGTGGCCCTGCCTAAACTGTTAACATATGGTGATGGAGCCCATCAGATGTATGGGGCCCCTTTATGACAGTGGAAACTTTCGGTTGGGCCCAGGTGGGGGTATGGTGTCCCTTCCTGACGTTACGGTGGTGACATCAGGGTAGCAAGTAAGTATCTGGTAAGTATGGAAGTAGAGAATTATATAATCACGGTGGTGACTTCGGGCTATTAAGTACGTATCTGGTAAGTACGCAAGTAGTTAAGTATACAATCACGGTGGTAACATCGGGGTAGCAAGTAAGTATCCGGTAAGTAGTTAATTAGGCAATCGTGGGTTTATAGGCCTGCATAGACTCTAGATAGGGCACAAGCTTATTGTATTACCTGCATTAAACTTGTTGGTACGTGAAAGGGGGATTTAACAGTTGGTAATAAAAGATGCATTGGGGGTGATCGGGCAGGTTGGTGATGGCTATAGGCGTTTACGGGCATGCGACCAGCCAGACAGGCTGTGGGGCTTCCTTCGCAGGCCGGGGGAGTAGGGTTTCCATCTGCATTCGGAATACGCCGGTGGGAGGTATGAGGTATGGCAATGGTAGTGTGCTGACCGTTTAGGGAGGAAGGATTGTGTAGGGATGCTGTGAGGCGCTTCCAAGGGGTCATTGTAAGGGGAGTTAGGCTTCCACGTCATGTGTGGTTTAGGTATCAGCAGTCATTGGTAGGGTGTTGCCACTTCTCAGGGGCAGAACATCATCGTAAAAGCAGTAAGGCTTGGGACTTGGGCTTCATCCTAAGGGGGCCTTGCAGTAATTCCTGTCATTGGCGAATCGAGCAGGGATGGTACAGTGGGTCCCGGGGGGAGGGTTGCTGGTTAGGTACTGGGTTTAGTGAGTTGGGCATGTTTTCTTTAAATCACAGGATTGCTGTCGCTTCATTGCAATTTATAGGGCAAGCGCCGGGACACGGAGAGCTCTGTGTAGTGGTAGCTGCGGAGGAATGGGTTTAGGCCATTGTTTTTTTTTTTTTTGTCGGGTTATGTCGGCAAGGAAGTTTCGTTGTGCACAATGGCTTTCCCTGGGTTTGCTGTAGGGGCTGGTGGGATAGGCGAGCAGGTTAGCCTTTTCAATAGGTTTGGGGGGTAAGGCACTAAAGGGGTAATAATGGGCTTGAGTGGCTGGCCCGAAGGCGGGGGGGCCGTGGTGACGATATTGGGAATGTCCACTATGTTCATATTTCTAGGCAGTTTGGTTGGAAGGTTACGGGCGTTAGGTTATAAAAAAAAAAAAAATTCAAATAATTATTCATAATTACATTTTCTCACTATTGCGGCAGGGGGGAAGTGGCCAGGTATGGGTCGGGTTCAGATCCGGTTTAGCTCATTTTCAGGGGTAACCGAATTGGTTCCAGGGGTATATGTGTGTATATATACATATCTATAGATAATATTTTGTTTTGTTGTTCCTTTTTTCTCTTTCTTTCTCACATCCTGTTGCACGATTACAGGTGCGGGTAGGCTGCCAGGGTTTTTCTTTTATTTTGTTGGCCCTTGTATGGGTTTCAGGGACAAGTGATGCAGACAGTTAGTATCGGGGGACACTATTAGGCATGGCTATACGAGAGGCTGGCACTCGGTAAGTATGAGTGCCGGGTGGGCTGGGGAGCGTAGCATGCCTGGAGGGCACGGAATGGGCATGACTAGATGGGGGCCCACTCTATACTGCTGGTCAAGAGTTTGTGGTTACCATGTGGGCTTAATGTCAATGTGGGAGATGACGAGGGTTATGAAGGTGAAGTTGGGCACACACGCAGCATTGTGTGGGGGCCCCGCAGCATTGCTCGGTTAATTGTAGATTGGACTGCCCGGTAGAGGGGATGGAGATAGATAACTACAAGGTTAATGGGGATATCGGCCGATGTGGGGTTAGGAATGGTGGCTGGTCAGCGGGTGGTTAGAGATGGAACTGGATACTGGAAGGTGCTTCTGGGGTTAGGTAAGTTACCTTTATTCCGGGGGGAGGAATATGGGGGCCCGCGGTTTGCAGGTGGCATCTAGAGAGCGTGGGGGTTGGTGGGGCTCCCAAGGGTAAGGTGTTCCCCTTGGGTGCTGTGGCGGGTGTTGGTCTTGGCTGGTGAATGAAGAAACCTCGGATAAGGAGAGTAGGGACCCATTGGTGGTATGGGTCCCGATGGTGGTATTCCAGCTAATGGTGGTTTTAGCTGGAATTTGGTTAACGGGTGCACTGCGGTCAGTTGGTTGTCTCCGAGCCAGTATGTCGGCTAGAGGCCTATTATCAGATATAAAAGGTTCCGCAGTGCATTATTATTATTATTATTAGTATTATTAAATAGATGGTATGTGTAGTGCCCGCCAAGACCAATGCGAATATCAGATGTTTATGGTTATGTTCATTTAAATTTATTAATAAAGGGGCTGCTACGGCCAATTTTACCCCAACTTGGTGTGGTCTCTATTAATTGGGAATGGTAATGGGGCCTGTAGCAAGGTTTGGTCCGGTAGCAGGGAGGTACAGTACATCTGTTATACAATAGTCAAGAAACACAAACAATTACTACAATACATGTATTAACACTAAGGGGAAATACACACAAAATAGACAGAGAAATGTAGCTATGTAGCCAATAACATTATTAAGCTAGCATATAGAGGGTTAAGTCTTCTGTGTTTTGCCCAAAAAATCTTCTTTGTATAGAACCTTTTAAGAAGAGAAAATAAAAGAACATGAAACTGCAAGTGTAATTTATTCTATGAATGTAGCCTGCAGACCTATTTAAAGGCAATTATTCTAAATTCATAAGCATTGTACAGTTCTGCTTGACAAGTCAAGCATTTTTTGTGGACTTTACAAAGAACATAAGAAACAATACATTCATACTATTATCTTAATAGAGCTGATTTAGCTGGAATGAGGAAATGTGATTTGATATATGCCCAACAGAATACAAGTAAGGAGTCAGGAGAAATGAATGGTGTGAAAAGGGCTGATTTACTAAAGAATCTTCACACTATAAATTGTACCTGTGTTTTCTTTATAAGGAGATTAAATATGTAAACAGGAATTTTACTTTTCATGTGATTGGATAATTGAAGTAAATATTTACTCAATTATTGATTAAAGATTCTCAACTCCTTATTAAATCAGCCTCAGTATGTTTTCCATTGGCTTGTAATAATTGGGTTATCATAGCATTTTCTATAATAATCAGAGACCATTGTAATCAAAAAAGATGATAACTCTTGCAAGATTCAAATCTAAATCAAAGTAAGTGCCGGAAAACAGAAACAGAACAGGTCTTTGTAAATGTCTATTAGTATTCAAATATTTGCATTCGAAAAATGACTGTATTTTAACCTAAATTACATAAGGGTTGATTTACTAAAACTGGAGAGTGCAAATCAATCTAGATCTTGAGCAGCTCCGCATTGAAACCAATCAGCTTCCAATTTTTTTTCTCAAAGCCTAATTGAACAAGCTGGAGATAGAAGTTGATTGGCTGCCATGAATAGCTCCACCAGATTTTTCATTTTCCAGTTTTAGTAAATGAACCCCATACAGTAGGGAAATAACTATTTGATCCCCTGCAGATTTTTTTAAGTTTGCCCACTTACAAAGAAATGAAGGGACTATAATTTTTTTTATAATAGGTGTATTTTAAATGACAGAGACAGAATATCAACCAAAAATCCAGAAAAAAACACATGGTACACATGTTATAAACTGAGTTGTGGTTCAGTGACTAAAATAAGTATTTGATCCCCAAGCAAACAAGAACTTGGTGGAGAAACCCCTGTTGGCAAGCACAGAGGTAAGAGTTAATGACCAGGTTTGAACACATCTCAGGAGGGATTTTGGTCCACTCTTCTTTGCAGATCTTCTCTAAATCCTTAAGGTTTCTTGGCTGTTGCTTGACAACTCAAAGGTTCAACTCCTTCCATGAGAAATAAACCAACTTTTGAAAGATAAAACATAAATAAAAATAAAAATAAAAAAAGAAGAAGAGGGATAGAAAAGGAGGAAAAGAGAGAAGGATAGAGATGAAATGAAAACTCTTGAGGTAGTGACCTGGTACATGACATTAATCAATAGCACAACAGCGATACACAAGGATTTTATTGTTGGAACAGCAATGACTGGTCAAAATCAGAAGGAAAGAAATGTTTAACCCATGGTTGCCAAATCATGTGAAATTTACTAATATTATTGTTTTCAATAGCTGTCATTTTATCGAAAATGAGAGCTTTGTTTAGTCTGTGTTTGGCTTCTGCCACAATTAATTTTTTGGTTTTCCATGCCTTAGCTATGGTTTGTTTAGCTGCCGTATTAATATAAACAAGTAGTTTGAATTGTGTCCGTGTGAGTGAATCTGGGTTGAGATTGAAAAGTGCAATAGCTGGGTCTGGGGCAATATAGCTATCTAAAGCTTTAGAGGCCATTGCAAATATGTTATTCCAAAATTCTTGTGCCACCAGACAATCCCACCATATATGAAGATGAGTACCAGGAGAGGAACAACCTCTAAAACAATGATTAGGGTAAGATGGAGAAAATTTTGCAATCCTTGCTGGTAGTAGGTACCATCGTGCCAGAACTTTAAAGTTAGTTTCCAAAGCATAACAGTTGGGAGATGATGATTTAGTAGCTAACCAAATGTTGGACGACCCAAATCCTGTGCCCATTTAAGAGAATATGATGGAAGTACCTCATTGGGGGTAGTAATAAGGGTTTGGTGCACATATGAAATTAAGCCTTTAACATGTGGGTCACTTATACAAATAAGTTCAAATTTAGACATCTGACTAAGTGCTAAACCTGACCCAATAAGAGGCATATAGAAATGTTTAATTTGTAGATATCGAAATATCTCATTGTTTGAGAGCCCGTAGTTCGTACATAGCATAGGGAATGTTTGAAAAGTATTTGAGGATAATAGCTTATAGAATCTAGTCAGATTAGTAGAAGACAATGCTGAAAAAGATTTCGGAAATGTCCATGCAGGATAAAAAGCTGGATTCCCTAGAAAGGAAAGAAGTGGATGATGTACTGATGTACTGATTGTAATTTATATGAACTACCAAATCTATCCCAGATAACCAATGAATGTTTTGTGATAGGATTAGTCAGATGCGATCTGTCCTTTGGCTGAATCCATAGCAGATTGGCCACTGATATGGGGTCACAATCAATGGCTTCAATAGATACCCATAAAGGTATGTTTTCTGTTGAATGATATTTAGGGAGTATCGATAGTTGAGCTGCAAAGTAGTAAGAAGCTAAGTTAGGTAGCCCCAAGCCTCCACTAGTTTTACTAAGATATAAAGTGGATTTAGGTATACAGGGTTTAATATTCTTCCAAATAAAAGACATAATTCTACGCTGTGTGAGTCATAAAAAATATGAAGGTATGGAAACGGGAAGTACCCTATATAAATATAAAAACGTAGGCAGTATTGACATTTTTATTGCGTTAATCCGACCCATCCATGATAGTGATAGTGCGGACCATTGCTTTAATAAGCCTGTAACTTGCTTCAGCAGGGGTAAATAATTAGCTACAAAAAGATCAGAAAGTGAGGGTGTAAGGTGTACACCTAAATATGGTAATTGGCGATCAGCCCAATTGAAAGGTAGAGAGGATTGAGCCTGTAATAGGTCAGAGTGTTTTATAGAAATATTCAATGCATTTGATTTGGTGGGATTTACAAAGAGACCGGAAATATGTGAAAATGTATCCAATATTCGCATAAGAATTGGGGCAGAAATGTGGGGATGAGATAGATAAATAAGTATGTCATCTACATAAAGACACAGTTTATGGTGATGCCCACCTAGTTCAATACCTTGGATATCTGGGTTGGATCTAATTAATTGTGCCAAAGGTTCCATAAGTAGGGCAAAAAGTAGTGGTGGGGATAAGGGACAACTCTGTCTTGTGCCTCTTCTGATGTCTATTATTGCTGATTTATAACCTGCATATTTAATACACGCCCTGGGATTGTTATAGAGGGAAGAGATCCAAGTCAGGAAATGATTACCAAAATCCAATTTTTCTAGTAAATTGCATATAAGGCCAGGTGACTGAGTCAAAAGCCTTACTGATATCCAAAGATAGAAGGCAAGTTGGGATACGTCTGTTTTTAGCGGCTTGAATAAGGAATAGTGTTCTTCTAATATTGTCTCCTGCCTGTCTCTTGGGTATAAAACCCGTTTGGTCTTGATGAATTAGGTGACCTATAAAATTATTCAAGCGAGACGCAAGGACCTTAGCTAGTATTTTAATGTCTAAGTTAACCACTTTCAGACTGGACCATTTTGCTGGTCAATGACCAGAGGTCTTTTTACAATTTGGCACTGCGCTGCTTTAACTGGTAATTGCGCGGTCATGCAATGTTGTACCCAAACAAAATTTGCGTCCTTTTCTTCCCACAAATAGAGCTTTCTTTTGATGGTATTTGATTGCCTCTGCGATTTTTATTTTTTGCGATATAAATGTAAAAATACCGCAAATTTTGAAAAAAAATTATATTTTCTACTTTTTGTTATTAGAAAAATCCAATAAACTCAATTTTAGTCATACATTTAGGCCAAAATGTATTCAGCCACATGTCTTTGGTAAAAAAAAAGTCAATAACTGTATATTTATTGGTTTGCGCAAAAGTTGTCACATCTACAAACTAAGGTACGTTTTCTGGAATTTACGCAGCTTTTAGTTTACGACTGCCTATCTCATTTCTTGAGGTGCTAAAATGGCAGGGCAGTACAAAACCCCCCCCAAATGACCCCATTTTGGAAAGTAGACCCTCTAAGAAAATTGATAAGTGGCATGTTGAGCCCATTGAATATTTTATTTTTTTGCCTCAAGCGATTGAATAATGACAAAAAAATAAATTATTATTTTTTTTTACACAAAGTTGTCACTAAATGATATATTGCTCACGCATGCCATGGGCATATGTGAAATGACACCCCAAAATAAATTCTGCTGCTTCTCCTGAGTACGGGGATACCACATGTGTGGGATTTTTTGGGAGCCTAGCCGCGTACGGGGCCCCCGAAAGCCAAGAACCGCCTTCAGGTTTTCTAAGGGCGTAAATATTTGACTTCACTCCTCACTACCTATTACAGTTTTGAAGGCCATAAAATGCCAAGATGGAACAAAACCCCCACAAATGACCCCATTTTAGAAAGTAGACACCCCAAGCTATTTGCTGAGAGGCATGTTGAGTCCATGGAATATTTTATATTTTGCCACAAGTTGCGGGAATATTACAAACTTTTTTTTTTTTCACAAAGTTGTCACTAAATGATATATTGCTCACGTATGCCATGGGTATATGTGAAATAACACCCCAAAATAAATTCTGCTGCTTCTCCTGAGTACGGGGATACCCCATATGTGGGACTTTTTGGGAGCCTAGCCGCGTACGGGGCCCCGAAAACCAAGCACCGCCTTCAGGCTTTCTAAGGGCGTTACAGTTTTGAAGGCCATAAAATGCCAAGATGGCACAAACCCCCCCCCCCAAATGACCCCATTTTGGAAAGTAGACACCCCTAAATTTAGGGGTACACTAGTGAGACTAGGTAATAAATGGCGGGTGCCCTGAAACTATAAAAAAATAACTAACCAACCAGCATCACCTGTAACAGTTATATGGTGATCACTGGTGAAAGGGTTAACTAGGGGGCAATCAGGGGGCTTTATGCGGTAGTATATGGGGGTCCCTGGCGCTATAAAAAGCTGCGGCGAACCTAAATACCTACCTGCCTAACTAGCGTCACCTGTGACACTAATACAGCGATCAGAAAAACGATCGCTTATTAGGCTGGGTTCACACTGGAGCAATGCAGGAACGCCACGAATCCGCGGCGGGTTCCCGCATCGCATGCCTCCCGGCGGCAGTTCACACTGCCCTATGCGAACTGCTGGGAGTGTCAGTGAAATGTTAATGACACCCCCAGATCAGTTCGCATATCGCAGTGTTATCTGCAAACTCAGATCGCATGGTGTGAACACCCATGCGATCCGATTCTGCTGCGGACCAAAAAAAGGGTCCCATGCGAGTTTGCGGCGGTTGCGGCGTGTGCGACACGAATTCAGCCATACTATCTGTATGGCTGAACTCGAATCGCACAGAGATCGGATGTGATTTGCACTGCAGTGCGGTGCGAATCACATCCATTCTCATAAACTGCTGCAATGTGAACCCAGCCTTAGTGATACTGGCGATGGGGGGTGATCACGGGGTTAAACCTTTATTGGGGGGGTTAGGGGGGTACCTTAGAACTAAAGGGGGCTAACCCTAACTGCCCTAACAGTTATTACAGTCACAAATGACACCCGCCGGGTGATCAGGGGGTTAAACCTTTATTAGGTAATAAATGGCGGGTGCCCTGAAACTATAAAAAAATAACTAACCAACCAGCGTCACCTGTAACAGTTATATGGTGATCACTGGTGAAAGGGTTAACTAGGGGGCAATTAGGGGGCTTTATGCGGTAGTATATGGGGGTCCCTGGCGCTATAAAAAGCTGCGGCGAACCTAAATACCTACCTGCCTAACTAGCGTCACCTGTGACACTAATACAGCGATCAGAAAAATGATCGCTTATTAGGCTGGGTTCACACTGGAGCGATGCGGGAACGCCACGAATCCGCAGCGGGTTCCCGCATTGCATGCCTCCCGGTGGCAGTTCACACTGCCCTATGCGAACTGCTGGGAGTGTCAGTGAAATGTTAATGACACCCCCAGATCAGTTCGCATATCGCAGTGCGATCTGCAAACTCGGATCGCATGGTGTGAACACCCATGCGATCCGATTCTGCTGCGGACCAAAAAAAGGGTCCCGTGCGAATTTGCGGCGGGTGCGACGCAAATTCAGCCATACTATCTGTATGGCTGAACTCGAATCGCACAGAGATCGGATGTGATTTGCACTGCAGTGCGGTGCGAATCACATCCGTTCTCATAAACCGCTGCAATGTGAACCCAGCCTTAGTGACACTGGCGACGGGGGGTGATCACGGGGTTAAACATTTATTGGGGGGGTTAGGGGGGTACATTAGAACTAAAGGGGGATAACCCTAACTGCCCTAACAGTTATTACAGTCACAAATGACACCAATGCAAGAAAAAAAAAATTCAATTGGTGTCACTGTGACTGGGGGGTAATTGGGGGGGTGATCGGGGGGTGAAGGGGGGTGTGAGTGTGCCTGGCATGTTCTACTGTGAAGTGTCGTGTTGGTGCAACTCACCGATCCTCTCTCCTCGGTGCCGGAACGAAAAATACCGACACGGAGGAGAGATTACATCACTTCCTCTCCTGTGTTTACATTACAGGAGAGGAAGTGATGTCACGGAGCATTTCCATTAGTCGGGAGCGATCGCGAGGGGGTGGCCATGAATGAATGGCCGTCCCCTCATCCCGGATCGCTCCCGAACGAATACCGACCGCCGCAGGCACCGGGGGGGGCCCGATCGGGCCCCCCACCCGCGGGAAGGCAGGGACGTACAGGTACGCCCATATGCCTGCCCGTGCCATTCTGTCGACGTACATCGTCGTGCGGCGGTCGGCAAGTGGTTAAGGAGAGAAATGGGACGATAATTAGACCAGATAGTTAAATCTGATCGTGGTTTAGGTAACATAACTATAACAGAAGATAATCACTCAGGCTGAAATAAATGACCCGACAGAAGGGAGTTGAAGGCTCTGTTTAAGAATGGTGTTAAAATATGGTCAAAGTTTTTATAATACGATGCTGAGTAGCCATCGGGGCCAGGCCTTTTATGTAATTTTAGTCCCTTTATAGCAGTCTGAACATCATTAGTAGTAATAGGGCTTTCTAGTCTCTCTCTTTGTTCAATATCAAGAGTAGGGAGATTAATGTTAGAAAATAGCCTGCCCACACTGGCCTGATTGAAATCAGTAGCAGGGGAGTAAATTTTAGCTAATTTGGAACGAAACACCTCTCAGCCCTTGTACACACGGTCGGAGTAATTCCGACGGATTAGTTCCGGAAGAGGTCCGGAAGTGATGTTGCTTACACACGGTCGGACTAAGTTGTCGGAAAATCCGATTGTACATAACGTGATGCCGTTATTTCGTTACGACGGGACTACGTTCAGGCTAGTAGCCAATAGCTTTGGTCTAGGAATTTGATCTGAGCATGCGTGGCACTTTGTCCGTCGGAGTAGGCTACACATGATCGGAGTATGTCCGATCGGAGCATTTTGTCAGAAAATTTAACCGGCAAGTTGGAAAAGTTAGTCCGTCGGATATTCCGACGGAAACAGTCCGATGGAGACCACACACAGTCAGAATATCCGACAAAACGGTCCGATAGGACACATTCCGTCGGAATGTCCGACCGGGTGTACAAGGGCTAAAATTTTGACTGGATTACTGGTATATGAATCACAGTACGTTTTCAATCCTATGGAGGATCTGATTTGATTTATTGATCTTAAACTTCTGGCCATAAGGGAGTCTGGTTTATTAGCTTTGAGGTATTGTGTATGTTGGCGTTTACGGAGGAGTTTATCTGCCGAATCCGTTAAAAATAGATCTAAATCTAAATGGGCTTTATCTAATTTAGCATTATTAATGGCATTCGGGGAAGATTGAAACATATCATGACAGGAAGTGAAGTTAGCTTCCAGCTTTGTAAACATGAGTTTACGTTCTTTTTTAAGCTTTGTAGCTCGTTGTATCAAATTACCCCGAACAACGGTTTTATGAGCTTCCCACAATGTCAAGTCAGAATTGTCACCAGTATCATTAAATGAAAGATAGTCATTAACCTCCCTGGCAGTTTGATTCAGTCCGGTTTTAGGTGCTGAAAGCGGTACAATTATTTTGCATGGGAATTTGGCGTTTTATTTTGTAGTCCTGTAATTCTTAGGAATAACTCTCTTAAATCTGTTCAAACCAGAGTCTAGCAGACATCCCGGGTATGATAAAGTTTATAATATAATAAAGAATACTAAAAATGATTCAATAATGTAATCAAATCCAAAAACACTGAAAAAGGGACACTTTTTGGTTGCTATGGGCAATCTCCAAATTCCAGGCAGAAAAAACAGTATTTATAATATAAAAGTGCATGCAGGGCATTGCACAGACCACTAGGGACAAAGGGTGTGTGTATTTTTTAATACAGCACTGTAATCTGTAAGATTACAGTGCTGTATGTGTTTTGTGTATTTTTACTTTTTTGAATTTGCCGCCGTTCTCCGCTCCCGTGCGCCGTAACGTCGCAGGAAACGGAGCTCGGTGGCATTCGGCACTGTGAATCGAGCGGAGGACAGCTCGATCACACAGCGCGGAGGACATCGCTGGATCCAGGGGACAAGGTAAGTAAGTCTCCCTGTGTCCTCCCCTGCATCCAGCGAAGCGATCCCGAGTCTGGCTCGGGGTTACCGCTTCTATCAGTAAATTCCTAACCCGAGCCAGACTCGGGATTACCGCTAGGGGGGTTAATCTCTTTTTCTATCGTCTGTCGATGTAGAGGGTTAGCTGATGTAGAGTCGTTTATGCACCAAGTGGTATCATGTGATCTGGGTATTATAGAAGCAATAGTTGTGAATACGGCACAATGGTCAGACCATGTGAACGGGATAATATTAGATGATAGAATTTCAGGTAGCATACTAGAAGGGACCAGAATATGATCAATACGGGAGAAAGATTTATGTGGGTAGGAGTAATAGGTAAAACGTCTACTAGTCAGATTGGATTCACGCCATGTATCAACCAGATTATGTTTGGCAAGTAAATGTTGAAGATTAAGCTTATTAGAGCCAGTGATAGGGGCTGGGGGAGACTTATCTAGAAAAGGAAATACCATCGTATTCGAGTCACCACATAGGACTACAGTACCAAATTTATGTGTCTAAACCACTTGAAAAAGATGGGATAAAAAAGATTCTGTTTTTTTATTTGGAGCATAATATGAAACAATTGTAATAGCTATATCTGCTATATATCCAGTAAGGAGTATATATCTACCTTCGGGATCATTTAGTTGTGTTAAGAGGGTGAATGGCAAGGAACGGTGAAATCCAATAAGAGTTGCATTGTTTAACTGTGTTAGAAGCGGTAAAAAATTGCGGTTATGAGGAGGAAAGAAATTTAGGGGCAGCTTTGTCAATAAAATGGGTTTCCTGCAAACAGATTATATGTGCCTTCTTGGCCGAGAAAGATCTCATTGCTTTTGTTCCTTTGTGCGACATACATATCTGGTTTCCAGATGTGTGAATTTGAGAGAGAAAGGAAACCCCCAATGATAAGTGATCTGGTGCTGTTGAAGTATTTGTAGCTGTGGTTTAAGAGCTCGCCTTTTAGCCACTGTAATAGGAGATAAATCTGAGAAGAGTTGGTATACTTGTCCTTGGAACATTAGGGAACCCTTTTCTCTTGCTGCTGCCAACAATTGTTCTTTTGTACGAAAATAGTGCATTTTGGCAATTATGTCCCTGGGAGGGCCGGTTTACGTGGCACTAATGCTCTATGCACTCTGTCCATTTCTAATCTCTTCACAGGGATACCAGGGTGCAATTCCTAAAATAAAGCAATCATAGTGGCATTCACATCCATGACAGTCTCTGGAATTCCCCTGATCCTCAAGTTGGCCCTTCCGTCCCTATTCTCCTGGTCCTCTAAACGTGACTGAAATATGACATTTTCTTCTTTGAGACTATTAAATTCAGAAATGTAGTGCTGAGTTTGACTTTCAATATCATCTACTCGTATCTCTAATTCCGCTGTTCTCAGACCCAGCTCTCTAATTTCTCTTGTCAGTTTGTCAGTAATATGGTCTGATGTCTGTTTCAAAGTCTTCTGTAAAACATGCTCAACATTTTTAAATATGACAGATTGAAACTCTGATTCTAATACCGAAGCACCACAATCAGAGTCAGAGTCCTCAGTATTTTCTGTGGTGTTTATATTGGATTTAGGAAGTTTAGCCTGCTGTGAAGAATGAGGCTGTGAGGAGACTGCCGCAGCCATCTTGTTTTGTGTAGAATTAGGGACTTCTGCGACCTGTAGTCCTCCGGCGCATTCGTCACAGGAGCGGAGCTCTAAGCCGGCATTACCGTCCTCCTAGGCATCCGCACATGCGCCCCGCATTCATACTGTTTCTAATACACTTCAGCAGGTGGTGTATTAATATATATATATATATATATATATATATATATATATATATATATATATATATATATATATATATATTCATCTCTACTCTGCTACTGATCACCTCTATGACAAAAATTCCCTAGACAAGCTTGCCCTCCTCACTATACGCAGAATTAGGCCCCCGACTGCTACAACCCTGGCAAACAGACGACACCAGAAGTCTTAGAAAACGTAGCCGCGTTCTTGAGCGTCTGAGGCATAAGACTAAGTTTCAGGACAATATTCACACAACTTCACACAATATTAATCTGCCCTCCTAAAATACTATTCCTGCCTTCACATTTCACACCCTGTCCTTCACTGACTTCACTCACCAACTCACTCACTGTCCAGGAGATCGCCAATCATTCAAAACTAAGATTGATACAATTCATGAGGAGATCTCCAATGCACAAAAACCTCCCCCCTGCAACACCCAATGTCCACAGATACAATCATTATTTCCCTCATTCAACCCTGCTACTATTAATGAGGTTCCTAAACTTATCTAACACTCATCTAACCACCTGCCCCCCGGATCCTGCTCCCTGCTTCCTCGCAAATGCTACACTCACCCTCTGACTCAATTTTACACTCTCTAACTCACATTTTCAACCTCTCCCTCTCTTATGGCATCTTCCCAAACTCTCTAAAACATGTGCTACTTACTCCCATACTTAAAAAGCCCTCACTGGACCCCACCAATCTTAACAACCTACGACCCATCTCCTTACTCGACTTCTCCTCCAAACTTCATGGAAAGACTGGTCTACAACTGACTAAGCAACCATCTGACTGTGAATAAACTTCTTGATCCCCTTGAGTCTGGATTTCACCCTCAACACTCCACCCTCTACACTCCATGGAAACTGCTCTACTTAAACTCTCAAGTGACCTACTAACGGCTCAAACCAGTGGACACTATTCTGTACTAGTTCTCCTGGATTTCTCTGCTGCCTTTGACACAGTGGATCACCCATTCCTCCTCAATAAACTCCACTCCTTTGGTCTCCGTGACTGTACTCTTCGCTGGTTCTCATCCTACCTACCCCACCGTTTGTTCAGTGTCATTTACAAATCTACTTCCTCCTCTCCTCTTCATTTCTCTGTTGGGGTCCCCCAAGGTTCTGTTCTTGGACCTCTTCTTTTCTCTATGTATACCACATCGTTGGGTCAGTTGATTGCCTCCCACGGCTTTAAATATCATCTCTACCCTGATGACACCCAAATCTATCTCTCCACCCCCAGCTCTCTCCACCTGTTTCCTCACACAATACCAACTTACTAGCAGACATATCAGCCTGGATGTCACATTACTTCCTCAAACTCAACCTATCCAAAACCGAGCTCATGATATTTCCTCCCTCAGGTGCCACTTCCCCTGATTTCTCTGTCAATATTAATGGCTCAACTATCAACTTTTCCCTCCATGCCAAGGTCCTAGGTGTAATCCTGGACTCTAAACTAACCTTTCGGCCCTACATCCTATCGCTATCCAAAATTTGCCTCCTATACCTCTGCAACATCTCCAAGATACGCCCCTTCCTAACCAATGTCACCACAAAGCTTCTAATCCACTCCCTGGTCATCTCCCTCCTCGACTACTGCAACTCCCTCCTCATTGGCTTAACTCTAAATAGACTATCTCCACTTCAGTCCATCATGAACGCTGCTGCCAGGCTCATCCACCTCACAAGATGCTCAGTGTCTGCTATACCCCTCTCCCAATCCCTCCATTGGCTGCCACTCAGCCACCAAATTAAATTCAAGATACTAACTATAACTTAGAAAGCCATCCACAACCTGGCCCCTAGCTACATCACTAACCTAGTCTCAAAATACCAACCTAATCGTTCTCTTTGCTCCTCCCAAGACCTCCTGCTCTCAAACTCCCTTGTCACCTCATCCCATGCTCGCCTTTAGGACTTCTCCAGAGCCTCTCCCATCCTCTGGAATGCTCTACCCACATCTCTCCAATATTCTTCTACTTTATCCACTTTCAGACGATCCCTGAAAACTCATCTCTTCAGAGAAGCCTATCTGGCACCCAGCTAACAACTGTACATTTATCTTCTCAATCAGCACATCTCTCACAGTTATTACCTCTTGTGTCTCTTGGCCTTCCCTCTTAGATTGTAAGCTCTAAGGTGCAGGGCCCTCTGTTTCCTATTGTATTGTATTTGTACTGTCTACCCTCAAGTTGTAAAACGCTATGTAAACTGTTGGGGCTATATAAATCCTGTATAATAATACTAATAATAATAATAATAATATATACTCTGCATTCAGTGTAGCCTTTATATACAGTGCATTCAGTGGTGTATGGCTTCTAAACAAAAAATACATCATGTCCGGAAGGTCACCAAGGAGAGGCAGAGATTCTCACAGGCCACTAAAAGAGGGCAAACAGCCTCTGTGTTTACAGTCAACAGTGGTGGTCGTGGACATGGTGCATCCTCTGCAGGTGGCCGTGGGGCAGGCTTGTCCTTTTTTTCTGCTGCTGGCCATGTTATTGAGCCACAACATGCAGAAGAGTTGGTGGAGTGGATAATGAAGCCTTCCTCATCCTCCTCATCCTCTGTCACCCAGGCTCAGAGTAGTTTGCCTTCCAATGCAGCTGTCAAAGCTGGCTCCTTGTCCACAGTCACTCCTTCCATAGCCCCACCATCATGCATGGAGGAGTCTCCAGAATTATTCGACCACAGTTTTTCGACCACAATGTTTTACGATGAAAAAGTCCGCTGGAGCCCACACACTATCGAATTATCTGGCGTACTGTGGTCCGTTGGACTAAGTCCGCCGGACAATTCGATCGTGTGTAGGTGGCATTACTGAACTGTAAAGATCACGACTTAGTCCTGTGTAAAACTCGACAAAAAGGTGTGATACAATATTAAAATGTTAAAATTTCAATATTCCCAGATTTTTCCCAAGAGATACAAAAGCAGCGTGCTGGCTTTAATGAAATCAAGCAGATAGAGGGAGGGTTTTGTTTTTCACCACAGCTGAACAGGCCCATGAATGGCTACAGATTAATAAAAGGACACCTCCCAAAGATTAAGAAATTTCGGGTAGTGGAAATCCATATTGAAATATATTTTTGAATTATCTCCCTTTTTGATTGAACCCCCCCCTCCCCCTTTTTTAAAATGTTTTACATTTTTTTTTGTTTGTTTGGGGCTTATTTTGAAGGCACGTCTATTATATAAAACATGTTTTTCTGCAGTGATTAAATTTTTTAAGTATATACAAATATAAAGAAAAGGGAAACAAATATATATATTTTTTTTAATGCAAATTACTGTCACAATGAAAACACTTTACATTTTTTATATGTAACCCCTCCTTTTTTGTGTGGTATATTAATTGGATAGAAATGGTTGTATGGTACTGCGTTGATTAGTTGGGAGTATATAAATTAATATAGTATATTGATTTACAAATCTGCACTTTATTGGACACATGTCAGTTATATATAGGACAGCTTGGGTAATTTTTGTACCTCTGCACTTTATTAATCTAGATGGTAGATATGCGTTTATCTATGGAATATTATACACTTTACCATTTGTTCTTATGGGAATCTATAATCCACCGCATATGCAGGTAGTGAAGGATGCAGTGCTTTTTATGGCTCAATACCCTGATGCATACGTGATATGTATGGGGGACTACAATATGATACTGGACTCAACTTTAAATAGATATGCAATCCTATAACGGGCGAGTAGAGAGTATACATTAAAAAGTCTTCTTGGTGAGGTAGGATGGTCTGACTTGTGGAGAGTTGGGAACCCACAGACTAGGATCTATTTGTGGGCAGCCCCAGGTGAAGGGTGTCTATCTTGAATTGGCATGGTATGTGGGAGTGCATTTGATTGCTTATCTCCCCCAGGGTATTTCTGATCACTCCCCACTAATGTTTGAGTTAAGTATCGATGCTAGGGAGAGCCAAACAATCTGGAAAGTGCACCCATATTGGCTATTTCATATTGGGACTCATGATCGTATTCCAGAGCAGATAAATGTTTTTTTTTTGAGGCACATGAGAACTATGCAATGGATGGTACGGTATGGGATGCATTTAAGGCATATCTGCGGGAGACACTGAAGTCAACCATATCCCATATCAAATGATCCAGTAGGCAAGGAGAGGAGGAAATAGCTAAATGATATGTACAAGCAGAAGATGAATTTGTATCTAATCCCTCAAGTGAAAATCAGGAAAGGTGGGAAAGTCTCCTTAGGTTATATAAGGGACAAATAGAAATAAAGGCTAAACGTTAAAAAAAATGTATGGGGCAAATATTTTTTGAACAAGGGCACCAGTCTTGCAGATTATTGGCATTTATTGCCAAACAGCAAACAACAACCTCGGCTATCTCTAAGATACGAAATGAACAAGGGATTCTGGCCAGTACAATAGAAGAAATCATGCAATACTTTTATGAGTTTTATGTTAAGATGTACGCAACTTCATTAACATGCACCGAGGAGGATATAGAGAGGTATCTGGAGGAGGTAGTGTACCCGGAAATAACAAGTGAAAATGCAAAATTTATAGGAAGGGAGATCATGGAGGAAGAAGTAAGTCTCATTGTTAGCTACTGGCAAATCCCCAGGACCAGATGGGATACCCCTGGAAGTGTACAGTCAATATACAGATAAGATAGCCCCAATTTTAACTAGGGTATATAGAGAGGCCCTTGTTAGGTGAGAACTCCCATATTCAATGTATGAGGAAACTGTAATATTAATCTTAAAACCAGACAAGGACCCACATGAATGCACCTCTTACAGGCCAATATCCTTGTTAAACTGTGATTACAAAATCCTTGCCAGGACTAGAAGATTAAACACTGTAATAACATCTATAACCCATACAGAGCAGACAGGGTTTATACCTGGTAACTCAACATCAATAAATATTCATAGAGAGCAACTAGCAGCACAAATGAGGAAATATATTCCAGAGTCAGGGACTCTGACTTCTCTTGATACAGCCAAAGCCTTTGACTCTGTAGAATGGAGATTTTTGCAGGCAACACTGGGGAAGTTTGGGTTTGGCAATGAATTTAAACAATGGGTTAAAATATTATATGCAAACCCGAGATCAAAATTATTGATTAATGGAATACTGACTCCATAAATAAATCTATTCAGGGGCATGAGGCAGGGGTGTCCACTATCTCCCCTTTTATTTGACATTACAATTGAGTCCCTGGCCCTACGGTTTTGGCAGAATGAAGAATACCAGGGAACAGAGTTGGGGGATAGTATAAAACAGATTGGTCTTTATGTGGACGATATTATACTATATATGCAGTATACACAGAACACTCTAACGAAAGCTATGAGTATAATAGACACATTTGGCCAGTATTCAGGGCTTAAGATTAATTGGCAGAAGTCTTTCCTTATGCCACTGCATCAAGAACTAGAAATGGAGGAAAGGATAGATAAACCACTTAGAATAGTGGACTCCTTTAAGTATCTAGGAATCTATATAACAAGGCAACCTTGGGATGCACTGCTAGTGAATATAAATCCATTGATAGAGTATATTAAATCTAAGCTGAAAAACTGGAGTAACCTACCACTTTCTGTGGTGGGTAGAATAAATTTAATTAAAATGACTTTACTGCTAAAGTGTTTATATATTTTTTCACATTCCCCAGTGGTAGTTCCTAAAGATCTTTAACCACTTGCCGACCAGCGCACGACGATGTACGTCGACAGAATGGCACGGGCAGGCAAATGGGCGTACATGTACATCCCTTTAAATTTTCCGCCCTGCCATCGGGAGCGCGCCGGCTGGTAGGGACCCCCGTGAGTCCGGTCGCGGGACCCGCGGACTCGATCGCCGCGGGCATCCCCGCGATCGTCTCACGGAGCGGCCGAATGGAGAAGTGCCGTTGTAAACAACATTTCTCCATTCTACCTAGCAACTAGTGACGCTGATCTCTGCTCCATGTGATTGGAGCAGAGATCAGTGTTCACTAAATGAAAGCCCAACCCCCCCACAGTTAGTAACACGCCCCTAGGAACACTTAACCCCTACACTGCCACCCATTGGTTAACCCCTTCACTGCCAGTGTCATTTACACAGGAATCACTGCATTTATATAGCAGTGATTACTGTATAAATGACAATGGTCCCAAAAATGTGTCAAAAATGTCCGATGGGTCCCCCACAATGCCGCAGTCACAATAAAAATCGCTGATCACCGCCATTACTAGTAAAAAAATAATAATAAAAAATTATTAATAAAAATGCTATAAAACTATCCCTATTTTGTAAACGCTATAACTTTTGCGCAAACCAATCAATAATCGCTTATTGCGATTTTTTTTACCAAAAATATGTAGAAGAATACGTATCGGCCAAAACTGAGGGAAAAAAATGTTTTTTTATATATTTTTGGGGGATATTTATTATAACAAAAAGTAAAAAATAATGCGTTTTTTTCAAAATTGTCGCTCTATTTTTGTTTATAGCGCAAAAAATAAAAACCGCAGGGGTGATCAAATACCACCAAAAGAAAGCTCTATTTCTGGGAAAAAAGGACATCAATTTTGTTTGGGAGCCACGTCGCACGACCGCGCAATTGTCAGTTAAAGCGACGCAGTGCCGAATCACAAAAAGTGGTCTGGTCTTTGACCAGCAAATTGGTCCGGTCTGAAAGTGGCTAAAAACTTCAACTCTCAATTCACTAAATTTATATGGGCCAAAGGCAGATGTAAAGTAAAACTTACAACACTACAGCACCCAAAAACAGAGGCAGGATTGGCTCTGCCAGATATGTATCTGTACTATCTGGCGGGACAATTAAGACATTTGTGTAACTGGCTTATATAAGAACAAAGTCAGGGGGTGGAGAAACACCTGTTAAAGATAATTCAGGCAGAGAATTTATTGATAGGATTGGAAGTAAGATGTACACCACTACCAAGGGTTAGGATCCCAATGCTCTCATTGATTCGATCGGTATGGCGAGAGGCAAAAAAATTAACAAGATTCAAAGATATCCCATCCGAACTACCCATGTGGAATAATCTGTTATTTGAAGAATTAAGCGTACTACAAGATAATAAATTCTGGATGAAAAAAGGTATAGTGGAGCTGGAACAAGTTTATCAAAGTGGGAGCATATGCTCATTTCATTTTTTAAAAACATAATATACCCTAACAGATAAGAATTTCTATAGATTTTTACAGCTAAGGCATGCGCTAGATGCTCAATTCGGTAGTAAAAGTATTATTATATCAAAATTCCCCCTAATTTGAATATTAAGAACCCAGGGACCAAGGGGATTAGTATCAAAATGATATACATATTTAATGCAGGTAAAGACACAGGATGCAGGGCGAATGTATCCCATTTACTCCAGAGGTCTGCTTGTTGGGACTGATGGAGAGCCAGAGGATGACTGGACATGTCAAGATCTGTCTACAAAGAAATGTTATTCATGGCACGCAAGCAAATTGTCCTCAGGTGGATGCAACAAATATCTCCCTCAGGGGATCAATGGCTTAAAGCAATAAATCAAATACTCCATTATGAGAAATCAATGTACGAGCATAGAGGAACACCTCAGAAATAATAATAATAATAATAAACTCATTATTAACTCTTAGTGGTAATGAATAATGTATAAGAGGGCCATAGACAAAATGATTCCTTGATTTATGTAACCCAGGAAAAGTGGAGGAAGTGGAGGTGGCAGCCAGGGTAAGTGGGTATTTTAACTCTTGTTCCTTGGGGGGGGGGGGGGAGTGGGGGGAAAGGGAAGGGGGAGGAGGACGTTTTTGCTTCTTTTCGTTCCTTTTGTTCCCTCCAGTCTCAATCCTTTTTAAAAAAAACTTGTTGTTAGTTTTTGGTGTTGTTTTTCAGGGTGAAATGAAACATATAGTGATTTATTCTTGGTTTTTGGTGTGCTTTTATTAATATGAAAGAAACAAAGGAATTGATAATGATGAAATGTGATATTGTTATTGTTTATAAATGCAGATATATGAAATAAAAAGTATTAGAAAAAACAAAAAACAAAAAAAAAACATGTATTATAAATATGCAGGCATCCATCTATTACCTGCACCTGTGGTCTCAGATACTGACCTGTTGTCAACACCATTTCTACCACTTCACCCAGCACTTTCTGAAACTCTGCATCCATATGTTTATGGTGTGTGGTGAGTTCCCTTTCTTCATTTGGCGTGTGTTACTGGTGTCCTCAGATGTCAAGATTCTTTTCTCCCCTATGTGAATACAAAAAAGGTATACTTAGCAGACAGATATGTTAGGCTAGAAATAGTAATATGAAACATTGCTTGGAAGTGTCGTCCAATTGTCTGTTTTGGCTGAGTTCCAAGCTGAAGACATGATTTTTTTCACTTTCAAAAGCTGGAATACTTACCTATTTTGTGAAAGTTTCACACATAGATAGACCCCTAGTATCCACTGGAGCACCTGCGTGGAACACCATAACAAGGTTGTTATGGTGTCCAAAATTAGTGCTCCTGCGTCCAGATGTGTAAACAGCTGCTGACTGTCCTCTCCTGACACTGAATAAAGTTGTCATTTCATTATAGTTTCAAACACATCTAGACAACAATGTAATAAACTTATTTTAATCAAAATAGGCATGAGCAAATGTAGTTAACCAGCATTTGCCAAAAACATTGTATTAGTGGTCAAACGAACAATGTTTAATATGAACGATTCCTGTTTCCACGAACTTCAAACTTGGCATTTTAAATTATACAACAGTAAAGAAAAGCACATGGACCAGCATGAAAGTAATAATAATAATAGGAAAACACAACAAATACTTTTTTTTAAAGCACTTTCCTGATCTTTCTATACTGATCTTGCTCCCTCAATTTCAGGTCTAACCAGCAATTCCTCAATTGCTCCTTGGATCGTCGTACCCCAAAATTCATGTGCAGACTTCTGACAACTTTAGCCATGAATTTGGCCTTTCTCACATTAGGGTTTCTGTATGGCCCATGATTCCCATCATAGTCTGTCCCATTTCAGATGTTCGCCCTCTCCACCATCTCTTCAAAGGACATATTTGAGGCCTTATATCTCCTCCTGGATCTGGAACTGCCTTGCTCCGGGCTTTCCTTGTTGCTGCTCTCAGCACACACCTGCTGAGTCTCCGCCATGTGCTATCCCACTGCCCCGACTGCCCCATCGGGGAATACACTAGAAAGAAGGACATGGGTGAAGTTTGACGCATGTGCAGTGTATATAAAGCATAACACACGGGTGATGCAACGGATGGACGTAGGGTCTGTGAGTGGGGGATGGAGGATCGTTATCACTGATCATTCAAACAGAGGTACAATTGTAACTTGGGGCATTAGTGGTTAGTGGCCTATACTGCTTATAGATTGAGGTTTATTATTGGAACAAGATTAGGAGAGTTTAGCCTGACATTAGGGTTTGTCTTGTGTTTTTTTGCAGATAAAATGGTTGTTAAATTTGCAGCCCCAGATTTTCTACAGGCTGTAAAGTGCAGTATTGAAAAGTGCAGTATTGAACTTAAGAGGGCCTCCACGTCTGTGGCTAAAATGGAGCCACCAGACACATGAATGCCCTTGATTATTTGTATAAGGTGAATTGTATCACAAACATATGAGGTAGGCAAGGACAAAAGGCCTAAGGTGTTCGTCCACCACTCTGAAATGTTCTCTGTATTTGCACCATCACCTGATATGATGGGCCTACCGGGGGAGGTCCAATTAGTTTTTATGGATTTTTGGGAGCAAGTAAAAAGTAGCTTCTAGGAAAGGAAGTACAAAGTTCCATAATTGTTTGGAAATTACATTATTATAAAATGCATTGTCAACCAACAAGTAGAACTCCTCATTGAAGGTATCAATGATTGCTGTCCTTACTGGTCATGGTCAATACCAATCAGTACGGCTCAAACTTTTGGTACACATCTGTACATATTTTTCATTGTCCATAAGGATAATATTGTCTCCTTTATTTGAAGGCATGATGGTTATATTATGGTTATTGGACAGGCTTTTCAAGGCTGTCCTTTTGCTTGCTGTAAGATTCCCTGAGTGATTAGACAAAGACTCCAAGGCTTTAATATCCTGACAGGTTCATTTCAGAAAGGTAGCTATTCCATGATTGAAAAAGTTCTGAGAAGTTTTCCCAACACATGAGATACACTTGTGATGGGGAGGAGAGCTCAACATGCAGCTTATCTAATTAGAACACAGCTCTGAGTGTTCCTTCCTTCCTGTGTTCAGTGTGTGGAGGGGGTGTGTCTCTTTCCTCCAGTCAGATCTCACATAATGGATCTCTAACTACAGCTATCCACCCCTCCTCTGTACTCCTCACAGATGCAGAAGGATTATTATCACAATTCTGCTGAGTCTTTGAAGGGATGTAGACAAGAGAAGACTGCAGATAAACAAATAAAACTTATGTAGGGGGATTTGTTTTATCTCTGTGTATCACCTGAGGCCAGTCACTTCACTGAGTATATATACAACCACTTTAAGTTACCTTCACCAAAAGGGGAATGCAGTTGGACCTAGCTGTAACTGTAACTTTATAGGTCTGTATATTTAAACTCCTGATATATGACAATATATGAAAACAGCATACATTCTCAAAAAAGTTATACCTTTTATCATTAAAAGCAGTGATTTTGCTTAGGTTAGCACATGGCATGATCACAGCTGGCTGGACCAAATGGGAACATGATGATTTTCTGTTCAAAACTATAGAAGGAGTCAAAATCTATCAAGTTCAACAAAGGTAAACTCCAGTACATTATGAAATACATGAAATACAAAGGACACATCATAATTTCAGAGGCTGCAAAGTCTGATGATAACATTATTGCAGCAATTTGAAACACTACAGGAAAAAAAGGGTAAAAGGCACATACTGTATTAGGCATGACAAGGTATTTAGAGCTATATATTCATGAAGCATCTCTCACTGCATTTTTGAGAATACTACTTGTAAGGGACATTCAATAGCAATGAAGAACACAGCAGGAGAAATGTCTGAAAAACACCTGTTTTAAACGTGTATAATACATTAAAATGCAACCAAATGCATCAAATGCATCCAAATGCCATTGACCCAGGGCTTTTTTTCTTCTTAGTGACGACTGAAAAGGCATTTTCCCCCATTGACAGCTGACACCAGGGCTTCTACTGATCACTGACAAGGCCGTTTTTTACTCTTACTGACCAATGACACCAGGGCATTTTTGTCCCTACTGACCATTGACGACTCAACCCCCCCCCCCCCCCCCCCCCCCCAACCACTAATGAGGCATTTTTTGCTCCTACTGAATATTGATTTCAAGACATTTTTTCCTCCTACTGACCAGTGAAGCCAGGGCCTTTCTTTTTATTTTACTGACCACAAATAAAGCATTTTTCCTTCTATTGATCACTGCCTTCAAGGTATTTTCCCTACTTACCACTGAAGCTAGGAAATTTTCTCATTCTATTAACTACCAATGAGACATTTTTCCCTTACTGACTAGACCACTTATAAGGCAATTTGTACTCTTAGCCCTTGTACACACGGTCAGACATTCCGACAACAAAATCCGTCTGATTTTTTCCAACGGATTTTGTCCGAAACTGGTGTTGCATACTCACGGTCGGACAAAGTTGTTGGAAAATCCGATCGTTCAGAAAGTGATGATGTTCGTTCATTACGACGGGACTACGTTCAGGCTAGTAGCCAATAGCTTTGGTCTCATAATTTGATCTGAGCATGCATGGCACTTTGTCCGATCGGAATTCTCTACAAACTATTGGAAAAAGTCCGATCGGATCATGTTGTCGGAAAATTTTATATCCAGCTCTCAAACTTTGTTGGTCGGACATTCCGACGGAAAAAGTCCGATGGAGCCCACACACGGTCGGATTATCCAACTTGTATACAAGGGCTTACTGATCACTTATACCAGGTATTTTTTTCTACTGATACCAGAACATTCCCCCCCCCCCCCCTTTTGACCACTGATGGGACATTTTTTCTCCTACTGACCACTGAAGCTAGGGCATTTCTTTTCCTACTGACCACTGGTAAGGCATTTTTTCCCTTTACTGACCAGATCATTGACGAGGCAATTTTTCCTTATAATGACCACTGACAAGTAATTTTTTCTTCCAATTGACAACTAATGCCATTGCATTATTTCCTACCACTAATAATAAGGAATTTCCCTTCCTACTGTTCACTGACAGAGTATTTTTTCGCCTACTGGCCAATGATGGGATATCCCCCACTGACCACTGGTGCCAGGGAATTTTTCCTTCATTGATCACAGCCAAGGAATTTTTCCTCCTTCTGACCACTGACACCAAGACATTATGCCCCCTACTGACCACTGACTAGACATTTTCCAAACTACTGATCAGACTACTGACTAGGCTAATTTTTCTTTTACTTTGACTGCTGACACGGCATATTTTTATGTCAACTAACTGCTAACACCGGGTAATTATTTTCCTCCTGTTGACCACTGAAGGGCACTTTTGACTACTATTGACAACATCAGGACATTTTGCCCTACTGAGCAAGACACAGAGGGTATTTATTTCCTCCTACTGCTCACTGACCACTGACAATGGGGCATTTTTTTCTCCTACAGAGGCAGTTTTCCTTTCTTGATGCACTGACTGACACTGACTGACAGGCTTTTTCCCACCTTTTGATCATTAACAGAAGGCATTTGTTCCTCCTACTGACCACTGACACTGGAGCATATTTTCCTCCGACTGCCTTACCTCTTTAAATAATTGAACTATGGCTGCTGGGCTCTGCATCATGAACACATGTTGTTGGGGGGGAGGGAGGGGCACAATAAAAATTTGGCTATGGGGCCCTATGATTTCTAGTTACATCGCTGTATGGTGGACATGTGTAGGTTTCCCCTGCCTTGCACAATGCAGTATGGGTTCCTAATTGGACAGCTGGCAGACCAAAGCATTGTCACATGGGCTGTAGGGTTTGTGTCTAGACACAAATACAGACTAACTATTTGCTTAAGGTTGTATGGGAGTTCCTGCAGTAAGTCCAGGGCTGTCTTTAATATTGATTGGACCCAGGGCAAAAAAAATTCTTGGGCCCCCTCCATGCAGTTTTGCTCTCCACCTGCTCTGAGACATACAATTAATAGCAGCTAGACTCAAAATCAGTTTACTGAATCAGATCAGGCAGCAATTGCGATTGGTTGCCAGAGGTTACAGTGTACCGCTCACTGATTAGTTGCTAGGGGTTACAGCACATGATTTCTGCTTGTTGATTGGTTGCTAGAGATTACTGTACATCAATACTGCTCCCTGATTGGTTGCTAGAGGTTACTGCACATCATTACTGCTTACTGATTGGTTGCTAGAGGTTACAGCACATCATCTCCTCACTGCCTGCACACCATGGGCTGGGGAGGAGAGGGGACCCATTAAAAGACAGAAAACTCCTAGGGGATCCTAGGACTCCTGGGATCCGTGGCAGTGCTGGGATGGTGTTATCAATGGCAATGCTGATTTTTTTTTTTACTGACTAAAAATATAAAGAGGAGTTTCAACACTGGTCACCAATGTAATAGGGGTTTACACTGACCACTAATTTAATAGAAGCATTCACAGTAACCTCCAATGTAAAGAAGGATTTACACTGACCACCAATACACTGACCACCAATGTAAGGGGGACATTCACACTGGCCACTAGTGTGAATGAAAGGATTCTACACCAAGCCCCAATGTAATGAGAAGATTTACACTGACCACCAATGTAACTAAGACATTTAGCCTGTGTTCACATTTGTGTGTGTGTTGGGAACGCATGCAATATCGCTTTCCTGACACCAGAGAAATGTGCTGCCCTTTAGCAGATACACAGCAGTGCACTTAATTGTTAATGACACCCTCACACAACTGACATGTGCCTTGGCACCATATAATTTTGAAAAATGGTTTGGGACATTCTTCAACATTTGTAGCGCATAGAGCAGCCCATTGAAATGAATGGGCTGCCCTACACATGACTTATATCTTTATCCACCCTGTCAGTACACCTTTTCATCCTAAAACCCATATAACCTCTGCACCCCAAACCTCCCTCATCCTCTTCACTCCAATACCCCTCCCCTTTAACTCTACCTGACTCATCTTTTAACCCATCTTCCTTACCTCCATACATTTCCTCCTTGCTCACCTGTGCAGCCAAATTGTAATTCCTTCTCTCCTTCTGCACACTCCACACTACCCTCCCCCCACTAATTTGCTTAGATTTGCAGAACAGGCTGATGTTAGGCTTAATGGCCACAGTTGTAGGCAGGACTTTCAAGCATGCCCATTTATCATTAGTAACAGAAATTCACACTGACTTATCAGGACACAGCACAGGACTAAAACCTCAAGTGACAAGGGAATTTAAACTGGGATAGTTGGCAAGTATGAGGCAGCTGCTTTGGGCCCCACAACAATGACAGGGCCCAGGGCAGCTGCCCCCTTTGCCCTGCCTTAATCACATGCCGACCAGCCATAGCCGAAAGACGGCTACAGCGCGGTCGGCTTATTCTGGGTGGACATCCGTGGGACGTCCTCATAGAATCTTGCTCCCGCGTGCCCCCTGGGGCACGCACCAGGGAACATCTGTAAACAGCTGATAGAGGCCGTTTACTATGTGATCGTTCCGTCAAATGACAGAGCGATCACTTGTAAACAAACCGGCGTCATGTCATGACGCTGGTTCCTCCCTCCCCTCTCTGTACCAATCGAAGGGGAGAGATGGCAGCAGAGCTGTGGACTGGATGTATAGTGCTCACAGCGCTGTTCAGGGACAATACTCTGCATCACTGTGCAATAATCTGCCAATAATGTGCAATACTCTGCCAATACTGTGCATTACTCTGCAACACTAAGCAATACTCTGAAACACTGTGCAATACTCTGTGCCAATACTCTGAAACACTGTGCAACACTCTGCCAATACTGTGCACTTGGTTACAGAATGTTCACTTGAATTTTTTTTGAACTATTGCCATCATTACGGTTATTGCTCCTCAATAATTGTATTTGATTGAAGATCAATCTAATTTACTTTGGAACTGCACATCTTCATTAGAGCACTATTTGTTATTGTGTTCATTTCTTATATTTACCTTTTGTCACATATTCACTGCATCACTTTTGTGCGATTATTTTTTTGATTGCATTTTTTTTGTTATTTAATCACGATTTATTTCATTGTTGATTATATTTATGCACATGTGTTTATAATTTTCACGTTGTGCAGTTTTGGTTATCATAGCACACTGCTATCTAACAGTGTGTAGTTTCTGTAGCGCCACAAGGTGTTTTTTGCATTGTAAGTGGTAGGTTTGCTTTTTTCACCTTCTGAGAGATATATTTAATTTTTTAAGTGGCAGCTGGGGGGAGGGGGAGTTTGAGCGCTGGGATGATATACTAATCGGGAGGTCATTGATAGTGTATCTTGAGTTTTTTCTAATTACTGTTTAATCACTAGCAGCTGGGGATCATTTTCGCTTTGTTTTTTTGTTGTGAGTTAGATTGAGGGCTTCAGAATGGAGGCCATCAATTATCTTGCATCACGACAAATCAACCCTAATAACATCTTTTCTAATAATCATGAAATGATGGAGGAGGAGGAAGACATTTCAGGACTCCTTAAGAATCTAGATCATCTGTTGGAGAAACAGGTGAAAACGTGGTGGGATGTACTCACCTTTGAGCAATATTTAAAGGAGGGTCTGATCTTTAGGAGCCTGAGGTGGGATGTTCCTCCACAGGATGGTCTAGACGATCAATCATTTATGGAGGAATGGCTGGGCTTTTTTAATAAAATGGGAATTGAATTGCAGGCTTTAGTATTAAAAAGAAAGGGGATTAAATTAATGAAGTTAAAGGAACAGATTGAACTAATAAGGATAAAATTAGAACCCCTAAGTGAAACTAGTCAGGTGAGAGATTTTAATATTATGATGAAGAAGAAACTTGAAAAGTGGGATAAGGACACACAAAAGAAAAAGGTTAAAACATACAATAGGGATCTGGCGGATTTTAAGAATAATAAAATCTACACATGGCAGTCTAATGGTTCAGTTGAGAGAAATGATCAAGGGAATCTTGAGACTATGAATAGGGTGGATGAGGACTCTAAACAGAGCGTTAAAACTAAAGGGGGAAAGGGCAAGACTGGTACTAAAACCAGTAACAAAACACCTCTACCTCAAAGTGTCAAACCTAGAGATGGGGTTACCCACCTAAGGGGACCAATATCTCAAGGTGGATACTCTTCACCTAGGAGAGCACAGATTGAAAGAGAAGGAGTTTTTCCCCCAGTACAATATGACTTACAACAACCTTATCCGCAGATGATGGGGTACTCACACTCAACATCTTATCCATCTTTCAGAGATCAAAGATGGCCACAAGATATACTAGATAATAATAGAGGCTTTTCGCTACCTATGTACAACAGGTTTACACCATTAGGGCATGAGGATGCGGAAAGGAGGTACAATGACAATATGTACCCACCCTACCATCCTCCTCCTCCACCTTTTCTAAATCAGAGGGGGAGAGGAGGACGTGGAGGGGGGACCCCAAGAGGTCGAGGTATAGGGACACATATGGGACAGAGGAATATACCCCCGCAGTACAGCGGGTCAATGGGCAAAAACGGAGAGGATGTCGTGCGGGAAAACGAAAGCAATGCAAACAATCCAAGGAAAAGGATGAGGGACATGTAGATGGAGGGGTGTTTAATTTAAGTAAGGTACAATTAGAAACCAAAGAATTAAACATTCTAAAGACGGGCCTGAAGTGTGCACCGAGAAGAATGTTGAATAAATTTGATGTTTATATGGACGTTCAGAAGTATGTGCGCACTTTAAATGTCAAAAAACATTTTCTCATGCACCCTTCTAAGGGTTGCTCTATTACGAGTTCAATTGACACCCCTAGTGATAGTGGTTTAAAAAATCGCTCCCTGTTCAACCCTCAGATCCCCAGTAATCATTTTGTGGAAGTTTTTAAAAATTTGGTACTCAACGATCTGGATGCATTACCTCTAAAGAAAGGTGTTAATGCTCGTCATTTTAAGGATGGGATTAAGTCCTTAAAGGACAAAAAAGATATTATTGTACGCCCTGCTGATAAGGGAGGGGGGGTGGTCATTTTAGATAAATCTTTCTACGATAACCAGTTAAAGACACTACTGAGCGATATCACTACATATAGGAAATTGGATGGAGACCCTACTGATAGTTATAAAAACCAATTGGAGGCTCTGATCCAATGGGGCTATGGTAAAGGGGTTTTAAACGTTAAAGAAACTAAATATTTGGTACCAAGTGCGTGTAGGATACCGGTCATTTACACCCTACCAAAAATACATAAGGACCAAATCACCCCCCCTCCACGGCCGATAGTTAACGGTATAGGTTCAGTTACGGCAAGACTGGGGGAGTATCTTGATAGAGTCCTCCAACCTAGCGTTAGAAACACAAGGGCTTATCTAAGGGATACCACAGACCTCTTAAAAGCGCTAAACGAGATACAAATTTCCCCTGACGCTGAAGTTTTTTTGGCAACAGCGGATGTGGCAAGTCTTTACACCATCATCCAGCATCAGAATGCACTGCTGGCCCTCAATTGGGCTTTAAGCAGGAGGGACGACATCCCCCATGCTCGAAAGGTGTTTGTGGGCCATGCTTTGGATTTCTGCATGTCCCACAATTACTTTTGGTATGGGGGAGACTTCTACTCGCAGAAGGTTGGCGTGGCAATGGGCGCTAAGTATGCCCCAAGCCTGGCCAACCTTTTCATGGCAGAATGGGAAGATAGGGCTGTCTTCTCAAATAGACCACATCAGTTGATCTTCTACCGGAGATTTATTGATGATATCTTGATTATCTGGTTGGGTACTGAGCCCACTGTTCATAAGTTTGCAGAAGAATTGAACTCCAATCTAAATGATATAAGATTGGACTTCAATATCAGTCCCATTTCCGTTAATTTTTTGGATCTTACTATAAAAAGAGATGGTGATCACTTGAGTACGATAGTTTATTTTAAGGCTACGGACCGGAATAGTTATTTATCCACGAGGAGTGGACATCACCCCTCGTGGATAAGGAATATCCCGAAAGGCCAGTTTTTGCGAGTCCGCCGCAACTGCACCACAGATATGGACTTTGTGTCCCAATCTGGTATATTGAAGGAGAGATTTTTGCAGAAGGGGTATAATTGTACTCGCCTTGAGAAAGTAATAGAGGAAGTGGGGAATATCCCTAGGGATGTATGTTTGCAAGACCGGTTGAAAAGCAGTGATCGGACACAACATCAGTTTAAATTCTTGTCAGGTTTTCATCACCAATATAGGGACATAGAATTTATTTTTGCTAAGCATTGGCATATTTTGGGGAAGGACAGATATCTGGGCACGGTTTTACCAACTGCTCCCAGATTCATCTACAGAAGAGCTCCTAATATTGGTGATAGGATCGTCAAGAAGGTATTAGATCCACCGTTGAAAATCACCATCTCTGGAGATCTAAAAGGATTTTTTTCATGTAGGAAATGTATTTGCTGCAGGACGGTTTCAAAGATCAATAGGGGCATAATTTCAGTGACCAACAGGGTTGGGGAGTCCTTCCAAATAGAGGAGTTCATGACCTGCAACACGACTTTTGTAGTATATCTGCTGTGGTGTCCATGTAAACTCTATTATATGGGACGCACTAAAAGGCAATTGAAGGTCCGCATTTCGGAGCACCTTGCGAATATACGAAAGGGGTACAAGTACCATAGTGTGTCTATGCACTTTAAAGAGCACCACCAGCAGGATCCATCCCTTCTGCAGTTCTGCGGCATTGACCATGTTCACCATTCTTGGAGGGGTTCAAACCGGATCAGGGATCTGTCACAAAGGGAAACGAGGTGGATTTTTTTGATGAGGAGCTTGGCACCAGTGGGTATGAATATCGAGCTGGATGTCAATAGTTTCATCAATAACTCCTGACAAAATTTTTTTTGCTGGGGGGTTGGCCGCCTCGCTTTCCTGTGTTTCCCTATTAGCTGTATTTAAACTAGGAGGATATGACCCGTACGCATCTTGGGGAAATGTATCTCATGTTGAAATGAGTAGATGGGTTTGAGGAAATTAGTGTTTATGTTAGCTAGCATTTTTATTTATTTTTATTTTTATGTATATTTTGTAAAGAGTATATCTATAGATTAGGAGATGGTATATCTTTATATATACACTTTTTTACATTGTTTTTATCATTATGTGAACTCTTGGGCATTGGTCGCACAAGAAAGTTGTTCAATAATAAGGGTGACATTTAGCATCCTAATTTTGAGTAGTGGGGTTAAATATACATGTTTTGAAAATTCCTCCTCTGCCCGATTTTGTAGTTCGTTAGCTTATTATTGTATGGTATAGGTACTGCTGATCCATCTAGACGCTAAAAGTCTGTGGACACACTTATTCTGCTACATATACACATTGTCTAGGACCTGCTTGTTGGAGGTGAGGGGTGCGTTAGGGTGTTGTGTGTGGCGTAGTGGGGTGCACATTTATGGCGTTTATTTTGGGATTCCTGAAGGACTCTGCTATGAAACATGATTGGTTGTGATTATGGAACTTCCCCTGTTTGATCTATTGGGTATCTTGACAGGAGTGGAGCGCCGATGATTAAGAAAATCATTTTTCTCGCCAAGACACTGCTTAGTGGTTGGCGCCTGCGCAGTTGACGTAGTAGTGATCCCTGGATGCAGCAAGATGGCGTGGGTGGAGGGGGAGATCTGTGGGAAGGACGTTATTACTAGGTGCAGTGATTGGCGCGTGCGCAGCTCACGAGTGACACCTGGGTGTAGCATGATGGCGCGGGTGGAGTGGGCGGTCCGGGGAGGCATGCTAGGGTAAGCGTGATGACGGCGGCGCCTAGACTGAGCCAATCAGCTGACGAAGTATACGAGCGTCCCCGGAAGTCCGCGCATGCGCGCCGATAAAATAAAACCATCTATTGCTACGGAATGATCAGGAAACCATTTAGAAGGGTAGGTTGATGTGCCTTCCTTAATAGATGTGGCTTTATCCTCCCGATCGGTATGTGAGCAATGTGTGGGGAAGTTGGGAGTGTTTTTACACATAGAGATGGGGAGGGGTTGGGGGAGGTACGAACTATTAACCACCCACCAAGAGTTTATCAACCAATTGGAGGATATAAGGGGGAGTGGTCACCTGGATTGGGAGGGACTGGTCGCCTGAGATTGCAAATAAAAGGGGGGTTGTTACAGCTGGATAGCCAAACCCATGAGGAAGTCCATTGGATGAAACATGTCGGGGGCGTGGCTATATGGCGACCAGCACACACAGTAAATGACTAGAAAGAAGGCGGAGGAAGGAGAACACACAAGTTGAAGGACTGGATATCACCATCTGGCGCTGTTTTCAAATTGAGTTGTCTGCTGTCAGGTACCACACAGATACCTTGTGTAGAGACGGTGCTATGTGATATGAACTTAGCTTGCTTCCAGTGTACTCACCAATGCCTATGAGTGAAGGATCTTTGAATTGACCAGTGGATTGTCTATTTGAAGTGCCTGTTTTTAATTGGATCCATGTGAGTGTGATTTTAATTGAACGTTTTATTGAGATTAAAATAGTTTTGCAATGTTGCACTATGGGAAGTTTCTTTTGTCTCCCTGAGGTAACTCTGAGATATTAAGTGATTATCCTCTGCCTGCGAAGTTTTCATAAGAAGTGGCTTGGAGAAATAGTCATCATCTGTATACACTATAAGCGTTTTTTGCCCGACACGAGAGTGCTGGGCAATACTGCTGGTGAGTGTTCTGAACAAGGGGGGCACTAACACCAAGGGTGCGGTGGAGGTTCTGCATTTGATGGACACTTGGTTACAGAATGTTCACTTGAATTTTTTTTGAACTATTGCCATCATTACGGTTATTGCTCCTCAATAATTGTATTTGATTGAAGATCAATCTAATTTACTTTGGAACTGCACATCTTCATTAGAGCACTATTTGTTATTGTGTTCATTTCTTATATCTACCTTTTGTCACATATTCACTGCATCACTTTTGTGCGATTATTTTTTTGATTGCATTTTTTTTTGTTATTTAATCACGATTTATTTCATTGTTGATTATATTTATGCACATGTGTTTATAATTTTCACATTGTATAGTTTTGGTTATGATAGCACACTGCCATCTAACAGTGTGTAGTTTCTGTAGCGCCACGAGGTGTTTTTTGCATTGTAAGTGGTAGGTTTGCTTTTTTCACCTTCTGAGAGAAATACTGTGCAATACTGCAATACTCGCCAATATTCTGCCAATACTCGCCGATACTCTGCCAATACTCGCCAATACTCTGCAATAAATTTTAACAGAAACAAATAATTTTTATTTATTTTTTACCAAAATTTCAGTATTTTTTGATTTATAGTTCAAAAAATATAAAAAAACAGCGGTGATTAAATGCCACCAAAAGAAAGCTCTATTTGTGTGAAAAAAGGTCATACATTTCATATGAGTACAGTGTTGCATGGCTGAGTAATTGTCATTCAAATAGTGAGCACCAAAAGCTGAAAATTGGTCTGGTTAGGAAGGGGGTTTAAGTGCTCAGTGGTCAAGTGGTTAAAGACGGCCCTTAGTAAGTCTGGGTCATAAGCAGGAAGGCTAAAGGGAAATTGCACCAAGAATGATACTAACCAAACAATATGGTCAGAGGGATTATTAAAATTAAATCAGTAAACTTTATCTTCCATAGCAAGTTATACTTGGAATCTATAAATACCTGACAGTATTTACTAGTAAATGTGTAAACTAGTAAACTGTGTAGCACTAGCCCAAAAGAAGCCGCTGTGATTTAACCTGTTCTTTCCGAAGATTAGTGCAGAGGCAGCCAGGCACACAGCAACAGTTTATTTGCTCTGGCTCAGTAATCAATCTAGGGGATGTCTGATTTGTATTGCTGAAGAACATAGTTACTGAATAGAACAGAGTTACTGAATAACAGCTGGAGGACACTTCTCTTTGCTAAATGTCTCTGAATAGTCTGTATGCAGGAGCAAGTACAAATGGCCAGAACTGAGTCTTTTTAAAAGCTATCCCAGTTAGAACTACCAGTAGCTCTTCACCCTATGGAAACAGCACACAGTCACTAGGACTCTAAGCCCTTGTACACACGGTCAGACATTCTGACAACCAAATCCGTTGGATTTTGTCCTACGGATTTTGTCCGACGGATTTTGTCTGAAACTGATGCATACAGACGGTCAGACAAAGTTGTCGGAAAATCCGATTGTACATAACGTGATGACGTTATTTTGTTACGACAGGACTACGTTCAGGCTGGTAGCCAATAGCTTTGGTCTATGAATTTGTTCTGACCATGCGTGGCACTTTGTCCATCGGAGTAGGCTAAACATGATCGGAGTATGTCCGATCGGAGCATGTTGTCGGAAAATTTTATAGACAAGTTGGAAAACTTGGTCCGTCGGATATTCCGAAGGAAACAGTCCAATGGAGACCACACACAGTCGGATTATCCGACAATACGGTCCGATCGGACACATTCCGTCGGAATCTCCGACCGTGTGTACAAGGGCTTAGCCCTATTCAGTGCTCTCAAAGTAACTGGATTACCATATGCCTCCTCCCAGTATCCACTGGACACTTCAGCTCTCTTTAGGGAGCTCTCCGGACCAGGTCCTTAGGTGATTACCCTTGATTACCTTCAGAAATAGATTTTCAGGAGTAGGCCACCCAGCTATGCCACAGCTAGGATCTCGATGAACATGCAGCAAACTACAGCTTTCTGCCCGGCGGAGCAGAGCTCCTCAGGCTGGGGACTTCTGCCAGGTTTGACTAACCCAGGACTAGAACAGGGCTGCTTAATTATGTGCTCTTCAGCCACCTACTGGGCACACCTCCCCAGGGATTGGCAGCAGCACAATAAATATTCATGCTGCCCATTTGCCTTGCTCAACCTCCTATGTTCCAGAAGTCTCTCGAAAGCAGGGGAGCCCAATGACACCTACAGCCTGTGAAATCCAGAACAGCCAAATTAATTAAAAGCTGCTCTACTGATTACAGAAATGGCAAAATAACTAAATTTGCGTAACATCCTAGCAACCTAACTAGGAGGGTGCTACATAGTTACTGACCTAAAAAGTAACTTAATGAGGATATGGAGAATTGAAAATGTATTTATTCTCTACTATCACACCTCAGAAGTAAGTATATTTATTTTTAGACAAATTAAGCTTTGGTTAAACAAACGTTTTCATCTCAGGCTCCTAATTCCGAAGCTCTTTGTAAGGAATGCACAATAAGCAGCCTGTGTAGCTAGTGCACATGAGGAGCACATGTATATGTAAGTCACCTCGGGAAAGAACAATGTGCGTAGATTGGGATACTTGTGTAACCACATCGCTGAGAAGCAAGCAAATCCATGCTGTTTAGAAACAAGGTTACAAAAAGTTGGCTTTTACATAAAAATTATTGTATGCTGCGTTTGTTTCATGTAACTAACAACATTGTTGTAGGATCAGATTTATTTCATAAACAAGTTAATATACATGAATATATATTCTATAATCTATAAATTTTGAATGTTTTGCTAGCATAGTTAAGGGCCCATTCACACTAGGAGCTGCATGTGAATCGCACAGGAACATTGTGCGGATGCTGTACAATTCACATGCAGTTCTATGCAGTGCGATTTCACCCCTATTCATTTTGAATTGGCTGAAATCACACTGCAACTGCATTCTAGTGTGAACAAGCCCTAAAGTTTCACACCAGTCAGATTCAGACATAAAAATGTTAGGTGGACCAGAACTTAAAAAGTAAAGATTTGCTATACTAGAGGTGACCTTTAAATATGTTAAAGAAGTATAGCCAAAGATTTTTTGTCTGTGCTTTTCCTGTGACCCGTTTTCAGCCGATAGTGTGCAGTGCTTAAAGTGATTGTTAAAGAGGGATTCCACCAAAAAAAAAATATTAAAAGCCAGCAGCTATAAATACTACAGCTGCTGACTTTTAATAAATGGACACTCACCTGTCCCGGGTTCCAGCGATGCCGGCAGCCGAGGCCGATCGATCGCTCAGCTCTCGGCTGCTGTCGCCACCATTCTAGGTGAGGGAATCAGGAAGTGAAGCGAATCGGCTTCACTTCCCGGTTCCCTACTGCGCATGCGCGAGCCGCGCCGCGCAATAGGAAATCTCCGCGCTGTCACTGGGGCCTGTGTGTGTCCCAGCAGACAGCGCGGCAGGGCAGGAAATGGCGTAGACTCCCACGGGAGTCTATGCCCGGAAGTGGGTGAAAATACCTGTCTTTGACAGGTATCTCCACCCCCCTCCCCCCTGAAAGGTGTCAATTGTGACACCGGAGGGGGGGAGGGATCCGATCAGCGGAGGTTCCACTTTAGGGTGGAATCCCGCTTTAAGGCTTTTTTTTTTTAAATAACAAACATGTTATACTTACCTCCTCTGTGCAAAGGTTTTGCACACAGTGGCCCCGATCCTCCTCTTCTGGGGTCCCCCAGTGACACTCCTAGCTCCTCCCCACATCAAGTGCCCCACGGAGACCCGCATTCCAAGGGGACAACCATGTGGGCACACTCCCGAGTCCTGCTACTGCGTCCATTGACACAGACAGCAGGACTCAGCCCCGCGCCTGGCTCCCATGTCACTGGATTTGTGTCACTGGATTTGATTGACAGCAACAGGAGCTAATGGCTGTGTTGCTATCAATCTATCCAATAAGGACCCAAGGCAGCGGCTGGACCTGCTGTGCTCACCTTACTAACCTGAACAATCGGGTTCAGGTTAGTAAAATGGGGGCTCTGGGGGGCTGCTGTACTACAGAAGGTTTTTCACTGTAATGCATAGAATGCATGACGGTGAAAAACCTTGAGGGTTTACAACCCCTCTAAGTAGCACTCTGTAAAAAATGTACCCTTTGTCTTGAATTCTTGAAAAATTGCAGTTCATATCCTAATATGTGAGAATGCCTACAGCTGTATATCTGCAGTAGGATATCTAAGGCAGTCTGCACCTGGCTGCTAATCTTAGAGTGAGATTTGGGGATGTTAATACTGTACTGCTCACGGTTATCTTTGCTGGTGGCTTTGACATGAGGAATAAGGACCCTTCCTTTACCAATATGGCAACCTACACACAGGGGCAGTGCAGTACAAGGCATGGAATGTAAAGTCGGTAATGAGGGAAAAATCCGCTGTATCTTACCTCCCAATATTTGAACTTGACGATGAGTGAGTGAGTGACACCCAAGGGGGAGAGTGACCTGCGGCGTGCAGAGCTCACTGCAGCAAAACATGGGCATGACTAAACTGTTGAGAGTGGGAAGGGCTTAAGGAGCATGGTTAAACATAACCTGGGCTTCCTTGTGCCTATAAAACATACTTTGATGCCACTTGTTGACATGATTGCTGAAAGAGACACTACCTTTAATCTATGATGAAGTATGTACAGTGGTGTGAAAAAGTGTTTGCCCCCTTCCTCATTTCCTGTTCCTTTGCATGTTTGTCACACTTAAGTGTTTCGGAACATCAAACCAATTTAAACAATAGTCAAGGATAACACAAGTAAACACAAAATGCAATTTGTAAATGAAGGTGTTTATTATTAAAGGTGAAAAAAAATCCAAACCATCATGGCCCTGTGTGAAAAAGTGATTGCCCCCCTTGTTAAAACATACTATAACTGTGGTTGTCCACACCTGAGTTCAATTTCTCTAGCCACACCCAGGCCTGATTATTGCCACACCTGTTCACAATCAAGGCATCACTTAAATAGGAGCTGCTTGACACAGTAAGGTCCACCAGAAGATCCTTAAAAGCTACACATCATGCCGAGACCCAAAGAAATTCAGGAACAATTGAGAAAGAAAGTAATTGAGATCTATCAGTCTGGAAAGGGTTATAAAGCCATTTCCAAAGCTTTGGGAATCCAGCGAACCACAGTGAGAGCCATTATCCACAAATGGCGAAGACATGGAACAGTGGTGAACCTTCCCAGGAGTGGCCCGGCCGCCCAAAATTACCCCAAGAGCGCAGCGACGACTCATCCAAGAGGTCACAAAAGACCCCACAACAACGTCCAAGGAACTGCAGGTCTCACTTGCCTCAGTTAAGGTCAGCGTTCATGCCTCCACCATCAGGAAAAGACTGGGCAAAAATGGCCTGCATGGCAGAGTTCCAAGGAGAAAACCACTGCTGAGCAAAAAGAACATCACAGCTCGTCTCAATTTCTCCACAACACATCTTGATGATCCCCAAGACTTTTGGGACAACATTCTGTGGACCGATGAGACAAAAGTGGAACTCTTTGGAAGGTGTGTGTCCAAGTATATCTGGCGTAGAAGGAACACTGCATTTCATAAAAAGAACATTATACCAACAGTAAAATATGGTGGTGGTAGTGTGATGGTCTGGGGCTGTTTTGCTGCTTCAGGACCTGGAAGACTTGCCGTGATAAAAGGAACTATGAATTCTGCTGTCTACCAAGAGATCCTGAAGGAGAATGTCCGACCATCTGTCCGTGTACTCAAGCTGAAACGAACTCGGGTTCTGCAGCAGGACAATGATCCTAAACACACCAGCAAGTCCACCACCGAATGGCTGAAGAAAAACAAAATGAAGACTTTGGAGTGGCCTAGCCAAAGTCCTGACCGTAATCCTATTGACATGTTGTGGTATGACCTTAAAAAGGCCGTTCATGCTCGAAAACCCTCTAATGTAACTGAATTAGGACAATTCTGCAAAGATGAGTGGGCCAAAATTCCTCCAGGACGCTGTAAAAGCCTCATTGCACGTTATCGCAAATGCTTGGTTGCAGTTGTTGCTGCTAAGGGTGGCCCAACCAGTTATTAGGTTTAGGGGGCAATCACTTTTTTACACAGGGCCATGATGGTTTGGATTTTTTTTCACCTTTAATAATAAACACCTTCATTTACAAATTGCATTTTGTGTTTACTTGTGTTGTCCTTGACTATTGTTTAAATTGGTTTGATGTTCCGAAACACTTAAGTGTGACAAACATGCAAAGGAACAGGAAATGAGGAAGGGGGCAAACACTTTTTCACACCACTGTATGGTTCTCCTCAAAATGCGTAGGTTTCCTCTGAAATTCAAAAACCTTACTAGTAGGCCACTTTTTCCACTTAATTTGGCCATATAGTGAGTGCACGTGTGTGGTTTTGGTAGAGCGCAAGAATTGTTCCCTGTAAGGCAGGATCAGATGTGAATTAGTAAATGTTCTCTGTAAAGCAGCATGGGCTATCTAGGCTAGGAACTATAGAAATGCATATAATAAATATAGATATATTATGTAATGCCCACAGACAGAAATATTTATAGCATCAATGATTTGACTAGTAACAATTAGAATTTTGTTTTTGCTGGCACTATTAATGAGTGGCAGTAATAAGACAAGTTAATTTTTTTTATGATTCGGCGAAGTATTCTTTTAAGTAAGGCTAGGAAAGTGCTTATCTGGAAGGATGCTATAAAAATGCAATAGGGTTGCTGGCCAGGAAGAATCACCGACTACTTCATCTAAGGGATGTGAATGAGCAGACATATATCAAGCCTCCGACACATTCGATCTTAGAAGCACCATCTGTATCATTTCTCGTTATACTTACTTCTCACATATGGAAGGACTGGTTCTAGTAATGAGATTTACTGCAGTATATATCACACTGGATGAGCACTTCATCACCTTATTAAGTCAGAGGAAATTATATGATGTACTCTTTCTAGGCATAATCTCTGTGTTTCAGCAGCAAGCACACTTTATCGGTTGCCAAAATCTTAATGACAAAAGGCTATAAAGTATACATCTGTCAGGTATATTTTCTTCAACTCAAGTATGTCTTCTGCTTTCAGTGCTTCAACATCAATGAATGGTTGTAGTTACAGAAGCTCTTGGCTATGGCTCTTAGATACCCAGTCCATTCTGTAAATTGAGAATGTGTATCTTGTGTATCAGTAGAAGCAATGCATCATTATGTCAGTCCAGCCAAAAGTGTCATTTTACATATAGTTAGAACCAGGAAAGCCATGGCTTGCTATAATTACTTGGTTACCCCAAAAGCAAGATTTTCCTTCTATATTTCCTTACTCTGCTCCTGTCCCCTTGGCAGTTTTATATGTTCCTGCCTAGCTTTTTTCCAGCGACTCCCTATTGTATTCTTCATAATTTAACAAAATAAATAAGTAAAAAATCCAACAAGGATGGTGGTGGGCCCTCATAATGGCCACAGCAGTCGTGGAGACCCAGGAACTCAAGCACAGATATCTCACCAATAGAACCCACTGCTCTGCTATATGAGTTTTAGAATACAATTTATTTTAGAGAATATCATTGGTTCAGCTAGTTTTATACAATAATCTTCTCTTTCTAAAGCTGACCATAGTACTAGGTTGGAAACAATCAGTTAGAGTACCGGTCATATGCAAAAGCTCTAAACTTGCACAATGTACAATTTATGACATGTGTTGACAGATCCTGACTTGAGCAAGTTGGTGCTATTTCCAGCATTCAGGGCAATGTCTTTAAAATGATCATTGTCTTTTCATTCTTTATTTTTAGACTAGGCTAGGATCAACACATAATAAAGGATTAATCAGTCTCTTTTCTTATTAAATTGAAAGAAATTGGAATAATGCCAAGGTCATTATTAAAGCAAAAGCATCCGCATGATAGTTAAGCAAGTATACATTTCATAAAGAAGAAAACAATGGAATGGTAACTTACATAATGGATATCTCACATGACAAGCGTTCTGTTTATCTATAACCAGGGCCGTTTTTAAGGCAGGGCAAAAGGGGCAGCTGCCCTGGGCCCTGTCATTGTTGTGGGGCCCAAAGCAGCGGCCTCATACTTGCCAACTATCCCAGTTTAAATTCCCTTGCCTCTTGCTGTGTCCTGATATCTCAGTGTGAAGTGCTGCTACTAATGCTGCCCAACTCTGCCCTATTGTTGTGTACAGATGACTCACCTGCAGACCCTGTGTTTACATCTAAATAACCAGCATTCATATGTAAATAGCAGCATTCATATGTAAATAGCTGCATCCAGCAGCATAGATATGTAAATAAAGGTGGCATCCTTATTTATAGCATGATCCCTGGCGTGAGGAGATGATGTGCTGTAACCTCTAGCAACAAATCAGTGAGCAGTATTACTGTACAGTAATCTCAACAAGCAGAAATCATGTGCTGTAACCTCTAGTAACTAATTAGTGAGCTGTAATGTGTGCTGTAACCTCTAGCAACCAGTCAGTGAGCGGTAATGATACACTGTAACCTCTGGCAACCAATCACAATATCTGCCTGATCTGATTCAGTAAACTGATTTTGAGTCTAGCTGCTATTTATTGTATGTCTCAGAGCAGGTGGAGAGCAAAACTGCGTGGAGGGGGGGGGGGGGCCAAGAAAAGTTTTGCCCAGGGTCCAATCAATATTAAAGACAGCCCTGTCTATAACAACAAATTATAATAATAACAGACTTACTAAGATAAAGACACATCAGCATTGAACCAAGAGCAGCATGGTCTTCAAATTGATGTTAGCTAGACTTTATATGTTTTCCCATCTCTCCTCCATGATATATTCTGTAGATAACAGGCAACATTTACATAAATACAAGTGCCATATCCTACTTTTTCTATCTTTTGTTACTATGAGAAGCAAACAAGAAAACATATTTCTATTATATAAGAAACTGGACCTTGACTGGTTTCCATAGCTATGAAAATCACATCAATCACATATGTCTGCATACCACACATTTTTCACATTTCACTACTTTTACTATTAGCTGTAGTACAATTCATATTTGTGTATACAGATAACAAATAGTCATTTAGCCCTGGACTACAAGAATAATTTTGCTGTGACTAGCATGACTAAAAATCACACCCAGTTAGAGATTCCATTTAGCCAGGTCCCTCAATGAGATTGTTATTATTATTATTATTATTGTCAGTTGTGTGTTCTCAACAAATGATGATAAACAAGTAAATGAAGAAAAGCTTGTACTAACTTATTGTGTGCACAATTATAGATGGGTGACGCGTTCTATCTCCATTCTCCTGAGCCCTGACTTTTTACCAAACCACTCCCACAATCCATTTTTCTGCATTTCTTGAGGATTTGGACACAGTAATCCAGCTTATGGTGGTGGATCCAGTGATCTCTCATTGAAAGGCATCAGCTTGCATATATGGCGTTCTTCTTATATCCCCATAGCCATCCCCTGCTAAAAATAGGGGACATTCTGTCAGTAGGGGCTTTATCTGAAACTTAGCCCCTTGCATAAAGCTTATTCATGGTAGTATACTGGCAGTTTCTGGGCACTGAATAAGTTATCAAAGGGTCAACTGTGGTCATTTGGTCATTTAGTATTTTAACACATTTAACACATGCAGCAAAGTTCCCCCTAAATTCAAAGCTGAACTCTATGTAGATATGAAAAAAACAACATCATAATGCAACTCTGTAATCATTAAGGCAAGCTGTGTAAATATCTCAAGTTGACATGGTATCATCCTCTTGAAGTCTACTCTGCAGTCAGTACAGCAGAGCTCAGAATGGGGAATGGGGAGGAGTACATCAAGTCATTCTGGTGTTCTGCAGTGCAAATTGCAGGCAGATAGGTGGAGAGAGCAGAGTGACAAAGAGCTGAGCTCATCAATGTGCTTCTCCTTTCAATGTACAATCTTGCTGGATGACACAGGACCAGACAACACAAGCTATGGTAGAGATTGCTGAATCTTCTGGATAAAATTTTATAAACCAACCAGATCTTTGCAGTCAAAGCTCACACATATATAGTTATGTACAATTAAATGGTCAGGTTATATTCCTTAATATTGTTTGCAACACTCTGAAATCTAACTTATGTAGCAAAGTCCCAGGCCCCTTTAGACCTAATGGTGTTAGGGACAGCTGATATTCTTCTGTGTAAAAGGGGTTACAAGGCATAGTGGGTGTAATGCAAAATGGATTTATGGGCGCCAGACACTTCTTGAATGCAAAGAGATTTATTGTCTCTTAAACAGAACTGTGAGGGAGAGGGTTGGGGCCAGGGCACCCTTAAGTAGATGCATTGTTAACCAGTTCCCGACCGGCGCACGCCGATGTACGTCGGCAGAATGGCACGGGCAAGCATATTGGTGTACAGGTACGTCCAATCTTCAATGCCGCCCTGCCATTGCGAGCGCGCCACCGGCGGGACTCGATCGCCGCGGGCATACCCGCGATCGTCTCACGGGACGGCTGAATGGAGGAAATGCTGTGTAAACAGCATTTCTCCATTCTGCCTAGCAACTAGTGACGCTGATCTCTGCTCCATGTGATTGGAGCAGAGATCAGTGTTCACAAAATGAAAGCCCAACCCCCCCACAGTTAGTAACACACCCCTAGGAACACTTAACCTCTACACTGCCACCCACTGGTTAACCCCTTCACTGCCAGTGTCATTTACACAGGAATCACTGCATTTATATAGCAGTGATTGCTGTATAACTGACAATGGTCCCAAAAATGTGTCAAAAATGTCCGATGTGTCCGCCGCAATGTCACAGTCACAATAAAAATCGCTGATCGCCGCCATTACTAGTAAAAAAAATAAAAATAAAAAATTATTAATAAAAATGCCATAAAACTATCCTTATTTTGTAAACGCTATAACTTTTGCGCAAACCAATCAATAATCGCTTATTGCGATTTTTTTTAACAAAAATATGTAGAAGAATACGTATCGGCCTAAACTGAGGGAAAAAAATGTTTTTTTTATATATTTTTGGGGGATATTTATTATGCCAAAAAGTAAAAAATAATGCGTTTTTTTCAAACTTGTCGCTCTATTTTTGTTTATAGCGCAAAAAATAAAAACCGCCGGGGGTGATCAAATACCACCAAAAGAAAGCTCTATTTGTGGGAAAAAAAGAACGTCAATTTTGTTTGGGAGCCACAATTGTCAGTTAAAGCGACGCAGTGCCGAATCGCAAAAAGTGGTCTGGTCTTTGACCAGCAAAATAGTCCGGTCTGTAAGTGGTTAATTGGCAGACTCGGAGACTTCTATAGGCAGACAGTCATGCAGGGAAAGGTATCCAACTAGACACCACGTCTGCATGAGTAGGAACGCTGTCTCCTATAGGAACAATCTTGTAAAAGTTTCTAACAAAGGTGGCAAAAAACTCTTTCACTTCTTCTACGGTCTCCTATTGTAGAATTTCACTCTACTGATCTCCCACTAGACTTCCTGATCCACTTGCCACTGGATCCCCTGAGCTCTTCCAATCTTCTCACTCAGTATCTTCCTCAAGCGCTACCCCCGCGTCCCTGCTGGGTCCCTAGCTTGGCACTCACAGATACTACTCAAGCATCACCCGGCTGGCCTGCTTGGTCCCTGGCTTGGCACACAATAATGCTCTGCAAGCGTCAGCTCCACTGGCTGGGTCTCTGGCTTGGCACTTGCTGAAGTTTTCCCACTTCTTCACCGTCCCCAACTGGTGAGAATACTACTCTAGTACTTGCTTCAGCCACTCACAGTGGTCCCCAGTAATGAGGTGGATGGCCCCCCAGTGGCGATAGCTTCCCCCTCTACCTCAGACCACAACAGGTTCTCCGGCGGGCAGAACTGTTACGTCTGGTTGAACTACAAGCCTGCAGTCCCAACCCTACACTGCTTCTTGCTTCTGGAAAGGCCCCCAGACAGCCTAGCAGCCAGATGTCCCCAGGATAGGCCTTAGGTTTCTGGCCTAGCAGCCTGGGGAAATACAGCACATGTCCACCCAGACAGCTGTCCAGGTGGCACCAAACCCCCGATCACCTGACTCCACTCAAATAAGTAGGCTCTCCCAGCAGGCCAAGGGACCCAAGAAAATCCCTGCCCATTGGCTGAGACACCCCATTGATTCCTAATCTGTCCTTGCAATGCCCTTGTCTATCTAATGTCACCAGATACCTGGCCATCTAGCAACAAGAGAGAAGTGCAGCAATTCCAGAATTAGGGTGAAATCAATTGACCTCCTGACAATTAGCCAAGGCAACTATCATTTGGCAAATAAATTTAAGAACTTAAACATCAGGGTGCTACACTTAAATCACTAGTGTCTTTTATTTTCAGTATTTGTTATATAAATGTTTAATAAAACTTTGAGGCCTAGTTCACACCTATGCAGGTTGCAGTTTTCATATTCCGGGTGCAGTTTGCATTTTTCAGTACACGTTTTTGATCCATTGAAGTCTATGGAACCAAAATTCAGAAGAAAATCCCTGGCCCTTTCCATAAAATGCACATATGTGAACTACATCCATAGGAAATCATGTTAAATGGACTGTAGTGTGTTTTTGCAAAACTGAAAATGCACTAAAAAATGCATAGGTGTGATCCAGGCCTAAAGCAGAACTTCTGACATTTACCCCACCTGTCACCTACCACTTGTTTTTAATCAAGGAAGGTCTCAGAAAATGTGTGTCTAAACCCAAAATAGTAATATTGTGTATTGCAGCTTAGAAGCTCTTCTGTGTGGTGACTGTAATCTTCTTTTTTTTCCTTTAATTTCACCTAGTGATTTTGCCATTAGTGACACCCACTGTACTGTATCCATAGTATAGAGGAGCAGGGTTGGTGTTCTTGGATAGGTGGTAATACCACAAGACACTTTCTCATTCCTTCAAGGGACCATGAAGAAAAATGTTGTGTGCATACTAAAAGAGAGTGGGTACGAAAAAGTTCTTTGTTAAGGTTTGTATAATTTTTAAGATGGACTATGCACATTATATTTTAAGACAAGTTCGAAGTATGTACAATTACTATTGGCTGCATTTTATAAGACCATATGCTTGGAGTATATTTAAACTTCTGAGTTTTGACAAGTTCTTCCACATTTACAACAGTAATATATTCCGTGGAGATTTTTCAGTTGTTTTTTAATGGTACAGTTTTTGTGTGGTGCATTTAAAAAATAAAAAAAATGTATCTGCACTTTCTTGCAAGTGGATCATTAAATGGAACTCTATTCATAAAACATTCTATGTGCATTTTAATGCATATAACATTACACAAAAGATTGGGAGAACCCATCTAACTGGAAAACATATGCAAAATGTAACGTCAATTTGTTAACATGCACACCGATGCAAAATTAATAATAAATACATGTTAATGTTTTTAAAAAGACACTCAGCGGTATAAAAGAGACATTGGTAAAAGTCAAAAGGTACTTTTAAATAGCACGTTCACTTTAATATTTAAAAATATGTATGATCAATTCTAAACAAGTGTCTTAGTTTGAACAAATGCACCTTGAATATAAGCAGTATTGCAGAAGATACACTGTTTCAAGACAGAACTACAAGAACTACAAAATGTTTTTATTTTTTTTTATTTTTTTTTTAGAAAACACCAGTTATTATGATATTAGTGTTTCCCTGGATCTATATTTAGGTAAATGGGAAAAACAACACCGAGGGTAACTTTATAATATAGATAAACCCAGGAAAAAGATTACCATAGTGGGCTCCCAACACCTTTATAAAAAAAGATATAATCTTTATTATCAAATAAATGACATTTTGTTAGGGCATTCAATGCAAGATACATAATGCCTTTTACAATGCAATTGCAATTGCAGATGCAATTTGTATAGTACAGATAAAGTTTGAAGTGAAAAATGAAAACATATTAAATACAGTACATTTATGTGATACATGCACATTTCCAGATTATTATTATTATACATGATTTTACAAAGATTATACACGATTTACACAGATGTTTTTACTCCTGAAAAATACACTACAGAAAAATGCCAGTTGCTCCTGTAAGAAATCCGGTAAGCTCCTAAAACGTAGTAGTGAGCTGACAACTCAAGCAGTGTTGTCAGCCTTGTTTCCTGAGGTTTCCCCTGGACTACAACATACCACCTTATGTTATAGTGATATGAAGAGGGAGAAACGTTCTCCAGTTTAGCAGGGCTAACAACACACTAGGTAATTTATCATCTTATATATAAGTCCATGAAATCTAAAGACCTAAACTGAACACTGTTGACCCTACATGGCTGTTTTTGTTGACTGCTGTGGAGGGTTTAGTGTTCGTCAGGGTTCTTGAAAATAATAAACACATTATACTTACTTGTTCTGTGCAATGGTTTTGCACAGAGTGGCCCAGAACTTCCTCTTCTGTTGTCCCTTGTCTGTGCTATTGGGTCTTTCTCTTTTCCTAGTACCCCAATATTTAGCCATTTGCTATGGGGACACTTTTGCTCAATCATGAGCAGGGCTATGTGAGTCTATTGGCACATACAGCATGGCTCGGTCTCACCTTCTGCTCCCTCCTCACAAGCTTTGACTAATAGCAGCAGGAGCCAATGGCTCTCACTGCTGCAGAGTCTCCTGTGAGAAGAGAGGGGGGAAGAGTGGCTGCAGACAGACACAGTGTTGGAATGAGATGGGGCTCGGATAAGTGTTTCCGGGGGGGGGGGGGGGGGGGGCGGGAGCAGCTTTTTAAATGTTTTTTTTACCTTAATGCAGAGAACACATTAAGGTGAAAAAACATTTTCCTTTATAACCACTTTAAGAAATAATTCAGAAATACATAAATACACCTGAATATTAATATGCTTGTATATGTCATAGCAAAAGAAAAAAAAAAGATTTACAAATAGTCTCTTGTGAGAAGAGAGAGGGGGGAAGAGGGGCTGCTGACAGACACAGTGCTGGAATGAGGTGGGGTGCAGGTAAGTGTTTCCTGGGGGGGATTTTGGGGGAGCAGCTTTTGAAATGTTTTTTTACCTTAATGCAGAGAACACACTAGGGTGGAAAAAACATTTTCCTTTATAACCACTTTAGGAAATAATTAAGAAATACCTAAATACAGCTGAATACTAGAATGCTTTTATCTAACATGTAGCAGCAAAACAAAACAAAAAACGATCCAAAAAAATCATTCATAAGTAATGCGTACAATGCTACAACAAAGTCTTCCTCTCTTGTGACTGGCAACATTTTAACTGCATGTGATCACTTTATTAGAGATCAGTTCTAAACTTGAGGACGCCATGTAGGTATGGCATAGCTCCAAAGCCTGAAGGCTGACTCATGACACAAGGTACATAAATTCAGCAGTTTAAATCCCGAATAACTAGAAAATCTAAACTCTGGAATAACTTATTTTATGTTATGTAAATGAAGAAATGTCAAATACATCTCAATCTATTTTCCATTAAATTATCAGTTTTGAGAATGTTAATTTTAGTTATCCTTCAGTGGATTAAAATCAATGACTTGATTTTCATAGCAGCCTAATGAAATCTCTAGAGCAATGGTCCTTGACACTGTACAGTTTTATACTTGGTTATAACTTGGAAATAATGTTCATTAAATCCTGTAATATGCCCAAAGGATATATGATATTTGCACAAGTAAATATTACCAGATTTAAAAAAAAAATATTTTACAGAAAATAATGAGGGTTTTGAAATCATTAAAGTAAAATGTCCAGAGAAATGTTAACTTGCATGCCAGTTTAATGCTGAATTAAATGTTTTAATTTTTTATAAAGAACTCTTATGCCACGTACACATGACTGGACTTTCTGGTAGAATAGGTCTGACGGTCTTCCCGATGGACTGTTGGTTGAGTTCTGACGGACTTTCCGAACGAACAGGCTTGGCCACACACAATCACACCAAAAGTCAGACGGACGAATGTGATGACCGGACTAGAATAAGGAAGTTCATAGCCAGTAGCCAATAGCTGCCCTAGCGTCGGTTTTCGCCCGTCAGACTAGCATACAGATGAGAGGATTTCTCCATAGGAACTGGGTTTGGTCGAGTTCCGGCGGAAAAATTTGAAACATGTTCTATTTCTAAAGTCCGTCAGATTTTTGGACAGCAAAGGTCCGATTGAGCCCACACATGATCGAATTGTCCGATGGATTCGTTCCGTCGAACCTTTGCTGTTGAAAAGTCTGCTTGTGTGTACGTGGCATAATATTTTTGTTTAAGTTGCATCTAGAGATTTACTATAACTGCACTCAATTCTACAGACCCCAGGTTGCAGGTTGCACCCAAGAACCCTCATACCTGCATATCCAAACTCCTTTCTTGAAACCTATATAGGAACAGATCAGAAAACAAAGTTTCTTTGAGTTTTCCATGCACATAAAAATGATGTGAGCAAGCCAGTCAGACAGAGAAAGCCTAAGCCCCCTAAGCCCCTGTACACGCGGTCGGAGATTTCCACAACCAAATCCATCGTATTTTGCCCGTCGGATTTTGTCTGTCGGATCTTGTCTGAAACTGTTGCATACACATGGTCGGACAAAGTTGGCGAAAATCTGATCTTTCAGAACGTGATGACGTCATTTCGTTACGATGGGACTACATTCAGGCTAGTAGCCAATAGCTTTGATGTAGGAATTTGATCTGAGCATGCGTGGCACTTGGTCCGATCAAAATTCTCTACACATGATCGGAGTATGTCCGATCGGCCCAGTTGGTCGGGAAATATTTCCAACATGTTGGAAAATTGGGTCCGACGGATATTCCGACTGAATCAGTCCGATGCATACCACACACAGTGGGATTATCCGACGACACGGCCCGATAGGACACATTCCGACGGATTCTCCGACCGTGTGTACAAGGGCTAAGACTAGCAAGTGGACCAGCAGCCAGTGAACTGAGATTATGAGCTAGGGGTGCACAGAAAAAAAGCAAGGCCAGCCAGTGCAGACAGTACCAAGATATGCTAGTGGTCAGGGGATGCCTAAGGTTGGTTGCCAGGGGTAAGTTGAACATCAAAACCACAGGCAGCACTTAAGTTGAGTTATAGGCATTAAATTAGGGTCAGAGAAGATTAAAGCTGAACTCTAGGTATGATCTATATTGTATACTTTTGTTGGTCCAGCTTGGCACAATGTAAGTATGCATATCTCAAAACTGAGGGGCCTTTGGGTAAGCTGAAACCACTATAATAATTGGTGTAACTACAGCGATCGGGACAATTTTTGGGGTCCCATTTGGATTCTTTGTAACCAGTTTCCCCTCGAACACTGATAGCAGGGAGCTTCTCACTTGGCACTGCTGCTGCCCATAGAATGCTTTGTATTTTTTTTACTAAATCCAAGACAATCTCTGATTGTTTGAGGTGGAGGCGCAGTGATGTCATGACCTCCACCTCACCTCTCCACCTGTGGTGAGTGTATAGAGGGGAAGCTGATCACATGGGACCTGGAAGATCAGGGCTATCACTGTAGTTGAGATGGCTACTAAGATGATTGCCAGCTTGCCCAGCAGCTTCTCAGATATGAGATATGCATACTTACATTGTGCCACGTTGAACCAATATAAATATGTAATAATGATCATCCCTGGAGTTCAGCTTTTAGTTTTAATAATGTCTGAACTAGCAGGACCAGAAACAAAGTCAATTCTAGCGCTACAATCACACACACAAGCCAAGAAACTGGTATGCTTGACTTGCCACAGGTGGATATTATTAAATGTAAACAGAGAATATAACAGGGAGACATTGGAGGGAGCTACAGCAATATAAAATCATAGGGAACCATCAGTATGATTCACCAGTGGGAACCACTATCCAGTTGATAATAATACTCCTATTATCCCAGTTCTGCCTTTTGAACTGAATGTAGGCCAGTGAAACTTATCTTTTTGATCTCTGCTAGTTTCCCTGTAGACAATGTTTGGTTTCCCCCATCTCAGGGAAATATTGCACAGATGGGTTTTTGAGTGAGCATCATCCACAGAGTTGAGAAAAAAAAAAGAGGAGCTGATAATCATCTGTGACAATAAATGACCAAAAGAGAATTCACCCTTGTTGTTGCTATGAAATTTGAAAATTCTTGCATTTGAAATGCAAGAATGCTGCTTTATTTGTAATAGTGAAATCTAATGTTAATATCATTGAGAATAAATGTTCCAATTAATGAGTTTATAATGTTAAAAAATGCCAATTGTGCCAACTTCATTCATTCTTTACATACTACAAAGATAAATTGTCTGACGCTAATTCTGCAAACTACAAGCGGATAGTATTGACTTTATTGGGAATTGCCAGTTTTATGCTCATAAGTTCTGGAGAGTGAGAGATGGGGTTGTTCATAACTGGAAATGCACTAGTGGGGCGGCAATGGTCCAGAGACACGGTGAGGTCCTGATCTTGATGGTAGAGAAAATATTTTCAGAAAAAACCCTGTCTCGTGTGTGGTCTTCGAATATGTGGTGCCCATCGTCTGCTGCTGATGGGGCTAATGGAAAGCATCTGGTATATCGATAAAGGTCTTGCTCTACCTTACTATAACCACTACTAAGTGAGAATTCTCACTTTCTCCTTTGTAGTAGCCACCTCTGAATGCCATAGAGATAGCTGAGAACTATATTCTCTCACATGACTCCTATAGAATGTGTTGCCATTGAGTACAAGCCCAAAGTCGGAGTGGCAGATTAGGGAACTATTAATCTAGCAGCATAGAAACAATGTTTTCCTACGTAGGTCACCTGGAGTTCTGATCTCGGATGTCTGTCTCATTAGCATAGTTGTATGTGTAGATAAACTTAGTTCCACACCATTTAATGCTTAAAAACATAACATTTGCCACATATAGGATTTAATGATTTTGTTTATAAGCATATGTTAGTTTTTCCAAAATAACTATTTGAAATTATTACACATAAAGTGCAGGAAGGATTTGCTAGATGAAAGGATATAAACCGCATAATTAATTTCTGTGGGTCTAAACAATGTCAGTTAATTTCACCCCAGTAGTCTTGATGTAACCTATAAATGCCAAGCCCTGCAGTTTAGAACAGAAGCTAATGAGCACAGGGGGTAATTCAGATGTGAGAAGGGAACAAGCTCCCCTAGCTGCTGTTGATCTTACAGTTTTCTTTTTTTATGTAAAACAGTTGCTATAAAAATACACAGTTAAAAGCAAAGAAAAATTAAGCAGCAAAATATGTGTAAATAGATTGATCTGAAAGTTTGTTTGCATTTAAGATGTTACATTTTATGACAAGTCTCACAATCTAGTGTAGTGTTACCCCCCTAGGGGCTGCTAAATGTTGTGGCAATAAACAGTCCACTATCTTTGCTTTTATGTTTTATTGAGGGAATTTGAACTTGGATGGGGTATAGGAAGTATGGGATGTCCAGTGGATTTGGAAAAGCTTATATACACTCTTCCTCTAGCACAACTCTTACTGCAGACTATTACTCTTGAGCTCCTGTAGCACTCTACTTGCTTGAGCTTCCAGGCTCAGCTAGCACTGCATGGTTAGGCCTGAACCTGATCAGTCAGGCCTTAGCAACTGCCTTTTGCAGGCAGGGACCATGGGCTCCTTTAGTGTAGCAATAAAAAGTTATTGGTGCTAGCTGCCCTAACTTACTAAACTCAGTAACCCATCTTCAGGCCCTGCCAGCTCTCCTTCTCCACTGCCCATGACACCACAGTCCACACCGCTGGCTCTGCACCCATACTTGACTGCATGCTCCCAGCCCTCTCAGGTGTGCCTCCCCAGTCATCCTAATGGTGCATGTCACTCACCAGCCCTCTCCTGGCTGCGACCAGTTGTTCCTTTTCCTGGAGACTTGTCCGGCAATGCTCTCTCCTGCTATCCTTTCTTGCTCCTACTGTGCCTCCTTTCCAGAACCTTCACAATTTCTTGAAGGGCTCCGTCCACACCCGAGCCCAGGCCCAAGGTCACACCCCCCCCCCACACACACTGGGTGAGCTCTCTCAAAGGCCCTGACAGCCTAGCATTCCTTCTCCAAGCTCTGAACAACTCCAACTCCTCCCCAGCTGGGCTGACCCTAGGTATTTAAGGAGGCCTTCCCCCTGCCAATCCAGGTTGGGGATTGGACAGAGATTCTCAGAATACCCAGAATACCCCAGGCAGCTACACCTCTCCTCCCCTCCTATCTTTCTAGCATCTTCTAGAAAGAAGATGGAGGTTTCAGTGATGCTTTCTGTGAGTCACCAGCTGCTACTCTGAACCACACCCAGCCCAGAATAAAATTAACAATCAGGCCTGACAATCGATTGGTCAGGCCTGCCTAAAGTTGCCTAACCTCCAAAAATCCTGTTTATAGCACCTACCTACCTAGAGGGTGCTACACTAGTGTTAGCTTGTATTAACATAATGTAAGCCTAACCTATTAAACTGTAACTCTTGCTACGCAGTTCTGTGGCAGAAATACTGTAAATAATAACATTAGGGTTCACTAAGCCATTCAGTGACTGTATAAATATACCAGGCTAACTGCACTTATAGAAGGTCTTTGAACCTACAAATCAATGCTAACATCCTTAATTTACTGAAAAGGGTATGCATTTCCGATTATACACTCCTAAACTGTCACATGGGCTGATGAACTGGAATAAGGAGCACATCTTTACATTTTTCTCACTCCTCATGCACAGTTTGCCTTTTGGTGCTGGAGAAACCCCTGATATTTTTGTGTATGGAGGTACATATGACTATTTCCCCTGCCTTCTTATAACGCAGCACTCCCTGCCTGAACTGTCAGTTGCCAGACCTGACTGAATCAATTGGGCAGAAGGAAGGTCCTTAGCCTTGTGTATGTTCACATAGCAAGTTTTTAAATGGGGCAGCATGGTATTGATTGGAAGGTAAATATGTGCTCTTTTCTTTCTTTTTGTTTTAAAGCAAACCTTTTGCTTTTCCCTGAATAAGCAAATTACTGGTTTGAGATGGATGCAGAATTTGAAGAATAGACACAGACTAACACAAACTGACAGATTGTAATGAACAGTTTGTAGGCAGGTGCAGTCTGCACTCCCTGCACTCCCCACTGTAGGTGGTGCTCAATTGAAGTGGCAGTGCAGAAGGGGAAGAACGATGTGAGCTGAGCAACTTGGTTTCTCTATGGCTTCCTGCATTCACCAGGGGAACAGCTGTCTGATTAGATGCTGGTGCCCCACGTGATCTTGTGGCCATCTTGGGTCAGGCAGTGTCTATTTAAGACTCAAGAGTGACTTGTGAGTGGCTAGTGTAGGGACAGGTTCCCTTTCTGGCAAGAACAGCATAGTGGTAGGGAAAGATTACTGAGGAGTAGTGAAAGTGCAAGGACTATGCTATCTCTACATAAAAAGCCTCCCATTTGGGTATTGACTGGCCAGGCTGCATTTATGCTCCTCACTGCAGAAGCTGTCAGCATCATTTCAAGATTAAGATCCTTTGCTGTTTGTAAGTGGCTCCGGTCCGCTATTCCGACCCTGATTGTACATTGTTGGGACTTTCTTAATATACTGTTCCCATCCACCTGGACCTCTGAGTGTATTCTTTGCAGCCAGCGCACCTTGCTGCACCCTACTTACAACAAATATATAAAAGAAGGCTATGGGGGTACCTCATCCCAGATATCACTTAAAACAAAAACAACCAGAATGACTGACTATATTGGTACCAGTGAGGAACTCATATGCAATATCATTTAAACAAATTTATTAGAAAACATATCTTTATATAAACATAAAAAAATAAAAACAACATGAGGGATGTTCTCGCAGAATGCAGAAATGTGGTTAGCGCATTTGGCAGACAGCTTCAGAACCACAAGTTTGTGAACCTAAATCTGGAGAACCTTAAATTAAAAAGGGAGAGAAAGAACAATCATTAGGAATATGCCCCATGTAAGTGTGTAAATTCCTTTATCATCACTATACACTTAGTTTAAGCTAAATGCATTTATGGACCAATTACGATCCTTCAACTCCACTTACATGTTTTTAGTCCCTAATGCCGCGTACACATGAGCGGACTTTTCAACATCAAAGGTCCGACGGAACAATTCCGGCAGACTATTCGATCGTGTGTGGGCTGCAGCGGACTTTTGATTTGCAAAAGTCTGACAGACTTTAGAAATGGAACATGTTTCAAATTTTTCCACCAGAACTCCGCCGGACCCAGTTCCTACCGAGAAATCCGCTTATGTGTGTGCTAGTCCGACGGACAAAAACCGATGCGAGGGCAGCTATTGGCTACTGGCTATGAACTTCCTTATTCTAGTCTGGTCGTACGTCATCACATTCGAATCCGTCGGACTTTGGTGTGATTGTGTGTGGCCAAGTCCGTTCATTCGGAAAGTCCATCAGAACTCTGTCAGAACTCTGTCAGAACTCCGTCAGAACTCCGTCGAAAGTCTGTCGGACCTAAGTCTGGTTGTGTGTATGCGGCATAAGACAGGGGACCAGAGATAAAAACCTAGAGATTAGAAGCGATGGACCCCTCCCAACCACAAAAGCGGGTGTACAGATGATATCAGAGATATGCAGGATTTGACCTAGAGTATCCCCTACAAAACATAATACATTTAATTGCTTATTAGCAAAAACATTAACTGACAAAATATCAAAAAAACCCATAAGGGGAATAGATGCGAGAACAGGTGCCGTTAACCATACAGCCATAATACTTACTACTGACAATCAGCCAACTTCAACTGGAAACAGTCACCCAGACTTCAAAATCTTCATTAAAGCAAGCATCAGTACATCCTAAATACAAATATAAATGCACACCTATGAGCAATGTGAATATCAACCACTAGGGGGACTCTGTAGGTGACTACATGCAAAACTATAATTACCTAATGACTATTATCAAGAAGCTGCGCTCCTTTGTCAGTAAGGGTTTTCACTAATTATCACACAAGCACTGCAGTATAACATGGGCATGTTAGTGCTGCATCTTGAAGCTTTAAAACAAACAACCTACTTACACTTGGTGGCAGTTAGCAGCATATGCCCCTCTTTGCAGCTGGTGTGGATGGAGGAGCAGGGACCACTATGGCACCATTAGGAATGGCCTTGGCCCTAGTGCCTAAGTTTAATGGGTCAAACATCTCTCTGTCAGAGTGGAAGAAGAGACTAGAGGGTGCTGATCACCAGTATCAGGTCCCTACCCAGCTGATTGCAGAGCTGGTCATTAACTAGTTAGAGGGTGATGCTCGCAAAACTGTGATTGTTTTACCTGAAGATTCCTGGGCCAACCTAGAACAAATTGTGGGATGTCTGGAAGGCCTGTTTGGGGAAAATGTGACAGTGCCAGAATTGAGACACAGGGTTTTCATCCGCAGACAGCAAAAGGACAAAAGCCTCAGACACTTTGCAAAATCTTTGGAAGCGGTTAGAGAAGGATGTATACAGCTGTGCTGACATAAGTACTTCAGATAAGTTACTGCAGGACCAGTTTGTGGTAGGGATGAAGTCCAGCCCTGTCAGGAGAGCTCTGCAGGAAGGGGTAAAAGCGCAACCCTCCCTCATCTTTAAAGACATAATGGTGGAGGAGGTTGCACAGGAGCAGGAGGATGCAGAAGCAACTGTAGCTGTGACAAAGAAACATGAACTGTTATACAGTACACAATGGGGGGAGGCCTTGGCACTGCACCCCTGTCGGCCATGCAGACCACCATCTGGGGAACTGATCCAGAACATGGCATCCATGAGGAAAGAAATGCCCACCTTCAAGCAAGAGTTATCTCACCTTTCCAAGGATGAGACTCTGCTGCAGAGGGACCTGGATAAAGACTGAAAATACTGGCAGTGTGGGTGCTTTGGGCATGTATCCAGAAACTGTGGCCAATCCAAAGTAAGCGCAACCAGATAATTCAGTTAAACTAGGGGCTCATCAGGGCAGAGGGACCATCCTTGGGAGTGGCACCACAAGGTCTCCCAAATGGTCCCATGCTTGGTTGACACTGGGACCAAAGTCACCATTATAGAGTAAGAGTTCTATGTCTAATGGTTTGGGACTCGGAATCAATTGGACTTATCTTAGCAATCTCTAAAAGCAGCCAATAATCTGCCCATTGTGGTGGAAGGAGTTACCTGGTTAAAGATATAGATAGATGACCTGGTAGTGGAACTGGTATGGGTTGTGGTGACCAGCAGCCCAGAAAGCGCCTAGTCCTGGGCATGAATGTCCTGGAAGACCTTGTCCTTCCACGCTTGATGGCCAAGACTGAACAATTGGGTGGATGTGTACATGTACCTCATGCCCCTTCAAGAGGGGGTCCGGTTCCTGCCTATTGGGGCCCACAAAAAGCTGAAAGGAGCCATGGTGACAATGTAACCCCACAAGGACCTCAGGTTATAGGGACTGGTTGGTAACCTGCAACTTGTCTAAAGTCTACAGGAGTAAGGTTCTGGTCAAGATCATAAACTTGGAAACCACCCTGGTTCCACTCCCAAATCACATCAGCATCAGCATCAGCAACACAGACCTCTATGTGGTTCCCAGTCACTGCATTTCTGGGGCCCAACCAGAGTTGGAAGCCGTATGTGCCCCATTGCAAGCTGACATGCCCTCCTTGGACGACAAACAATACATGCTAGAGAAACTGGCTATCTCCTTTCTGGATTACCCTCTGCTTCAGCAACGTCTCCTCTATTAGCTACTGGAGAAACACCTACTGGTCTTTGCAGCTATGACTGCACTGAGGTGATAGACTATCAAATTCACAAAAGGGTTGCTCTGCCCAGCTGGGAGCGATACTCTCATATACTCCCTGCTCAATGCCAAGAGGTCAAAGACTTGATCTGGGACATGCTACAGAGTGGATAATCTGAGAGGGTCACAGCCCATGGGCCACCCCTGTCTTTTTCTTGTGAAAAAAAGACTGAAGCCTGTGGTTCTGTGTGGACAATCACAATCTGAATGCCTTCACCCAATGGGATGCCTATCACCTGCCCAGGGTGGATGAGTCATTCATGAAGCTAGGCCAAGTTCAAAAATTCTCTGCGCTTGACCTGGAGAGCAGTTACTGGTAAATCCCAGAGAGGGAACAGGACTGGGAGCAGGGGCGTACCTAAAGCATTTGGCACCCAGGATGGATCCTATATCTGGCACCCCCCCCCCAGGTGGGCAGGTTGTACACCGCACGTTGATGTGCTGACGTCGACGTCAAGTGACGTCACATGTAGAACCTTCTTCCACTGCCACTTCCAATGCTGACTGACCTGAGTATTGTCATTGGGTGCCCAGCGCCAGACAGAGATACATGTAACCGGCAGTGGCGCCCCCCCCAAAAAATATTTTCATGTTTTCTGAAAGTGCGGCAAAGATGCAACATGCGGGACCTTTGGTGCGCTTTCAGAAAAGGCTGAACCTAAAAGAAATCTATGGGACTGCAGCTATAACTGTGGGTAAAATGTAGGAAGTCCCTTTTTACATTACATAGCCCCTGTACCTCTGGACCCCTTCGTATTACACAGACTCGGTACCTCTGGACCCATTTACATTGCACAGCCCCCATACCTCTGGACCCCTCACATTACACAGCCCCCACATCTCTGGACCCCTTTACATTACACATCCCCCACACTTCTGGATCCCTGGAAACCTGCGTCCATGTGCATTTCTCACACTGCATTCAAAACGCACTTCAGTTGTGATCTGCAGTGGGTGCCAATGTTAACTTAATAACACCACAAACGCAGGTCCCAGATGTAATGCGTTTACCTGCATTGGATTGTATGGTACAATAGTACCACTCAATCCAGTTCCTGTGCATCTTATAACTCTTGGTGTGGTCCAGCACAATTTCAGCCCATTCAAATGATTAGGCTGATATTGTACTGCACCTGGAATACATGTGGATTGCACAGGAATGCACAGTGTGTTCCTGTGCAATTCCTGGTGTCAACCGGCCCTGAGTACTGGAGTCCAGTGCCGGAAAAAGTTCTGTCACCTGGCTCCACTGACTTGCTTGGCAGGGGGCACTAGCATGAGTACCTGGGGTGATTGGCCTGTATCTTTTGTGGGGTGCCCATGATTGTCCCCATGTAGCAACCAGCATCTCTTTGAATCAAGGGTGGGGGAGAGGGTACTGCATGTACTAGGGGGCACTTTGGGAGGGGGGAGGACTTATGCTGGAGGAGGGGGTCAGATTTTGTAAAACGCCCCCTAGCACATGCAGTACCCTGCCCCCACACCCACATAACTACAAATAATAATTTATATCAGCTCCCCCGCTGCACAAGTGTTATCTATATATGCCATTTATAGTGTGTGTGTGTAATAATAACAGACCTCAGATGAGCGGCACATGCACAGTCCTCCCAGGCTCCTCCTCCTGTCTGTGTACACAGAAGACATCAACGCGGAGGAGGCGTAGGAGGGGGCAGGTTTATTGGCATTGCACTGTCTGTATTGCCAGAGAGAAAGGAAGCCAGTGGGGAGTGATACCGGCTGCCATACAGAGCTGAGATCACATGGGACAGCAAACACCCTGCAAAAACTGTGCGATGGGTGTGCCCACATTAGCCCCCCCTGGGAAAGTCACTGCTCCAGCAGGATTCATTCACTGGCTAGCGAAGGGTGGCTAATCAAGGAGGTATGGTTGTGCTGGCCCTGCTGACACCCCCCAATGTGTGGCACCCGAGGCGGACCGCCCCCCTGCCCCACCGTTGGTATGCCACTGGCCGCGAGAAAACTACTTTTTTTTTACCCTCCTGGAATTGTTTGAATTCATCCACATGCCCCTCAGGCTATACAACACCCTCAGGACCTTTCAACAATTGATGGAGAGGTGTTTGGAGGATTACAACTTTTGAGACTATGCTAATCCATCTAGATGTCATCATTATGTTCTCTCAGTTGTTTGAGGACCATATACAACATCTGGACTGAGTGTTTACCCAAAATTGAAGCCCAGCAAGTGCCACCTGATACCTCAGTACATCCAATACCGTGGAGGCTGGGGGAGGAGTCGCCCCTAGACCCCTAGACCTGGCCAAGATCCAGGTGGTACAGGAGTGGCTTCCCCCATTAGTGTCACAAACTACGCTCCTTCCTAGGACTGGTGGGATAATACATGCAGTTCATCTGCAAATGTACGCAGATCGCACTTCTCACCTAGCTGTTGAGCGGGCATCCCACGAAAAAGACATGGGGATCCTCCCTGTCAATTCAGTCTCAGTGGCGAGAACCACAAGAGCAAGTGTTTGATACCCTGAAGTGAAATCTGATGTCCGCTCCCCTCTTGGCCTATATCAATTACTCAAAGCACTTCCGGATATACATGGATAGGAGCTTACAAGACCTGGGCCAAAGAGCAGAATGGACGTGAAAGGGCCACAGTCTGCATCCCTCTGAACAAAATCCCTACATCTATAGCTCCCTTAAAGTGAAACTATTAGCTCTGGTGTGGGCCATCACTGAAAAAATAGCAGAATACCTTTTATTGGGAGCAGAGATTGAAGTGTATACTGACAACAAACCTCTCGGTTACCTAGAGAGGGACAAGTTGGGGGCACTGGAAGATACATTACAAACCTGGAAAGTTTAACAGGCATGCAGATGCCTTCTCCTGCTACTTGGTGGAAAGCCCAAGTGAGGGCGTGGAGTCAAGAGGATCCAGGTATGGCACTGGCGTTGCCTGTGGCTGCCACTGCTCACTCCCTCTGGGAAAAACAACAGGACTCACAGGCAGAGGCCTCTGAGATCCACACACTTGAAGAGTGAGTTTTAATCCAACAGAGGGACCCTGCCTCATGCAAGTACAACTTGCCGGCATAGACTGTCTTCTCAAGAATGTCAAAAATTACCTCAAATCCCAGGAAAAACTTGGTTAAGCATCCCCACCAAACAATGGGACATTTTACAACTGTCGCCTCCCAGCTGCACATTCTGCAGGTCTGTCAAGTGATGCATGCCTCTGGCGGACATTTTCGGGTCGTTAGTACCAAGGCCCTGGTCAGGAGATATTTCTTTTGTCCACAACTGCCAGAATGGGTGCAACGGGCTTGCTGGGAGTGTGCAGCCTGCACCATACACGAATGCCATGAGAAGACTAGCCTAATGACTATCACCACCTAGGAGCCATTTGAGCTGGTGACAATGGACTTGCTTACAGTCTCCCCCTGGATTTTGCTATGTCCTAGTCTTTGTGGATCACTTCACAATGATCGCTGTGGTAGTGCCTGCCCGGAATCACACAGTGGTGACCACAGCTAAACTGATTTGGGAACATGTGGTTCAATGGTATGGATGCCCCAAATGCATATTCTCAGACCAGGGCTCAAAGTTTGAGTTTCGAGATTCTCTCTGATTGGTTTTGGAAAGTCTCATTCCACCCCTTACTACCCTCATGATAATGGGGTCTGTGAACACTTCAACCACACATTGTGTCAGGGCTGGGCTCAGCCTTTCCTTCTCTGAGCTGGCCGCTCAGCTGTCAGCTAATTGCCAGTTCCCATCTCTCTCTACAGTTACTCAGCTGTTGATGATCCTGCTCGTCAGTCCTGCCTACTTAAGCCGCCCAGTCCAGAGGAGCTCTGCCTTCACCTTGGTCAAATCACATGAAACTATCGCCTGCATTCCTGTTTAAAGACTGGCTTTGCTGACATCCCTTCTGGCTCCAGATCCTGCTTGCTGTTCCACTACTTTGATCCCTGACTTCTTCTTGGCTGACTATCAGTTCTGGTTACTGAAGTTTTGCTGTGTTTTGACTAGGTTTGTTCTTTTTACTTTTATTATTAAACAAGTGTGACTTAACTGAACTTCTGTCTCGGTCTAATTTCATCACCTGGAATCTCCCACTGTGGCTGCTCCGGTACAACCTGAGTTGCAGGCCATCCCTGCTGCTGTGCCAGTCTCTTGCAGACACCCACCTCGGGTATTACCTCTATAAGAGATAAGTCTGGTTCCGCTTCGTTTCCCCAGCAATTTTGGGGCGATTCAGTTCAATGCCTGGTTTATTAACCAGGTTGAGATATACTTTGAGATGCTGCACCAGGTGTTTCCCACGGACAGAAGAAAAGTAGGTTTTGTGATATATTTGCTTACTGAGAGAGCCTTGGCCTGGGAAAACCCTCTATTTGAGACGCAAAAACCTGTTGTCTTTGGTTACCCTGAGTTTATGGCCTTCTTTAAAAGGATATTTGATGCTCCCGCACGCTGCGCTTCTGCTGCCAGGAGCCTAAGATTCATAAGCATGATGTCCCCATCCAAGGGATATCTATGGCAGCCAGCACTGGGGGAAGGACTTGGCAACCTCATGGATACCCTTCTACAGACTTTAGTGACCAGAATATCCTCCCACCTTCGGGATACTAAACATACCATATGGGCTCTGGAAGGACACTCATGGGAGAAGAATTATAAATGGGTAGTATGTAACGTAAAGTCCTTATACTCGTGTATACCCCATAATTAAGGACTACAATCACTCAAACACCACATGGATTTGTATACTCATCAGAACTAAAATGGTTCATCTTGGAAGCCATTTTATACCTTTTACCACAAAACTACTTTCTCGTTAATTCCAGCTGGATTCCAGCTGATATTAATTCCAGCTGGAATTCCAAACAGAGACAGGGGGCCTCTATGGGAGCCAGATTCTCACCTACTTGTGTGAACTTATACATGGGGTGGTGGGAGGAGCACTACATCTACAACACAGATAATCTCCATAGAAACAAAATTTTCCCATACTTTTGATACATCAATGACTTGATCTTCATCCCTTCATCACTAAATGTGAGCTGTTAACAACCGAGTTCCCTGATTATCTCAAAATGAACGCGTTAAACCGAAAATTTACTATAGAAAAACATCTGTTAGAGGCCAACACTCTAGATTTGACTCTATCTGGGTCCATTCAGGACAAGATTGTCAAAACGTAGCCATTTAGAAAAAATACTTCCAAGAACTCTCAGCCACATGCAACCAGTTGTCGCGCTCCCCACACCATCAAAGCTATACCTAGAGGTCAGTTCATTTGGATAAGACAAAATTGTTCCAATATAACCAATTATGACAAGGAAGCATGTCTACTCAGAGACTTTGTGAACAAGGCTATTTCAAATTATGCCATCAAATCAGGAGCCTCAATAGCACTAACCTCCTAACCAATGACCTCCCTCAAGATATAAGAACATCAAATCAACCAGTGTTTTCAACCAATTACGGTTCTTAATTCTCAGAAATAAAGAATATTATCACAAGACATCTTCGCATTTTATACAGTGATAAAAGTTATAAAACCATTTTAAACAATGGAATTAGACATTTTGCAAGAAAATCACAAACAATAGGCAACATCATTTCTCCTAGTATGTATACCTCCAATACCACCACCCAGACCTGGTTAAATACCACTGGGTTATTCAAATGTAACAGCACTAGGTGCTCTACTTGTAATGTCTTAATAGATTCTCATACTATAATCTCATGCTCTAACAACTTTTCGTTGACCCTCAAACAGTTGGTTAATTGTCATACTAAGTTTGTTATTTACATACATAAGCAGAACCACCAGACTCCTCAGTGACAGAATGATAGACCACTTGTCAGACATTAGGACTAACAAAAACACAAACATAGCAAACACTTTAACGGATTTCATCAATGAAATACAGAGACTGTTAAAATTCAAATAATAGAAAAAAACCAATTGCCCGATTCGTGGTGGTGATCGTTTTTCTCTTCTCTAAAAGGAAAGTTTATTGGATTTTTAGGATGGATACCAGGTTTCCCAAAGGCCTAAACCATGAGGGGGTCATTACCCACTACTATGAATGAATGTCTCATTAACAGTACCAAAATTATTAACACACTGACACGCTGCCTTACTTTTGCTAACTGCGCATAATCTGACATGTTTGTATAGTCACACATCTATATATTGATATTTATTACATTTTTAGATACCCTGTTTCCCCGATAGTAAGACACCCCCGATTGTAAGACGTATCGGGAGTTTCAGAGGGGTCGGCTAATATAAGCCATACCCCGAAAGTAAGACATATGTCTTACTTTCGGGGAAACACGGGGGTATTGCCGCCTCCCTCTCATCTAGCTGCGCGCCGCCTCCTGCCCACGTCCGCACCGTCCCCCTCTCCATACGTCGCCGCGTCTGCCATTTCCCTCTGATCTTAATGAGCGCCGCCTCCTACCCACGCCTGAGCCGTCCCCCTCTCCATACGTCACCGCGCCGTCCCCTGCACTTGTCACTGCCGCCTCCTGCTTAAAATACGGTAATGCACACAGTATTAATCATACATCAGTAAAACATACACACTGGCATACTGGGGTATCATCTGCTGTATGTAACCCAGTGGGTATCAGCAGGTGTCACACTGGATTAAATACAGCAGGTGGTACTGTATCACACATAAATCTGTTTTATCTTCCAGTATTCCACTGTTCGTTCTTACCATTTTTCATTGTTTTACATGTTATGCAATGTTGTAACAAGACATTCTTGGCACTTCCTTTTATAAAACTGTTTTGTAGTGAATACAATACTGTTCAGGTTGTTAATAAATGTTAATTTTATGGTTAAAACAAAAAATTCGACAATTTTTTTCCAATATAAGACATACCCCGAAAGTAAGACATAGTGGGGCTTTTGGGGATAAAAAGAAAGTAAGACACTGTCTTACTTTTGGGGAAACACGGTAGTAGATGAATATGTGGTCAGTTCTTTACCACTTTGAGTGTCTAGCGAGATTTCTTAGGGAATTTATTTCTCTTATATTATGTTGTGTTTTTCATACACAAGAGTAGACAATAACAATAATAAAAATTAAAATTAAAAAAGCACACATTTTTAACCAAGAACAAAATATACAACTTTGAAAAAACTACCTAAAAAAATAATATTTTAATATTCTTATTAACACATACACACACTAATAAATAAAATATGTTTCTGTTTTATAGAGACTGTTAGCATCTAAACATTGTCCCCTTTTTTTCATTCACAGTACTATGTATTAAACAGAGTAGCACCATAGATAGATAGATAGATAGAAGTCTTAGCCCTTGTATACACGGTCGGACATTCCAACGGAAAATGTCCGATCGGACCGCGTTGTCGGATAATCCGACTGTGTGTGGGCTCCATCGGACTGTTTCCGTCAGAATATCCAACGGACAAAGTTTTAGAGCTGGGCTATAAAACTTTCCGACAACATGATCCGATCGGACTTTGTCTGATTGTGTGTAGAGAATTCCGATCAGACAAAGTGCCACACATGCTCAGGTCAATTTCCTAGACCAAAGCTATTGGCTACTAGCCTGAACGTAGTCCCGTCCTAATGAAATAATGCCATAACGTTACGTATGATCGGATTTTCCGACAACTTTGTCTGACCGTGTGTATGCAACACAAGTTTCGGACAAAATCCGTCGGACAAAATCTGACGGATTTTGTTGTTGGAATGTCCGACCGTGTGTACAAGGGCTTACAGGAGCCAGGACGGGTTCCATCCCCTGTCAGTACTCTAGCTGCTGCTGCAAAAGCATTGATTACATACCCCTTACCACCATGCCTAAGCGGCACACACACATTTCCTAGGTCATAATCAGAATGGTAGCCAGGGTTGGAAGTGATGGTGGTTGGGGCTAGTGCTTGTATTTGTTTTCACATTGGAGTGAACACACATCGCCACTACGAATTTTATTTCTTTGTCAAAATTGACATGTGCTGCTATTACTGAGCAACTTTAGTGATGAGAGCTTCATATAATGCATCTTCAAAAACAGGTCAACAATGGCAGCATTCATATTTCTATGCAAAGATTAAAGCTACCAAAATGAATAACAAGTACTGTACCATGACTGAGTTGAAGACATGCACAGGAATACATTTTCACAGAAAAAAAAAAAAAATGATAGAGCAATGTAGAAAACTTCCATCTTTTGTATTAGAAAGCTTTTTTTTTTCAAACTATATTTATATTTGCAGTAATGAACAGAGATAAGCTGTAAACACACTGTACTTACCGTATATACTCGAGTATAGGCCAACCCGAATTTAAGCCAAGGCACCTCATTTTACCACAAAAAATTGGGAAAACATATTGACTCGAGTATAAGCCTAGGGTGGGAAAATGCAGCAACTACTGGGTAAACAATGACCATCTGCAGCCTCACTGTGCCCATTTGCAGTCTACTTGTGCCCATTTACAGTCTCACTGTGACCATTTGCAGTCTAATTGTGCCCATTTGCAGTCTCACTATGACCATTTGCAGCCTAATTGTGCCCATCTGTAGTCTCGCTGTGCCCATCTGTAGTCTCACTGTGTCCATCTGTAGTCTCACTGTGCCCATCTGAAGTCTCACTGTGTCAATCTGTAGTCTCACTGTGTTCATCTGAAGCCATACCTTTCATTACTAAAACAGCATGTGTCTCCCGCTGTGTTATGCAGTCTGTTTGGCCATCCATTGTAACAAAGCCCCACCTCCTCCTCTTCTGTGAGACAGAACGCTGATACAGTTTCCCAGCATTGTATCCTCTATCATGGACAAGGAGGAGGTGGGGCTTTGTTACAATAGACGGGCGAATAGACTGCATAACACAGCGGGAGACACACGCTGTTTTAGTAATCAAAGATACGGCTCACTTGAGTATAAGCTGAGGGAGGGGGGGGGGGGGTTTCAGCCAAAAAATGGGTTGAAAAACTTGGCTTATACTCAAGTATATATGGTACTTACAGGCATTAATAATGGGATGTTACATAAACTCATAAATAGTTGTGCAGGCTCGTGGAATGGATAATCATGTTAGGATCTGATCTGACTGACATAACATATTATGGTCATAATATATATTTTATGTGGAGAACTAGTTTGTTATGTTTTTTGTTTTTAACCACTTGACCACTGGGCACTTAAACCCCCTTAATAACCAGACCAATTTTCAGCTTTTGGTGCTCTCACATTTTGAATGACAATAACTCAGTCATACAACACTGTACTTACTTGAAATTTTTGTCCTTTTTTCACACAAATAGATCTTTCTTTTGGTGGTATTTAATCACTGTTTTTTTTATTTTTTGTGCTATAAAAAAAGACCAGAAAATTCAGTAAAAATAATATTTTTCTTCGTTTCTGTTATAAAATTTTGCAAATTAGTAATTTTTCTTCATATATTTTGGCCAAAATTTATACCACTACATATCTTTGGTAAAAATAACCAAATTGGTGTATATTATTTGGTCTTTGTGAAAGTTATAGAGTCCACAAGCTATGGTGCCAATCTCTGAAAATTGATCAAACCTGAAGTACTGACGGCCTATCTCATTTCTTGAGACCCTAACAAGCCAGGAAAGTACAAATACCCCCCAAAATTACTCCTTTTTGGAAAGAAAACAACCCAATGTATAATCTATGAGGCATATTGAGTATTTTGAACATGTCATTTTTTCTACAAGTTTTTGGAAAACGCGTAAAGAAAATGAGAACGCATTTTTTTTTACACAACATTGTCCATTTACACAATATTTCTAACACATAACAGGTACATACCAAAAATTACACCCCAAAATTGATTCTCCTACTCCTCCTGAGTATGGTGATACCACATGTGTGAGACTTTTCCACAGTGTGGCCACATACAGAGGACCAAAATGCAGGGAGCACCATCAGGTTTTCTAGGGACATACATTTCAAATCTAATTTGACTACCTATTACACTTTTGTGAGGCACTGTAGTGGCATGGGTGTGGCATGGATGAGCATGAATGGGGATGGATGAGCCGTGGATGGGTGGATGGGGGTGGCTGAGCATGAATGAGTATGGCAGGGTACGGCTGAGTATAGATGGGATGGCTGGGTATGGCTGAGTATGGCTGGGTATGACTGAGCACGATTGAATATGGCTGAGGAAAGCTGGGTATAGCTGGGTCTGGCTGGGTATAGCTGGGTCTGGCTGGGTATGGCTGAGTACGGCTGGGTATGGCTGAGTACGGCTGGGTATGACTGAGTACGATTGAGTATGGCTGGGTATGGCTGAGTACGATTGAGTATGGCTGGGTATGGCTGAGTACAGCTGGGTATGACTGAGTATGATTGAGTATGGCTGGGTATGGCTGAGTACGGCTGGGTATGGCTGGGTCCAGCTGGGTATGGCTGGGCATGGCTGTGTATGGCTGAGTATGGCTGGCTACGGCTGAGTATGGCTAGGTACAGCTAATTATGGATGGGGGTGGATGGGATGGCTAAGCATGGATGGATGAATGGATTAGTATTGCTGAGGATGGATGGATGAGTATGCTGAGTATGGATGAGGATGGATGGATGAGTATGCTGAGTAAGGATGGATGGGTATGCAGAGTATGGATGATGGGTATGCAGAGTATGGATGGATGGGTATGCAGAGTATGGATGGGTATGGATGGGTATGCAGAGTATGGATGGGTATGCAGAGCATGCAGAGTATGGATGGGTATGCAGGGTATGGCTGGGTGTGCAGAGTATGGATGAGTATGGCTGGGTATGCAGAGTATGGATAGGTATGTAGAGCATGCAGAGTATGGATGGGTATGCAGAGTATGGATGGATATGCAGAGTATGGCTGGGTATGCAGAGTATGGATGGGTATTGCTGGGTATCCAGAGTATGGTTGGGTATGCAGAGTATGGATGGGTATGCAGAGCATGCAGAGAATGGATGGGTATGCAGAGTATGGATGGGTATGCAGAGTATGGATGGGTATGGCTGGGTATACAGAGTATGGCTGGGTATGCAGAGTATGGATGGGTATGGCTGGGTATGCAGAGTATGGCTGGGTATGCAGAGTATGGATAGGTATGGCTGGGTATGCAGAGTATGGATGGGTGAGCAAGGATGGATGGATGGATGGATCTGTCACTGAGCAGTGCTGTGGGCACTACACATGCAGCCCACAGTAACATGCCTCATTCATTCAAAGTAAACGTCTAGCTTTAAACACTCTATTATCGGAACACGCAGAAAAATCATTGAGATTTTCAAAAGCAAAATTCTTATTACATAGCAATTCCGCCTCAGCAATGTTTGCCAGGAAACTAAAACACGATTCCAACCCCCCACATGTCTATAAATTAAGGAATCAAAATGGTAATCCGGTGACTCATCCCCAAGATGTCTTACAAATATTTACATCATTCTACAAAGATCTTCTCTCAGGCACTCAAACCCTCCCTCAACCTTAAACGTTAGAATGGTTGAACAATCTTCAACTTCCCTCACTGAATCAACAACAAATAGCTTCTTTAAAGGAACCCTGTACCGACACTGAAATCACAAACATAATGAAAACCTTAAAAACTTCAACAGCTCCAGGACCTGATGGTTTTTCTACAGCTTATTGTGAACAATTTGCCCCATTACTAGCCCCTAGCCTCACTAAAATGTTTAACCACGTCTTACTTGGTGGTTAATTCCCCGGAGAAATGTTGTTGGCCAACCTCTCTCTTATACCAAAACCTCAAAAAGACCACTCCCTACCACAAAATAACCTCCCATTTCAGTTCTTAATAATGACTTAAAACTTTTTGGGAGACTTCTGGCAAACAGACTTGCCTCAGTTGTTACATCACTGATTCATACAGACCAAACAGGCTTTATCCCTGGCAGACAATTAATGGACAACATTAGATTTGTTACAAATATTGTCCAAGATGCCAATCTTTATTCCCACTCAGTATGCCTTCTAAGCCTCGATATACACAAAGCCTTTGATAGCGTCAATTGGTCTTATCTAAACCACCTCCTCCCCAAATATGGCATATCCGATAAATGTATTCACGGTTTTAACGCACTATACCTTTCTCCTCAAACCAGAATTAAAATCCCAGGCAATAACTCAGATTTTTATCCTTTGAGTAGAGGAACTAGACAGGGCTGCCCCCTTTCCCCTCTTCTATTTGCACTTGCAATAGAATCGCTCGCACAAGCCTTTAGACAAAACCTCAATATAAAAGGTTATCATAAAGGCCCTGATCAATTCAAACTTAGTCTAAATGCAGATGATACTCTGCTATTCCTAACTGACTCCCTAATTTAAATTCCAAATCTCCTTGCTGAACTAAACTCCTTCCATAAACTATCAGGATTATTTATCAACGCCAGTAAATGCTCTGCTTTACCCATAAATTATTCCCCAAACACTCTCTCTCTCTTGCAAAAAAACTTCAACTTCATTTGGTCTTCCAACTCACTTAAATATCTGGGAATACATATCACCTCATCTCATAAACTATTATACAAAGCCAATTACCCACTCCTCTTCTCACATATTAGCTCTCTAATTATAATCTGGTCCTCATATCATATATCTTTCTTGGGTAGGATCTGTGCATTAAAGATGACTATTCTCCCCAAGCTCCTATATTATTTTAGAGCTCTCCCTATCAATATACCAAAGTCTAGAATAGACTCACTCCAATGGGAAATTAACAAATTCATATGGGATAACAAAAAACCCAGGTACAGCTATACTCTCATGCATAATTCTCACAACAAAGGAGGATTTGGTCTTCCTCGCCTTTGGCATTACATTTTAGCAGCCAGACTGACACACTTTGCACAATGGCATTCCTCAGACACTCAAATCCCATGGCTCAGGTTTGAATCCTCCTCCATATTCCCTCTTTACCTAAAAGGCATACTTTGGACCAACACACAAATCTATCACACATTGATTAAGAAAAACTTGATAGTAGCTCATTCTATACAACTATGGAACAGAATCAAAAATCAATATAATCTTATTTCAGATTAGCCTCATATCTATGGGACCCCATTTTCCCTCCTGCTTACCCGGAATACACACCCTTCTATAACTGGATTCAAAAAGACTTAACTACACTTAAATCAGTAGTAATAAAATCAAATTTTGTCTCTTTCACTACATTACAATCTCAACATAATCTTCCATCTTCTGAGCTTCCTCAATACCTTTTGATTAAAGGTTTTTTCGCCAAACACTTTTCTTTGTCTATTATTCCTCCTTGTACCCCTTTTGAACAAATTTGCACGAATTCCCCCAGAGACAGAGGACTAATCCCATTAATATACAACTATTTAAATTGCTTACATCTCCCAGAAAAACCAACCATTTAACTTCAATGGGAGACTGAATTGGACCTCTCTCTCTGTGGAATCCTGGTATAGGATGATTGATAATTTACGCAAAAGTAATCGAGCTGCAGCTTTCAGAGAATCCCCATTGAAACTGGTTACTAGATGGTATATGACTCCTGACAAAATACATTCTTTCTATCCCTCAGTTTCCCCAACTTGTTTCAGAGGATGTTCAGACGAAGGCAACTACCTTCACATTTTTTGTAGTTGTAGACTCCTCAAGCCTATATGGCAGGCTGTAGTAACCAAAATGGAATCTTCAACCAAAATGAAAATCTCTCTTTCACCACTAATATGCATATTATATGCTGATATTCCAGACATTTTCCCACCATGCAACAGATCACTCCATTCACTAATCAGCTCCATTCAATGGATGATTGCCTTTAACTGGAAAATACACAACTTACTTTGGTCCCAAGTACTGTCCAGAATGAAAACCCTTAAATTATCTGAGAGAATCCACCACACACTTTCAGACACAATGTCATCCTTCCATAAAGAATGGAACTACTGGTCCATACCATAAACTGAACACTCTGGTGTTATGTTCCCTATCCTGCAGCCTGCCATGTACGCTCTCTCAATTGTATGCAGGCTCCTGCTATGTACTCATTTTATGCCAACAACTCATTATAAACGAATTGAGACATTATATCTTTCACTCTTTTAGCATCTTATATCTACATTTTACCATACTACTCTACAAATGTTAACTATATATACCTTGTCCTATTGATATAATACATCTCCTGGATATATGTGTGTATTGCTTTGTACTATTCACCTGTTATATTCCTGTTTTTCAAATAAAACTTTTGTAAACAAAAAAAGTGAGGAGCGGTGGAGAAGGCGGCCACTTAAGTGATGCATTTCTGAATTTTTTAGTCCTTGCCGCCCAGGGCTGTCAGCTTCCACACCATCGGCAGCGTCTGCATCACATGGTTGATGATTAACTAGGGTCGAAAACAGAGATGGAGAGCATTCCAGTTGATGATCCACTGGCATACTGTCATGAGAATAGACCACTGACCAGAACTTGCCCAGTATGCTATTGAGCTTCTGGGCTGCCCTGCATCCAGCATGCTTTCCAAATGGGCATTCAGTGCTGCTGGAGGTTTTGTTACCAATCATAGAACGCGTCTGTCCACAGAATCCATGGACCGTCTGACTTTTTTCAAAATGAATCAGTCCTGGGTTACCAGCAGCTATGAAGACCCTGATGCCGATGTCACTGATTAAGCGTCTTTGGGATGTGGAATCTCTGCATGACTTCTAGGTTGCCTAGTGTTGTGGGTGTTGGTTTCATCTGGAAGAATGTTTTTGGTGTAGGTTTCATAGACACAATTAACACCCAAAGACCAATTTTTCCGCACCAGTTTGACAGGTGCATATCACTGGAATTTGTGACAGCAGGGCAATTCTTGCATCAAGAGTAACTCTATATGCTTACCGTGTGAAGACGCCACGACACCCAAAGAACAATTTTTCCGCACCTGTTTGACAGGTGCATATTATTACAATTTATGACAGCAAGGCCAATTCTTGCTTTCCACAAGAGTACCTCTATAGAATTACGGTGTGAAGGCACCACCGACGCCCAAAGAACAATTTTTTCCACACCCGTTACTTCTAACCAAAGTCTGTGGTAGAAACACCAGAATTTATCCAAAAAATCTCTAATCTTGTTCCCAGTGCACTACATTGGGGCCACATCATACAGACTGGCTCCCCAAGAAAGCTTGCAGGGAAAATGTCATCTTTTGGGCTTTATAAATGCAATTATTGTTGCAACAGCCTGTACAGATGTGCCACTTTACAGGTAGACTAAGGGGACCCCCAGGCAATATATTGAAAGGAATTTATAATTTTTTCACTTTCAAACGTTTTTTATTTTTGAAAAGGCACTTACAAGTACATGGGTACATTAACAAACAATTGGCAGTAGGACAGCCCTGCTGCCGGTAATCAAGTATACTACAGGCAATCAAAAGTGCAACCATAAACAATAGCAGCTAGAGATACAGACATAAAAATACACAAAACAGGACAAGAAAATTACATTTCAAGAGAGTTCTGCACTGCGGACCACGATTCATTTCAAAAACAGAAGAAAAGTGGGAATGCTTTAAGAACATATTAAATATTGGCAATAGCCAGTGTATCCCAATAGAGAAACAAATATAAAGGAACTGAAGTTAAATATGGGTGGAAGCCCTGGAGGCAAACTCATTTCAATATAGGATACCGACGATAAAAATGGTTTTAAAAGTCTGGAAGGCAGTTAAAACAATGAAAGGCCTGGGAGGCCTGACTAAATATACCCCATTATGGAATAATTTAAATTTGCCAGAAATGGAAATGATTGGTAGATATAGACCATGGGAGATAAAGGGGATTGATAAATTGGCCCAATTATATGAAGGAAGGATATTGAAAACATTTAATGCATTGAGGGCGGAGTTTGATATACCAAAGCATTCATTCTATAAATATTTGCAGATCCGACATGCGTTGGATAAACAATTTAATAAACAAGGCCCAGTGTGGAATAATTCCCCTTTTTATGATAGATTGAACGCGCAAGAAAAGGCAGGGGGAACCATAGCAGAAATATACCCATACATAACTGAAGGGAATATAGAAAACCCAGAGAAACTTAAATGTAGAGGGAAATGGGAGGAGGAATTTGGGGTATTCTCAGATGAGCAATGGAGGAAGTTATTGGAGGCAGGACACTCTATCTCAATCTCGCCTGCACAGAAGGTTTCTCACTTGATGCTATTGCATAGATCATACTATACCTCCAAGAGACTGTTTGGCTTCGGGAAAAGAGAGGATGATAAGTGTCCAAGATGTCAAGATACTGGGGACCTAGCGCACATGTTCTGGAGATGTCCCAGACTATTTTGATACTGGTCAGAAATTATCCACACTCTGAATGAAACGTTTGGAGTGGGAGTAGGGAGAGATCCCAGACTATGTGTGCTGGGACTGGCCGAGGGAATAGGGGGCTCATCCTGTACAACTAAAGCAATACTGAGGTGTATGTTTCAGGCAAGAAAGCTTATAGCACAGAGGTGGCAGGCAGAGAGCCCCCCCTCGGCAAGAGATTGGACAAGGATAATAACAGAAACAATATGGAAGGAGAGGACAGTGTATATCAAAAGAGGAAACTTGAAGGAATTTGAAAAAATATGGAAGCCTTGGATGGACAGGATAGGATATCCAACGTAGAGGGAGGGAGGTGGAGAGAGAAGGGGACGGGGGGAGGGAACATCTTGGTTAGTCTCTTTTTTTTTTTTTTTGTTTTTTTTTTTTTTTTTTTTTTTGGTTTGTTTTGCTTTGTTTTGTTTTTGTTTTCTGGTTTTTGTTTTGTTTTGATCTGTTTCTTGATCTTGCCGGAAGGGAAATAATGCTGTGAAATCAGATAATTGTTAAATTATGAAGGAATGACTGTACCCTTGACGATCTAATGGTTTCCTTTTTTTTTTTATATATATATACTTATGTTTAAAATTTTGTTATAATATGATATAAAGAATGTATTTATGAAGAAAATGAATAAAGAATATCTTAAATTAAAAAAAAAAAAAAAATATGGGTGGATAAATTTGAGCTTAAAAAGGCATATTACCGTATTTATCGGCATATAACACGCACTTTTTTCCCCTTAAAATCAGGGGAAAATCATGGGTGCATGTTATACGCCGATCCCCCCGCCGATCTGCTGATCTGCGCTGTCGGTGGAGCGCCGCCGACATTTACCAAGCCAAGGCGAGTGTACTGTGTACTCGGCTCCGCTATCAGTCACGCCCAGTCCCGCCTCCTAGCCTTTACGTCCCGCCATTGGCCCGGTGTTGTGTCCATCACAGGAGCCAGGACGAGGGATGGGACGGGGGCATTACTGCGAGCAGAGCCGAGTACCCTCGGCTCGGCTTGGTCTATGTCGGCGGCGGGAGGAGCCGAAGATCTCGGCAGCGGCAGCGGGAGGAGCCGAAGATCTCGGCGGCGGTAGCGGGAGGAGCCGAAGATCTCTGAGGCGGCGGCGGGAGGAGCCGAAGATCTCGGAGGCGGCGGGAGGAGCCGAAGATCTTGACGGTGGCGGTGGCGGCGGGAGGAGCTGAAGATCTCGGCGGCGGCGGTAAATTTAAAGCTAAACCATGCTGCAATTTTGGGAAGGCTGCAGGGGGACAGTGGAAGGCTGCAGGGGGACAGTGGAAGGCTACATTGATGGCCATTTAAAATTTAAGGTTTTTTTCCTTAAACTTGCCTCCTAAAAGTTTTTTTCCTTAAACTTCCCTCCTAAACTTTGGGTGCGTGTTATACGCCGGCGCGTGTTATACGCTGATAAATACGGTAAATACAAAAAACAGTGTTGGAATGCTGACAAAGAGAGATCGATCAGGGCAGCAAAAATAGACCATGAGAGACATATAGCATAGGAGAATCATAATAATCGGATATTTAATAAAATATATATTAATAGTAAAATGGCAAAGTCAGAGCATATTGACCCATAAAGGAAAATCAGGGGAAGTTGGTGACAAGTGACAGGGATAAGGCACCTGTGTTAAATTCTTCTCCTCAGTTTTTACTATGAAACTGGAGGGATATAATAGACAAGACGGAATTGTGCAGGCCTGTCACAGCACCCCGGCATTCCCAACTTCACCCAGTGTACCTTCTCGACTGTATGCTGTCCCTTCACAGATCCTGCGCCGTCCGCACCAGCTGCATCCCATGTGATTATCTCCTAAACAGTGCAAGTTCAAAGGTTTACTTCCACTTTATTGTGAACAAATCACCAAGACCAGATGGCTTACACCAAGAGTCCTCAAGAACTTAGCCAGGTCATTGCTAGACTGTTATTCCTAATATTTAATGACAGCTTACTGATCGAAATGGTACCAGGAGCTTGGTAAAAAGCTTAGATGGCAATAATATTTAAAAAAGGACCAAGATACATTCCTGGAAATCATAGGCCAGTCAGTAGGGATGGCCCAAACATCCCCTGGTTCGGTTCGCACCAGAACACCTCCAACAAGCAAAAAGTAACATCAGAACCCTATTAAAGTCTATGGGACACAAACATGAAAAATCAAAAAGTCCTCATATTAAAGGCTTATATGCATGTTATTGCCATGAAAAGTATATGGGGACAGGGGTACTGCCCTAGGTATGAATGGGGGGTCCCCTTAGTCTGTTTGTAAAGTGGCACATATGTGTAATGAGTAGAACGGTGGCACAACACTAATGACATTTCTAAAAGGAAAAAAATTTTTATTAAACTTGCTCGCAGCTGTAATGTATTGCTGACTCCCGGTAATATATATCTAAAATTTATGAAAAAAAACCCAATGTGCCCCCCCCCCCCCCCCCAGTCCATTCCAGGCCCTTCGGGTCTGGTATATATTTTAACTCCACACCAAACTTTAAAAAAAAATGGCGTGGAGTCCGCTCCAAAATTCACACCAGACCCTTATCCGAACATATAGCCTGGAGGTCAGGATTCGGGGGAGAGTGAGCACTCCTCTCCTGAACCATACCAGGCCACATGCCCTCAAAATGGGGGGGTGGTTGCTTTGGGGTGAGGGTGCTATTTGCCCAAAGCACCTTAAAAGCATCTTGTCCCCATGATGGGGACAAGGCCTCTTCCCAACAACCCTGGGGTGTGGTTGTTGGGGTCTACGGGCAGGGGGATTTTTGGAATCTGGAAGCCCCCCGATCATGACCCCCCCATGTGAATGGGTAACGGGCACATTGTACCCCTACCCATTCACCAAAAGAAGTGTCATACAGTAAAAACCACAAGAGACAGTTTTTGATTCCTACATAAAAAAAAAAAAAAAAAAAATTCTGTGATGTAAAAACATTGTCAAACACGACTGACAGACCCCCAAAAAAATGAAAAAACTCTGCCTCAATGGGAGGCTTCCCAGGGGCGATTGCTCTTTTCGCTTTGACAGCTGTTATATAGGCAAGGGCGGGGCCACCCACTGATTTAACTGGATGACTCCGCCCCTCTTTGACATCACATGATGTCACATAACATCAGAAGGGGATGGGGTCACTCAGTTAAATCACCGGGTGGCCTCACCCTTACCTATATAACAGCTGTCAAAGCTAAAAGACAGCAGTCGCCAGGAGGTCTCCCATGTAGATGGAGCTTTTTAAATTTTTTTCTATTTTTCGGGTCCATTGGGAGGCATGATTGAAGATGAATGGACATTGTGGGACTTTTTTTCTTTTTTAATAAAGGAATTGTCAAAAACTGTCTGTTGTGTCTTGGGTAGCCATTCACATGGGGGGGGGGTGGGATCTGGGGGCCCCCTTGTTAAAGGGAGCTTGCAGACTCCGTTAAGCCCCTTGCTCGCAGACCCCGATAACCACCGGCCACCCCAAAGCACACTCCCCATGTTGAGGGCAAGCGGCCTATTTTTTTTTTTGGCATTGAGTTCCCCTTAAAACCTATGCCAGACCCAAAGGTATAGATTTTTGGGGGGTGGGACCCCACACTGTTTTTTTTTTTTAATTTTAGCTTGGGGTTCATCTTAAAATCTATACCAGACTCAAAGGGCCTGTTATGGATTTTGGGGGGACCCCACACCCTTTTTTTCTTAATTCTGTCATAGGGTTGCCCTTAACTACTTCAATACATTGTATTATATATACTGCACTGCACTATATACCCTGCACTGTACTATATATACTACATTGATTGCACTATATACTCTGCAATGTATTATATATACTACACTGACTGCACTATATACTCCAAATTGTATTATATATACTTCACTGACTGCACTATATACTCTGGACTGTATTATATATACTACACGGACTGCACTATATACTCTGAACTGTATTATATATACTACATGGACTGCACTATATGCTCTGAACTGTATTATATATACTACACAGACTGCACTATATACGCTGAACTTTATTATATATACTACATGGACTGCAGTATATACTCTGAACTGTATTATATATACACTACACTACCTGCCTAATCTCCATTCATTCACTATATCTTGCAGTGCATTATGGGGCGCTCCGCGATGGGGGAACTTGCCACGAGCCTCCAATTGTTTGTTTGTTCTACAAACGAACAGCTGATGTTTGAGTCGAACGTAACATCGAGCCCATCTCTACCAGTCAGTTTAACATCAATAGTATGTAAACTATTGGAGAGGATGATAATTAATAAGGGGGCCCCCGGATAGCGCCCCCCCACCCTATGTGAATGAGTATGGGGTACAATGTACCCCTATCCATTCACCTGTGAAAAAAATGTAAAAAAAAACACAACACACAAGGGTTAAAATAGTTTATTGCACAGCTCCGGGGGTCTTCCGTCTTCGGGGTCTTCTTGCCGGACTCCTTCGATATCTTCTGCTAGCTCTTTTACTAGCGGAGGAGCCCGGCTTTCTTCTTCGTCGCCGCCCTCTTCTTCCGACTTCGGGGAGTCTTGTCCCCCTCTTCGGTTCTTCTTGCCGGGCTACCGCTTCTTCTTCCAGCTTTTACTAGCGGTGGCCCGGTCTTCTGTTTTCCCGCCGCCGCCGCCGCTGCCGCCGCTGCCACCACCGCCTTCCCAAGGGGGAACCCATGCCTCAGAAGGGGGAACCCATGCCATGTTTTTTTATTTGGCGTGGAGTTCTCCCTTAGGATTCATACCAAACACAGTGCCTGGTATTAGCGGTAATCCAATTCGGATCCCCGCACCAGTGTGAACCCGGCCAGCGATGCTTGTCTCCGCGACGGAGCTCGTAGGGTGACAATATCGCGGTCACCTGCTGTATATTTACAATGCGTGTGACATTTGATCCCAAATGTCATCCACTACAACATATTGTGTTTCAGGCCTTGGATCTGAACCCGCAACCTTACATAGCTTACCTCAATTGGCAGCTGAAGAGTCAGGTAGGGGCCGTAATCGCTCCACCAAACCCCTCACATATGCGGACATGTCTGGGTTTGCTGCCGACATAAAATCAATATTCTCAGCAGCAATCATGGACTTAAAGTCTAACCTATTAGTCATCACAGAAAATATGGCGCAGAGGCACAGGGACAGCGTGCTGCATAGATTGGAGAAGGTTGCAGACTCACATGCCACACAGTTCATAGAAATTAATAGACATTTGGAGGACTTAGACAACAGAGGTCAGAGGAATAATATAAGGGTGAGGTGAATCCCAGAGACTGTGGACCCAGACCAGATCATCCCTGCAGTGCAGAGGGTATTCAACACCCCACTGGAAAGGCAGGAGGATGCTGCCATAGAGTTTGTAAGAGCCCACGAGCCCTTAGATCCAGAGGTCCGGACACTGCTGCTCCTCCAAGAGACATTATTTGCTGCCTGCAGAGCTACCCGCTTAAGGAAGACATAATGAGAAAAGCACGCAGAAACTACCACATTGTCTTTAATGGTGAACATATTATGCTCTTCCAGGACCTTTCCCAAATTACTTAAAAAAAACACAGAGCATTGCAACCTCTCCGAGACAAACTCAGGGAGCATGACCTATGATACACGTGGCGCTTCCCGTTTGCCCTGGTAGTGACTCATGCAGGGAAGCAATATATTTTACGTTCACCCCCTCACCTATCGGAATTTTGTGAGGGTCTGGGCATAGAAACAATAGATCTTCCAGAGTGGTACCAGGAATTTACACTACCACCCCCTAGCAGAAGCCCCCCCACCTCATCCTCCTCCACACCAGAGAAGCAACAATCGAAACAGATGAAACATGGCCGCGGAGGCCAACACATGGGAACCCCGAACCCGCGCCATATCCCTTCTAGGTCCCATGTAGCAGAGTAAAATAGCACTCATATAACCGAGGAATCTACCCCATCAACACCCACCTCTTGAATTTGAACCCATCACCCACAACTTTATGGAGTTATCCCTCACCATGTAAGGCTCTACCATGATTACACCATGAGAGGACCCTGGCTCTGCAGCCTCCACTCAACTGATGGAGCGGCTGGTCTACACAACTCAGGGCCATGACTAAACACTCAGTCTGATTCCAGACTGTAGACTCCCCACAGCACACCCATAGAGGCAGTCCAGACTAAGGGAACTCACAGACTGACACCACTGACACTGCTTGTACCCCATACAGGCTGTTGCAACCTCTAGATCAGGGGTGGCCAACCCGCGGCTCCCGAGCCGCATGCGGCTCTTTGCCCGGTTCCATTCGGCTCTTATGCTCAGTGGGCTGGTTTACAGTGACAGGCAGCCCGAGTCTCTGCACTCCTCTGCTTATGAGAGTATAAGCGAGGACCTGCTCCGCTCCTCCCACACATCAACAGCCAATCAGCAGGTAGTGTAACCCTCCCCAGCCCGCCACATTTGAATACATAGGTGCTGGAGTGAGGCTGAAGGGGGGCAGAGGAAGGAGAAACACACTGTATCTGGAGCCTATGAGATACAAGAAGGTATGACCACAACTACAGCAAAACCAGTCATACAAGCACACAGAGCGCTAGCTGAATGGGAACAAGATTGTGGGATTAGCGATGTCCCACGATCAAGCAATGTCACATGTACACTGGCTGCAGTGTCTTCCAGAAATCAATGGCTTCGGGCAGTGTGCAGGTTACTGATCTGTCCTCCCTTCTCCCTCTTGTCTTGCTCTGTACTTTTTTTTTTTTTAATAGCTGTTTTACCTGCACACTGATAAGATCTGCTCAGCACATTCTCTGTCTGTTAATAGTGTGACACACGGCTGGCTGTTAACCATTTCAGCTTCTTTTCAGTTATTTATCCAGAGCTCTGTGTGTGCTGCATGCTTTCTGTGATGTTTTTTGGAAGAATTTACTGCTAGTTCAGGCTAAAAGACCCATTAACTGTTTATTGTTATCCTGACCAGTTCACTGTTTGTAAAACAATTAGTATTTTGGAAATTAGATGAGCTGCTGTCTTCTGTGACATGGATGTAGTTTCAAAGGAAGATTACTGACTTGATCTTGCAGAACTGTTTTAAATAGAGTGGAGCAACCCTGTGACACATTACACTTTTACACTGGTTTCAGACATCTCTGACCATCTCCTGTACCATGTCTGCAGTCTCTGGCCATCTCATGTAGTATGTCTGCAGTCTCTGACCATCTCCTGTACCATGTCTAGTTTATATACTGTTTTTTGCTTGTTCGCAAAATAAAAGTGGGCCAGTCTGGATAAAGTCCAGGGCCAAATTTTTGTCCCAGTCCAGCTCTGTTTCCAGTCGTTCGCCATCCGCTCTCACACACCTCCACTCACCCCTCACTCTCACTCCCCCGCCCCCTCGCTCTCACATCCAGGCAGACGCAGTCACAGACCATGGGAAATCACAGAACTCTAACATAAACATTGTAACACTTAACATTACTGCAGGGTCGCTTACAGTATTTTCGTCAAATGCGCATGTGGGCAGTTTTTCATGTATGTATTGTAAATTGTTCTATTATTGTTTATGGATTTGGTTAAACAGAGTTTGTCTGTGTGAGAGTGCATACAGTGTTCATTGTTGAAAATGACTGGCCTGTGGTCTTTGTAGTGTTAAAACAGTGTGTGACATTTACAATAAATCCAGCTGAGCAAAAGTATGTGTGTATGAGGAAGGGATGGGGTGATGTTCATGTGTGCCCATGCGTATGATGTGGCTCTTTGCGGTAACTTGGTAAAAAATGTGGCTCTTGGTCTTTGTCTGGTTGGCTACCCCTGCTCTAGATGACAGTGAACCCAGGAACTTTACTTGGGCATTGTTCAAAGACAGGCTTGTTTGCCCCCCGAACAGTAATTTGTGGACGTTCAGAAATTGGGATGTGACATACTCCAAGTAGACGATTCTAGCAGGAAATTCATGATTTTTCCACAGACTCCCAGAAATGTGTAGAATCTTTGGGATTTTTGCTAAACTTTTTTTCCTAGGGCTGATCCATGTTCACACAAGTTTTTCACCTAAATTTTTAGGCTGTGTCGTTCTTTATTCCTTGTTCACTTTTTTTTTTAAACATCATTGTTGTTCTTACTTGATTTAAACTACGGTTACACTGAGTGTGACTGTACCACCCCTGTGGCAGCTTATCTACGTACCTGCAAAGTTTACCTGATATTGTGTTCTATAACCTAAAGTTTGTTTTTCCTCGCTGTTACTCCAGTTATATCGGATTCATTTTCTATCTCTTAATCCTCATTTGTCCGATCTTATTTCTCCTTTCCTATTCTTTCTCTACCTCTGCGATATCTCTCCCTGATTCAGTGTGAAGTGAAATAACCACCAGATAATATAGATCTATCTTGCAGAGTTCATAAAAAGTACCTTCTCTCCTGGGTCTTAGTGATGGCTTACTCGTCGCTTGGGAAGAAACCCTTGGTAATCTTCCTGGAGAAGTGCGTATCTCTCCTCAGAGAAAAAAAGTAGGCCACACTTTGTTTTCTTGCAGGAAAACCACTTCAGGACAAACCGAATCCCTAAACTTACAAACGCATACTTTATTGCAGCTTACCATGTGACCAATGACATTGCAAAAACTAAAGAGGTGTCGATGTTAATTAGAAATGAGGCCCCTATTATCCTCACAGACAGGCTAGTGGATCCAGAGGGCCATTATGTGTTTCTTAAAGGAATTCATAGAGACAGGACAATGACTTTGCAAATGTTTACTTTCCCAACTCGGCCCAAGTAACCTTTTGCCAAAAAGTCATACAGGAACTTAAAGGCTTCACATCGGGCCTCTTGATAATGGGGGGAGACTTCAATATCCCATAAAACCCTACAGTTGATATTCATGTATCGATCACCTGTACATCTCCCAAAGAGACCTGCAGAAGGTGACAGAGGCCCACATAGGCATCCAATCGCTCTCTGACCATGCACCCCTATCACTGGTTGCTTATCTCTGCACACATGTGACCAGATCAAACACATGGAGACTGAACACCGCCTTGTTGACGGACCCTGAATTATTCCCTCGCATTCAGACAGCAATCTCTGACTTCTTTAAAAACCAATAATACCCCTGACATGAACCCTATGATGATATGGGAGGCTCATAAATGCACTATAAGGGGAGAATTAATTAAAATGGGTGCCCAATGGAAAAAGACACAAGAGCAGGAAATAAAAAAAACTGACCGACAAAATACACCAGATAGAAGCCACCCACAAACAATCCTTGGCTACAGTCTGCCAAGGAACTGTTAGATACCAAAAAAGCATTGCAAATATTTGAGACCAAAACTAAAAGGTTGCTATTTAAAAAAAAAGGGGGTATTATGAGTCAGGAGACAAGGCAGGCAGACTGCTGGCCAGAGCACTAAAAGAGGCCAACTCCACCAACAACATTTCAGGCATCAGGTCACAGTTCGGGACACTAGCGGTGACCTCAGAAGCCATAACTGCTCATTTCCACCAATTTTACTCAAAACTCTATAACCTGTCACACAAACATAAACCTCCCATAGTACCAGAAGATAGAATGCATGCAACACAGGATTACTTAAACAACAGCAGACTCCCTCAGTTAGAAGAAGCCGAGGCGACGCTTCTAGACCAGATATCCCTGGTAGAAATTCAGGTGGCAATTAAGGGTCTTAAATCTTAAATTAAATTAAAGGGTCTTAAATGGCCACCCCCAGCAAATCATTCTCTGCAGCTATTACCTTTTGTACCACCACCCCCTCCCTTTAGAATGTAAGCTCTACGAGCAGGGCCCTCCTGTACCTTTTGTATTGTACTGTAATTGTGTTGTCCCCCCTATACATTGTAAAGCTCTGCGTAAACTCTTGGCGCTATATAAATCGTTAATAATAATAATAATAATAATAATAATAAATCAGGGAAGAGCCCAGGACCGGATGGTTTTACATCTGCATATTATAAAACATTTAGCGATATCCTGTCAACCCCTTTAATCAGGGCCTTGAACTCCCTTTCCTTACCCAGACAGGTGGCACCTGACTTTCTCTCAGCCCATATAGCAGTAATAACTAAAATGGAGAAAGACCCCACTGAATGCTTGAGTTATAGACCCATTGCTTTACTAAACTTAGACCTCAAGCTCCAAGCAAAAGTTATAGCTAACAGACTACAACCCCTTCTCCCCTCCTTGATCGGCCCAGAACAGGTCACGTTTAGAGGCAAAAGAAAATATCAAAGCCTTACTCCTGACACTGGCAGCACATACCTGGGGCCCTGAGGGCCTTCTCCTGTCCACGGATGCGGATAAGGTCACGGGCGTCCGCAGAACTTTTTCCAAGGGGGGGCATCATTTCAAGGCCACTCATGCTCCGCCCCTTTTCGACAATCTCATGAAAATCTTTACACTGGTAATACATATGTGTTATATAACAGATAATTCATCTTCACTTTGTATTGGAAGTTACTCTGGCGGCTGTGTTCCATGCCCATATAGCCTAGAGAATGTACATCTTTTTACATTGCAATACATCTGTTGTGGCCATATTTTGATCTCATACTGTCACTGTATAGGCTGTTTTCATCAAGATAAAAATATGGCCACAACAGATGTATTGCAATGTAAAAAGATGTACATTCTCTAGGCTATATGGGCATGGTACGCAGCCACCTGAGTAACCTTGCGGACGCCCATGCTTTCAAAAACCAGCCCTGGAAAAAATGTCATACCAGCCTCACAGCATTATTATACCAGCCCAACAGCATTATTATACCAGCCCAACAGCATAACGTCATTATTTTCTTGTTCATGAAAGGGAAAAACCATGTATTTTAAAGCACATTTGATGAAGAGAGTATTAGATATAGATATGAAATCACATAGGGCTTTATATATATATATATATATATATATATATATATATATATATTCAAATTCCAGTTAATAGTGGTAAGTGATCAATCATCAAGGGGGACCCCAGAAACTCTGAACGTGTGGGGGGCGAACCACCTTCTGCAGAAAGAATACTCTAAGGTAAGGGGGGTGGGTTACTAATATAAGGAGGAAACCCTTTATATCCGTGCCCCTTACATTATCGTATTCACTCCCCCCTTACATCAGTGACCCCCGACTGGCCTGGCGGTGCTTTCACTGACCTCCTCTCAGGTGCACTGTGCAGGGCTCAGTCAGTCGGCTCCAGCTTGGAGGTCTTATCCTATAGTCTCCTATCCACAGTCCACACAAATCTGACTTCTCCCATGACCCCCATCCCGGCGGTGCTCCCACTTTTGACTCCTCTCCAGACTCCCTCAGAGACTTCAGACATGCTACAGGAGATGGACAGAGACTGCAGACTTGATGCAAGAGCTCAATGCAGCCTCACCAGTGCCCATAAAATGCAGCCTCACTGTGCCCATCAAATGCAGCCTCACTGTGCCCATCAAATGCAGCCTCACTGTGCCCATCAAATGCAGCCTCACTGTGCCCATCAAATGCAGCCTCACTGTGCCCACCAAATGCAGCCTCACTGTGTCCATCAAATGCAGCCTCACTGTGTCTATAAAATGCAGCTTTACTGTGCCGTGAATGCAGTCTCACTGTGCACATCATTGCAGCCCCTCCTGTGCCCCATGTCCCAGTCTGCAGTCCCTGTCTGTGGGAAGGTGTGTTGTTTATGCTCGGTACAGTACCTTGCATGCCAGCAGGATATCCATGACGGCCAGCAGCAGGCAGGGTCTGTTCTCGTTTTGGATGGGGACGGTGCTCCTTCCAGAGGATCTGTCTGCTGTGAGATGGAGTGGTCCCTGGACACATGGGTGGGGGCAAAGAGTGAGGGGGAGTGGAGATCACAGGGGTGGGGAGCGGAGAGCGCTGGGGGGGCCAACAAGAACAGGGGTAGAGAGCACGGTAGGCTGAGAGCACTGGGGGGGCTAAGAGTGTGGGGTGGTGAAGAGCACTGGGGGGGGGAACAAAGAGCAGGGGTGAGTGGAGAGCAATGGGGGGGAGCTTGAGAGCACCAGTGGGGGCCAGAAAGAACAGGGGTGGAAAGCACGGGGGACTGGAGAGCACTATGGGGGGTGGAGAGCACATGGGTGGGTGCAAAATGCAGGGGGAGAGGAGAGTACAGGGGTGGCGAGTGGGGGGTGCTAAGGGGGAGCCAAAAAGGACGGGGGACTGGAGAGCATGGAGGGTAGAGAGCACTGGGGGGGGGCTGGAGAGCACCAGGGGGGCAGATAGAACAGGGGTGGGGAGTAAGGAGGGCTGGAGAGCACTGGGGTGGGGGCTAGAGAGTGATGGAGAGAGCTGAAGAGCACTGGGGGGGGGAAAGAACAGGGGGGGAGCATTGGGGGGAGGGGAGAGCACTGAGGGGAGAGCACTGGAGGGGAAAGAACAGGGGGAGAGAGGAGAGCACTGGGGGGAGTGGAGGGCACGGGGGGGGGGAGAGCACTGGGGGGAACAGGGGCCGAGAGCACTGGGGATGGTGGCTAGAGAAGGATGGGGAGAGCTGGAGAGTAGCAAGAACAGGGGAGGAGAAAACTGGGGGGGCAGGAGAGTGTGGTGGTGGTGGAGGAGAGCACTGTGGGGGGGGGGGCAGGAGAGTGTGGTGGTGGAGGAGAGCACTGGAGGGGGTGGCAGGAGAGTGTGGTGGTGATGGAGACCACTGGGGGGGGGGGCAGGAGAGCGTGGCGGTGGAGAAGAGCACTGGGGGGAGGCAGGAGAGTGTGGTGGTGAAGGAGAGCACTGGAGGGGGTGGCAGGAGAGTGTGGTGGTGGAGGAGAGCACTGGAGGGGGTGGCAGGAGAGTGTGGTGGTGGAGGAGAGCACTGGAGGGGGTGGCAGGAGAGTGTGGTGGTGGAGGAGACCACTGGGGGGGGGGAGGAGAGTGCGGTGGTGGAGGAGAGCACTGGGGGGGCAGGAGAGTGCAGTGGTGGAAGAGAAGAGCACTGGGGGGGGGCAGGAGAGTGCGGTGGTGGAAGAGAGCACAGTGGTGGAAGAGAGCATGGGGGCAGGAGAGTGCGGTGGTGGAGGAGAGCACTGGGGGGGCAGGAGAGTGCGGTGGTGGAGGAGAGCACTGGGGGGGGCAGGAGAGTGCGGTGGTGGAGGAGAGCAATGGGGGGGCAGGAGAGTGCGGTGGTGGAAGAGAAGAGCATTGGGGGGGGCAGGAGAGTGCGGTGGTGGAGGAGAGCATGGGGGGCAGGAGAGTGCAGTGGTGGAGGAGAGCACTGGGGGGCAGGAGAGTGCGGTGGTGGAAGAGAAGAGCACTGGGGGGGGGGGCAGGAGAGTGCGGTGGTGGAGGAGAGCACTGGGGGGGGCAGGAGAGTGCGGTGGTGGAAGAGAGCACTGGGGGGGCAGGAGAGTGTGGTGGTGGAGGAGAGCACGGTGGGCAGGAGAGTGCGGTGGTGGAGGAGAGCACTGGGGGGGGCAGGAGAGTGTGGTGGTGGAGGAGAGCACGGGGGGCAGGAGAGTGCAGTGATGGAGGAGAGCACTGGGGGGGTCAGGAGAGTGCGGTGGTGGAGGAGAGCACTGGGGGGGGCAGGAGAGTGCGGTGGTGGAAGAGAAGAGCACTGGGGGGGCAGGAGAGTGCGGTGGTGGAGGAGAGCACTGGGGGGGCAGGAGAGTGCAGTGGTGGAGGAGAGCACTGGGGGGGGGCAGGAGAGTGCGGTGGTGGAAGAGAAGAGCACTGGGGGGGGGGCAGGAGAGTGCGGTGGTGGAAGAGAGCACGGGGGGCAGGAGAGTGTGGTGGTGGAGGAGAGCACGGGGGGCATGAGAGTACGGTGGTGGAGGAGAGGAGCACTGGGGGGGGGGCAGGAGAGTGCGGTGGTGGATGAGAGGAGGACTGGGGGGGCAGGAGAGTGCGGTGGTGGAGGAGAGGAGCACTGGGGGGGTCAGGAGAGTGCGGTGGTGGAAGAGAAGAGCGGGGGGGGGCAGGAGAGTGCGGTGGTGGAGGAGAGCACGGGGGGCAGGAGAGTGCGGTGGTGGAGGAGAGCACGGGGGGCAGGAGAGTGCGGTGGTGGAGGAGAGGAGCACTGGGGGGGGGGGGGACAGGAGAGTGCGGTGGTGGAGGAGCGCACTGGGGGGGGGGCAGGAGAGTGCAGTGGTGGAAGAGAGCACTGGGGGGGGGGTCAGGAGAGTGTGGTGGTGGAGAAGAGCACGAGGGGCAGGAGAGTGCAGTGGTGGAGGAGAGCACTGGGGGGGTCAGAAGAGTGCGGTGGTGGAGGAGAGCACTGGGGGGGCAAGAGAGTGCGGTGGTGGAAGAGAAGAGCACTGGGGGGGCAGGAGAGTGCAGTGGTGGAGGAGAGCACTGGGGGGGGCAGGAGAGTGCAGTGGTGGAGGAGAGCACTGGGGGGGCAGGAGAGTGCAGTGGTGGAGGAGAGCACTGGGGGGGCAGGAGAGTGCGGTGGTGGAAGAGAAGAGCACTGGGGGGGGGCAGGAGAGTGCGGTGGTGGAAGAGAGCACGGGGGGCAAGAGAGTGTGGTGGTGGAGGAGAGCACGGGGGGCAGGAGAGTGCGGTGGTGGAGGAGAGGAGCACTGGGGGGGGGCAGGAAAGTGCGGTGGTGGATGAGAGGAGGACTGGGGGGGCAGGAGAGTGCGGTGGTGGAGGAGAGGAGCACTGGGGGGGTCAGGAGAGTGCGGTGGTGGAAGAGAGGGGCTGGGGGGGCAGGAGAGTGCGGTGGTGGAAGAGAGCACGGGGGGGGCAGGAGAGTGTGGTGGTGGAGGAGAGCACGGGGGGCAGGAGAGTGCGGTGGTGGAGGAGAGGAGCACTGGGGGGGGGGCAGGAGAGTGCGGTGGTGGATGAGAGGAGGACTGGGGGGGGCAGGAGAGTGCGGTGGTGGAGGAGAGGAGCACTGGGGGAGTCAGGAGAGTGCGGTGGTGGAAGAGAAGAGCGGGGGGGGCAGGAGAGTGCGGTGGTGGAAGAGAGCACAGGGGGGGCAGGAGAGTGTAGTAGTGGAGGCGAGCACGGGGGGCAGGAGAATGCGGTGGTGGAGGAGAGCACGGGGGCAGGAGAGTGCAGTGGTGGAGGAGAGGAGCACTGGAGGGGGGGGGACAGGAGAGTGCGGTGGTGGAGGAGCGCACTGGGGGGGGGGCAGGAGAGTGAAGTGGTGGAAGAGAGCACTGGGGGGGTCAGGAGAGTGTGGTGGTGGAGGAGAGCACGGGGGTCAGGAGAGTGCGGTGGTGGAAGAGAAGAGCAGGAGGGGCAGGAGAATGCGGTGGTGGAGGAGCGCACTGGGGGGGGGGGCAGGAGAGTGAAGTGGTGGAAGAGAGCACTGGGGGGGGTCAGGAGAGTGTGGTGGTGGAGGAGAGCACGGGGGTCAGGAGAGTGCGGTGGTGGAAGAGAAGAGCAGGGGGGGGGCAGGAGAGTGCGGTGGTGGAGGAGCGCACTGGGGGGGCAGGAGAGTGCAGTGGTGGAAGAGAGCACTGGGGGGGGGGTCAGGAGAGTGTGGTGGTGGAGGAGAGCACGGGGGTCAGGAGAGTGCGGTGGTGGAAGAGAAGAGCAGGGGGGGGGGCAGGAGAGTGCGGTGGTGGAGGAGAGCACTGCAGCCCCCCTCCCCCCCTCGATCCTCCTATCCAGGCACTGTAGCACGGATCATGGGCATCTACTCCTGTGTATCACAGCGCTGGATGGCTGTGTTCGGCTCATGTGATAGGCGGAGCGTTGATTCTCTCTACTATCACACGAGATGGTCTGGGGGGGCGGGACTGTGTTACAGAGCGGCCGCCGAACCCAGCCATCCAGCGCTGTGATACACAGGAGAGAGCGGACTCAGAAAAAAAAATAATGCAGCATGGCAGCGGCGGCGGCAGTGGCAACACCTTGGGGATTCCAGGGGGGGCACTTGACCCCCCTTGCCCCCTGCTGCGGACGCCCATGGATAAGGTATTCGACAGGGTCTCTTGGGACTACATGCTGGCCACATGCCATCATGTTGGCCTAAGACCACACATGATGACCTGGATCGCGGCCCTCTACCAAAACCCCTTTACTAGGTTAAAAATAAATGGTACTTTGTTAGACAAGGTCCTGATCTCCAACGGCACTAGGCAGGGCTGTCCCTTGTCGCTGCTATTGTTCAACCTGTCGCTAGAGCCATTCATCAGATGGGTCAATAAAGACAAATCTATCACAGGTTTTGAGGTAGCTGATAGAGAATACAAGACAGCGGCATATGCTGACGACCTTTTGTTCTTCCTAACTAAACCACACACCACAATCCCCAACTTAATCAAGGAATTCACACACTATGGATATATTTCCAACCTTAGAATTAATTACACTAAATCTGAGGCAATGAATGCCATGATGACAGAGGACACACTTACTAGAAGAAAGGAGAACTGTCCATTTCGCTGGGTCACAACTGATCTCAAATATCTTGGAGTCAAACTAACCCCGAAACTGAAGACTATCTACGACCAAAATTTCCCACAACTGCTATGCACCATTACTAAAGATTTACTGAACTGGCATTCCAAAAATTTCTCGTGGTTCGGAAGAGCTATCCTCAATATGACTATCCTCCCTTGACTACTGTACCTACTAAGATTGCTCCCTATTAGAATCCCACAAAATCTTTTCAAAAAGCTACAATCCCTGCTATTACGATTCCTCTGGGGTCAGAAATGAGCCAGAAACAAATTTACACTTCTGAGTCTGACTAGGCCCAAGGAACGTGGCGGAATGGAACTACCACACTTCAAAATTACTACCTGTCCTCCCACCTCACAACAGTGATTGACTGGCACTGCCATAGTAAATCCAAAGACTGTGTTACCTAAAAAGAATCCCTAAACCTCATCCCCTTAAAATTCACCCCATGGATATCTTGGAAGTGCCAACACGAATCAGTTAAAAGACACCCACTGACCGGAACTACTATGAGTGTATTCCAGATGGTAACCAAAAAGTCTGACTTAACCTCATCATTTAGCCCGCTAACTCCACTGCAAAACAATCCAAAATTCATTCCAGGGATAGATAACAGAGCCTTTCACTCTCAAGACCCTGAGAAGCAGCTCACCGCTGGGGACTTTCCATAATAATAGAATTAAAGACTACTCCATGCTGAAAGATGATAATGAGATTCCCCATCTACCTCTTTGTGAGTAACTCTACCCGTAGCTTCATCACAGATAAGACGAGAGAAGACTGCTGACTGACTTAGAAGTAGCTTGCCATAAGAGTGACGACTTTATCAAGGCGATGCCAGTCACATACACCTGGCTGCAATATTCTAAAGCAGCGTCTGAGGACAGGATCCGGAGAGAATGGTCAAGAGCTCTGCAGGTGGAAATCACGGATAACCAGTGTACATCAGCCTGTATGCTCTTGCACAAATGCTCCATTAGCACCAAAATGCAGGAGACGGCCTACAAGCTCTTGACGCATTGGTACGCTACCCCTTACAAACCTAAAAAATTGCCCTCTTATTGGGTGGTTCGGGATTGCAAATAGGACTTGTTACTATACTTGGCTCGGGTGTATGTGCTTTAGTCAATCTACCACTAATCTGCATAGATACAGATAATGTAAGTACTTTTGAGAGTGGTTTTGGGGGGTTTATCCTATCCAATATTACTTCTCATTACTTTATTTTAATCTCCTCCTTTCCGTGACAGGGTCAGACCTTACAGATATTCGTGTTGTTATTATTATACTGCAGCATTCAGTTTTCCACGTGCATGCTCTTGAAGAGTGGAGGAATCCACAAAATGAATAGAGCTACTATATGCCATGTTTTATGCCAACTATATGTTTTACTTACTTAATGATCACTTGTAGTATGTTATTTGTATTTTTAGTGGTCAGTTGTTATTGCTGTATATTTATCCATTGAATGGAATATATTGGTTTTCTTGGTGTACTCATGATTACCCTCATGCAACTTACCATTGACTTTCCAATAAATTTTAATGTTTTACACCTGCTTGCTTCATTCAAAGTCCCAACCCCCAGTCATCCTGATTGCTACCACTAATACCCCTAATACTACCCTCTGGAATATGTTCCACGCTGACTATCTCTACCTCTGGACCTCTGGACCCTCACCCCCCCCCCCCCCCCCCGTCACCCAATTAAAAAACTTCTGCTTTGTCTGGCAGTATCTCTTTTTGCTGAGTACTTGAGATGCTGGAAAGCTACCTACCTGATTCCTTGGGTAACCTAGACTTGTGTCAGGTTTCTTTTGAACCTTGAACTCATTGCTCCTCTCATAAACGTCCTATTTAAGCCATGCCTTTACACTTCTTATTTACCATATTATTGTGCTCTCTCCAGCCAGTATCTCACTCTTGTCATTCCTGCTGCCATATGTAACTTCGCTACCTCTTGTTACCGACCTTTGGCCTGTTCCTCGACACGACTAATAAAATATATAAAAAATATAAGTGCACAACCTAATAATACTCTATGATGTAAACCAATACCATACAATACATATGTAAAATTCTCAAAAGTGAAAAGTCAATGTATCCACATTAAGTCCTTAGTGAAAAAGAAGACGTGAAAAAAAAAAAGAGTCCAATTAAACATGCTCTTGTAGATGAAAAGTGATTCACAAAAAAGTGCTGTGAGATGATTTCCCCACATAAAACACACACCTCTTACCAGAAGGGCTGGATCTCAAATTATAGAGATCTGACTTGCTCACTCAGGTTTCAGCCACCTGGGATATCCCACTCATGATACTCCTATAAAGGCGCTCCCTCCTTGTATGATAATTGATGCACTTTGTTCCAATGTGTCTCGTGTGTCCTTGGTGTCTATATGAAGCATACCACTGTAGATTCTCTCAAGCATGGGGGATTATTGAAGGAAGAGGCTCCTCTGTTGCCAGTCCCAGCAATGACTCTTATTTACTTGCAACCACATGGAACTTTCAATCTGTACTGACATTAGTTAGTATCTGTATGAGCCATTTTTTTTATTGAACTACTAATGTGCCTTTTTTATAACATGTGCCATACTACATTGGCAGGTACTCAACTGCCACTATTTTGACCAATAGTCTTCAGCCAGGATCAGGAATCAGTATAGTGGAACAGCAAGCAGGATCTGGAGCCAAAAGGAATGTCAGCCAAGCAAGCCTTTAACCGGAGCCCTGGACAAATTCTTTGTGATGTTGACCAAGGCAAAGACAGAGATCATCTGGGCTGGACGGCTTAAGTAAGCAGGACTGACGAGCAGCATATCAACAACAGGTGAGTCACTGTGGAGAGATAGGAGCTGGCAATTAGCCGACAGCTGAACGGCCAGCTCAGAGAAGGATAGGCTGAGCCCAGCCCTGACACTGCCACAGAGAGAGCCCAAAATGACTCACACTGAAGATGCGGCACAAAAAAACACTTTTCTGCATTTCCTAATGATGGCTGGATCCCCTGCACTAGAGATGTAGCTGCAGGGGGCAAACCTATTGCGATAGGCTTCTCGTCCATTCACAAAGGGGCTTTGGCAATGGACACTTATTGCTGAAATAGGCAAAGTTGCCTTTCACATCACTTGTGCAGTAAAGTAGTGTGCATCAGAGCACACCATATTTATCCTCCTTATTGTGATAGCTGCTAATAAATTTGAGAAATACCCAAGGACAGATAACCTCTAGCCTTGCCCAAACCTGCTAGACCATACCCATCCAACCTCCCAATTAAATGATAAAAGACGTGACAAGGTTTTTGGAGTAAAATGGCCATTGCAGCCTTTTATTTAACAAAATACATAACTTTCAATAATAAATAACACTTTTTTTTTTCTTTTTTACTTTTGTGAGTGCTTTTCTATTTTTCCTTGTTCAATGTTTTTATTAAGGTATACATAAAAGAAAGACAGAAAAGTTTATAAACAGTCAAATGGGTCACATTCACTTCGTACATAAGCATATGTAAGCTTACATGCAGGAGGATGAACATAAACAGTGTAATCAATACAGAACCAATAAAATTGGATGCCAAAAAGGACTGGAATTTAGGCCCTCTATTGGCCTTTGATCGAAGTGGGATATGCCTCCAGTCCACCCGTTTACCCCTAATGGGTAAAGATTAAGGGTAAACAGTACAAACAACATCTGTAAAAAAACACTTCTTCCTTGTCCATAGCTTGAGGTGTGGTAAAAGAGGTATGAATGTAGTGGAATGAATAAGGACCCCCGGGGCTCGATTGCCTCAAGGAGCAATCATATGAGCTATCTCGCCCCCCACCAGGGTTGGGCCAGTGGAAAGAGTTCAAGGGGGTTTGCAACTTTTACCACTACCTACCCTATGTATTAGGTCAGTCCGATAAATTTAAAAAAAAGCATAACTCGGGGGAAATTGGTATGTGTTCAACCTCAGTAACAAGCTATAGTTTGGAAGATGAAAGAATATCCCATATGGGTGGGCCATAAAGGGGGTGGGAGGCCCAGGTGCGGGCTTGTGGTGGGTCAGGGTTCCTCGAGAGTTTGTGGATAACTAGTGTAACTGTACAATGCCCGCTCCCAGCGGATCAGCCAGAAAGAGGAAGAGAACGGGGGGGGGGGGGGGGAGTATCACTCGACAGTAGTCAGGAAATGCTCCAAACAGGTAGTAGGGCAGTTCTATTAACAAGGCAATAGAAAAGACTTGTCAAAGTCAGGAGGCAAGCAGTACTTGACCCATGGTTCCCATATTTTGTCAAATTTCTTTATTTTATCATTTTCAATTGCTGTCATTTTGGTGAAGATAAGGGTTCTATTAATCCAGTGTTTGGCTTCAGCCACAAATAAGGTTTGGGATTTCCATGCCTTGGCTATGGTTTGTTTGGCTACGGTGGTAAGGTGGATGAGTAATCGGAATTGAGTATGGGTGAGCCCAGCTGGTTTAAGTTTCAAAAGGGCTGTGACTGGGTCAGGAAGAATATCGGTTTCCAAGGCTTTGGAGGCCATAGCAAAGATTTTGTTCCAGAATTCTTGGGCGGGTTTTGCCACCATATGTGTATGTCGGTGCCTGGATCTGAGCAGCACCAAAAGCAAGTCCCTTGGTATGATGGGACATATTTTGCAATTCTCACTGGTACTAGATACCATCGTGCTATAACTTTATAATTCGTTTCAAGTGCCGAGCTATTGGGGGAGGAGGATTTGGTGGCTAGCCATATGTTGGACCAATTCTTGAATGTGCGCTGCATGTCTTGTGCCCATTTAGTGGTGCAAGATGGTGGTGCTTCGTTTGGGATTGTATTGAGGTGTTGATATAGCAGTGATATTAGTTCCCTGATGTGTAGGTCGCTGTTACAGATGCGTTCAAATTGTGTCATCTGGCTTAGTGGTGATCCCGTCTTGAGGAAGGGCATATGGAAATTCTTTATAATAAAAGGTACTAATGCACACAACCTAAAAAAATTCCTTACCCACAAAATGTCACTATGAAAAAAATCTCACTATGAAAAAATTTAGCAGGAAGCTGCCAACATAAAAAGTGATCTCTGCCCAATATATAGACGTATAAAATAAATAGTATGTGGCGCTACCTTCCTATCCAATATTAAATAAATGAATTATTTTAAATCAATAAAGTGCAATCAATCAAAATTGTGCGAATCTAAAAGCGAATCAATGTGCAAAATAAACTAAAATAAATTCATATCTATGAATAAAGGTGCAAAATATTTTATCACAATCGTGTACAAAACAGCAATAAAATGCAAGTCTTTTAAAAGTGCATCCGTTCTAGTGTATAATCCACTGATGATAAATCATATGTGATATAATAAACATCTGATAATATATTATAGTGATCAAAATAAACTTCTCAATAAAGTCCCAACAATGATGAATAATCTTTCGTTCAAATTCAAATTGTTCATGCAGCAAAATACATGCAATTCACTTCAAACAGTTGCAGTGTCAGTCGTGGCCGAGACCGGAAGTCACCAGTGGTTACAATCATCAGATATTTTACTTGCGGCCACTTTCCTAGCGGCCATTACTTGAGGTGAGAGGCTGGGGGAAACAAGGGGCACACTCCGGAGCACATTGGAACACTATATTGGTGGACTGAGGCCGCGTACACACGGGCGGATTGTCTGGCCAACTAAGTTCGTCAGACAATCCGACAGACAGTCCGTTCAAAATTTGCATGAACGGACTTGACCACACACACGATGAGCAGACAGTCCGCTGAAAGCTTGCGCGATGACGTGTACGGCACGTACGACGGGACGAAAAATTTGACGTCCAATACACTGCAATGCAACCTTCGCCGTGTAAATCCTTTCTGAGCATGCGCCAAACTTAGTCTGTCGAACTAGCCTACTCACGAGCGGACTGTCCGCTGAAACCAAGTTTGGACGGACTGTCTTATGGAAATTCCGTAAGACTTTGTTCATCAGACAATCCGCTGAAAAAGTCCGCTGAAGCCCACACACGAGCGGATTGTCCGCTGAAAACACTGTTCAGCAGACTAAGTTGGGCAGACAATCCGCCCGTGTGTACGTGGCCTGACACTGTTTGAAGTGAATTGCATGTATTTTGCTGCATGAACAATTTGAGTTTGAACGGAAGATTATTGATCATTGTTGGGACTTTATTAAGAAGTTTATTTTGATCACTATAATATATCATCAGAAGTTTATTATATCACATATGATTTATCATTAGTGGATTATACACTAGCATGGATGCACTTATAAAAGACTTGCACTTTATTGCTGTTTTGCACACGATTGTGATATAATATTTTGCACCTTTATTTATAGATATTAATTTATTTTAGTTTATTTTGCACATTGATTCATTTTTAGATTTGCACAATTTTGATTGATTGCGCTTTATTGATTTAAAATAATTTATTTATTTAATATTGGATAGGAAGGTAGCGCCACATACTATTTATTTTATATGGAAATTCTTTACTTGCAGGTAGTGAAAAAGTTCAGATCTAGAGTGTCAAAAAGTCTTGCATAAGGTAGGGAACACCCGGAAAGCATTAATAGAGACCAGCTTATGGAGTCTGAATAGGTTTGCGTTAGACAGGCTGTGAACGCCGTAGGGGATTCCCAAGCTGGGTAAAAGGCTAGGTTTCTGATGAAGGAAAGTAGGGGGTTGTGATGGAATTGAAGATTGCGGGGGGCCCTAAATTTGTCCCAGATGGTGAGAGTGTTTAGTATTGGGGTTTGAGAGGTGAGCCCTATGTTTCAGTTAGAGCCACAGCATGTTAGCCACAGAAATGGGGTTGCAGTCGATCGATTCGATAGCAACCCACAACAGTGTTTCAACTGTTGTGTGGTACTTGGGCAGTTGTGCGAGTTGTGCTGCATAGTAGTGGGATAAGGAATTTGGCATACCCAACCCATCGCACAATTTAGAAAGATAAAGCATTGATTTAGGGATACGGGGCATAGTAGTACCCCATATGTAGGACATTACTCTGCATTGCGTGGGGTGTAGGAAATATGATGGTATTGAGAGGGGGAGTACTCTGAATAGGTATAGGCGTTTGGGCAATATCGACATTTTCATGACATTGATCTGACCGAGCCAGGATAAGGGAAGAGAGGACCAATGTTTCAAGAGATTAGTGACTTGTCTCAGCGGGGTTAAGTAATTAGCTGCAAAAAGATCCAAAAACGAGGCTGTGAGTTGTACCTTCAAATATGGGAGTTTATGTGCCACCCAAGTGAACGGCAGGGAGTCCCAAGCTTGTTGAAGGTCTGACTGTGACAGGAAAATGTTGACACATTAGATTTTTTGGGGTTGACAAAGTTATCTAATATGGCGAGCAGATTTCAGTGCTCAGACCATACATTGCACACTGCATCAAAATGGTCTGCATGGTTGTCTACTCAGAAGGAAGCCTCTTCTAAAGATGATGCACAAGAAAACCTGCAAACAGTTTGCTGAAAACAAGCAGGTAAGGACATGGAATACTGGAACATGTCCTGTGGTCTGATGAGACCAAGATAAACGTATTTATTTCAGATTGTGTCAAGCATATTTGGCGGCAACCAGGTGAGGAGTACAAAGACAAGTTTGTCCTGCCTACAGTCAAGCATGGTGGTCGGAGTATCATGGTCTGCATGAGTGCTGCCGTCACTGGTGAACTACAGTTCATTGAGGGAACCATGAATGCCAACATGTACTGTGACATACTGAAGCAGAGCATGATCCCCTCCCTTTGGAGACTGGGCCACAGGGCAGTATTCCAACATGATAATGACCCAAAACACACCTCCAAGACGACCACTGCCTTGCTAAAGAAGCTGAGGGTAAAGGTGATGGACTGGCCAAACATATCTCCAGACCTAAACCCTATTGAGCATCTGTGGGGCATGCTCAACCAGAAGGTGGAGAAGTGTAAGGTCTCTGACATCCACCAACTCTGTGATGTCATCATGGATGAGTGGAAGAGGACTCCAGTGACCATCTGTTGAGCTCTGGTGAACTCCATGCCAAAGAGGGTTAAGGCAGTGCTGGAAAATAATGGTGGCCATACAAAATATTGAAATTTTTGGCCCAGTTTGGGCATTCTCGCTTAGGGGTGTACTCACTTTTGTTGCCAGCAGTTTAAACATGAATGGCTGTGTGTTGAGTTATTTTGAGGTGACAGCAAATTTACACTATTATACAAGCTGTACACTCACTACTTTACATTGTAGCAAAGTGTCATTTCTTCAGTGTTGTCACATGAAAAGACATAATAACATTTTTACGAAAATGTGAGGGTGTACTCAGTTTTGTGAGATACTGTATTTTTTACATTTTCTTGTAAGGCTGTGTCTGCAATGGTGAATTTAAGCTAGGTGGAAGTCTCAAAGCTAGGTGGAAGTCTCACTCAAGAAACACAAAGAAAGAGCACAGGAAATAATAATAAACACATACAACAGAGTTGTAAAGCAGATAAACACAACAACAGAGTTGTAAAGCAGATAAATGAACAAATTTGTCTCATTGGGGTCATCAAATTAAATTATTTATCCAGTATTGAACTAAAAAAGAATAGTGTACAGTTAATCAGTATTGATGAGCCAAACTGCCCTGAGTTTGAGCAGAGTTCAGGGAAAGAAGAGCAAAGTTCGCCAAAAGAAGTTTGGGTGCTAAACCCTAACCCTATTGAAATCGATGGGAACCGAATCTGTCAGATTAAAAATGTCAATTTTCTGCTCTAATTAGCAGGAGTGTCAAAAAGGGTGGGAAGTGCCCTTGGGAATATGTAGCATTGCAGAAATGTATTTTTTAATTCCATGTGACCGAGATCAGTGACATTTTAAAGTACTGACAAATACAAAGGGAAAAATGGCTGGTAAATTACATCTCACAGCTTCTTTAAAAAGAATAAAAGGCACACAGACCCCAAAGGTCCCCCAAAGACTCCTAAGGGCCTATTATGCATGTTGGAGGACCTTTGGAAGGATCTTTTTTTTTTCTTATTCAAAGAAGCTGGTAATGACGTTTTATTTGGGTAAATTTAAATGGTCATTTTTTTTTCTTTGCAAATGTCACTTTTGCTGTAGGACCTCCTGCAGCAAGAATGAAAAACATAAAAATGCATACCAGACCCTTTAAATCTGGTAAGAATTTTAAGGGTGTACATGCAAAAAAACAAAAAAAAAAAGTGTGAGGTTCTCCAAAAAATTCATACCAGACATTTAATCTGAGCATACAGCCTGTCTGTCCAGGAAAGGGGGGTAAGCGTGTGGCTTTACGCACTTGAACCATACCACGCAACATACCCTGAACATGGGAGTGGGGGGTTGGCGTGTTCAGACCGAACACTGAGCTCATCCCTATTGATCAATAAAAATCCAAATGTTGATGATTTTATGGTAGCCAGTCAAAAGACAAACAGAGGTCTGAAAAGTCAGTTGAGGTAGAAACTACTAGAAAGAAGCAACATGGAAGAGAGAGTAATACAATGAAACTGCCTATTGCCTTGCAAATAAACAAATAAATAAATGTGACAATCGACCAGCAGAAGTGATGATATTGGCCATAAGGAATACCACCTTGTAGGTGACAAATGGGAGAGGAATATCTATCAAGGGTAAAAGATGGTTTCTGAAGCAGAGAGAGAAACAGATTGTTACAGGAAAAAAGGATAGTAGACCCACTGCCTTATGTGCACATTGGAGAGTAGGTGAGCTCCTAAAATGACCCAGGTGCAATGTTCACAGTAAGCACACACCAGATCTTCACCAGAGCACCCAGCAAGGAGTGGTGGACTTTACTGGTGGGTGTACCAGGTTGCAGAAGGACCTGAACAGATGGCAACTGACCAGGAATAAAACCAGAGAGAGGGATTTACTAAAGCTGGTGCACTCAGAATCTGATGTAACTGTACATGGTAGCCAATCAGCTTTAAGCTCAGCTTGCTCAAATAAGCTTTGGCAATAAAACTTGAAAGCTGATTTGTTTCTATGCACTGTTTGCACCAAAATTTGCACTCTCCAGCTTTACTAAATAGCCCCCAGAGAGTGATACACAGTCAACAGGCAATATTGGAAACAGAGACAGGCAAAAGTTCAGGGCAGGCAGCGAACAAATGTAGTCAGATACAAGCTTAAAAACGTAAACAGGAAAGCAGATAACAACATGGATGGGTCAGAATGTAAACAGCGCATCACATTGTAACTTTTTTCTTGAAAGGGATATTTGATTTGGTTCAGTGGATTGCATTGAGTTGAAAAAATTACTGTGTGCCACAGAGTGGTGGTGTGACGTGTGATGACAGTGAGAGCAATGTTTTATGTCTTGTTTATGTATTTGAACTACGTTGGGCAGGGCAGCCCAACACATCATGTAAAAACAGTCCTAAATGTTTAAAACAGTAATTTGTAGGGCCAAAATGTGTATTGTTATTATTTTTTTATTCTCATGTGACTGCTCTCTTTTTCAGATAAGATAAAAACAATGAAGAGGAAACCAGAAACCAATGTTTTCTGCATGAAAACAATCCACTTTTGCTCCAGTTTTCTGAAATCAAGTAGACATCAGATATGGCTTTAAATAGTCAGAATAGTTACTTTTTGGAAATCTTATCAACTGATGTGTACAAGGTCCCCTAAAATGTTTCTGAAGAACCTGTAAACTTGTAACACAGCTTGTATAAATATTACAGTTTGTTAATACTGTAAAGGTCTACTCACTGTTTACATTTCAGTGGTGTACTTTTCTCACCCCAGCAGCAACTTCATGATTGCCTTCTCTGCCTGCCAGCGGGGCACACTGTCTATCACACAGGCTTGGGAATTGGATCACATGCTTACAAACCTAGGAATTCCAGTTTTCTGTGCAGCTCAGAAAGTACATAGAATGTGATGGTCACTCTTTCTAGCTTCAGGGATGTTTGTTGCACAGGGCTGATCCTGATTATTCAGTGACCTATTCACTTTTCAAAATCAAAGCTCCATTCAGAAAACACAACCAAGTCTGCTGCTCTCGTAACCGTGAGGCACTTGGAATGTTTTTTCCTTAAAAACTACTTCTTTTCTTTCTATCCTCCCTCCAGTCCTGTCAACTTCAGAGCTCCTCTACCCCTATTGGAATTCCTCTGTTTATATCCTGGGACCTAAAGACATAACAAGTAAGAGAGATGTATTACAATCTATATACTATGAGAATATTTACTACTACCCCTATTATATTTCATTGGTTTAATTCACTGTTCTATACATTTTGGTCATCATAAATGCTAAGTTTTAGTAATATTATTCTGTGGGCAAAAATAAGTAAAACATAAGCATTGGTACTATTTCTATTTCTTTGGAGATTATTAGATATATTTTCAAGCCAAGGACCAAAGGTGGGATGCAAAGTCAAAGAAACTTTATGCATAGTCAAAACAATGAATGGTGATCGCTGAATGGTAGCAATGGCTTAGACATTGCAATGTGCATAAATTGTACAATTTGAAGGCATGACAATTGATGGTTTACACACGCTACCCTTATGTGTTGGTTAATGTATGGATATTTATTACTACTGTTGTGTTCTACGGATATGCTACATTTCACTGAACCAATGTGCCATAAAATGAATTGTTAACATTTGCACTGTACATTGTCATGTTTTCTCTATAAATCTGTATTTTACCAGTACAGATGAATGTTGCATAATTAACCGTGTTATGTAACTGTATCTTTTTGTGTATTCTATTGGTTAATGCAAAAAGAAATGAAAAATATAGCTGGAAAATAATAGAGCAGTACAGAAAAATGGGATATTGTAGAAATAATTTGCCTTTATGAAAGGTAGCTATTGTTATACTTTGAGCGAGTTACAGTATGGCTGTTGTACTGTACAAGCTGCTTAAACATGCTTCATGCGTTTATACCTAATTCTTTCTGACATTAATAATTTGAGTATTACTGTCATTAAAAGGAAGTTGCATGGCAATTTATTGAGTTGTACCAAAATACATTTCAATTTACAGATCATTCGATAAAAAACATAAAAAAAAAAAATAGTGGTCCTTTATATCATTACAGATATGGAATGAATTTTTTAAATATTTAAATGTGTCTTTATTACATTTTTGAAAGAACAAAAGTGCAAAATTACAAAATGACATTACAAAATGTCAGTTAAGACCTTGCAATGCTGAGTAACCAAATCAACTGATCAAAAGTTATCTTTAACTGATCTGATTACATTAAATTGTTTGCTTGGTTGCTACGGGTTCCTGACACTGCACTGTAAACATACAAGCATATTTAATAAGGTAGAGCAAAGTGTAGCAGCTCATCCAAAAACAGTAAACTAAAAATGAATGGCTTTGCAAATAGTCATTTGGACAAACCTTTCCAGCTAACACCTCATTACTGATTGGTAGGGATGTCTAGGACAATCCACCTTGTCATTATTTACTATTACATTTCTTAATTTTTATATTTGTTTATATGACTTATTTGATCAGAAATATTTTATATCGATATTGCAGTGGTGCTCCATCACAGAGTTTAGTTACTATTGTTGTGTTGTGGCAGTGAACAATAGGTTGGACTTGATGGACTTGTGTCTTTTTTCAACCTCGCCTACTATGTAACTATGTAACTTGTAGGTATGCTTACTTGGCAACCTAGTTGTAAGCCCAGTTTGACCACAGTCTATCAACCACTCAGCTTAGTTTAGTTTTGGAATATTGGTTAGGAGGAGATGGCTTAAAGTAACTGAAATATTTTGACAACTGATGCAGCTGCATTGACACAGACAGTCACGGGAGGGTTTAACTTTTTACTTATGACTGTTATTTGAAGAAGGTCTCAGCCAAATATCAAAGGGAGAAATAAAGAAAAAAGAAATATGGAGAGGAGCTGATGTCACACAAAAAGAGTAGTGCATAACTGTGTCTCCATCACTTGAGGACCATGACAATTACATTTAAAAAGGTGACACCTTTAAATTTGATGAATAAAGATTAGTGCTGATTGGAGTAGATTTACTAAAACTGGAGAGTGCAAAATCTGGTGCAGCTATGCATAGAAATCATCAGCTTCCAGGTTTTCTTGTCAAAGCTTAATTGAAAAAGCTGAAGTTAGAAGCTGATTGGATACCATGCACAGCTGTACCAGATTTTGACTTTTCCAGTTTTAGTAACTCAACCACATTGTGCTTCAATATTACGTATTAACAGGCAAGAGAGTGGGAGTCATTGTACTCATCCTCCTCAGTATTTTGAAGACAAAAGTCAGTAATGCAGCTCTAATGCCCCGTACACACGATCCGAAAATCGTACGGAAAATACCGATTTCGAAGCGATCGTACGATAATCGGATCGTTAGTACAGAGCTTTCGAGAGCCGATTAGGACAGTTCATCCGATATTATTCTATCGGACATGCACGGAAATTTTTTTCATACGATGCCAGATCGTACGATTTTCGTTTAATCAGTACAGCTATCGTTCGAAAATGCAACACAAATGCATTACAACACATGACATCACTTCCGAATTTTTTTTCTGTCGTGCGGGAATTTTCGTGACTTTAGTAAACTCATCAGATTCGATCTGAGATTAGCATGCAATAAAAAACGGACGTTCATTCGTCCGATAATCTCATCGTGTGTATGGGGCATAAGAGACAGAAAAACATAAGTCAATCAATCCTTTTGCCATAATAAATACATTTGTTTAATTTAATATAAAGTATTTTCACTCATGTTACTTCCTTTAATTTTTTACACTATTAATACTTTGTTATTCTGGGAACTTATAGGTTGTTAAGTTTACCAGCGCTGGACAATTTATTTGTTTTTGGACTGCTTCATGCAAACACATCTGGGTTTTTGCAGGTGGCCAGGAGTAGCTGAGCAACTCAGTCCCACCAAGGCTACCACCAGGGAAAGCCAAGTAAATTGCTACCACTAGGAGATCCAAATAATGCACTCTGCAATGACAGATAATTAGGCAGTGTAGAAGTTTTAAATATTCATTTGAAAAATGTAATTCATCTTTAAATGTGCCCATGGAGCATAGTTTGCGATTTAATAAAGTCAAATTCATGCAGACAGGGATGGTCAACTATTGTAATGAAATAAAATAATAAAATAACCGCCATGCATATTGTCATGTGTCCACTTATTTTTGCATGGGAAAACAGAGCCAGGAGCACTGCACTGCACTGTTTTCTGAAATCAAGCTTTCTACAGCTGATCAATTAAAAAAATAACAAAGTGAGCAACATTTCACTCTGTATAATTTTCTGCACAAAGCCTTTCTAAAAATGTGTTTAAACAGAAAAAACTGTACAAAAATAAATAACTATGACATAAATTACATTTTGTGAACAAATCCAACATAACTTCGCCAATTTGCCTTTCTTTAAAATGAAATTCATTGTTTAATGGCCAGAAATATTAATAGAGAAGTGTACCTTTGCAAAAATAAAAACCCAACAATAATGTTAAAAGATTTGAATGTCTGCTGCCATTTATATTGATTTCAGTGGAGCAAAAAAAAATGCATTTGTACAGATTTACAGCCATTCACTACCCTTTGCGCATAATGATGGTACACTTGTATACATATAGATAGCACTTTTAGCACCAGTGCAGGCTGGAAGGAAAGTCTTCAGCATGTGAGCATGCAAAATGCAGAATACTGTTGGCTACATGCACCCTGGCTTTTTGTGTGCAAATTTAGCAAGTTGGTTTTTGTAAACATTTAGCTGGCTGTAAGCTTTGTATATTCATATTGATACTCATACTAAAGAATGCTCATGCTAATGGATGCTCTATTTATTAAATAAATTCAGCGTTTTGCACTATATTTAAATAAAAACTAAAGTATTAGATATAAATAAAATCTACTACTTTTTGGCCACATAATACTCACATTTCACAAAGACTAGTCCAAGCATGGAGATATGTGCTCTTTGTGAATATGCATGCATTTAATCCTGAATTCAGTATATAGGCATACCCCACTTTTAAGTACACAATGGGATTTATTTACTAAATCTGGAAAGTGCAAAATCAGGCTCACTTCTGCATAGAAACCAATGAGCTTCTAACCCCAGCTTGTTCAATTAAACTTTTGTAATAAAACCTGGAAGCTCATTGGTTTCTATGCAGAAGCAAGCCTTATTTTGCACTTTCCAGCCTTAGTAAATAAAGCCCATTGTGTACTTAAAAGTGGGGTATGCCTGTACATTACACATGCATATGATTAGTATATGTGTTCACACTATGTTTGACTTTAGTAAATAAAAATAACTGCTATATTGCATGAAATTGAGGGACTGGTTAGATAGTATGCAGCCTTCAAAAATCAGGCCTATTTCAGCAACTTTCCCTGAATATGTAAATCTCTCATTTCTTCAACTCATCGTTTGAATGTACTATAGTATTTTTCCAGACATCTCTATCTTACTTCCTAATCCTATGTGCCATTTTCTCAGTTCCAAGGTGTAGCCATGTTTGAATCAGGCCCAGACTGGCCATAGGGCAGACCGGGCATTTGCCCGGTGGGCCGGGGCCGCCCGTGGCCTGTTGATGATCAGGCCGCACAGCGGGAGGTAAACGGCGGCCACGGCCTGATCATGGGTAACACAGGCCATGGTGCCGCTTGCCTACCGCCATACGGCCGTGCCTGTGTCATGCGGAACTGGCGGTTGCATGGGCTGTGCTGTGTGTCTCTCACACACAGCTCAGCCTCAGCGCCGCGCTGACAGTTCCGCTCTCCTCCTCCAGCCATGGGTGTCCGCACGGTGGGGAAAGCTGCTGCTGTCACTATTCCCCCCTCGCTCTCCCTCCCCTTCTCACGTCGGCAGCAGGGGAAGAGAAGGCGTTGCTGTATGGTCGTTTTCCCTCCCCATTGGCCAAAACAGAGGGCCAATCAGAAGAAACTAGAGGGGCATCATGGGAAATGTAGTCCCAGAGATACATGGCACCATTGGTCTCAGCAGGGAGCAGACTACAGTCCCCAGCATGCACTTTGCTGGGGTGAAAGAGAAAACCCAGAAACAAGCTGAGGAGTGCTTGTTACAGCTACTACAGGAGACATGGCAAATGAAACAGGGGACTGTGCTGGGGGAACTAATAGCCCCAGCACAACCAGAGAGAGAGAGTGACGCTGCACCGCACCCCCAGAGAGAGCGACGCTGCACCGCACCCCCAGAGAGAGCGACGCTGCACCGCACCCCCAGAGAGAGCGACGCTGCACCGCACCCCCAGAGAGAGCGACGCTGCACCGCACCCCCAGAGAGAGCGACGCTGCACCGCACCCCCAGAGAGAGCGACGCTGCACCCGCAGCACCAGAGAGAGCGACGCTGCACCCGCAGCACCAGAGGGAGCCACCCTGTACCCGCAGCACCAGAGGGAGCCACCCTGTACCCGCAGCACCAGAGGGAGCCACCCTGTACCCGCAGCACCAGAGGGAGCCACCCTGTACCCGCAGCACCAGAGGGAGCAACCCTGTACCCGCAGCACCAGAGGGAGCCACTCTTCGATTCCACTGTGGTTCCAGATGGCTTATTTCCAAGTTTAGGAGCCACCCAAATTTGGACAGTGTGGAGATAACTTGCTCCCTGTGGATCAACAGCCACTCCTTGTCCTGGGACAGTAACAGGAGGTCGCTGAGATAGTGGTACAAGCGTATCCCCTTTGTTCTGATGGGGGCCACCACAGCCAGAAGAACAACTCAGGGTGAGGTAGATGAACTGTAGATGTTCTTGCCCGACTCTGAACAGGAGGTATTTGTGGAATTCTTTTGCCACATGCACATGAAAATAGGCATCTTTCAAATCGATTGAGATTAGCCAATCACCTGGCTGCACTGATTTTTGGATGGTAGACAAAGTCTCCATTTTTAACTTTTCGGATATTATAAACTTGTTTAGGTAAGTTAGGTCTATCACCGGGCGGCACAAACCATTTTTATTCTGTACAAGGAAGAGAGGGGACTATACCCCCTGAAACCCTTTGTTTCTTGGGACAGGCACCGCAGCTCCCTGTACTATCAGAAAATCCACATAGGATAGTAACACCTGCTTCTTTTCTTCTGACTGTGGTATCTGGGTGGAAATAAATATGGGGAGAGGAGTACTGACGAAGGATCTTGTGTGGCCTGTGGAGACTGTCTTGATGGTCCAGTAATCAGAGATTGAGGCCACCAAGACGTGCCGGAAGAGAAGCAGACGTGCCCCTACCCGACCCACCTTGGAGTGTCCAATCTCAAAATGACTTGAGCTGGTTCTCATTCGCTGGGCGCCTGGTTCTTAGCAGATTTTTGGAAGGATGTGTGACCTCTGCTCCAATTTCTTTTGAAATCCCAGCAGGGCCTGTAGGAGTGTGCTTCCCTTGAATGCTCAGTACTGCATCTTCTACGCTGGGGCTTCTTCTGACCAATGAGACACCTATCCTGGGGAAAGATGTCTGACTTCCCACCCGGGGCTGGGGCTATAGCTATATCGAGCCTGTTGGGGAACAAAAAGGGCCCTTCAAAGGGAATCCTACACCAGGCATGCTTAGATGCTGGATCAGCAAGCCAAGGGCACAACCATAAGGCCCACTTAGCCGTGACCAAGGATAGCATAGTCAGAGCCAACAGGTGGATCATATCGATTGAAGCCTCCCCCAGGAAGGCCGTTGCCAGTTTCAATTCCTGAACCGCCGAGCCCCTGGTCAGTTCTTCAGAGACGCCTCAGAGTACAGAATCCACATTTTCTGTCCAGGTTTCCATAGCTTTGGACATGGTTGTGAGGGCCAAGACGGGTTTGAAAGCAATACCAGCTAGCCTATTAATTCTCTTGAGATCTTGATCTATTCTCCACTCAAGCCCATCCTTGAAGAATACCACACCCTCTAAGGGAAGAGTGACGTGTTTAACTAGACGCATCAGTGCTGCATCTACAAGGGGAGCATTTTCCAGATGTTTCACTTCCTCTACCTTGAAGGGTTATAATCTGGAAGTTTTGCTTGACATAGAAGTCTTCTTATCTACCTTGCTCCACTCTTCTTCAATGATGTCCTTCAATTCAGAAAGGGGCGGAAAATTGGAGCGTTCCTTTCCCAGGTGTTTAAAGAACTTCCTCTGCTTAGCTGGAGAAGTGGAGGGATCTTCTCACTTAAGAGCCTCTTTGACTTCATCTCCCTCCAATTTGCTGTCTGAAGAGCCGGGGGAGGCATTGTAAGGCTGGAATGGGCCTGAATCCTCCTGGGCCTCATCAGCCAAGGAGCCAGATAGAGTGGTAGACTGGCTCTATGTGCGGGTTTTACCCCACTCCTTTAGGGATTGCTGCACCACATGCTTAACAAGAGACTCCAAGTGTTGGTTCTCCGTCTCTTTCTCCCCAACCGCCCAGGCATAACATGGATCACACTGTGATTTGCCCTCTGGGACTCATGTCCCACATCCTCGGCAGGCTCTGCAATCAGAGCGGCTGTCATGGCGGTGGATGTGGTGTCTGGAGGAGGAATGGGAACATCTCCTCTGTTGATGGGTCCTAGATGGAGTGTCACGTCTGGACCTGGATGAGAAAGGTTGACTTTTTGGCCTGGCAAGGTCCCTGTTGTCTTGGACAATAAACTGGTGATCTGACCTGGAAGGGTCAAAAAGGAGAAGGGCAGAAAACACATCATGGAATACAACCATACCATGTGAACTTGGCCCCCTCCCCTTACACACTCCACATACCTAGAGCGAAAGGGCTGGCCGCACGAAGGCGATGACTTGTCCATGGCACCCTGGCAGACAATCGGTGATGATCCTGCAGCTTGTAGGAACACACAAATGTCCTGGGAGAAGGAAAGCAAATAACACGTAGCTTGCACCTTTAAGAGCCATCTCCACCCCCGCTCACCCTTCACCATAAACCCCCAGGCTGGCTTAACTTAACCTGGAAACCCTGGTGCATGGAGGATCTGTTGCAAGGTGCCCACAGTGATTCCCAGTGTGAGAGAAGCTCACAGGGATTTAAATATCCCTGCCAAAATGACGTCACCACTACAATTAGAGCGCTTGCGCGACCGCCGGCGACCGCCGGCACCCCGGCCGGCTGTCGTGCAGAAGCGTGCCAGAGTGGCGACCCAGAAGAGAGAGCCATGTCCTGGAACGCACCCGTGTTCCAGGCACCAAAGAGGGGAGGGAAGGGGAAAGGGGAAACAGATAAAGCACAAACACTTGCTGTCATGGAAGAACCTGCAGACCTGCCAGGCGATCCGCATTTGGGCAAAGAGAGGCTGTCCCCACCACTGGACATAGAGGCCATCCATGGTTGGGCCCTGGGCTATCCTGACACCATTAGAAGGTATGCCCAGCATCAACTTCAATCGATTGGACGTCTGTAAACATAAGTGCATTGCTTGTAGGTCCAAAAAGGAGGACAAAAAAGGAATGCAGTCTCTAGGGGTGAGATCAAATTTATGGGAGTGGGATCCTATATCATTGGAGAGAAGGCAGGGTTAACCCACAAAAATTTAAAACAGTTTGTTATTTTCCTTTTACTTATGTGCAACTTTGTGTTGGTCTATCACATAAAATCCCAATAAAATACATTCATGTGTTTGCTTGTAACGTGACAAAATGTGGAAAATTTCAAGGGGTGTGAATGCTTTTTCAAGGCACTGTACCAAAGTTTGTGCACTCTATCATTTTCCTACAGGCTAAAAACACTGATTTGGTTCACCAAAGAAATGTAGCAGAATACAGTTTGGCCTAAATGTATGAAGAAATATTATTTATTTGCAAAATGTTATAACAGAAACAAAGAAAAACATGGGTTTTTATCAAAAAATAAAAAAACCTAGTGGTGATTAAATACCACCCAAAGAAAGGACTATTTGTGTGAAAAAAAATAATAAAAGTGTAGTTTGGGTACAGTGTTGCATGACCACACAATTATCATTCAAAGTACGACAGCATTGAAAGCTGAAAATTAGCCTGGGCAGGATGGGGGTAAAAGTACCCTGTATTGAAGTGGTTAAAGAATAAGTTTACCTACAAAAAAAATTACCAATAGAACTGAGTAGCTATCACAGGTTCTCATAAAGCATGGCCAATTGGCCACCATTTCTGCCCATCTCCTCCATTCATATGAGCTATTACTACATCTTTTTTTGAATAAAACTGGATCTATGATTGGACTGGATAGCATATCCAATAATAAGGTATTATATTTCCATATCAAGTTAATGATTCATAAAGGCAAGGGAACTAACTCCCCTCTCATTCAGTCCTTTAGGTGTTAAATCCCCATTGATGTTCTTCAGTGGCTTAACTAGGACCTTCAGGGCCCCCGAAACAGGAAACCATGGTGGGCCCCCCCCCCCCCAACCTCCGGACAGGTCTCTTTTCTTCGAGCCCGATGGTGGAACACCAGGGCCCAGTCCCAAGTGGGTTGCCGCATATAAAGGAGCCGATTTAAAAAACATCAATTACAGCCACTGTGCCCATCAAACGCCACCACTGTACCATCAAACGCCACCACTGTACCATCAAATGTCACTACTGTACCATCAAATGTCCCTACTGTGCCCATCAAATGTCCCTACTGTGCCCATCAAACTCTGCCGCTGTGCCCATCAAGCTCTGCCGCTGTGCCCATCAAGCTCTGCCGCTGTGCCCATCAAATGCCACCGCTGTGCCCATCAAATGCTGCCAGTGTGCCCATCAAATGCCGCTACTGTGCACATCAAATGCTGTTGGTGTGCCCATCAAATGCTGTCACTGTGAATCCCCACCGCCTGCTCGCTGTCTGCTGCCACTTACCCTGTCTTGGTGGGGCAGCGGGTAACGGCCATGAGCGGGGTCCTCCATGCATCTCCTGCCATCCTCATCTCCCGTCCTCTCCTCCTGATGAGCGTCCAATGGCTGTGTCTATTGTTTCAGCCAATCGGGTGATGGGTAACAGACCCGCACACCTGATTGGTGGAGAGGCGGTTCAGTGTTAGGAAAGTGAATATTAATTCACTTTTCTAACACACCTGGGTAGACTGTGAGCGTCAAGCATGGCACTCGCAGTTCACCTATTTTGAAGCCTATTAGAGCCCATGCCTCTAATCAGGTGCTGCAAAAACACCCCCTGTCGCTGTAATTCAGGCACCCAGATTCATGCTATGCTATGCATGAATCTATCCATTGGTCATAGAGGGGGTGGAACCTGTGCACCCTTTTGGATGCACCGCCACTGATAAACACATGCACATTCACACACACAAGCATGCTTACACACACACACATACAAGCATGCTCACACACACACACACAAACATGCTCACACACACACATACAAACATGCTCACACACACACATACAAACATGCTCACACACACACATACAAACATGCTCACACACACACATACAAACATGCTCACACACACACATACAAACATGCTCACACACACACATACAAACATGCTCACACACACACACATACAAACATGCTCACACACACACATACAAACATGCTCACACACATGCACATACAAGCATGTTCACATGCACATACAATCATGCTCACACACACACACAAGCATGCTCACACACACACACAAGCATGCTCACACACACACACACACACACACACACACACACACAAGCATGCTCACACACACACACACACACACACACACACAAGCATGCTCACACACACACACACACACAAGCATGCTCACACACACACACACACACACACACACACAAGCATGCTCACACACACACACACACACGCTCACACACAAGCATGCTCACACACACATGCTCACACACACAAGCATGCTCACACACACACGCATGCTCACACACACACACGCATGCTCACACACACACGCATGCTCACACACACAAGCATGCTCACACACACAAGCATGCTCACACACACAAGCATGCTCACACACACACACACAAACACAAATACAGTAGCTAGTCTTATTAAAAATAAACGGCAGACATTTACCTTGGCTCTTCCTTCCGGGTACTGCACTGTAGGGGGAGACAAAGAGCACACACTGTGCTTTCACTAAAGGCTAATGTAAGGAGCTCCTGCACAGTGCCGATTTCAGTTTGGCTGATGATTGGGGAGCTCCTCTCAGCCTCCCCTCCTATGGAAGAGTACAGGGGGCCCTCAAGGGCCCCCTGCAGCAAGGGGCCCGGTCACCATGGCGATCTTGGCGACCCCTATAATTCCGCCACTGGTGTTCTTCACTCTTTAAATGGAAGTTAGAGATGTGGAAGTACTGGAGACCAAGTACCCGTGGAAGAGCTTACTTATTGAAATAAAACATATTAAAACAGGAGAACAAAAATTACAGACAAGAAATATCTTGTCTTGCCAATATGTATTGACTGTACAGTTCATGCTTCGAAGTGTACTCAGCAGCTAATCTTGTCTCAACTAATTAAAATTCTACCACACTCATGCTGTTGGAGAGTTAAAGTGTGTACCGCATGCAAAAAATTACATTTGCTCTAAGTATTTAATTGAGTAACTTTAGGAAACCTATAAAAACACACAATTATTTTATAGACTAAATATACATAGACAGCCTGATGAATGAGACAGATCAAATGCCAATTACAGCCTTGACGTTTACTATAACTTTCTAGCTTTCTTTGTACTGAGTATGGAAATGGTTGTATGATGTTTATGACTGCTGACAACAAGGACATTTTCTACAAGTATCATCATATGCATTGTAATGATTGTAAACATGAGATTACCAATGACCTAGGACAACAGAATCTAGTCATAGAATGCCCTTTCTGTTGAGTTTTTCAAAACAAAATGCATAGACTAAAGAGCTGATTTTAAAAGGCAGCTTATTTCTAAAGCACGTTCTTGCGGGATCATCTATTTGCACTATAGCTAAAATAAATGAATGTGCGATTGATTTGGATTTTGTCTTGTTGTCTTTGTCCATGCCATACTCATCATCAAATTGCATAATATGGCTTGGATGAACAGTCTTATAGTTGTATACTATAAATGTTCCCACCCAGAATACCCTGCAAATGTTATTGTACAGCAATGCAGATGATATGTATAGTTGGTACACTTTTAAGTGCCACCTTAAACACAGATTACTACATGCAGATGACACCAAGCTATGTAGCAGAATAACATCTTTACAGGTTGTCTCCAATTTACAAGCCAACCCCAATGCACTGTTAAATTGGGCTACTATGTGGCAAATGGCATAAAACAATATGCCTAGACTTCTGAAGAAATATAAACATTAGCAGCGCTGCTGTTTATATTTCTTCAGAAGTCTAAGCATATTATTTTATGTTATCCAATTTTTATTGCAGAAGCTAAATGTACATTTGAATCTCCTAGTGGATCATTTATTCAAACACATGTGCGCTGGGGGGGGGGTAGTGGATATTTGCCAATTTATTATGATTGTTTACTTTCATTTATAGAATGTGGCAAATGAGGTTTAATGATGATAAATGTAAAGTTATGCACTTGGGGGCTAATAATATGTATTCATCATACATACTAGGGGGTACAACTGGGGGAGTCAGTGGTGGAGAAGGATCTGGGTGTTCTGGTAGATCATAGGCTTAAATATAGCACTCGGTGCCAAGCAACCAAACTGATAAGGGAGAAGTAGGAACTCAGCTATGAGGAAATATTAGAGGAACTGAATCTATTCCCTCTTGAGAAAAGGAGATTAAGGGGGACTATGATCAACATTTATAAATACATAAGTGGTCCATATAAGGAAATTGGTGTTGAATTATTCACTTTAAGGTCATCACAGAGCACTCTTTATGTCTAGAGGAAAAGAGATTCAATCTCCAAATATAGAAAGCTCAGGAGATTGTTTTTAACCACTTGCCGACCGCCGCACGACGATGTACGTCGACAGAATGGCACGGGCAGGCATATGGACGTACCTGTACGTCCCTGCCTTCCCGCGATCGCTCCCGACGAATGGAAATCCTTCGTGACATCACTTCCTCTCCTGTAATGTAAACACAGGAGAGGAAGTGATGTAATCTCTCCTCCGTGTCGGTATTTTTCGTTCCGGCACCGAGGAGAGAGGATCGGTGAGTTGCACCAACACGACACTTCACAGTAGAACATGCCAGGCACACTCACACCCCCCCCTTTACCCCCCGATCACCCCCCCAATTACCCCTGCCCCCCCAGTCACAGTGACACCAATGCATTTTTTATTTTTTTTGCATTGGTGTCATTTGTGACTGTAATAACTGTTAGGGCAGTTAGGGTTAGCCCCCTTTAGTTCTAATGTACCCCCCTAACCCCCCCCCAATAAAGGTTTAACCCCGTGATCACCCCCCGTCGCCAGTGTCACTAAGGCTGGGTTCACATTGCAGCGGTTTATGAGAACGGATGTGATTCGCACCGCACTGCAGTGCAAATCACATCCGATCTCTGCGATTCGAGTTCAGCCATTCGCTGCACCCGCCGCAAATTCGCACGGGACCCTTTTTTTGGTCCGCAGCAGAATCGGATCGCATGGGTGTTCACACCATGCGATCCGAGTTTGCAGATCGCACTGCGATATGCGAACTGATCTGGGGGTGTCATTAACATTTCACTGACACTCCCAGCAGTTCGCATAGGGCAGTGTGAACTGCCGCCGGGAGGCATGCGATGTGGGAACCCGCCGCGGATTCGTGGCGTTCCCGCATCGCTCCAGTGTGAACCCAGCCTAATAAGCAATCGTTTTTCTGATCGCTGTATTAGTGTCACAGGTGACGCTAGTTAGGCAGGTAGGTATTTAGGTTTGCCGCAGCTTTTTATAGCGCCAGGGACCCCCATATACTACCGCATAAAGCCCCCTGATTGCCCCCTTGTTAACAATTTCACCAGTGATCACCATATAACTGTTACAGGTGACGCTGGTTGGTTAGTTATTTTTTTATAGTTTCAGGGCACCCGCCATTTATTACCTAGTCTCACTAGTGTACCCCTAAATTTAGGGGTGTCTACTTTCCAAAATGGGGTCATTTGGGGGGGGGGTTTGTGCCATCTTGGCATTTTATGGCCTTCAAAACTGTAACGCCCTTAGAAAGCCTGAAGGCGGTGCTTGGTTTTCGGGGCCCCGTACGCGGCTAGGCTCCCAAAAAGTCCCACATATGTGGTATCCCCGTACTCAGGAGAAGCAGCAGAATTTATTTTGGGGTGTCATTTCACATATGCCCATGGCATGCATGAGCAATATATCATTTAGTGACAACTTTGTGAAAAAAAAAAAAAAAAAAAGTTTGTAATTTTCCCGCAACTTGTGGCAAAATATAAAATATTCCATGGACTCAACATGCCTCTCAGCAAATAGCTTGGGGTGTCTACTTTCTAAAATGGGGTCATTTGTGGGGATTTTGTGCCATCTTGGCATTTTATGGCCTTCAAAACTGTAATAGGTAGTGAGAAGTGAAATCAAAAATTTACGCCCTTAGAAAGCCTGAAGGCGGTGCTTGGTTTTCGGGGGCCCCGTACGCGGCTAGGCTCCCAAAAAGTCCCACATATGTGGTATCCCCGTACTCAGGAGAAGCAGCAGAATTTATTTTGGGGTGTCATTTCACATATGCCCATAGCATGTGTGAGCAATATATCATTTAGTGACAACTTTGTGTAAAAAAAAAAAGAAATTTTTTTTTTGTCATTATTCAATCGCTTGAGGCAAAAAAATAAAATATTCAATGGGCTCAACATGCCACTTATCAATTTCCTTAGGGGGTCTACTTTCCAAAATGGGGTCATTTGGGGGGGGTTTGTACTGCCCTGCCATTTTAGCACCTCAAGAAATGAGATAGGCAGTCGTAAACTAAAAGCTGCGTAAATTCCAGAAAACGTACCTTAGTTTGTAGATGTGACAACTTTTGCGCAAACCAATAAATATACAGTTATTGACTTTTTTTTTTACCAAAGACATGTGGCTGAATACATTTTGGCCTAAATGTATGACTAAAATTGAGTTTATTGGATTTTTCTAATAACAAAAAGTAGAAAATATCATTTTTTTTCAAAATTTGCGGTCTTTTTACGTTTATATCGCAAAAAATAAAAATCGCAGAGTCAGTCAAATACCTTTAAAAGAAAGCTCTATTTGTGGGAAGAAAAGGACGCAAATTTCGTTTGGGTACAACATTGCATGACCGCGCAATTACCAGTTAAAGCAGCGCAGTGCCAAAGTGTAAAAAGACCTCTGGTCATTTACCAGCAAAATGGTCCGGTCTGAAAGTGGTTAAAAATGCCTGAATTATTTCCGAAATGTACATATAATAACTGGATACTAATATTTATAGGTAAAAACTGATCCAGAGAATATCCGATTGCCTCTCGGGGGATCAGGAAGGAATTTATTTATTATTATATTATTTCTGCTGGAGAAAATTGGTTCATGTTTTGCTGGAGTCTTTTGCCTTTCTCTGAATCGACTCTGGGTATAGGATTGTGCTTATAAGACTGAATGATTTTTTTTTGGGGGAGGGATTTTTTCCCCCCTTTTATTGGTTGAACTACTGTAGATGAATTTGTGTCTTTTTGCAACAAGACTAACTATGTAACTATGGCGGAATTGTAAACTGAAAAATACTCAATCTGTATGCATCTTTAATTATAATTAAGGTAGTTGGTATTGTGATAAATACACATACAAGAAACTAACTAACATACTAGAAACTAGTGGTAAAAATATTTTGTAGAAGAAGCATGTCTTCAGAAGTCAACAGAAGTGCATGAGTAATATGAATGTGACTGCAACACCTGCAGAGATACTGTAACAATCCACCAGTGGCTAGCCTGGGTTGCAAGTTGCTGACAGCTAGTTCTCAACACTCTTCTGGAATATATAAGTGACCTAAAGCTCCTTGATCTTGTTCTCCTCAACCATCCAATGAACCTTTCTTTGCACCGAAAACAAAAGTCTCCATATCTGGCATCTCTAAGCCCTTGTACACACGGTCGGAGATTCCGACAACCAAATCCGTCGACGTTATTCCGACGGATTAATTCCCGGAAGAGGTCCGGAAGTGATGTTGTATACACACGGTCGGACCAAGTTGTCGGAAAATCCGATTGTACATAACGTGATGACGTTATTTCATTACGACAGGACTACGTTCAGGCTAGTAGCCAATAGCTTTGGTCTAGGAATTTGATCTGAGCATGCATGGCACTTTGTCCGTCGGAGTAGGCTACACATGATCGGAGAATGTCTGATTGGAGCATTTTGTCGGAAAATGTTACCGGCAAGTTGGAAAAGTTGGTCCGTCGGATATTCGGACGGAAACAGTCCGATGCAGATCACACACAGTTGGAATATCCGATAAAACGGTCCGATAGGAAATATTCTGACGGAATCTCCAACCGTGTGTACAAGGGCTGATAGTCTTTAACCACTTCCCACCCGGCCAATGCATATATACGGCCGGGTGGGAGCCGTCTACTCCTGATAGGACGTTCAGGAACGTCCTTTAGGAGTAGCGGGATCGCGCGCGCAGCGTCGCGATCCCGATGTGCTCGTGTCACCCGGACACGGCACATCTCAGATCGGCAGGAGGGCTCTGTGATTGGCCCTCCTGATCACATGACGGCCGTGTCCAATCACGGCCGTCATGTGATGTAAACAAACAGCCGGTTGCTAGGCAATCGGCTCTCCTCTCCTCACACGGAAGTCACCGCTGAAGAGAGGAGAGCAGAACGCTGCAGCCGGCTGATGATCAGTGAGTATGGGCTGCTTTTTACAGCTTTTTACTCACTGATCATCAGTGTAGTGTAAACACACAACACACCACACAGTACAAACACAGTCCCCACACATGTCCCCAAATAATAAAAACACATGTCCCTAATAATAAAAACATGTCCCCCACATATGTCCCACTAAAATCACATGTCCCAATGATTATCTGCACACATATGTACGTGATCACCTGCACACATATGTACATGATCATTTGCGTACATATGTCCGTGATCACACAAACCAATTATTATACACTTAACGGAATTTTTTTTACCAAAAACATGTAGCAGAATACATTTTGGCTTAAATTTATGACAAAATTTGATTTTATTGGATTTCTTTTCAAATAGAAAAAAGAAAATATCGTTTTTTTTCCAAATTTCCGCTATTTTTGCGCTTATATCGCAAAAAAAAAAAAAACGGAGTCGTGAATAAATAACACCAAAATAAAGCTCCATTTGTGCGAACAAAATGATAACAATTTCATTTGGGTACAGTGTAGCATGACCGCGCAATTGTCACTGAAAGCGCTAGAGCGCTGAAAGCTGAAAATTGGGCTGGGAAGGAAGGGGGTGAAAGTGCCCTGTATTGTAGTGGTTAAAGTGAGGTAGAAGATTCTAGGCTTTACCTAATTAACAGGTTCTGTCTGGTGCCATCTAACTACACCACTCTGGATTACAGGACTGCATTTGAGGATGGTGTGGAATAGGGACCAAAACAGCACAGTGTACATAGTGGGATGGCGTGGAACAGGAAATATACTGCACAAACTCACTACCTTTGCAGGAAAGAACAGAAAGAGCATAAATGTAATGTTTTTTTTCCCTTCTGATTCCATTCTGTGTTTATTTAAGTACAGAATGGGATAGTGTGGGAAAAGGAATGTACAGTTCAGAATGATGATGGATTAAGAATAATGTGGACCAGAACATGCACAGCACACAGTACAGCAGTGTATAATAGGAAATGTGCAGCACAGTGTACATATTGAGGTGGTTTAGAAAAGGGAAATAGGATTTGAATAGGGTTTGTCCATAACAGTAGTGGTAAGAGTACACCTGTTCTTCCCACAGCCCAACCCTCTTTACACTGTGTGATATATCAGCTACAGGGTGATCAACAACCTATAGGGCTGCGTCTAGGACCACTGTACTCTACATTATATACATAATATACATTGTATATATTATATACACTGGAAAGATATAGCGCAGTGGTTCTCAACCCTGTCCTCAAGTACCCCCAACAGGCCATGTTATGGGAATTTCTCTTAGATAAAATAACTGTCCAAAATGCTTTAATTTAAAGCACCCGTGCAAAATAAAGGAAAACCTGCAAACATAGCCTATTGGGAGTACTTGAGGACAGGGTTGAGAACCACTGATATAGTGCACAGCACTGAGTCTTAGCACTAACTAATTAACCCTGGTGTGAGGTCTGGCAGAGTCAATGTCAGTAGAAGCCACTTCAAACAGGTGGTGCTGCAGTCTATTTTAATGTAACTATGCTACAAGCTGCTGGCAGTCAGCAGAAGCTGGCCATTTTAATACAAGAGAGGGCCGACTCAGGGGGCACATGCAAATCTTCCTCACAGGTCATGTCTGTCCCTGAAATTAGACCTACTACACATATATATTTTATGATGTTACATGCATGCAAAGTGTAAACATGACGCTTATTAAAGTGGTGTTCCACCCTAGAAAAAAAAATAAAAATCATGACTGTGCCTAAAAAAAAAAAAAAAAAAAAAAAAGGAAAATTTTTTTTTTACTCACCTCTAAATGGCTGTTGCTAGGGGGTCCCTTGTAGTCTGCCTCCTTCAGTTCCTGGGCTCTTGATGTCACTTCCCCTTGGCACAGGAAGTGCTCAGCTCTGCCCTCTGCCTCTTGTCAATCATCTGGGACACGTGACAGGTCCCAGATGATTGCACAGCCAATCACGGCGTGTGGTGCCGCTCGCGCATGCGCAGTGGGTGCCCAGTTGTGAAGCCAGAGCCGGGCGCCCACAGTTACAATGTCGGCGCCGCTGAACGGAGGGGGAGATGAGTGGGACTTCGATCCCATGCATTGCTGGACCCTGGGACAGATAAGTGTCTGATTATTAAAAGTCAGCAGCTGCAGTATTTGTAGCTGCTGACTTTTTGTTTTTTATTTTAAATGGGAACCCCTCTTTAATTACATATTTTTTACCTCTCACAGATCAGCCCATGCTACGGTCTCTCACCTTTCAACCTTTCTCACCTTTCAATTAAAAAGTTTAAATTTTACAGTCAGACTGGTCATCACTGGTCAAAAGGAGACTAAGAAAATGATTCCATCTGCCTTCTCAGCCCCCCCCCCGGGATTTCGGGGTGACCGGACCAAACAAAATGCTTGTGACGGGGGAGGGAGAGGGAGATTTTTCTTCCTTATTCCTGAACACTGCGGAGGAAGTACAAACTTTTGCAGCCCTTTTATAAAGTCCCAAGGGAACTCCAGAAACTTCCAGCAATTCCCATTGGACCATTTTGGATCCCTTTCAAATTACACTTAATGGAACAGTGCCTCAAACCATTTCACCTAAGGCCGCGTACACACGGGCGGACTGTATGGCCTACTTAGTCCGTCGAAACACATTTCAGCGGACAGTCCGCTCGTGTGTGGGCTTCAGCGGACTTTTTCAGCGTGCAGTCTGGCGTACTAAGTATTTCGGATTTTTCGAAATACTGTCCGTCATACTTTGGTTTCAGCAGACAATCCGCTCGTCAGTAGGCTAGTTCGACGGACTAAGAATGGCGCATGCTCAGAAAGGATTTACACGGCGAAAGGTTGCATTGCTGTGTATTGGACTTCCTATTTCTAGTCCCGTCGTACGTGCTGTACACGTCATCGCGCAAGCTTTCGACGGACTGTTTGTGCATCCGTGTGTGGTCAAGTCCGTTCATTCGAAAGTAGGACGGACTGTCCGTCGGATTGTATGACGGACTAAGTAGGCCATACAATCCGCCCGTGTGTACGCGGCTTAACAAAACCTTACAAATCAGCCCATCAAACAGGGCTGGGTGGCTGCCGTCCCAAGAAAGTGGGCCCAAAGCATGTACCCCTTTATCATTATCCCATATGGCACCTCTAAGCCTAGGCATAGTCAGCTCAGTTACTGCTTTTTATGAAAAAAAGTTTTTTTTTTCACATTAAGAGTAGTCCACTTTAAGATACAGAATGCAAGCTGAAAAATAAATTAATTAGTCCTAGGTTTGCAGCACACAGAGTGAACATTTTAGTGGATTCATATCCACTTTTGATAAAAAAATAAAAATATCCAGCTTTAAATTGAATATTTTGTTATAATTACAGGTAATTAAGCTGTATGTCTTTGGATGCCATGAGAACAATTTACAATGAAAATAACAAGCTCATAGCAAGACATCTTAAATGAATGCAATTTTTAAACATGACTCATGCAAGCTTTTATGTTGCTTAAAGAAAGAAACAAACAAGGTAAAACATTACTTTAATAAATTATCAGTTATGGAACTGTGCTCATACTTTTAAAATAAATGGTGTTATTCACAATGGCATACCCTCTAAGTGGTATAAGTTGTATGCTGATGAGCTTGCCCTAACTGTGATCTATATGCACAATTTCATGAACAGAGACCCTCCATGATTCCATGTACCAGGCTCATGTAGTTCTTATACAGAGGTCAGAGAAAGATCCCTTGTGTTGTGGCATTTACCAGCCACTCTCATTGCTAAATATGGATCTGAAGATCCTCGCCAAAGTTCTGGCAATTCTCCTTTATTGGGTTGTTAGAAATTTGGTGGACTTTAATCAAATGGGTTTTATCCCATAGAAATCCACTGATATTGATATAAGGAGGCTTTTTACTAATATTCAGGCTTCTCATCTGAATTTGAGCATCAGGGTGATAGTGGTGCTCGATATAGAAAAAGCATTTGATTTAGTAGACTAGCACTACATGCTTGGGGTTCTGTAGAAAATGGTATCTCCTTTTAAAACGGATTGCCCTCTCATATAAATGACCTTAGGCAGCCTTTAAAACTGGGAATATTGTATCTTCTCCTTCTTGTTTAGGAGAGGTACTTGCTAGGGCCTCTATAACCTACGAAATGTACACAATAGAACCCATTGCTCTACCTCTTGTACCATTCCCCAAATTAAAGAACATGCTTTGATCCCAAACCTCTCTTTGAAATCTACAATGAAATCTACGTTGACAACCTTAGATGAGTACTTGGTCTTCTCAGGCCCCCAAATTAATTGGAGCAAGTTTCAAATACTCCCTCCCATACCACCTGTGGACCAAGAGTAGTTGCTGTTTCTCAAGTGGGTAACTAAATAAAAATATAGATGATAAATAGCATACCAGATTTTAAATAAAAAATTTTGAATATCCTTCAACTCTTGAAATCCAGGTTTGATGCTTGGAAATCCTTGGCCCTATCTTTCACTGGAAAGATAAACTTAATGAAAATTAAGTTACTTCCCGTTTTATTTATATGTACTTAGGAATGTCCCAGTCTGGATTCCACTTTCCCTTTTTAAACATCTGGAGTTTAATGTCATCCTTCCTGTGGAGTAACGGGGCACCAATGCCCTGTACACACGTTCGGACATTCCGATGACAAAATCCGTCTGATTTTTTCTGATGGATTTTGGCCCAAACTTGTCTTGCATACAAACTGTCACACAAAGTTGTCAGAAAATCAGATCGTTCAGAACGAGGTGATGTACAACACATACAATGGGACTATAAAGAGGCCAGTAACCAATAGCTTTTGTCTCGTAATTTATTCTGAGCATGCGTGGCACTTTGTGCGTGGGAATTGTCTACACGCGATCGGAATTTAAACGATTGGATTTTGTTGTCAGAAAATTTTAGATCCAGATCTCAAATTTTGTGTGTCGGAAATTCTGACGGAAAAAGTCAGATGGAGTCCACACACGATTGGAATTTCCGACAACACAGTCCGATCGCACATTTTCCATCGGAAAGTCCAACTGTGTGTACAGGTCATTAGCCTTAGCTTAATTACTTTGGGACAGTCTTTGAATCTGCGAGGTTTAGCACTTCTGAACTTCAATATTTTTTAGCTGGGCAACTGTTACATGTACATGACTGGCTTACATTAAGAAATAATGCATCAGTTGGGAAGGAGGCTGCAGTCTTAGGTTCATATGAAGCATACAGTCTCTTCTTTACAGAGGTTGTTCCCAATACCTCTTCATCCATACCATACTGGCTACCACCAGGGCATGGAATAAAATTAGGGTGCTTCCATTAGTTAACACAAATCACTGGTCTCAGCATACCCTCTGTGGAACAATTCAAATATTCACCACTTCCTTCAAATTATAGAGCCAGCTGTGCATCTAGTGGAGTTAAGGTTTTGAGTGATTTGTTTCTGAATGACAATTTCCCTTCATTTGATAAATTTAAATCTAAATAATTATCCTTGCTAACTGGTACCCAGTTCATTATATTCAATTATGCCACACTTGTACCTCTAGTCTCACTGCATTATTCATCTACAAGCTTGGAATCTTTGCGAGATGAGGCATTGGCATTGGCATGAGGTTTTGCAACAACCCATCTCACGTGACTTAAATAAATGCAGGGATATATGGACCCTGAACCAGCCAACCTTAGATAATGATGACTGGAATGATTGTTGGTATTATCCGTTTAGTCAATTGATCTCAGCCACTGATAGACTTGTGTGATTTGAAATTTTCCATCGCCTCAAACCACCTCACCCAGCTAGGCTGGGAAAATCCTCTACTGACCATTCTTGCGCACATTGGCAATGTTCCAGTTTACATGCAGACTTCACTCATATTCTAAGGATATTTCATCTCCATTTTTGATGTAACCACTATTTGAGTACCCCAGGATCATGGGTTCTGCTTGTTGGGTCTTGTGGAACCCTTAGTTCCAAAAAGGGTGATCAGAACATTTTCTTGGTATACTGCTATAATATGCCAGGAAGGTAATTCTTCTAAACTGGAAATCTCCTTCACCACCGACCATAAATAACTGAAAAACATTGGTGAATTCTGTTCTTCCTCTGTACAAGACTACTTACAGTAGTAGAGAATGTCCCTCTAAATTTGAAAAAGTCTGGTTCACATAGCTAGAGAACTCGGAAACAGCATCTTAGGCCTGAGGACATCCTAAATCATATAAAATGGACTGAGGCCCTAACCTCTGCTTTATTTTAGCTTGTTAAGTTGATCTACCTTCTAAATATGGGACATATCCTCTGCTGTTGTGCAGCTTTAAAACTTTTTTTGGCCTTATCTGTACTATTTGAGTAGTAGGCCTGAGCTAAAGTATGTTGTTGATTTTTGTAGGTCTTAGCCCTTGTACACACGGTCGGACATTCTGACAGAAAATGTCCGATCGGACCGTGTTGTCGGATAATCCAACCATATCTGAGCTTCATCTGACTTTTTCAGTCGGAATGTCTAACCAACAAAGTTTGAGAGCTGGATATAAAAATTTTCCGACAGCATGATCCGATCGGACTTTGTCCGATCGTTTGTAGAGAATTCCGATCGGACAAAGTGCCACGCATTCTCAAATCAAATTCCTAGACCAAAGCTATTGGCTACTAGCCTGAACGTAGTCCTGTCATAACTAAATTACGTTACCTCGTTCTGAGTGATCGGATTTTCTGATAACTTTGTCCGACCGTGTGTATGCAACACCAGTTTCGGACAAAATCCGACGGATTTTGTTGTTGGAATGTCCGACCATGTGTACAAGGGCTTAGATAAAGGTCTCTATCCTTTTACCTTTTTTTAATGATACATCTGACTGTTTATTAGGTGTGGAGCACAATCTGCTTTATGTTGTCACTACTGGTGCATTTGTGCACTGTTTTCTATTTTTTTTCTTTTAATCTTTCTAAAAAATTCAAGAAGACAGAATTTATAAAAAACAAATGCATTATTTACTAAATAATATAATCTATGCCTATACATGCTTATTTAACCACCTGATGACTGCTATGAGCAAATCTACATATTAGGAAAACACTCATAAAACTAGAAAAAAACTAGAAACTCCAATGGTCTTATGTTGGACTTTTTTGAGCTACCAAGGATTGCTAGATCATTCTCTGGCTGCAGCCTAGGGCCTGGTGAATGACCATGGAGCCAAGGTACAACCTTAATTTTCCTTCTGTAAACCAGGTGGATAGCAAATTTGGTCAAGACTGTGCACCTACCTGTCATTGAAGACAGATGTTACATCAACTTATGTCATTACTGACAATGCAAATTAGCAGCTTCTCTATGCCTACTATAATTCTTATCAATGTCAATTGAACGATGTCTGGGCCAAAGCTGCTACTTTGCCTAAGTGCTCCAATTAGCATTAACCCATTGGGTCATGATCTTTGGATAGCCTCAAAATTTCTTAATCTAAGTAGAAAAAATAAAAGGGAACTATAGTGATCTTAGTTTCATTTTACTTTGATATACAGTGCTTAGCATAAATGAGTACACCCCAACAGATTTGTCAGAAAACCTTTACTTTCCTTTCAGAATCAACATTTTCTATGGGACACTATACTACAAAATACTTCCACAAATGTGGGCCAATGATTGCAACCAAAATTTGTTAATTTGCAAACACAAAAAAGTATTTTTCCTAACAAATTCATTCAAGATCATGTTGCAACAATGAATACACCCCAATAGAATAGAAAATAAATCAAATAGAATATAACAGAATAGAAACAAATAGAACAGAATAAAAATAATAGAATAAAATAGAAAGAATATAACCATGTTCTGAAATTCTAATAGAAAATAATATAATACAAAAGAATAGAATAAAAAATAGAATAAAATAGAATAGAAAGAATGTAGCCATTTCCCAAAATTAAAATAGAGTCAGTTTGAATAGAATAGAAAATAATTATTTTATAATAGAATAGAAAATAACAGAATAGTATAGAAAAAACACAACAGAATAGAATAGAAAGAATCTAACCATAGTTACATAGTAGGCAAGGTTGAAAAAGGACACAAGTCCATCAAGTCCAACGTGTTTGTGTGATTTTATGTTAATATTATATTGTATATCCCTGTATGTTGTGGTGGTTCAGGTGCTTATCTAATAGTTTTTTGAAATTATCGATGCTCCCGCTGAGACCACCGCCTGTGGAAGGGAATTCCACATCCTTACTGCTCTTAGAGTAAAGAACCCTCTATGCAGTTTAAGGTTAAACCGCTTTGCTTCTAATTTTAGTGAATGGCTGAAACGTTTTATCCCTATTGTGGGGTCACCAGTGTGGTTTTTGTACATTGAAATCATATCCCTTCTCAACCATCTCTTCTCCAGAGAGAAGAAGTTCAGTGCTCGTAATCTTTCCTCATAACTAATATCCTCCAGACTCTTTATTAGCTTTGTTGCCCTTCTCTGGACTCTGTCCAGTTCCAGCACATCCTTCCTGATGACTGGTGCATATCTTCCAATTCTGATCTGTTCTTTTATATTCTATTAAAATTTTAATTGATTCTATTTGAATTTTTGGAAATGGTTTTATTCTTTCTACTCTATTCCATTCTATTGTTTTTTTTATTCTAATCTTTTTCTATTTGTTTCTTTTATTCTATTCTATTATTTTCTATTCTAGTCTATTATTTTCTATCCCGAATTCGAATTTCGAAAGGTAGTGCTATTCGTTCTATTCTATTCTGTTGTTTTTTTTTTCTATACTATTCTGTTATTTTCTATTCTAATCTATTCTATTCAAATTTGAATTGATTCTATTTGAATTTTGGGAAATGGTTATATTCTTTCCATTATTATCCTTTTTTTTTAAAGTTCTATTCCATTATAGTCTATTCAATTTTTTCTATTCTATTCTTTTCTTAGGTATTGAAATTTATTCTATTTGAAATTCTAATTTTAGAAGATGGTTATATTCTTTCCATTTTATTCTATTCTTTTTTATTCTATTTTCTATTTCTTTATTTTTTGATTCTATTTTATTCTCTTTGGAAATTGGAAAACAAATTGAAACTATTAAAATTCGAAAACTATTCAAATCGATTTGAATTCGAATTTCATCCCAATTTTTTTTTCGATATTTCGGATTCGTTTCAATTTAGTTAGAAAAGTTGGATATATCCGGATTTCCGAAAACTGAAAATACGTCAGAATATGTAATTGACACATTTTTTTTTTTTTTTGTTGAGCTGCACTTTTTTGGTTATAATTTATTCATTGATGTGGGAACACGACAGTGGAGAGCAGCAACAACACATATATATCACACTAATATGCATACAGTATATATTTGGTTGGCACAGGTTTTTTCTGTTTAGTACATACAAAATAGTAGACGTAGTAATTTTTGTTGTGGGGTGTATTAATTTTTGATTCATAGTTATGCATCAACTAATTTGGGTAAAACTGAAGACTTTGTAATCTAAGTTATATTACTAATCTTACTTTCATGTAATGTAGCTAAACAAATGTTTTATAAAAAACTCAGTTTTGTAAAAAGTTTGGGAAATTGTTCTAATGTTTTTTGAGATATTGAATAAAATCTTACCTTTCAAAAGGGGTGTACTCATTTATGCTGAATACTGTATATATTTATATACAATTTAGTATATGGCAATGTGCCTTTGTCTAAAAGAAACCTTATGTTGGACCCTCAAAACTGTAAGGGAGTTAGGCCCCTTTCACACATACGGACTGTTCGTCCATTTTTCATCCTTTGATGGATTAAAAACGGACATTAATTCATTCCTATGGAAAAACGGATTACCACGGATGATCATCTATGTTTTCATCCGCCTCCGTCCACCTCCGTTTTTTTGAACGGATGAAAACTCTATTTTTCATCTGTCAAAAAAATGGATCAGAGGAAAAATGAATGTTAACTTCAGACCCCAGAAGGATTTGCCCCCTTCCTGATCAGAGCACTTTTTGTGATTTGACACTGCGTCACTTTAGCTGAAAATTGCGCGGTCGTGCGACAATGTACCCAAACAAAATTTACGTCCTTTTTTTCACACAAATAGAGATTTGTTTTGGTGGTATTTGATCACCTCTGCGGTTTTTATTATTTGCACTAAAAACAAAAAGAGAGCGACAATTTTGAAAAAAAAAACAATATTTTTTACTTTTTGCTATAATAAATACCCTCAAAAAATATATAAAAAAGTCAAATTTCTTTCTCAGTTTAGGCCAATATGTATTGTTCTTCATACTTTAAAAAATCGCAATAAGCATACATTGATTGGTTTGCACAAAAGTTATAGTGTCTACAAAATAAGGGATAGATTTATGGCATTTCTATCATTAATTGTTTTTTTTTTTTGATCTGCGATTTTTATCTGGACTACAATATTATGGTGGACAGATGGAACACTTTTGACACCATTTTGGGACCAATGAGATTTATACAGCGATCAGAGCTACAAATAGCCACTGATTACTGTATAAATGACACTGGCAGGGAAGGGGTTAAACACTAGGGGGCGATCAAGGGCTTAAGTGTGTTCCCTGGATGTGTTCTAACTGTATGGGGGATGGTCTCATTACAACATTACAGAGATCACTGCTCCCAATGACAGGGAGCAGTAGATCCCTATCATGTTTCTAAACAGAACAGGGAAATGCCTTGTTTACATCTGTTTGCATCTCCCCATTCTGCCTCTCCTCGCCACAATCGTGGGCCTCTGGTGAAAACTACCCGCTAGGCGTGGAATTCAAAGGAACGTACAGGTACGCCCTTTTGCCTGCCTGTGCCATTCTGCCGACGCAAATCGGCATGTGGCGGTCGGCAAGTGGTTAACTAACAAATGGTCAGTTTTTCATCCGTTTTTGCATTGGCAGTGGATGTAAAAAAAAAACTGATGAAAAACGTATGAACTCAACCGATGAAAAACGGATGAACTGACCTGATAAAAAATGAATGAACTGAACTAATGAAATGAATGGTCCGTATGTGCGCAAGGACCCTTAATGCGATGATGATTCATTCAAGATTTTTAACCCCTTCCCGCCGAGCGTACGCAGATGTGCGTACTCGGGTTTCCGGGGGGTATACCGGGATGATGCCCGCACCTGCAGGCATCATCCCGGTACCGTTTTTTTCAGCAGGCGATTGGCTATCCAGGCATAACAACCGATGTGGCTAAAAGCCGCTCGGCTGTTATGCCGGAGGAGCGGAGGGGACGTCCCCCCTCCCGCCGCCTCCCGCCCCTGTTACTGGTGCTCCCGCTCGATCGAGAGCACTGATTCAAATTCCGCTGCCTCCGGCTGCTGGGGAGAAACTGGAACTAAGCCGTAGTCGGCTTCGTTCCAGTCTCCTCATCGTAAACACGGAAGCGACGTCATGACGTCACTTCCCGTTTACTCGGATGCCAATGGCGCCGGTTTAAAAAAAATATCCGGTATTTAGAATCGCCGTTTTCAGCGATCTGAATACATTGAATTGTAAAGGAGGGGTGGGAGGTCTTTTAGACCCCCGATCCCTCCATAAAGAGTACCTGTCACCACCTATTACTGTCACAAGGGATGTTTACATTCCTGTGACAGCAGTAAAAGTGATACATTTTTTTTTTTTTAAACAATTTAGTCATTTTAAAATAAATAAAAACATTTTTTAAAGGGCCCGCCGTCCCCGCGAGCTCGCAAAGAAAAACGCATACGGAAGTCGCGCCCGCGTATGTAAACGGTGTTCAAATCACACATGTGAGGTATCGCCGCGATCGTCAGAGCGAGAGCAATAATTCTAGCACTAGACCTTCTCTGTAATGCTAACCTGGTAACTGTAAAAAAAATTTAAAGCGTCGCCTATTGAAATTTTTAGGTACCGTACTTTGTCGTCAAACCACAAGTGCGCGCAATTATAAAGTGTGACATGTTTGGTATCCATTTACTCGGCGTAACATTATCTTTCACATTACGCAAAAAAATTGGGCTAATTTTACTGGGTTTTTTTTATTCATGAAAGTGTCCCTTTTCCCAAAAAGTTGCGTTTAAAACACCGTTTGCGCAAATACTGTGTGACATAAAATATTGCAACAATCGCCGTTTTATTCTCTAGAGTCTCTGCTAAAAAAATATATATAATGTTTGGGGGTTCCAAGTAATTTTCTAGCAAAAAATATGGATTTTAACTTGTAAACACCAAATTCCAAAAATAGGCTTAGTCATGAAAGGGTTAAACAAGTGGCTAATTAAGGCAGGGGCGTACCTAAAGCATTTGGCACCCAGGGCGGATCCTATATCTGGCACCCCCCATCAGAGTCCGCACAGTCCCTCTTACATCAGATTCTGTACAGAGCCCCTCTTACATCAGAGTCTGCACAGAGACTCCCTTACATCAGAAACCACAGAGCCCCCTTAAACCCTTACATCAGAGTCCTCACAGAGCCCCCCCTTACATAAAAGTCTGCACAGAGCACCCCTTACATCAGAGTCCGCACAGTCCCCCTTACATCAGAGTCTGCACAGAGCCCCCTTACATCAAAAACCACAGAGCCCCCCTAAACCCTTACATCAGAGTCCTCACAGAGCCCCCCTTAGATCAGAATCCACACAGAGCCCCCTTTACATCAGAGTTAACAGAGCCCCCTACATCAGAGTCTGCACAAAGCCCCCTTACATCAGAGTCCACAGAGCCTTTACATCAGAGTGCACACAGTCCCCCTTACATCAGAGTCCGCAAAGAGCCCCTCTTACATCAAAGTCAACACGGCCCCCCTTACATCAGAGTTTGCACACACCCCTTGGACTCTAATGTAAAGGGGGACCCTGATTTAAGGGGGGTCTGATGTAAAGGGGAACCCTGATTTAAGGGGGAATGCAGTGGACTCTGGTGTAAAGGGGAACTCTGATGTAAGGGGGGTCTCTGCTCACCAAAGCCCCTCTTGCATCAGAGTCTACAGAAACCCCTTAAATTAGTTTTATACAGCGGGAGGCAGGAGAGAGAGTGAGCTTACTCACCCCAGGATGGAGGCTCAGGCACAGGCTGTCTGCAGATTTTCTCTTCTGGGTTCAATCTTCCCATGCACACATGCCTGGGGAGTGTGGGCAGGGCAGACCTAGGAGGAGAGGGGCGGAAGGAGGAGCAGCAGATGAACTCTCTCTCTTCTCACGTCTGTGCAGAGACAGGAGGGGGTGAGGGAACTGTCAGCATGGGCTCTGAGGCTGAGCTATGTGTGGGAGAGACACATAGCTCAGCCCTGCAGCCATCAACCTAATTCTTAGTCCTGCCAGAGGAGACACAGGCATGGCCATGCAGTGGCAGGTGAGAAGCAGCCGCGACCTGTGGTAACCCTGTTCAGGCCACTCAACTCCCGCTGTGTGGCCTGGTCATCAACAGGCCAAGGAGCGGGCAGCCCTAGCCTACTGGAAAAATTCTGGTCTGCCCTATGGCCAGTCTGAGTCTGGGCGCTGGCCTGATGCCCCCCCCCAATGTGTGGCACCCAGTGGTGGATCGCCCCCTTCGTTGGTAGGCCACTGACTTTAAGCCCAGCAGAAAGCTAAAATGGCTAAATATATAAAAGGAGAATGGAGCTACTTCTGCTGGCTGAAAGAAGAATGCATTATATCAACATGCAATATTTTAGAATGAAATCTGAAATGTAGTGAAAAAAATATTTTTAGGGAAAAAGCACCAGGGATATAACTTACCTTTAACCACTTGCTTACTGGGCACCTAAACCCCCCTCCTGCCCAGACCAATTTTCAGCTTTTAACGCTGTCACTCTTTGAATGACAATTGTACCCAAATGACAATTTTATCATTTTTTTCCCCCACAAATAGAGCTTTCTTTTGGAGGTGTGGTTTATCACCTCTGTGTTTTTTATTTTTTGTTAAAAAAATTAAAAAAGACTGAATAAAAAAAAAAAAAAACATTTTATATTTTGTTAATATCAATACATTTTGCAAGGTAATTTTTCTCCTCCATTGATGTACGTTGATGAGGCTAAACTGATGCCCACTAATAAAGAGAGATATACACCACTGCTCAAAGGCAGACCGTGGATAATTGCTCCAGGTGAAGGGATCCGGGTGCGAGCCACAGCATGCAGATAATGTGGATAATGACAGAACTCTGGACGGCCGCACTCCAATGCTAAAACGATGATTTATTCAAATATTTAGGACACAGCAAATGACATCACAGCGAAAGATGCTAACAGCTGACGTGTTTCGCACTAAGGCTAGTTATGCATAAGCACTAGCTGCGATGTCACTTGCTGTGTCCTAAATATTATTTGAATAAAGCATTGTTTTAGCATTGGAGTGCGACCATCCAGAGTTCTGTCATTATCCACATTATCTTGATGGCCACTAGTAGGCGGCACTGATGAGGTTGCACTGGTGGGCACTGAGATGTGGCACTGATTGGTGGCACTAATGGATGACACTGAAGGGCATTGATAGGTGGCACTGAAGGGCACTAAAAGGTGGCACTGATAGGTGTCACTGATGGGTGGCAGTGATGGGCACTGATCGGTACTGGTGGGCGACACTTATAAGCAGCACTGCTAGGTGGCACTGATTAGCACCACTGGTGGGCATTGATAGGTGGCACTTATGGGCATTGATTGGTGGCACTGATGTACTGGTGGGCACTGAATAGTGGGCACTGTGGGCACCGATTAGTGGGCACTGTGGGCACATATGAGGCAGCTTCTCCTCTCCCTGCTCAGGACCAATGTCCCTCCAACAGAAGCCGGTGAGCTGTCAGCGTGAGAAGAAAAAAAAAAAGATTACCAATCCTCTGTTTACATCACATGATCAGCTGTCATTGGCTGACAGCTGATCACGTGGTAAGGGGTCGGGATCGACCCCTCACTCAGATCTGTGATCACAGCATGTGCCACGTGCGCCCTGCAGGGGGGGGGGGGCGTGGTCAGCTTGCAAAGGGAAGGACGTCTATTGACTCCCTCCCGGCAAAGCAGATCTGCTCTGTAGCTGTCATCCGGCTATAGCGCGGATCTGAAGTATTTAATGAAGTGCATCCTACTTTGTGCAGGCTGATGATTTCTATAGAAATCCTCCCTTCACTGGTGTTTGTCCTCTTCACAGCTTTTAACTTCCAGTGCTGCATGGATTAATTGCTTAACTATCTGTGTGTGATGATTCCATCCAGACTCTCCAACCATCTTCCTTCTCCACTCACAGAATGTTCTAAAATCTGGTGCAGCTCTGCATAGAAACCAATCAGCTTTCATTTATTTTTTTGTTGTCAAAGCTTAAAGTGTTTCTAAAGGCAGACATTTTTTTTAATCTTAATCCATTCTATATATAAAAAACTTCACTGTGCAGCAGCCCCCCTAATATTTACCTGAGCCCTATCTCGATCCAGCGAATTTGCATGAGACCCTTGGCTGTCCAGGATTCTCACATATAAAGCTGCTTGCTGTGAGGACACGCAACAGGAGGGAGGGGCCAGGAGCGAGAAGAGGAGGATCTGGGCTGCTCTGTGCAAAACCACTGCACAGAGCATGTATGACACGTTAGTTATTTTTAACCACTTCCCGCCCGGCCTATAGCAGATTGATGGCCAGGAAGTGGTTCTGTTATCCTTACTGGGCATCATATGATGTCCAGCAGGATAACATGCTGACACGTGCCCGCCGGGGGCGCGCAGCACGGCAATCATGACTCATCTCCGATCATGGAAAGGCCCTTCTGACAGAGGCTTCTTACCACATGGTCAGCTGTGACCAATCACAGCTGATCCTCGTGCGAACCAGGAACTGCCGGTAAACGTCATTCCTCAGTTTGCACTGACAGGGATAGCAATCAGCGGCTCTCCCTGTCAGAGGGGGGTCTCTGCTGTGGGGGGGGGGGGAGTGGACTGACTTGGAGTAGAGAGAGATCGCTGTTCGTGATCCCTAGGAACAGAAGATCTCGCTCTATTCCCCTGACAGAACGGGGATATGTTTGTTAACATTAACAGATCTCTGTTCCGGCTCTTTTTGGAGTGATTGCGGGTGGCCGGTGGATATTGCAACGACTCTGGTAAAACGTGTGCGCCTGCTATAGCCTTTAAAGGGACCGATGTACTGGTACGGCAATTTGCACAGCCGTGCCATTCTGCTGAAGTATAACTGCGGCGGCTGGTCGGCAAGCAGTTAATAGACCAAGCTGATGTTAGAAGTTAACCTCCCTGGCGGTGATCCCGAGTCTGGCTCGGGTTAGGATTTTACTATCATAAGCGGTAACCACGAGCCAGACTCAGGATCGCATCGCTGGATACAGGGAGAAGTTACTTACCTTGTCCCCTGGGTCCAGCGATCTCCTCCGAGCTGTGTGATCGAGCTGTCCTCTGCTCGATTCACACAGTGCCCGAGTGCCGCCGAGCTCTGTTCCCCGCGACGTTACGACGCACGGGAGTGGAGATCGGTGCCAAATTCAAAAAAGTAAAAATACACAAAACACACACAGTACTGTTATCTTACAGATTACAGTACTGTATAAAAAAATTACACACCCCTTTGTCCCTAGTCTGTGCAGTGCCCTGCCTGCACTTTTATATTATAAATACAGTTTTTTCTGCCTGGAATTTGGAGATTGTCCATAGCAACCAAAAAGTGTCCCTTTATGTCAAAAGTGATTTTAGACCAACTAGAAAACAGCGATAATAAATTATAATCACTTGCAGAATTGAGAGATAGTGATTTGTGGGGAAATTCGTCATCAAACACTAAATCTAATGACAGCAACAATTCTACAAATGAGCAAATTTCTGTGTTTTTGGATTTGATTACATTATTGAATCATTTTTATTATTATTTATTATATTATAAACTTTATCATACCCGGGATGTCTGCTAGACATGCAAAATAATTGTACCGCTTTCAGTACCTAAAACCAGAACTAATCATACCGCCAGGGAGGTTAATTGCCTACCATGCAGAACTGCACCAGATTATGCCCTTGCTGGTTTTAGTAAAATCAACCCCAATGTGTACATTGAGATAGACTACATCTTATTTTATTTAATTTATTATGCAGTTTATATGGGCATGCAGGAATACATCAAAAGGTTATATGTACTATGTACACATATACTATGCAGTTGTATATTTTTTTTACAAGAGAAATAGAAGAAATAGGGATCATAGTTAAAACAATGCAGAAATGGCAGAACACACATGTTTGAAAATTGTCCCAGTGGGAATTCACACTAAAGTCTAGGCCTACAGTGTACTAGTCATCTTCTATAGGATCTCCTACAGGGGGCTTGTTAGGTCTTGGCACTTATGTGTTTCATATAACTGCCTTGCTCTTCGTCTTTCTCTGTTTGCTTTCCCTTTACAGTTATAATCTGTCATTCTGCCACCCCATGTACTGCAACGAGTAAAGTGGCAGTGTACTAGCATTCAGCTACTTTGCTAATTACTGCAGAGCCTCTGAAAGATCTGCAGACGCCTTCTGTACTGGGATCTTAAATTTTAATGACTTCCAACTTTGCTATCAGAACACAAGCAAATTGCTTCATTTACTATACCTCCAGCTAATCACATGGCAGCATGGACAGATTAATGGAATGTAGCTACCAGCTACTGGTTGCTGATTTTATTTTTCTAAGTGTTGGTATGTAATAATGATTTCTTTCATTAAATTGATCTCAGGGTAAAGAAAGAAATGCTGTGCATTGTTGATGATAAACTAACAAATAATTTGGTTAAGGCTCCACAAAAGCTCCTTGGTAATCAAAACATAGCAGGCAATAATTATGCGCTGCTTAACGTGAATGTATTCAAGTTAGCAGTAATGGGAAAGTAGTTTAGTACAACATTTTATCTGACTATATAGAAGAAAAAAATATTCTTTCATTCGCACTTTTAAAAATTAATGTTTATGTGTTTCAGATTCTTTGTAAGTAAATGCAGGATAAAACAAAGAGGGGGCATTTCGGGACTTTGAATGTGGTGGGTGAGAGTGGCTAAATGATAAGTCGGTTTTGAAAAGGATACCTTTATTGTCAAAAAGCATCACGGCATAACATAAATGCATTGAGTAAATATGCAATCACATGTTAAAAACCATGTATGGTGAAAACCGTAATACAGCATGGTAGGTCCATAGTATGGTAAATGGTAACATCTTCCATGTGGTAACAAAATAAGATCACAGAAATCTAGTACATGCAGTGTATTAGAATCAATAAATCATCTACAGAAAAGGTGCAACCAGTAAGGCCATATAAAATTACACTCTTCAGGGGCAGGTGTAGTTGGGTCCACAACAAAACATGAATATTTCAATATGTATCATGGTTGAAACCATATGTGGGAAAAGTATATACATATAGGGAGAGAGATGTAAACTCATCCCTATGGATACTTACAAGCCTATGGAGTCTGAGTCTGTGCATTCAGATAGGGAGGGCTGCCAAAGGTATCATTACCGGGAGCTGAGGTCAGAACATTGAAAAGACTGAGCACATACCATGATCCCAAGAAAGAGGATACACATAACCAAATGGTGGTAGGTGTGGGTTCAAATTCTAGAAATTAATTACAATAGATGTATTGTAAAATACGTATTATAGTGTACCACTAATGAAATGTAATATAATAGAAACCCAACACCACAATCCAAATAAAGGATATGAGCGTGATATAATGAATTGGCTAGAGGGACTATAGCATGAATAAAGATGTGGGTTGAAAAACCATCATGAAAGGAAATGGGAAGAAAAGAAAAAAGAGTGAAAAATTACAACTAAATACTAGAGGGACATAGGTGTCGAAAAGGTGAGCAAATAATTACCTGATATCCAGTAGTAGGAAAAAATTAATTTGTATGCGGTCCATGGAAGTGCAGTGAGAGACAGGACGTGCTGCCTGGTGGAAAGGCTGACAGTGAATGGGAACACTATATGTGCACAGAATGATCAGCGGGCTCCTCCCAGCATCACGCAGGTGCAACAATTAGGGAAAGGGAGCCTACCTGCCAGGGGGGCAGCCGCCGCCCATCAAGCCAGGCATATTCTCATCTGTGTGTTGACGCTGATAGAAAAACACAAACACCAGAGTCGGGATGCCGAATAATGTCATGCGCATGATGTGGAGGTGGGGCGCCGATGCCAGGAGAGACCAGCCCGCCCAGTCCCTGCGAGGAATACAGTCTCTAGTGATCTACATATCTTTCTAAACTTTCAGGCTCCCTCTCTCACAGGGCTATGGTGGCTGGGCACTTAAACATAGAATGCGCCTCTTTGACATCTAAGGTCTATTGGTATTTCAGTCTTTTTATTTCAAGGCTGGATAGAATGGAAAGGTTTCTGTGTTGTGTTACCACTAAGTCAGTCAGATCCTTACAGCATTCCAAACCCTAAGCTCAAAGGCCTGGGAACAAGATAGTTGTTATGGATGTACTGGTTTGGTTCTCACTAGTCAAACTCACAGGAGGGAAGACCATATGTCAGAAAGTGCCTCAGAAATTTAGTAACACCTCCAACATGCATTAGCAGGTCCCCCAAGTCTGATGCTTTACACTTATTGCCCGTGAGAGTTCATGTGGTATTGCCATGCATGCCTAATTTATTTTGCTGCATGTCAACATGTCATGGAGAATCTCCATGGAGCTTCAGATTAATGTTTACAGTGGCAGCTTTTATCAGATTTTCATGTTATTTCAGTTTTTGATACATTTTATATCAGTGTACACAGAGGAACTGTGATGATAATGAAGTCTAAGGAGCCTCAAATTGTTTGGAATGAATGCGAGTAATACTGAACACTTGACGGGTTCAAAGTCCCTAACTGCCAAAAGACCCCCTCCACTCCAGTAACCACCAGGTCAAACCGGGCAGCACAGCAAGTAAAGCCCAAAAGAGGAAATCCTGAGAGGCTGGCAAGAGTGGTCAGAGGGTCGGTCCCTGTTGCAAGGCACAATCTGGGAAGCCTTGGCGGAACCTGTGGGAATCTCCAGTGTTGGCGGTGCAGTGAGTGGGGTCACATTGCTGCCAAGTGTCCCTTGAACTCCGAGCCTATGTAGAATGACGTAGTCCGATGTTTGTCCTTGTTTGCATGTCTGGGGCTAGTTGCAGATCCGGATATGCTGAGCTCTGTTGTAAAGATACAGTTGTGCTCAAAACGTTGATATTGAAAATATGACTGATCATGCCAAAAAAACTGTCTTTTATTTAAAGATAGTGAACATATGACGCCATTTATTATCACATAGTTGTTTGGCTCCTTTTTAACCACTTCAGCCCTGGAAGGTTTTATCCCCTTAATGACCAGGCCATTTTTTGCGATACGGCACTGCATTACTTTAACTAACAATTGCCCGGTCGTGTGACGAGGTACCCAAATAAAATTGATGTCATTTTTTTCCCACAAATAGAGCTTGCTTTTGGTGGTATTCAAGCACCTCTGCGTTTTTTATGTATAAACCAAAAAAAGCGACAACTGTGAAAAAAAAACAATATTTTTTACTTTATGCCAATATCTATTCTGCTACATATTTTTGATAAAAAGAAACACAATAAGTGTATATTGATTGGTTTGCACAAAAGTTACCACGTCTACAAACTATGGGATATTTTTATGGCATTTTTATTATAAATTTTTTAACTTTACAATTTTTTTTATACTAGTAATGGAGGCGATCAGCGATTTTTAGCGGGACTGCGACATTGTGGCAGACAAGTAGGACACCTAACTGACACTTTTAACACTTTTTTGGGGAACCAGTGACATTATTACAGTGATCAGTGCTAAAAATATGTACTGTTACTGTACTAATGATACTGGCAGGGAAGGGGTTAACATCAGGGGCGATCAAAGGGTTAACTGTGTGCCTAGCTAGTTCTTGCTAACTGTGTGGGGGTTTCTGTGACTGGGTGAAGACAGAGATCTTGTGTTCCTGCTAAGCAGGAACACAGATCTCTATCTTCTCCCCTGTCAGAATGGCGATCTGCCTCTCCTGGGAACGATCATGGATGGCCAGGGGACATAGGATCAGCCTGACCCACTGATTGGCTTCCCCTGTGTCCAATCAGCACTTGATCACGCCTCTGGTGGTGCATGTGCCTATTGCACAAAATGAAGTACAGGTATGTCATTTTGGGCAATAGAGCCGACCCGCCACAGTACAAGTGTGGTAGGTGGTCAGCAAGTGGTTAAATCCAGTAGCCTTTCTTCAGACACACAAGGTGACATACACAGGTTAAAACAGCAAATAAAGGTTAATTAAATAGGGGTCATTTCATTTGTCTGCTTGTTGCCATGTTTTGATTTATGCTTGTGCCATTCTCTTATGACCTACAGTTATAGAATATGAATCCCATAAGAAATAAAAGAAATGTGTTTTGCCTGCTCACTCATGTTTTCTTTAAAAATGGTACTGTGTATTGCAAGTTCTCAAAAGGTATACAAACTTTTGAGCACAACTGTGGGGGGGGGGGGGGAGGTGTGCACGCCCGCCTCTACTTTGGAAGCCTGGTTACACTGGACAATACTTAGCTTGTGGACCCTGGACAGCTGACCCAGCATCAGGTAGGAGTGGTGTGTGTGCACAGTGACTGTAAAAAGTACCCCACAGTGCTGGTTTGAAACCAGCTCAGGAACTATTTACCATGAATTGGCCCTAATCCTGTTGCTCAGCGTAATACTGGGGAGAGACTTTTCACTGTTTCCGGAACTTTACAGTAGGGAGGAAAAAGTCGGGTACCTGGACTTTCAAGGGGGACTGCAGGGGATACTCCCCACCCCTTTGAACCAAGAGTTGCTGAAAATGCTATAGGGGTGACCCCAAAATGTATCTTTTCAACCCAGCAGTCTGTAATTGGCCCCTGAGACCCTTGAGGGGCCCGGTATGCTGGAGCTGAAGGTCTCTCAAGGCAACTTTGAGATCACCCAATTACAAGACCCTATTCTTGTATTGTATTGTATTGTAATTGCAGTATTGGGTTGACAAAATTTGAGGTCAGATTGTGGAAAAGATTGTGGTGCCTGGCCCTTATAGCAGGACAGTATTGAACCTGGCCTATACACATTCCCTGGGGGTCACCTGGCATACGAAAAGACCAAGGAACATATTTTACAGCATTTCTATAGGCCTGGGATACATGCAGATGCGTAACATTTTTGTAAGTCTTGCCCTAAGTGTCAAAAGTCAGCCCCTATGCCCCATTATTGTACCCCACTGGTGCCACTGCCAGTGAACGAAGTCCCTTGTGATTGAATCACCATCTGATTTGATAGGACCAGTAGTAAAATCTGCTAGAGGCAGTAGAGGAAGAACATCCTAGTTGTCATTGACTATGACACCCAGCATCCTGAGGCTGTTCCCTTAAGAAACAATTCCTTTATGGTCAAAGAGTTGTTCCACATGTTTACTGGGATCCCAAAATAAATCCTAACCGATCCCTTGATGTTGATACTAATGAAAAAGTTGTGTAAACTGTTCAATATTAAATGCTTGCATACTTCTTCTGAGGGTTTATCACCCTCAGAAGGATGGTTTGGTAGAACGATTGAACATAACCCTCAAAAGTATTCTAAAAAAGGTGGTGGATAAATATTGGATAGACTGAAGTTGTCTTCTGCATTATTTGTTTGCAATTAGAGAGGTTCCACAGTCTTCCACTGTATTTTTACCCTTTGAACTTCTAAATGAGAGGCATCCTGGAAGAATAAAAAGAAAAAACAATCAGCGCTCACATGTATAATACGACAAACTAATTGCAAGCTGAACAACAAAAGGAGCAATACAAAAAAACACCTTAATGACACATCAATTAATATAAATGGTGCAGCGCAAAAAACTAAAGTCCACACGTAATGATCATATATGACAACAAGAGAGCCTGTAGAGTGAGGACACCACGTGGAAAGGCCACTGAATGCTTGTATGTGACACTCCTTCCACCAGTAGAAGTAAACTCTTACCAGCTCAGATGGACCTCTGAATGTTCAGAAGGTCAAATGCGCGTGTTCACACTCTCAGTGTGCAGGGGTCGTTGTTTCCACATGCGAATGGAACAGTACTCCAAATCCTTAAATCACATGCAGCCGACTCCGGGAAAAGATGGATTCACTCCAGATATCAGTAGGTGCGTTTATATAAGCAAAAAAATCCAAGAGCAAAAAAGGGGACATAAAAAAAGACGATCTAAGTGTAGCAATAAATAGATCGCTTTATTAAAATGTTCATAAGAATTTAAAAAGTTTTATATAGCACAGACAAAATGTAAAAAATCCTTCGATTTCAATTTCAAAGTCCACAGTTTAGTCAATGGATGGCTGAATAACAGTAAATGGCTGTCAATACTGCTTTACGCCACAAGATGCCAGTAGTGGTCAATGAGAATATCAGGACTATAGATAGCTGAGCCATTTACAGCACCAGATACATTTCAGATGAAAAAAATGTGTGAAGCAAAAAAATAACACAGGATGGACGGCGGGTGATGTCCGTGATAAACTCCTCCCCCGTACGTACGTTACGTCCTATCAGGACTTCGTCAGCGGTGGGTGGAGCTATACAGCGTCACCCATTATACTTATATAGTGCTCTGTTGCCATGGTAAGCCTGCAACCTAATCAGACGGCGGTGGCCGGAAACAGGAAGACCGCCGCCATATTGGTGCCAAAAGAATTTGCTTTACACATGGGGACACTTAACTCGAGCATCAAAACACAGTGCACTGCCAGAATTTTGTTAAAAACTACTTGAAAGCAAAAAACCACACAACAGGCACAGCCCATGATATATGACTTGCTAAATAGCTGCCATTGCCAGATTGCTACTGCAATGTATGTATATTAAAAATATTTTAAATATATGATAATATATGTATATTTTTAACAAATATTTTTAACATATATATATCATTTTCTTAAAAAACTATTTACATAAAAATACCTATGGACACTTCACCCGCCGTCAAAAAAACCCCCCAAAAAAAAAAAAAAAACATTTTATCAAAACTTATCATTTATCAGAAATAAAATAATTTAAGTCGAAATCGACATTCAATCCTCCCGGGGTAAGAACCCTAGTCTCATGAATCCAAAAAGATTCGCGTTGACTTAGGCTTCGGATTAAATTACCTCCCCTCCAATGTTTTTTCACTTTTTCCACGCCCCAAAACTTAAGGCATCGGGGGTCCCTATCATGGAAATGTCTAAAATGTTTGGACACATTGTGGGAGCGTAGGCCTTTTTTAATGTTGTTCACATGTTCTGCGACGCAGACTCCAAGGGACCTAGAGGTCCTCCCTATATATTGGAGACCACAATCGCATTCAAGCATGTAGACAACCCCTTCAGTGTTACAAGTAATGAGACTTTTAATTGGATACGTTATTTCTGTGGCAGAAGCCATAAAATCCTTGCATCTCTTTATATTAAATTTACACTGTTTGCAAGCAGGACATTTGCCACATGCATAGAACCCTGTGAGAAAGGAAAAGATCCAATTTTCCTTCATAACAGGTGGATCAACTACACATGGGGCCAATATGTCCCTCAAAGTGGGAGCTTTCTTATAAATAAATCTCGGACGGGATGGTAAAAATGGGCCTAGGGTACGGTCTTTCTTTAGAATATCCCAGTGTTTCATGATAATTTTCTCAAATTTTCTATATTGAATGTTATAATCCAAGATCATCCTGAAATCATTGTTCCTAGGCTTTTTGCGATAATCTTCACTACTCTTAGGGAGATTAGCGACCAAGGCCGCTCTGTCTAGAATACCTACATTTAGTTTTTGACTATCTATGATTTCTGGATTATATCCCTTCTGCAAGAAGCGTTTGGCCAGGACATTGGATTGTGCGCAGTAATCCTCTAAACGAGAACAATTGCGCCTCAACCGGATAAACTGACCCCTAGGAATGTTACATAACCAAGAGCGATGATGACAACTATCTAATGGTATGTATCCATTCCTGTCTGTCGGTTTAAAATAATTTTTGGTTTTAAAGCAGGAGCCTTCCTTAAAAATCTCTAGATCTAAAAAAGTAATACTCAAGGGATCTGCATTCCAAGTCAGTTTGATCTTCTTGGTGTTCCCATTAAGCCTGGACATAAACATCTCCAGGCTCAATAGGTCACCTTCCCACACCATAATCAAATCGTCTATATACCGTTGGTAGCATTTCAATTGTGTGGGTCTGTTCTTAAAAAGAGTGTCTTCCTCCCACAACGCCTGGAAGAAACCTGGGAGACTGAAACTACTCCCTATCGGAGTGTTATAGAGCATATTCCATCCATGCAGGACAGAATCACCTTGGTAATGCCCCTGAATGGAAACACATGCAGAAAGCACAGAGGCAAGTGTATAATAGATTGGCAAAGGTTCAAACTCTCTGCCTAAGGGATTGTGTGCTCATTTTGGTTCCCTAAGTGGAAAGCACCCTATGAAATACTGGTAAAGGTTAGAGAAGTCTTTCTCAACCTTCTCAACACAGAGGAACCCTTGAAATAACTTTCCAGTCTCAGATAACCCCTGCTAAAAAACACTATATCTACATCTCATGCTACATTAGTGTGATGGACAGTGGGAGGAATGCTCCTTGCACTTGTCATCATTGGTAAAAAAATGACCTCCTTACAGATAGATAAAATAATCGATTGTGTCAGTGGGAACTTATCAGAAAGGAAGAAATTCTTCATTGCTCAAGGAACCCCTGGCAACCTTTGGAGGAATCCTAGGGTTCTCTGGAACTGTGGTTGAGAAACCCTGCTATATTGTACCAACTGGACAAGTGGAAAAATAAACAGATCTATCATGTAAATCTACTCAAAGCTTGGAATGATAGGGAATCCCTCCTAGCTCCAGGTGATCAGCCACTGAAGAAAGAGGAGGGCATAAGTGAGGTTTAGATACCGGAGTCTGTGTCGGTATCACAACAGCAAGAGGTGAGAGAATTTCTGCAGTTAAATAAAGATTTATTTTGTGGGACAAAAAAATATTTATTTTCACAATTGCCAGGCTGCACAAATATAATTAAATTTGACAAGGTTTGGGTGCGGCTTAAACCTTACCTTATTCCAAAGGCCCACAGACCGGCAGTAGCCAAAGAGGTACAGAGGATGTTAGACCTCAGGGTGATATAGAAGTCTAATGCCTTGTACACATGGTTGGACTTTCCGATGGAAAATGTGCGATCAGATCTTGTTGTCGGAAAATCTGAGTGTGTGTGGGCTCCATCTGACTTTTTCCGTCAGAATTTCTGACACACAAAGTTTGAGAGGAGGATCTAACTTTTTCTGACAACAAATTCCGATCATTTAAATTCCGATCGTGTGTAGACAATTCCGACGGACAAAGTGCCACGCATGCTCAGATAAATTACGAGATGAAAGCTATTGGCTACTGTCCTCTTTATAGTCCTGTCGTACGTGTTTTATGTCACCGCATTCTGAACGATCAGATTTTCCCTCAACTTTGTGCGACCGTGTGTATGCAAGACAAGTTTGAGCCAAAATCCGTAGGAAAAAATCAGACGGATTTTGTAGTCGGAATGTCCAACCGTGTGTATGGGGCATAAAAGTGAATGATATAGCCCTATAGTCTGGGTTCCCAAACCAGATGGGTCCTTAAGATTTTGTAACAAATTTCCAAGGTCTGAATGAAGTGTCAAAGTTTGACACTTACCCTATATCCCCAGTTGACAAACTAGTTGAGTCCTGCCAGGTACATAACTACCCTGATTCTTAGTAGAGTGTATTGGTAGGTTGAGTCCTGCCAGGTACAAACTAGTTGAGTCCTGCCAGGTACATAACTACCCTGATTCTTAGTAGAGTGTATTGGTAGGTTCCCCTGACTAATGAAACAAAAATAAAAAAAAATAGCTTTTTGCGACTTAGCGGGCTTGTTTCAGTATGACTGAAAGTTCTTTGGTTAAATGGGGGCTCCCGCTACTTTCCAGTTGATGATAGATGATATTCTTGGCCCACACCAACACCATGGCAGGGAACCACACTATCACAATTGATTGCCTTTTTTGTCTGGTAAGATGTACAATACATATCTTAACAATGTCCTATTTATGTAAAAAGTAGTTTGTAAGGCCAGTTCAAAATATTATCAGCCTCAGTCTATATTGCCTTGTTTTTTTGCAATTTATTTTTGTCAAATAGTCTGTGTGATAGTCTAGTCATTTCTAACCAAAAAAACGTATAATAATAAGATAATGTGGTTGGATAATAGTGATAATAAGGCGCAATCGTTTTTTCGGGATTTAAAAATTGACACACTTCCAGTAAAGTTCACAAAGTGGGTAATAGAACAGAACAGCAAGCCAAAGCTTTTCATGTACAGTATTTAGTGGAGTTCACAATGTGCATTATACCAAGTGAAAACAGTATGACAGTAATTGAGGGCACAAAGAAAAGGAATCACACATTTCCAAAGTAGATCACGAAGAGGGTGATACTGAGGAAGACCAGTAAGCCAGGACTCTAGTGTACAAATAAGGCTCCTTCCCAGCCAAGCTCATTCAGTGTGTTATACTAAGAGAACGGCACTAGATATGATTGCAGTGCATAAGGAAAATAACTGCACCTTTCCAGCAGTGCTCATTAAGTGGGTTGAAGCAAGAGAAATCGTTCCACCTGTCAAAAATCCCATATCTTGTTAATGGCATTGGTAACACACCATCTATAAAAAAAGTTCAATGACATTTCTGTGCAACAGATCTAACAGTTAGCATACGTCTATCAGATTGCAAAGTAAGATCTACTGGGCAATATATTAGAAATTGGAAACTGTGACAAAAGTGCATAAGATGGTCCTTCTGAAGTAATTTCATTGTGGGACTTGAAGTCTGTATTTTACGTATTGTATTATTTTTATATATTATTTATATGTACTTATATAGTGCTGTCAACAGCACTTTACATATTTGTTATACATTCACATCAGTCCCTGCCCTCAAGGAGCTTGAAATCTAAGGTTTACATTCAAACATACTAGGGCTTACTTACCAGCATGTCTTTTTAGTGTGGGATGAAACTGGAGTATGCAGAGTAAACCCCCTGCAGTCACAGGTAGAGCATGCAAGTGGTGCTGTGGTTGGGATTTGAACCAATGACACTAGTGCTACTAGGCAGAAATGATAACTACCTAGCCACTGTGTATCTCTACCATGCAGCTCTAAAACAGACGACTGCCCTTGTGGATTTTATTGATTATGGTATAATTTCAGTGATTGGGGCATCCCAATATCTAAAACAAAGAATAAGAAGGAAAACTAGACAATGTCAGTCCCCCCAAGTCCCCGTCTAAGAGCAGACAGCACTCCCTTCCACCCTTCTCCATAATCCAATCATGAAATGACAGACTGTTCCTGTCATGTTTTGTATGCATGAAAGTGCTTGTTTACTCCTGCTGAATACTTTCTACAGATGGTGGAAAGCTGTTTGCAGAGTCAATGGGGATGAGAGATGAATCGGTCTTGCAAGTTCCCAGGAAACACACACACACATAGCAAAAAATGGAGTGAAACATGAGGGTGCAGATCATTTATATAAAAGCAATCACCTCAAGTGGTTTAATCTGCTAACGCATTCTTTGACTTACATAGATTGGTTTATTCATCCATTTATGTTATCTTTTTTGAGAACCCTTGTTTGCAGGTCTTTGGGCTACTAACAGTATTTGCAAACTATTCATTTTAATGTAAGATCTAACGAGCAGGGCCCTCTGATTCCCCCTGTCTTGAATTGTATTGTAATGTCTACCCCAATTTTTTTTAAAGAGCTGCGTAAACTGTCGGCGCCATATAAAACCTGTATAATAATAATAATAATAACAATAATATCAAAAACTAACACCAGGTTATTGTGTTTGTATATGGAAGGTTTCAGGAAGCTGGTGATTAACCTTTTGAATATGAAAAAATCGATAAATCTTTTATTTGCAAAAAAAAAAACACATTAGCTACCTATAATTTTATTTTATTACCGTATGTCCCATTAGTGTGATTGTTGTCCTGAAAATACACTTGGTGAAATCTGTCACCAGTATTCACACAAACCTTGTAAGTACTTGCAAGTTTGAAGGTTCATTATTGACTCTACAAGTATTTATTAAATCCCAAGTTATATTCTGTGAAGAAGACTTTACTAAGTTATAAAAACCTACATCAACTCTAAACTAAAATTTAGTTGCGCGTGCAAATCAAAAAAAGCACTGAGATTTTTTACTAAATTAATGTCTTATTTTGTGTCTGTTTAATAAGCCTCAATCTGTAAATAAGGACCTGTGCTTTTTTTTAAATTAAAAATACGTTGGAAACACATGATTATCTTTCCAGAAATTCATAATTTAGCATGATTACATGATTGATACAATTGATACATAGCCATTATCCAGCAGAATATACAGCAAACGTTTTAGGCAGGTGTGAAAAAAATGCTGTAAAGTAAACATGCGTTCAGAAATAGAAGTGTTAATAATTTATTTTTATCAATTAAAAATCCAAATCGAATCAATATTTGGTGTGACCACCCCTTGCCTGCAAAATAGCATCAATTCTGCTAGGTACTCTTGCAAACAGTTTTTGAAAATCCCTAACTTTGTGGAAGTGTAAAAATAGATGCTGGTTTGAAGCCAAATGGTAGTCACACCAAATATTAATTTGATTTAGATCTTACTTCTGTTCACTCACTTTACATTTTGTATATTGTATATTGATAAAAATTGTATATTGTATTGTATATTGATAAAAATAAACAATTAAAATATATATTTTTAAAGCAGTCTTACTTTACAGCATCCACACCTACCTAAAACTTTAGCACATTACTGTATACATATATATATATATATATATATATATATATATATATATATATATATAATGCTTCTACACAGAGTTCCTGCACATCACCCTGATTTAATCCGGTTTCCAGCACAGGGAGGCACCCGACTTTGCCCCATTACTTACGGGGAACACCCGCTGTACCCCCCGCACATCTATATGGCTGCAAAACAGCAATGCTGACCCAGAGAAACAAAGGAGATGGCCCGCGGCCTTATTTCCAACATGGCGTCGCTCCAGCCTCTGCACAGAAGGCTTGTGGGGGAGACTGGACCAGATATCCTCACAAAGACATGTGCTACTATGCACTGAAAATGACAGAAAAATCTGACCAGATGAGCCGGGCTGACCTGGACACTGATGCAGGGCACAGTAATGAGGACATCTTAGCTCAGAGAGACAGTTACACTGCTGATCTGGAAGAGACAGAGGACCCCTGGGAAGAAGGGGGTGAACAGCCGACCCTTGCAGCTATCCTGAGGGCTGTTAAAAAATGCACAGCCTCTGTTAACAACTTATAATCCCTCTTTGGTGGTTTAAAGGAGGAGGTCAGCCTGATCAGACAAGGTCTTCAAAAAAACAAGAGAGCGAACGACAGCTACTTCCTGATATGCTCAGAGAATCCATTCCCAAGCCACTACCCATCTAGCTAAAGCCACAGAAACGCACGCCAAGGACTTTGAGAATCATCTCAGGTGCAATAATGTGCGGATAGTAGGACTACCCCTGAAGGCTGAAGGCCGAAACCCCACTCAATTTGTGGAGCAGTGGCTCACAGATATCTTTGGCAAGGAGGCCTTTACACATCGATACGTAGTGGAAAGGGCTCACAGAGTCCCTACTAGGCCATTACCACAGGGACATCCCCTGAGACCGCTTTTAGTGAGATTGCTGAATTACAGGGACAGAGAAATTATCCTAAGGCTGGCCAGAGAACGAAGAAACATACAGTTTAATGGAACAAGAATTTCCTTCTACCCTGATTTTTCAGCTGAGGTACAGAGGAGCAGATCCCGTTTTTCTGATGTTAAAAAACGTCTGCAAAAACTACAGGCCTCATATGCAATGCTGTATCCTGCAAAACTCTGAATCACCTCTAGGGGACAAGCCCACTTCTTTAAGAAAGCCACCGAAGCATCAATGTGGCTGGATGCCAATGAGTACGCTCTCAGAGACCAATGGCTGAGGAAGATTGAATGCCCTGCCGCCAAAACCTAAAATATACAAAAAAGGTACTCCCCTTTATTCCCATTGGCTAAGGGTACTGCTGGAAGCATATAATGATTTACTTTTCAAAAAGTGAGTTCGGAAATGTGTTTGTTCATAGAATTACTTCTATTGCTCCTCACTAAAGTTCTTAATACCGCTTTTGGCGGTCATGCAGACAGTGACTGGGACCTGTTGTCCCGCACTTATCAAAAGCCTGGACATACCAGTTACTCAGGATCCTTACACTATCTGGACTTTACAGGCTATTCAACTTCCCTGTTATGCTGCAATGCAGCAGTTTTGAGCACCATTGTGCTCGTTGAGCTGATTTTCATGGATTTATTTTTCCACAGCATTACCCCAAGGAGTTAACCATTACGAATGGTATGTGGTCCTGGTTATCACTGGAACTGATAACCGTGCTGCCCAAATCTCCAGGGGAACGATACTTTCTCCATTACTCTGCAATACAGCCACAAGCTTCTTTAAGATGACGACAGTATCAGTACTCTCCTGGAATATTAGGGGGCTAAATGACCCTCTAAAATCCACCATGGTGTCTTCTTTGCTGTAAATGTATGTAAATACTTACCTGCAATTTGTACCCTACAGGAGACACATCTCATCGCTGTCTCTGTTACTTGTTTGGGTTTCCGGTGGGTGGGGAGGGCATACCACTCCACTCACACTTCATATTCCAGAGGTGTGAGTGTACTGGTACATAGCTATCTAGATTATGAGGAGATTGATTCTGTGATAGATGCTGAGGGGAGGTAAGTTTTCTTATTATGTTGCTTATACTCCCTTAAATGTATTCTTACTTTTGTTTACATACCACCTCCAAATAATAACCAGACTCTTAGAGCACTGCTGGCATATCAAATGAAATACCCTGAGATACCACTTCATGTCCTGGGTGATTTCAATTGCTATATGGACCCTGATTTAGATAAACATCCCCCAGTCACGGGTGGACAGGGGACTGCTCTAAAAAAATGTTTTTCTAAGAGCTACTCTTTGTTGTCTCATATAGACCCATGTTTATGTTCATTTGCTGCAGAAAGATATATTTCAGAGGTTACATATTCCCTCAGGTGTGTATCAGATCACTCCCCTCTGGTGGTGCAGTTGGAGGTACGTCTACCTTCAGATCTGGCTAGGGCCTTGTGGAAGTTAAAGGCCTTCTGGCTTCATCTTTTTCCCTTCCATGAGCACATTGTATCACAAATTCTAGTATTCTGGTGTATACAAACAGATGGGATGAATACCAATGTCACCTGGGAGGCTTTTAATGTTATGCTTAGAGGCATCTTTATTAGGGAGATTCAAGCTATCAAGCGTAACACAAATACTCAGAGGGAGGACGTGAAATGGATGCCAGGCGACATGGAGAAATCTTTCATTGCTGACCCAACAGATAGTACTAGAGAGGCATGGTTATCGGCCCAGGAGGCCGACAATCTATGACCAGAGCCAATATTGCATTAATATTGAAGCCAAATAAGGATCCCCTTGATCCAGGATCCTAAAGGCCTATGTCCCTTTTGCAAGATAATGTCAAGATTTTAGCAAAAGTCCTGACTCTGCGCTTAAACAAAGTAATCAACTCAATTGTCCACTCTGATCATTCTGGCTTTATACCCCAAAAATCGATGACCATCAATTTGCGATGACTTTTCCTCAATATCTAGGCCCCAGCCCATAATGGTGGAGACCGAGCATTACTGTCCCTTGATGCCCACAAGGCTTTCGATAGCATTGAATGGGAATATCTCTGGGCAGTCATTTGCAAATTTGGGTTTGGAGACAGGTTCATTTCCTGGGTACAGCTACTATATAGCGCCCCATCTGGGAGGGTGGCAGGATATCCTCAAGATTTAATCTACACAGAGGTACAAGGCAGGGCTGCCCACTGTCCCCTCTTTTGCTTGCCCTGGCCATAGAGCCTCTGGCTGCCCTTATCTGTTCCAAAACTATTATACAAGGATTTAGGTACAGGAAACTTTGTGGAAAAATAATGATGTATGCTGTTCCTCGGTGCTACATCTACTTCTCTACAAGAGGCTATGATGGTGATAAGGTATTTTGGGGAGTTCTCTGATTTGGTCATAAATTGGACTTTCATTATGTTGCTGGATGTGACACCTGTACAGCCTTTACTGACCATATAGGAGATTCCACTTTCTGGGTCTTTTAGATACCTAGGCATACAGGTTACCCCCTACCCACGAGACTACGTCAGACTTAATCTGACCCCTTTAATCAATCGCTGTCATGATCGGGTTAAGATATGGAGCAGGCTAAAGATATCTCAGGAGGGACAGATAAATCTTATAAAGATGATTATGATGCCACAGTTGGCCTATATATACTACACAATAACCCCATGGTCACCCCGTTGAAAATATTTTATATAATAAACTCAACCTTTAGATTCCTAATCTGGCAATCTAAACCAGCTAGATCCAATCCCTGGCTCTATTACTTAGCTTCACAGTTCACAGTTACAGCACATAGCATGGGTAGTGCAGCCCCTGCAAGAGCTGTAATTAAACTTGGTAGACTCTTCTGCTAAACGACTTAGTTTCACAATAGGGTCAGAGTGGAGGATGGTCTGGAAGCCCTGCACTTTAGAAAATCTAATAAACTTTATCCTACCTATGTTCTTATGCAGAAAATTTGGACTAAGGTCAGGGTGATGCAGGGTGTACAGGGATTTACCAAATGCAGCCCCATCTGGGATAACAACTACTTTTTGGACATAGCGAAACTGCATTATGGCAGAAAGTGGAAACACTTTGGAATTTCTCACCTGACCCACATCTTCCAAGATGGGAAGCTGAGGTCATTTTCGGAACTTAGAGAGGCCTTTTGACTCCTCTCCACAATGCACTTCTACTACATGCAGCTTCAGCACGTGGTCAGGAGGGGATCAATGGGTCTTGGATTCTACCTCCGTCTACAATTACTTGTTTGAGGTCATTGCCTATAAAGGATTTATCTCCTGCAGCTATGCCATGCTTCTCAACCTTTTCCATGGGGACTCACCTCATAAGGTGGTGTTACAGTGGGAACAGGATGTTGGGGTCTTTGAAGAGGAGCAGTGGGAGGGAGCCCTACAGGCTGTTCCCCAGTGCTCTCTGAATGTGTCTCAGCGCCTGTCACAACTATATATCCTCCTGAGGGTCCACTACACACCGGTCAGATTGGCCTGCATGGGGGTGGGCTCTGACTCCATATGCAGTAGAGATCACAGGGATTTGATCCATCTTCTATGGAGATGCCCAAAGCTCCATTTATATTGGAAACAGGTCTTAGACAAGCTTAATAGGGTTTTCCAGATTATGATCCCAGCTGACCCCAAGCACTGCCTGCTGGGTATTCTAGACATACTTCCGATTGCAGATATCCCTAGACAGGCTGTAGCAAGAGCTCTCTTCCAGGCCACAAAAATTGTTCTGAGACACTGGAAATCCACAGAGCCCCCACGTTGCAGGAATGGATTACTCAAATGGGTGACACTATTCAATTGGAAAAGCACATTTATCAACACAGGTATAAGTTATAGCCCAGTGGCTGGATGTCCTGGGCCTAGCCCCAGTAGATCTGGTGTATGACAGAGTATTCTAATGCTTGTAAACACTTTTACCCTGCCTCTCTGAAGACCTGAATGATTAATTATAGGGCTGTACTTTATGTTGATGGATGAGGTGTTTTTTATTATTATTATTATTATTCAAGATTTATTTGAATGCATGGTTGGGTGGGGTGTCATTCTGCGGAATGTTTTGTATAATGTACTGAATTTTTATATGCTGAAATTTACAGATCTTGTGTATCTGTTTTGCTCTGGACCATGTATGTACAATTTCTTTCTATGTTCAATAAAAACTTATTGTTTGAGAAAAAAAAATACACACACATACAGACATACTCATTCACATATGTATTTGATAAAATCTTGCCAATGTGGTGATGATCTTAGCTGAAAGTAGGGGGAAAACATTCTCTTCAGTATCAGGCATTCCATAAAACATACTTAGTGTTTGGAATTTTTTGTGACAGTGCTGACATGAATGTTTAATATAGTTTAATTTGGTTTAATTCACTTTAGTTTTTCATGTCAAACATGCTTTACACAAATGATGTCTTGCAAAATTGCTTAAGACTGGGTTGTAACATTTTGTTCAATGTTATTGTTTTAATGAGCATCACAAAGCTTCTTGAAACCAAGCAGTCCATAGTGATGTTTTCTCACAGTCATATGCATATTACCTATATTAACATGGATGTTATCTTTTACGCCCAGTTTTGTTTGATAAAATGTCAGATTAATCTTAGTTTGCAGCCCACTTAGCAAATTATTTCAGGCTTTGCCAAAAAAAAAAAAAAAAAAAAAAAACTCTGTACAGCCAATATTTTCCTTTTTTTTTTTTTTTTATAAATATTGAAGTGAACCTGTGCTTTTTGCATATAAGTAAAGTGGACTATGAACACTGTGTGCATGGAGCAAGTGCTGCCTAGTGGAAACATATGCAAAGCACACCCTCTGCAGCTTAAAAAAGGAATAGAAAAGAAATCACCTGTTTAAATAACAGGGTGTAGTGCCATATGCACAATTAATTCTCTAAGGTTAACCATTCAATTCCAAATCTATCCAAAATGCTGCCTTTTGTTTAGAACAGAATAAATATGTATTAGGAGCTTTGCAGGTTCTTTTTGCTTCCTGTGCCCCAAATTAGGAGATTTTTCCCCTTACATCCAACCCCAAAGACAAGGTGTCAAAGGTCATGATGTCTACAATTCGGACATAAAGAGTAACAAGGACATTTTCTAAGGTAGAGTGGTGAAAGGTTGGAAACTTGAACCCTGAAATTTTTTTTGCTGCTGGTTCCTTCCCATCACAATGATCATTGTTTCACCTCACTGTCCTCATCCCGCTGTCACAGGTAAAATATGTGAGGGTAAATATCCCCAGCCAAGTCACACATAACATTAAAAAACATGACAGAGATTTTAACCCTTCCTCACAAAATCAAAAATATCCCTAAAAAGGTTTGGATGGAGTTGGGCTTTGGAAAAAAATGCCAGAAATGCAGGTAGGACTTTCAGTCCTCGGAAAAAAAATGAAACAATTTTGCTTTCTTGACAATTTACATTTTGCACAACATCAGCAATACATTGGGAGCTTCTTTGAGTCCATCAAATAGTAACTGATTAGATATGGGTTTGGACTACTAAGGTTTCAAGAATTTAGGTTCAGTAACTCACTTATATTTTTCTGAATTTAAAGAAAAAAAATAAACAAATATCTTGTTCCAAATTCCTAAAAAATAATATGGTTTACTTAATCTCTCTGATCTTTAAGACTGAATTACACTGATACACTGACTGCATTGTCAGTGTTGAAAAAAGATAAACAATTTATAAAAAGACCCCTTAGCCCTTGTACACACGGTCGGACATTCCGACGGAAAATTAGTTAGTAGAAGGTTAGTAGAAAATTCTGATCGGACAAAGTGCCACGCATGCTCAGATCAAATTACAAGACCAAAGCTATTGGCTACTAGCCTGAACGTAGTCTTGTCTTAACGAAATAACGTCATCACGTTCTGAACGATCAGATTTTCCGACAACTTTGTCCGACCGTGTCTATGCAACACCAGTTTCCGATGGATTTTGTTGTCGGAATGTCTGACCGTGTGTACAAGGGCTAAGTGTTGTGCTAGTAACATATGCAAATTTCTATGAATAAAAAAAAATCTCTTTTAAAATAGTCTGCCTTTTCCATGCATTTTGAAATTCTGTGCACCTCTCATGCTGTTGAAACGCCCAAGGCAACATTTCTACTCTATTTAAAAAAAATATCTCCAAATATCTCTTAAAAGTGATCTATTTTATTTCTATGATTTCCACACTGCTCTTTAGAGTCCATTATGCCTATGTTATGGCTACCGTTGGTGCTACCATATTCCGGGAAAAATCTCTTTTTATGAATGATATGCTCTGCAGTAGGTTATTGCTATGTTATTTGTCTCCCTGCAAGCTTCTTGGCTCAGACTTCACACTTTTGCTGCATGTTTTTGTGCCCTGTTCATGCTGGGCTATTGACATCTTTGAGCGTGTTGAAGAAATATCTTCTTTGTCTGCTTCATTCTCAGCAATATTCACAGCAGTATTTTTAGACTGCAGGATAACGTTGATGCCTTAATATGGTGTTTCTCTGCCCTGTCAAATATGTGTTTTATTTTAAAAAAATGCACTTTTAAAGAGTTGTTGGCCTTTTTACCCAGCCTCTGTAATTAATTTTAATTTACCAGGTGCTACTCCTGTTAAAAAGGATATTTTCAAAAAAGAAACCCTTCCTCTTTTTCAGAATTTGTGGGTCTCTCTGCCCAGTTTCCTAGGCTGTACACCATGTTGCTTCCTTTCCTGTTCATGGTGCTAACTTTGTAGCTGATTCCTCCAACTGATAAAAAACATAACTTAACCCAATATATTCTTCCCTAAAGTGTTTTAAGGTGCTTTTGATTATTATTATTTTTTTTCATTTTAAATACAGTACAAGTATATTATTAAAGATTTATAATGGGAAATATTAAAGTGTAAGTAAACCCCCCTATCTTTTTCAGTCAAGGAAGCTGCCATCTTTGCCTCTGCTTAATCTACAACTACCATGTACATGTGATCAGCCATGACACCAGCCATTGGATGGTTTGATAGTTTGATTGAGAGCACAACCAATGGGAGTGTTACATTTCCGACACATGCCAGAAATGAAACCGTTTTATGGATGGGTTTACTTCTGCTTTAATTGCAAAAAACTCAAAACATAAAAGGAAAGACTTAAACAAACATACAAGAAGGCGTATACCCAAAAGCCCTTATCTATTATTGTAACAACCCTGTTCATTCCCTGTAAAGGAGAATGAAAGGCAGAGGCGTAACTAAAATGTTCAGTGCCCCGTTGCAAGAAACCATGAAGGGCCCCCACCAGGGGGTGTTGCTGGATCTACAAAAGATCTTGGGCTAGAGCTCATAGCAGCAAAGTAAAGAAAGTCATACACATGTATATAATATACGTGTGTGTGTGTGTGTATATATCTATATATATTATATAGATGAATTCCTCGATTAATCGATTAATTTTTTTGATCAATCAAAATTCTTTTGAATGGTACTCACCTCTCCGCCGGTTACCAGGTCTTCAGGGAGCTCCACTGGAGATCTTGTGATGTCACGGACATTGACGTCACTGGACTCCCCCCCCTTCCCCAATTGCCTCCATCTGCTAATGAAGGGAAGGGGGGAGGAGTCCGGTGACTTAGAAGTCTGATTGAACGTAACGCGTCCGGGGGAGGAGCTACGCATGATGTCACCTGCTTCTGCCCTACGGAACTAACACGATTGTCGGCTTTACATGCTGTGTTTTTTATCATCTTTATGTGAGTAGTTTGTGTTTGAACACAAAAATTAAATCTTATACTTAAGCGGTAAGCACTTAGATCTTTTCTTTCTACCCATGACCTGGCGTCCTTGCTGAGATCTAAGGAGATGTGAGAGACGTTTATGGTCCGTGTTAACCCTTTTGATACCCGCTTGCATGACCACCTGTTTGCACAGGGGTCCATGCCATAAGGTGAGAGTGATTAGTTAGACCGGAGGTGGAGGGATTGTCACACTAGTGTGGAAAAAAAAATTACTTAAATCAGTGCTACACTTTGAATTTAAAATGTATTTGTGTGAACTGTGAAGTTAAGTCATGGATTGTGGAAACTAGCTAGTGTCGGGTGATTGTATATAGTGTATACCACATTTACCACTGACTAATGCAGAGTTGTAATGCAAGGAGATCAGCTAAAAGTAGTTGGATCTGTATACACGTTATAATTAATTGAAATTAGTCAATTCATAGATTTTTTAAAAATCGATTAATCGAACACAAAAATTTTAATGAGTAACAGCCCTAATATAGATATATATATTTGTTACATATCTGGGTGTGGATCTGCCACTTACTTCAGGGTTCCCAGAGCCCCCTTCATTACATCGGGGTCCCCAAAGAGCCTCCCTACTTACATCAGGGTCCCCAGAGAGCCTCCCCCTATATCAGGGTCCTCAGGGGGCCTCCCCTTACATCAGGGTCCCCAGAGAGCCTCCCCTTACATCAGGGTCCCCAGAGAGCCTCCCCTTACATCAGGGTCCCCAGAGAGCCTCCCCTTACATCAGGGTCCCCAGAGAGCCTCCCTTTACATCAGGGTCCCCAGAGAGCCCCCCCTACATCAGGGTCCCCAGAGAGCCTCTCCCACATCAGGGTCCACAGAAAGCCTCCTCTTACATCAGGGTCCCCAGAGAGCCTCCCCTTACATCAGGATCCCCAGAGAGCCTCCCTTTACATCAGGGTCCCCAGAGAGCCTCCCCTACATCAGGGTCCCCAGAGAGCCTCCCCCTACATCAAGGTCCTTAGAGAGCCTCCCCTTACATCAGGGTCCCCAGAGAGCCTCCCTACTTACATCAGGGTCCCCAGAGAGCCTCCCCTTACATCACAGTCCCCAGAGAGCCCCCCTTAAACAAGGTTCCCCAGAGAGCCTCCCTACTTACATTAGGGTCACCAGAGAGCCCCTCCATACATCAAGGTCTCCAAATAGCCCCTCCTTCATCAGGGTCCCCAGAGAGCCCCCCTTACATCAAGGTCCCCAGAGAGCCCCTCCCTACATCAGGGTCCCCAGAGAGCCCCCCCTTACACCTTAAATCAGTGTCCCCAGAGAGCCCCCTTACATCAGTGTCCTCAGAGAGCCCCTCTTACATTAGTGTCCCCAGAGAGCCCCCCTTACATTAGTGTCCCCAGAGCCCCCCTTATATCAGGGTCCCTAGAGAGCACCTCCTTCATCAGGGTCCCCAGAGATCCCCCCTTTCATCAAGATCCCCAGAGAGCCCCTCCCTACATCAGGGTCCCCAGAGAGCCCCCTTACATCAGTGTCCCCAGAGAGCCCCCCTTACATCCGTGTCTCCAGAGGGCCCCTTCTTTACATCAGGGTCACAAGAGAGCCCCCCTCCTTACATTAGTGTCCCCAGAGAGCCCCCCTTACATCAGTGTCCACAGAGAGCCCCCTTACATTAGTGTCCCAAGAGAGCCCCCCTTACATTAGTGTCCCTATAGCCCCCCTTATATCAGGCTCCCCAGAGAGCACCTCCTTACATCAAGGTCCCCAGAGAGCTCCCCTTATATCAAGGTCCCCAGAGCGCCCCTCATTACTTTAGGGTCTCCAGAGAGCCCCTCTTTACATCAAGGTCCCAAGAGAGCCCCCCTTACATCAGTGTCCCCAGAGAGCCAACCCCCTTACATCAGTGTCCCCAGAGGGCCCCCCCTTACATTAGTGTCCCAAGAGAGCCCCCTTATATTAGTGTCCCCAGAGAACCCCCCTTACATCAGTGTCCCCAGAGAGCCCCCTTAAATGAGTGTCCCCAGAGAGTCCCCCTTATATTAGTGTCCCCAGAGAGCCCCCCTTATATTAGTGTCCCCAGAGAGCCCCCTTACATTAGTGTCCCCAGAGGGCCCCCCTTACAATAGTGTCCCCAGAGAGCCCCCCTTACATTAGTGTCCCCAGAGAGCCCCCCCCCCTTACATTAGTGTCCCCAGGGAGCCCCCCTTACATCAGTGTCTCCAGAGAGCCTCCCTTAGATCAGTGTCCCCAGAGAGCCCCCATTATATTAGTGTCCCCAGAGAGCCCCCCTTACATCAGTGTCCCCAGAGAGCCCCCTCTTACATCAGGGTCTCCAGACAGCTGCTGTGTGTACATGGCTGGTACCTGTAAAGAAAAATGGTGTAGAAATGGTACTAAACCTCTAAAAAGTATTGGTTGTTAAGTGAAAAATTAGTATCTATGACTGGAATTATCTAACGGGGTTCTACTACACAAACATTAACGTGTGAGGTCAGAATAATAAAATCCAAAAACAATAAATGCCAAAAAATTGTCTATGGTGTTAGACCCTCTGTCTGGTGTGTGAAAGTTATGACCAAAGCATTGATCAAAGAAAAAAAGGGAAATAGTGGTGTGCTTAAACCTCCAAAAAAAAACAGAAGAAAAAAAAAAGATTAAAAATGTACCTTATGATGTGTTAGACCCTCTGTATCTCAAATTAGTGTTATCCAAAATTAATAAAAAGTGTTTAAAAGGTAATAAAAATTGACAGTGTCTATTATTGTTGTGTGAAAGTTTTGATGGCTGTTGTGGTCTTTCCACCCCCAGTTGTGTTTGACCCTCAGTAGTAAAAGCTGATTCCAATTTGTCAACAATAAAAAAAACGTGTAATGTGTATAAGAATGGATCAAACCACGTGAGTATTAGGGAAAAAAAGGAAGGGAAAAAACGTCCTTCAATTCCTTGTTAGAGAAGTGGGATAAAATTAAATTAAATTTTGGTGCCAAATATATGAAATAAGTGATAACAATAGTATAATAAGAAGGAAAAACCTAAAAAACACCTACTGTTACTATAGCAGTGAAAATACATCTGTTTTCACTGGGTTAGACCCTCTGCTAAATCGTGATCTATATAGACTTGACTAAACCCACTATATTTCAAATAAATAAATAAATAAATCATACACTTAATTACACAGAGAGAATTATAAATATATACAACATAAAATGAATTGATAAAGATTTCTATATTAGTCCATTAATATGGTGAAAAGTGACTTGTGCTCAGCAAATGATATCCAGTGCCTGCGTAAAGTATTGCAAATTATTCTTCAGGTGACAAAGGTGCCAGTGAGCTTATCTGTGCTGATAGTGATTTTACACTCACCAGATAACCCGAAGGGTATCTCGCTTTCACAGTGTAAGCCCCTGGGATCAACTGGAACCTTTCTCTTTTATCAAATGCTGTCACTCCATTGGATTGTCACACATAGAAGAGAGGAATGCCCATAGTGTGATATTGCTTTGTAAATACATTTATTTAAAAAAAGCAATGTACACACATATCACAAATGGTAAAACGTGCCACAATAGCGGATGTATAGCAGGCGCCGATGTAAACAAGCTACAATGGCCCTGATCGGAGGTAGTGTGAAGACGCTCTGTGGCCACTCCCTACGCGTTTCGTCATCAAGACGTCATCTGGGCTCCAGATGATTATTTCGTTTTCACTGCAGAAAACTAAATAAAAAAAGGAGATCAAGTTTACTTATCTATTTGTCAGCCCAGCAATTTGTGAGCTAGACAGCTGTTTACAATTAATCAATATTACGTTTACATTTAAAAAATGAAAATAAAGTAATCGTAATGACCTTATGTCAAATAAACGTTCATACTATAATAGACCAATGAAATATTTCTTATTCTAATTTCATACTAAGCGTGAAAAAAAAAAAATCAACATGCAATTTTCATTTATTTTTCTCTTTGTGTGCTGATAGAGAAAGAATAAAAGTGAGAGTTTTTTCAATCATGCATTCATTATCTGCACTCAGGGAGGAATTTTAATCAATTCAGCACTTTTCAGAACAAGGCCATAATGTTTTAATATAATCATCTCATCATTGAAATGAATTTTATATAAATGCAATTTTTTGCTTCTCTGGCAGTTAGAACAAGCTGCTTTACTACATTCATTAGAGGCAGAGCAGTGGCTGGCGAATACACTTTTCGACAAGGGACAGGCATAGGTAGGCAGCCTATTTCCACCAAACTGATTTTTCATTAAGGCTAATTTGGCATGAGCTGGAAAAGATCACCATTTGTCAGAAGTAAATACCTGATTAACTTAGCAGTTGCCATGGAACATATTTTACACACCTCAATAAAATTCATTGGGATTAAAGCCCTGTTTGTATTTATCTTGCTTAGAGTCTAGTATACAGTATAAGTGTATTCCTGCTATACTTCCTGTGGAGAGAAGTATTTTATGTACCTTAGAAGTCATCTTTGAAAGCTAGATTAACTGCATCTCTCTTATTGCTTTTTTCTTACTTCTCTCTCTACTGTATGTATCAATACTTTTTATTTTTCTCTGTATTCTCTGTATATCTTTGCTTTGTAAGTGGAAGACATTGTTATATTAAATACTAATTACTTGATGTGATTGATGTGACAGTACTCAATTTTCTCAAATACTAATTACAATGATAACTTAGGTTAAAAAATGTTGGTATTGCCATTGGCACAAATATTGTTATATAGAGGCATCAGTCAAATGATTAGACACATAACAATATGCAATTTGAAGCCTGGGGGCTTGTTCCCACAAAGGCTACTAAGTGGTAGCACAATACAGAACATTTTAAGAGAACAGCATACAAGAAGAAATCATTAGTAATAAACAGCACTGTACAGTTCAGTCTAATGCAAAGGCAGTTACTTGTGGTTCCCTGGGAGATAACACCTCTCTCACAAGGAGGCAGTGCGTAGCTTTTAGCGCAGGTTGCTAACCACAGGGTTTTTTGGGCAGGTTCCTCGGAGGGGAGGTAGATGGACTTAATGACTAGGTAGTAGCAGAAGTCCCCATGTATGGGCGTACAAGGTGGTGGCTGAAAATAGAGGGCCACACCACTGAAGAGGCATTATTTTGGGGCCAGCTAACACATTGCCCACCACAGTGACTGGTGCTAAAGAAGAATCTCCATGCTTCTGCGCTCTCTTCTGGTGGCCTACCCAATGGGAACAACTAAGGAGTGCCCCTTACCTGGTGACAGCAAACATGCCCTGTCACTGCTCATCAGGCACAGTTACTATGAGCACCTGAGGCTGGCAAATAGTGGAATTTATACCCCCTGGGCATGCCCAGGAGTCATACATATTGTCGAAACCCACTGCATTGTGGGAAAAGGGGCCTGCACCCACTGCAGAACAAGATCAGCAGATTTATAATTTTCAGTGGGCTTCAGAAGCCTACAGTGTAGGCATCTTGGCTTGTCTTGGATACCCACCTTTCAGATGTCATAGACTATTTGTCTGGAATAGTCTGCTGTATGATGGTTTATGGGATTTCTGGTGTCTGTAACTTGCTCCACTGATGAGTGCCTTTGAGCCAAACTAGAACCCCATTTCCAGGTTGTAGGTCAAAGTCTCATGCCCCCAGACTTGTGTTGTTCTTGTCATTGGAGAGTGCTCCAGTTTTTCAGTGAGAATGGCACCCAAAAGATTGGTGCCCCCCAAAGCACTGCCACTAAACATGACATAATAAGGTGAATTACCTGTCATGGAATGTGGTTATACTGCTATATACTGCCATGACAGGTTGCCATGTTTTCACAGGCTAGAGCTCTCAGTATTTATATAAGGGAACATTGGAATCTCTAGCATGCCCCATTACCCTGTGGATGGTATGGGGTAGTAGGTGTCTTAGTGATACTTAAACGGTGACACCACCCCTCAAGTAACTCACTCCCAAAGCAGGGATCCTGATCCAAGTGTAGCTTCTGTGGGAAGCCAGAAATGCTTCCACACTCTTTGGGTGGCAGTCTTGGTGTGATCTCAAGTTGGTTCGGCTACAAAATGTGATAAGGATGACAGTCAGTAGTCTGGGATAGCTGAGCTAGGTCTCGATGCATTTCAAGAGAGGAGTCTCGCTTCTTCAGGAGAAGCACAGATAGATGCCTGGTGATCAAAGGCACAAATTAGTAAATAGAGCAGAAAGAGAAAAAAATGGGGGTAAAGGAAAAAGGGAAGATGCCAAACATTTACATATAGGATTCAGTATATTCCACTTAATTAATCTGAAGCTCCTGGTCTACTGACATATTATAGATGACTCTTTGTAAAGTAGTTGAAAGATTGATGTATACTGGTGGGTATACCACCCTAAGTTTATAAAAGAAACTTCATAATAAAATGTCCATAAAAGTAGATGGATAAATGCATAAAATGCCACCAAGCTTCCCCAGTGAGCTGCATGAGGGTGGGGAGATGGAAACCAATGAGAAGCCACAAGAAACCAGAATCTGGGCGAAACATGTATATCCCACAAAGAAAGTGCCCACACCTGTACACCCGACCAAACAAGTAAATTCAAAAAATGTGACTAATAGAAAAAATGTCTAATGAAATAAGTGAGTGTGTGTTGAGAGTGCCTGTGTGCTGACATGATGAAATCCAAATAGTTGTATGGTGAAAGAAGTGTGTGAATGAAATAAGAGATAAAGTGTATACAATATTGTTACATAGATAAAATAAATAAATAAATAAATAAAATAAAAATGTACATATGCTAAAATACTGAGATACGGTAATTGCATAGTGTGGTTAGAAATGGATTTAAATTGTACCATCAAAAAACGGTGCAAGTATGGGTAATCTGTGATCAAGTGTGTATATACTAAAAGGTAACCATCATGAATAATGTCAATATGGAGGTACAAGATAGTTCTTAATAATTGTGTGTCAATTGCTGTGAGTCTGAAGAAGTGAATCTAAAGAAGAGAGAATATATCCTTATAGATGATCAAAAAATGAATGAAACTAACAAAAAGTAACCAGAAAAAACACACCAACAGTCAACCAGCTAGATCCTCATGGAGATGGATCAGGCTGGCATGTGAAACTTTCAAACACAAAATCACTTACCGTGAGAGGGAAACAGACTTAGCACCTGGATGCCGGTAGCTTGGCAGACTGCACTGTAACAAGGCAGTGGTCTGAGCTAAATAGCTCAGACTATTGGGTTAACCCTGTCAGCACAGCGCCCTCATGGTGGAAATCCCCCAATCGGCTCACATAGGAAAAGGGGGAGGTATTATTTCTCAACAGATTTGGGAATATGCCCGTACCCCATTTCCACAGGAGGCATGCTATTTGTTAAGGACCCCCCTGGTCACCCCATTATTTCCAGAAATGGATGCACAATCGAAAATGCAAGTCTATATCTCGACTCTACATCTTTTTGTGCTGACTTTGCATTTTTGGCAATGTTTTAAATGACATGCAAGTCCCAGCCTCTGCATTTTTGGTTACCATTGATGTTGAGGCACTGTATTATAGTATCCCACACAAACAGGGTTAGAGGTAGTCAACTCCTTCCTCATCCAGAAGGATTTGTGAGGGGGCCAATTCCATCATTTTGTAGCAGATTTATTGCTTTTCATTTTGTTCAACAATGCCTTTTGTTTTGCAGGCTCCCACTACCTCCAGGTGCAGGGTGTCGCTATGGGTACTTGTCGTGCCCCGTGTTACACCACTCTGTACCTGGCGGGGTGGGAGAGACACCCTTTAGTCAGACAGTGGTCTCACGATGTACCTGTGCCATGTTCTTTCATCTTCATCGTCTGGGATGGCAGTCCTGAATTATTGTTGGAATTTCTTACGAGATTAAATGCCAACGACTGGAACTTACAATTTACCATGACTTACGACTATAACAAAATTCCCTTTCTTGACGTAATGGTTCAAAAAAATGAGAATGGCTATTTATGCAGCGGATTATATTGAAAGCCTACTTCAAGCAATATATTTTGCATGCCACTAGTGATTACCCTGCATCCCTAGTATGTTCGATACCCTATGGACAGTGCCTTTGGCTGAAACGTAATTGTAGGAGCCTGCTGAGGAATCAACTCAGAGTCAGAGGATATAGTAAAAAATGTTTAGCTAAAGCATATAACCGAGTGAGAGGCAAGACTTGAGACTCATTATTGTTTTACCAAAATGTTGTAAAAGTGAACAGTTTTGTCACCCGCTATAGCTCCCAAGCCATATTACAAAAACACTGCCATTTTCTGAGTCTGTTCTTCCAGTGGAGTTGACAGTTGACAGGTCAGAGGTGGCACCCAGGCCTTGACCCTCTTTGACACTGAACAGATCGCACAGTGCCGACAAACATGTTTGACTGACTGGAACAGACCCACACACATGGCTTGTCGCTTGAACTAGGAGAACATCTTGTATACACCTCATAGTCATAGAGATTGTACACAAGAGAGATAATGAAGATAAGGAAGGAAGGAAGATAAAGAAGGAAGGCACGTGGGCTTATGCACAAATCCTTTTAAAACGTTTATTTGAAACCAGAATGTCCCATCTGTCCCTTGGAAATCTCTATGCCTTCCTTCCGGCACTGGCAGATTCCTTCCCAGGGCCCCCGATCGCATGGGAGAGCCCGGAGAAGCACAGTAAGAACAATTAGCGAGTCACTGGTAAGAATGATCAAGCCAATATGATCATTCTTGTGGTGTAGGGAATTGCCGGTAGAAAAAAACAATATCTGAATGATACCTGAAGCTGCAGGCATCATTCAGATATCACCACAGAAAGCCTAAGATGTCATGTGACGGCCTGCAGTATGAAAGTGGTAAAGCTACCCTCTGTATGAATATTTGGCAAAATCAACATACCTGTTACACTAGAATTTACAGAAGTAGATACCAGTGATAAAAGCTTTCATGATAGGTTTGCTTTAAGCTACTTGCCAACCAACATGCAGAAAAAATATACAAACTAGAGGATGGCAGAAACACATTAAGAGAAAATTGGCTTAAATTAAACTGAAGGCAAACCTTTTTTTTTTTTACTTTTGGATAGAGTGGTAAGGGATTAGAAACCCTGTCATTTTTTAATTTATGTCTATACCCCCATTAAGGAGATTCACCCTTTATAGCTGTCCTATTTACCATTATCATTGAAAATAAAAGCAAAAGAGGATCCCACATTTTTGGGTTGTCCCCAGAAAACTTATAGTGGGAAATTCTTCCAACGTGGACACTAGTTCTGGTGACCTGGGGGTTCTCAAGGAATTCCCTTAATGTGCAGGGATTTCCTATCACTTCCTCTTTTGGCTATGGGACAGGAAGTGAAGGAAAATCTCCCCAATGGGACACAGATGGCAAAAAAACCTGACAGGGGTTATAACCCTCCCCTACTCTATCCAAAAGGAGAATAAATCTTTTTACTATAGTTCTACTTTAAGTGCAGGGAATTGAACCTATGTTGACTTCAAGCATCCAGTCGTTTGCAGGGGTCTTAAAATAGGAACTTCATCAAACTGAGTACATTTCTAGGACTAGACATCTTACAATATACAATATCTTAAATTATAACCACTTCCCGACCACCCCTTCGCAGATTTACTGCTACAGGGTGGCTGTTCTGTGCAGAATCAAGTGTAATCTGCACCTCGGGATAGGAGACGCACGAGCACGCCAGTGTTGCATCAGCTGTGATTAGTACCAGCAGAAGCTGTTCAGCGGATGTCAGCCAATGGATGTCCGCTGGCACCCACTGATCGTTGAGGAAAGAGGCTGGAAGGAGTTTTGTCTATATAAACAATGCAGAGCTATGTCCTAAAAGTGGGTATGTGATGGATTTTCTTTCCTTGGAAAGCAGGGAAAGAAAATCCATCACATCCCTTAGTAAAAACAGCACACATAGAACACAAAACACTAGTTAGGCACACATTTAACCCTTTAATCGCCCTGAATATTTAAACCCTTCCTAGCCAATGTCATTAGTACAGTGGCAGTGCATATTTTTATTTTTTTTGCACTGGTCACTGTATTAGTGTCACTGGTTCCCACAAAGGGTCAAAAGTGTCAGTTAGTGTCAGATTGTCCATCTATCACAGTCCCACTATAAGTCGCTGAATGCCACCAAGTATAAAAAAAAAAATCCAGTATATATCTCATAGATTGTAGACACTATAACTATTGCTCAAACCATTCAATATATGCTTATTGGGATTTTTTGTACTAAAAATATGCTGCAGAATACATATTGGCCTAAATTTATGACGAAATTTAATTTTTTTAATGTTTTTATTGGATAGGTTTTATATCAGAAAATAAAAAAATGATTGTAACATACCGGTACCCCCGTGAGGGCTGCTGATTAACTGTATACCTCACTGGCTACACCAACTCTGCAGATGTTCTTTTACCTCTGACACCATGGGTTCTATTCTGCAATGTAACATTAGCAATGAGAAACTCACATAATATCACTGAACCACTCAGAAAAGTTTACTAAAATAAGTAATGGAACACAATGAAGAGCATGAATAAACACAAATTATAATTGACAATTGTTATCACTCAATGCACATATATAGGACTTATAACTTTGTATTCACTTAAACCACTTAAGGACCGCCGCATGGCAATGTACGTGCTCGCCTTCCAGCGGGTGGGGGGTCCAATCGGACCCCCTCCCGCTGCATGCGGTGGCTCGTTTCGCTGCAGGAGCGATCCGGGATGAGGGGATGGCCGTTGGTTTCTGGCCATCCCCTCACGATCGCTCCTGGCCAATGAGAAGCTTCCCCCGCTGTGTATAGTAAACACAGGCAGGAAGGAAGTGATGTCATTCTCCTCGGGGTGGTCTTTTTGACCGGACCACGAGGAGAACAGTGAAAGTAAGTGTGCACCAACACCATACTGACATGTAGGCACCCATAGGCACACAAGCCCCCCCCGATCACCCCCCCCGATTCACCCCCTTTTGCCAGTGTCACTAAGCAATCATTTTTCTGATCGCTGCATTAGTGTCGCTAGTGTCGTTAGGTAGCTAGTTATTTTTTTAGGTTCACCGCCAGGTTTTTATAGCGCTAGGTACCCCGATATACTACCCAATAATGGTTTTAACCCCCTGATTGCCCCTAGTTAACCCTTTCATCCCCGCTTGCCAGTATCACTAAGCGATTGTTTTTCTGATCGCTGCATTAGTGTCACTGGTGCCGTTAGGTAGCTAGTTATTTTTTTAGGTTCACCACCAGGTTTTTATAGCGCTAGGTACCCCGATATACTACCCAATAATGTTTTTAACCCCTTGATTGCCCCTAGTTAACCCTTTCACCCCCTTTTGCCAGTGTCACTAAGCGATAATTTTTCTGATCGCTGCATTAGTGTCGCTAGTGTCGCTAGGTAGCTAGTTATTTTTTTAGGTTCACCGCCAGGTTTTTATAGCGCTAGGTACCCCCATATACTACCCAATAATGGTTTTAACCCCCTGATTGCCCCTAGTTACCCTTTCACCAGCGATCAAAGTATATGTGTCACTGGTGACGCTGGTTAGCCAGTTAGTTATTTAGGTTCCCCGTCAGGTTTTTATATAGTGTCAGGGACCCCCGTATACTACCTAATAAAAATTTGAACCCCCTGATTGCCCCTAGTTAACCCTTTCACCAGTGATCCCCGTATAAGTGTTACGGGTGACTCTGGTTAGTTAGTTTGCTTTTTATAGCATCAGGGCACCCACCATTTATTACCCAATAAAGGTTTAACCCCCTGATCACCCGGCGGGTGATATCAATTAGGTTTTAGGGTCAGGGTCTGCATCGCCCCAGGCAGCGCTAGGTTAGTGCCAGTACCGCTAACACCCACGCACAAAGCATACACCTCCCGTAGTGGTATAGTATCTGAACAGATCAATATCTGACTGATCAGATCTATATTAGCGTCCCCAGCAGTTTAAATGTCCAAAAAAACGCATTGTTAGAGGGATAAGCCCAGATACCTGCTAGCACCTGCGTTTTGCCCCTCCGCCCAGCCCACCCAAGTGCAGTATCGATCGATCACTTTCACTTACAAAACACTAAACACATAACTGCAGCGATCGCAGAGTCAGGCCTGATCCCTGCGATCGCTAACAGTTTTTTTTTGTATCGTTTTATATTTAAATCCGGAAGGCAGTGCTTGGTTTTCGGGGTCCCGTACGTGGCTAGGCTCCCAAAAAGTCCCCCACATGTGCTATCCCCATACTTGGGAGAAGCAGCAGAATTTATTTTGGGGTGTAATTTCACTTATGCCCATAGCATGTGTGAGCAATATATAATTTAGTGAGAACTTTGTGCAAAAAAAAAAATTGTAATATTCCTGCAACTTGTGGCAAAATATAAAATATTTCATGGACTCAACATGCCTCTCAGTAAATAGCTTGGGGTGTCTACTTTCCAAAATGGGGTAATTTGGGGGGCTTTTGTGCTATGTTGGCATTTTATGGCCTTCGAAACTGCGATAGGTAGTGAGAAAAGAAATCAAAAATTTGCACCCTTAGAAATCCTGAAGGCATTGATTGGTTTTCGGGGTGCCGTACGCAGCTAGAGTCCCAAAAAGTCCCACATATGTGGTATCCTCGTACTCAGGAGAAGCAGCAGAATATATATTTGGGATGCAATTCCACATGGCATGTGTGAGCAATATATCATTTAGTGACAACTTTTTGTAAACTTTTTCTTTTTTTTGTGTCATTATTCAATCACTTGGGACAAAAAAAAAATATTCAATGGGCTGAACATGCCCCTCAGCAATTTCCTTGGGGTGTCTACTTTCCAAATTGGGGTCATTTGGGGGGGGGGGGGGGGGGTTGTGTTATTTTGGCATTTTATGGCCTTCGAAACTGTGATAGGTAGTGAGGAGTGAAATCAAAAATTTGCACCCTTAGGCCGCGTACACACGGGCGGACTGTTCGCCCAACCTTGTTCGGCAAACAGTTTCATCAAACAGTCCGCTCAAAATTTGCATGAGCGGACTTGCCCACACACGAGCGGACTGTTTGACGAACAAGGTTGGGCAAACAGTTCGCTCAACTTTTGAAATGAACGGACTCGCCCACGTAAGGCGGAGGCAAATCCGCCCATTTCGAGCGCGTGTACAGGTAGGCGGGGCCCGCGAAGGAGACGTCGCGGGCTCCGCCGCCTGGAATGGGCTTAAAGGGGAACCCCAACGCCGAAAAAAATCGGCGTGGGGGTTCCCCCCAAGTCCACACCAGACCCTTGTCCGAGCACGCTACCCGGCCGGCCAGGAAAGGGGGGCGAGCGAGCGCGCCCCCCCTCCTGAGCCGTACCAGGCCGCGTGCCCTCAACATGGGGGGTGCCTTGGGGAAGGGGGGGCCGCGCGGCCCCCCCACCCCAAAGCACCTTGTCCCCATGTTGATGAGGACAAGGGCCTCTTCCCGACAACCCTGGCCGTTGGTTGTCGGGGTCTGCGGGCGGGGGGCTTATCGGAATCCGGGAGCCCCCTTTAAGAAGGGGGCCCCCGGATACCGGCCCCCCACCCTATGTGAATGAGTATGGGGTACAATGTACCCCTACCCATTCACCTGTGAACTAAAGTACAATAAAAAACACAACACAGAGAAAAAATATTTTATTGCACAGCTCCGGGGGTCTTCCGTCTTCGGGGGTCTTCTCGCCGGACTCCTCCGCTATGTGTGTGTAGCTCTTTTGCTAGCGGAGGAGTCCGGCTTTCTTCCTCCCCGCCGCCGGCCTCTTCTCCCGACTTCGGGGGTCTTGTCCCCCTCTTCGGTTCTTCTGCCGGGCCACCGCGCCTGGTCCGGTGGCCCGGTCTTCTGTCGCCGTCTTCCGTTCTTCTGTCGCCGCCTTCGGTTCTTCTGCCGGGCCACCGCGCCTTCTTGTAGCTCTTTTACAGGCGGTGGCCCGGTCTTCTGTCGCCGCCGCCGCCTTCCGTTCTTGTTCTTCTTCTTGTTCTTCTTCTTCTCCTGGAGATGTTGACTCGACGAGCTCTCCGGCCGGAATGCCAGAGCCGCGCTGTGCGGTCACTTATATAGTGACAATGGGGCGGTGTCACATGGTATATGTCACATGGGTTGGTCACATGGTGACCCCGCCCCCTTACGATGTCATAGTCCCCATGTGACATCAACCCATGTGACCAACCCATGTGACATATACCATGTGACACCGCCCCATTGTCACTATATAAGTGGCAGCGGAGCGTGTCCCTGGCATTCCGGCCGGAGAGCTCGTCGAGTCAACATCTCCAGGAGAAGAAGAAGAACAAGAAGAAGAACAAGAACGGAAGGCGGCGGCGGCGACAGAAGACCGGGCCACCGCCTGTAAAAGAGCTACAAGAAGGCGCGGTGGCCCGGCAGAAGAACCGAAGGCGGCGACAGAAGAACGGAAGACGGCGACAGAAGACCGGGCCACCGGACCAGGCGCGGTGGCCCGGCAGAAGAACCGAAGAGGGGGACAAGACCCCCGAAGTCGGGAGAAGAGGCCGGCGGCGGGGAGGAAGAAAGCCGGACTCCTCCGCTAGCAAAAGAGCTACACACACATAGCGGAGGAGTCCGGCGAGAAGACCCCCGAAGACGGAAGACCCCCGGAGCTGTGCAATAAAATATTTTTTCTCTGTGTTGTGTTTTTTATTGTACTTTAGTTCACAGGTGAATGGGTAGGGGTACATTGTACCCCATACTCATTCACATAGGGTGGGGGGCCGGTATCCGGGGGCCCCCTTCTTAAAGGGGGCTCCCGGATTCCGATAAGCCCCCCGCCCGCAGACCCCGACAACCAACGGCCAGGGTTGTCGGGAAGAGGCCCTTGTCCTCATCAACATGGGGACAAGGTGCTTTGGGGTGGGGGGGCCGCGCGGCCCCCCCTTCCCCAAGGCACCCCCCATGTTGAGGGCACGCGGCCTGGTACGGCTCAGGAGGGGGGGCGCGCTCGCTCGCCCCCCTTTCCTGGCCGGCCGGGTAGCGTGCTCGGACAAGGGTCTGGTGTGGACTTGGGGGGAACCCCCACGCCGATTTTTTTCGGCGTTGGGGTTCCCCTTTAAGCCCATTCCAGGCGGCGGAGCCCGCGACGTCTCCTTCGCGGGCCCCGCCTACCTGTACACGCGCTCGAAATGGGCGGACTTTCCGAGCGGGAACAGTCCGCTCATTTCGAAAGTACAGCGGACAAGCCCACACACGGGCGGACTGTTCGCTCAAACACAGTTTCAGCGGACAGTTTTTCGGAATTTCCGAAAGACTTTGTCCGTCCAACTGTCCGCTGAAACTGTCCGCTGAAAGCCCACACACGAGCGGACTGTCCGCCCAAACACTGTTCAGCGGACAAGGTTGGGCGAACAGTCCGCCCGTGTGTACGCGGCCTTAGAAATCCTGAAGGCAGTGATTGGTTTTCGGGGTGCCGTACGCGGCTAGACTCCCAAAAAGTCCCACATATGTGGTATCCCCATACTCAGGAGAAGCAGCAGAATATATTTTGGGGTGCAATTCCACATATAACTATGGCATGTGTGAGCAATATATCATTTAATGACAACTTTTTTTAAACTTTTTTTTTTTTTGTGTCATTATTCAATCACTTGGGACAAAAAAAAATATTCAATGGGCTCAACATGCCCCTCAGCAATTTCCTTGGGGTGTCTACTTTCCAAAATGGGGTCATATGGGGGGGTTTGTACTGCCCTGCCATTTTAGCACCTCAAGTAATGAGATAGGCAGTCATAAATTAAAAGCTGTGTAAATTCCAGAAAATGTACTCTAGTTTGTAGTCGCTATAACTTTTGCGCAAACCAATAAATATACGCTTATTGACATTTTTTTTTTTACTAAAGACATGTGGCTGAATAAATTTTGCCCTTAATGTATGACTAATATTGAGTTTATTCAATTTTTCTTATAACAAAAAGTAGAAAATATATTTTTTCTCAAAATTTTCGGTCTTTTTCCATTTATATCGCAAAAAATAAAAATCGCAGAGGCAATCAAATACCATCAAAAGAAAGCTCTATTTGTGGGAAGAAAAGGACGCAAATTTCATTTGGGTATAACATTGCATGACCGCGCAATTACCAGTTAAAGCAGTGCAGTGCGAAATTGTAAAAAGACCTCTGGTCCTTAGGCTGATAATTGGTCCGGGGCTGAAGTGGTTAAAGAATATATGTGAACAGGTATACAGAGGGATAAGTACTCAATATCTTCAAAACATGTATTAAATACCTCCCCCCGAGGCCTCAACACACAGACCCAAATGCAGTATATGTTCTCTACATTCAAAAACACAGTGTAAAGTCTAGCATATACTCAATGGCTCCCCCTAGGCTGTAATTCAGAGTTCAACTTCTAAGTAGAGCAGCAATGCTTCGTAAAGGAGGAAGATGGTGAAAGTTCTTTTAACTGCGGATATCTTCAGCTTGCCTGATGCTTAAACTGAAGTATTTATAATCCACAAAGGCAAAGAAAAATAAATGACTGTAGAACAAAAGTTATGCTGATGACTGCTTAACTGAAGAAATATTACCACTTGTAGATTCCTCCTTATATGTGAGTACAATACAGTACTGACCTTACAGCACAGGGGAAAAGACAAGGCCCCAAAGTTCAGCTGTATGATGCCTGTGAAGAAGCAGATTTCCCTCCGTGGAACTACAAGTCTCACCAGCAGTCTGTAAAAGAACTCCCTCAGCAATGCAGTACTTTCTACTGGAATGGGCAGATGCCCTCTCACCACAATGGACTCCAATGGCTGCGAGGCTCCATTCGAGTTCCCCCCTCTTGGTTTCTCCGTCTGGCGAAAATTGCCCCGCCATGCCATGCTGCAACTCCCAATGGGCTGAAGTGCAGGGGCTCCCAATTGCTCTGAAGCGCAGGCCGGTCTGCTTGCTAGGATGGCAAGGCTATACTCCGAGATCCCTCAGAGTTGGGCATTCTGGCTCTCCGCTGCATGGGCCACAGTCTCTCACTCCTGGTCACACACAGACCTCCTGCTCTCAGGGGTTAATTGGCACCCAGAGAGGCTAAAAACAGGCAGCACTGGTCCTTTTATCACTGCTCCCAGCAGGCAATTCTGTGCTCTTTGCATTGTCTGTCCTGTAATTCAGGGCTTATCCAGCTAACAGAGTCACTTCCTCCTCCAAACTAAATCTCCCACAATACTTTGCTGCATTCCTTCGCAAGGAATAAAGAAAAATCCTAACAGAGCCCTGCAACCACTAGAGGGAGCCAAACCCATTTGAAACAACAAACTGTTCAACTATAATAACTATAGTAGCAAACTCTTGGCTACATTATTATTATTTCTTTCTTTTTAATTGATGGTCTTTTTTTTGTTCATAGTGCAACCCCCCCCCCCCCCAAAACAAAACAAAAAAAAAGTGGCGATCAAATACCACCAAAAGAATGCTTTATTTGTGGGGAAAAAAATTACACAAATTTAATTTGGGTACAGCATTGCATGATGACCTTTTGTGTCAGTTAAAATAATGAGGGGGGGGGGGAGATCTTCTAGAGGTCAAGTGGATAAAGTGATCATGGAAGGGTTTGGATAATTCTACAGGCCAAGGATTAGACTGTTGACCATTGTTAGTTCCTCCTCCTAAGGTGAACTGTGATTAAATAATAAACACAAAAATATATCTCATTATTTAAGTATTCGTTAGTCTGTTTGTAGGAATAGCATACACATGCAATTGTACAAAGTTTACATGTATAAAATTGATACCATTCATATATGTATGTTGATATAGTGTACTGTATGTAAATGTATCTAGCCATCTACAGTAGTGGCTGGAAAACCATTAACACTTAAGCCATGTACACATGATTGGATTTTCTGAGGGGAAATGTGTGATGACAGGCTGTTGGCGGAAAATCCTACCGTTTGTATGCTCAATCGGACAATTGTTGTTGGATTTTCCGTGGACAAATGTTGGATGGCAGGTTTTAAAATTTTCCGCCGACAAATGTCTGTTGTCGGATTTTCCGAGCGTGTGTACACAAGACCATCAGACAAAAGTCTAAAGTACAAACACGCATGCTTGGAAGCAAGGATGAGCCAGAAGTGGATGGTCTTGAAAACTAGCGGTCGTAATGGAGAATCAACATTCGTGACACGGCAAATTATGAAATCTTGAAATGCAGCACACATTCTTTTCTTCTTTAACCTCCCTGGCGGTACAATTATTTTGCATGGAAATTTGGCGTTTTATATTGTAGTCCTGTAATTCTTAGGAATAACTCTCTTAAATCTGTTCAAACCAGAGTCTAGCAGACATCCCGGGTATGATAAAGTTTATAATATAATAAATAATAATAAAAATGATTCAATAATGTAATCAAATCCAAAAACACAGAAATTTGCTCATTTGCAGAATTGTCGCTGTCATTAGATTTAGTGTTTGATGACGAATTTCCCTACAAATCGCTATCGCTCAGTTCTGCAAGTGATTATAATTTATTATCGCTGTTTTCTAGTTTGTCTAAAATCACTTTTGACATAAAGGGACACTTGCTATGGACAATCTCCAAATTCCAGGCAGAATTTAGAGAATAAAAACAGTATTTATAATATAAAAATACATGCAGGGCACTGCACAGACCACTAGGGACAAAGGGGGTGTGTAATTTTTTTATACAGTAATGTAAGATTACAGTACTGTGTGTTTTGTGTGTTTTTACTTTTTTGAATTTGGCGCCAATCTCCACTCCCGTGTGCCGTAACGTCACAGGGAACGGAGCTTGGCGGCACTCGGGCACTGTGTGAATCGAGTGGAGGGCAGCTCGCACACACAGCGCGGAGGACATCGCTGGATCCAGGGGACAAGGTAAGTAACCTCTCCCTGTATCCAGCGATGCGATCCCGAGTCTGGCTCGGGGTTACCGCTTAGGATAGTAAAATCCCAACCTGAGCCAGACTCGGGATCACCGCCAGGGAGGTTAATGGGATAATAATGAAGCTGCTTTGCTGGTGATACTGATGGAGTTATTGCAAACACATTTTCAAAGGCTTTTTTTTTCTAGTGATATCAAGAATAATATTATTATGCTTTTTTTTTTGGGCAAGTTACCACAACACCATTATACTGTAGTTTTTAAGATCAAAGATACAACTATGTTGGTGTCCCTTGTCAATTTTGCATTGCATTTTTTTAAATATAACTGTCTACTCCCAAACTGTCGTTTTAAGTAAAACACATAGCCAAGTATTATTCTCCACAATAATTTTATTGTGCATTAAAAAAACAAAACAAATAAAATTAGACATGCTATCTGCCAATAGAACTTAACCAAAAAGTGCATTCTATGCATCCAAAAATATAGAAAATATAACAAATCAAATCATTATTATTCAACCAAAAATTTAATAAAAGCCTCATGCGTGTGTCCTGCTTCTTAAAGAGGAAGTAAACCCTGATGGGTTTACTTATTCTTTGTCTCCCTGCAGAGGTAAAGCATAATGGGTTACTATGCATCGCATACTGACACAGGAGCCAGCGATGTTACCACTGTCCCCTGTAGTACGTAGCAATCCATCTTCTTCTGGGTATCACTGCTCCGGCCACTCACAGCGCCAGAGCAGTGATGATGTCACTCCCGCGCATGCGCACGGGAGCCGCCACTAACGGCATATCACCGCTAGCAGCGGCATGCTGCTAACGCCGATAGTGCGCCTGCGCACCGCTGTCTATGGTGCATGCACCATAGACAGCGGTGACTGTCTTTTAGTAAATATCTCCTAAATGTGTCGGTTTAGGAGATATTTCTTGGACCTACAGGTAAGCCTTAATCTAGGCTTACCTGTAGGTAAAAGTGGTTTGTAAGGGTTTACAACCAATTTAATATAGGGGGTCAACAATGACAAAAGTTGGGGAAAGCAGGGGTCCGTCATCCAGACATAATTCCGAAAAACATCTGGATTATTCTCCTGGAGCTCCCGCAGTAAAGGCATATGACATAATTGGTCATGATTACTAAAGCAACCAGTTTTTGGTCTAAGAACTCCTCCCCCTCCTGTTCCTGGACTGGACTTGGGTCAAAGCAATAATTCCAAGGCCAAGAATAAATAACACGTTATCTCCTCCAATTCCGCAACATGCCTGGTTGACGAACGGCCGTTCAGAAACAAATTGAAAAGTGTGAAATGAAAAGTGCGGACCGAAAAGCACAAAATAAAAAAGCATGGACTGAAAAGTGCTAAATGAAAAGCGCAAAATAAAAAGCGCAAATAAACACTCACCAAACCAAACTTCTACTAACACAAAATTAGCAGAAGGAGCCAAAAGGGTGGCGCTAAAGAGCTGAAAAACTACGTAGGCCGACAATTCCTTGCCGTTTGTATGCAAGACAAACAAAAGTCAGAGGTTTTGTCTGCGGAAAATCAGATTGTGTATACGAGGTTTAAGCATTGAGGGTGGGATTTTTAAAAGCTTGGAATACATGTAAATACCTCCCAACTTTTTGGGATGGGAAGGGACACCTATTAGCAAAAGTATGTTTTGGCATAGGACACACCCACTACCACGCCCCCCTTAAAGGAGAACTATACAAAAAATATGATTAGTGAAGTCCACAAATGCTTTTTTTAACCACTACTATTCCTTTATTCTTTCTTTTGTTTTTACAAATGCAGCAATTTAGAAATTGGATGAACGGTTTAGAAAGGTTTAAAAGATAAAAAGTATATTTTATATACAACTATATAAATCAGGCCAAAATTAGGGACAAATGAGGAGGAAAGTGGGACAGAGGGGCTGTGTTCCAAATCAGGGACAGTCCAAAGTCCCAAATCAAGGACAGTCCCTCGAATTCAGGAACAGTAGGGAGTTATGCATGTAAGCATATGTTCATTTTAAGCATTCATTTAAAAAATGTGTAGCTTCGGTTTAGTAACTACGGGTAACAGCTTTATCTTTACTCCAGTTGCCTTTATCTAGGTCTAGGAGGTAGATCTCAGTTTGCTGGTCTGGTTAGTAATTCACGTGTTCCTCTTTAATTAGTTGACAGGTGTTGAAGTCCTGGGTGGGATTATACAAATCAAGTACCATTAAAGAAAGTTTTGCAGATTAAGGAGTTAGCTCTATCAGGAACTGTTCACCATTACTGCTTGCAGCAGCATTAACAATAGTGGTTTGTCAACAATGCAAGCAAGTCAGTCACAGTTCAGGCCTTTGTACTTAACACATTAATTACATAAAACAAGTGTATATTCCAGGTGAATGTTGCTGGGATTCAGTGTAGTGCAGTCCTCAGCTGACAGCAATTGCAAGATATGGATATGGAGGTAAGAGAACCAAACTTTAAAATGAGTTAGTGAATGTGTTATTTTTTTCAGTAATATAACAAAATATGACAAAGCTAAATCAGAGGTGGTAAAAGATTTTTATTTTCAAGTGACACATTAATCTACAGTATGCTGTTAAGGTTAGCCAGTTTCACAGTTCCATTAATACACGTTAACTGTAATGGGTGCAAATGGTGTTAGCGGGTTATGAAGAATGTTTTAAGTGTGTTTTGTTGTTAACATAGGCTTTTATGCTTTTGTCTGCCAGTGTATATATAGTGATAAGGCGAATGGGTGCCATTCTTAATCTGCAAAATTGTAGTCTGCTTTAGAGGTTTCATTTTAGAAACCAATGACATTTTGCTGCTGCGATGTGTACTTTTTATTTATAAGTGCTGAAGCCTTTACCCCACCCAAGTCCCTGCCCCCCCCCCCCCCTTTTCTTTTATTATTATTATTATTAATAATAATAACACACAGAAATCCACTTTCTCAATTGGTTTCAAACTGGTTTTGGCCACAGCACCATAGACGAGGTTTAATTTATTTTACTTTGGATGCATGCTGCATCAACTTTTGACACGGTTCTGTATACTTGTATATGAACAGTACTACTGCCCTGGTTAAAGTAATGAATTTAATGTAATTAAAGCAATACCAATATAGGCCGTCCCTCCTTGTGACTAGGGATAAGCTCAGGCGTGTTTGCATGGTCCACATGCAGAGCCCGCCAGGAAGTCGGTGCAGCGCTGCGCTAATCGCAGACAGTGAGACATTGCCCGATTTCTGCATCGGGGCAATGTCTCACTGCCTGTGATTAGCGCAGTGCTGCAGCGACTTCTTGGCGGACTCTGCGCGTGGACCAGGCAAACACGCCTGAGCTTATCCTTACTTGTGACATACTAGTTAGGCACATTGGCTGTTATCCCTGTGAAAAAAGGTTGCATACATTCCTGAAATCATAGGGCCCTAAATGTGAGTATCACTTAATACTCCCATTTTCAGCACCCATGCATTTTATATTTTGACAGGCAGCAGGGCTAGATGCTATGACTGGGCACTAGGGATGAGCTCAGGCGTGTTTGCATACGCCACGTGCTGAGCCCGCCAGGAAGCGGGCGCAGCACTGCGCTAATCACAGGCAGTGAGACATTGCCCCGATGTGCGGCTGCAAAGATCGGGCAATGTCTCACTGCCTGTGATTATCGCAGCGACTTCTGTTCCATGCAAACACGCCTGAGCTCATCCTTACTGGACACACTACTCTTAAAATTTCCACCTCTAACTAAAAAGTGTTTAGGCTAAAATCAGCATGGCAGGGGCTTGGTGAGCTAGAATGCTATTTTATTTATATATATATATATATATATATATATATATATATATATATATATATATATATATATAATCACACACTTGTTTAGAAGCTCTTTAAATTAAATTTTATTTTTTGTAAAGTGAATTTTTAACCGCTTTCCGACTGCCTCACGCAGATATACTGCTGCAGAAGGGCATGTACAGGCAGATTAATGTACCTGTACGTTCCACTTTAAGACCCCTTTCACACCAAGGGCGTTTTGCAGGCGCTATAGCGTTAGAAATAGCGCCTGCAATCCTCCCTAAAACTGCTGCACCATTGTCTCTAGTGTGAAAGCACCGAGGGCTTTCACACTGCAGCGGTGCGCTGGCAGGATGTTAGGAAAAGTCCTGCCAGCAGCTTTGGAGTGGTGAAGGAGTGGTGTGTTTAGCGCTCCTTCACCACTGCTCCCCATTACAGCAGCGCTGTAATACCGCCAGCAAAACGCTGCTATTGCAGTGTTTTGCCGGCACTTTTAACCCTTTCTAGCTAGCGCCCGAAATGCACCACAAATCCGGCAGTAAAACGCCGCTAAAAATAGCAGCATTTTCCCGCCGACGCTATTGGCCGTGTGGTGTGAAAGGGGTCTAAGAGGCAGCTTGCGGGCACACGCCCCCGGGAGCTCCGTGATCACAGGTCCCGTGGACCCGATGTCCGTGGGGATACCCGTGATCTTCTCACTGTGAGGAAAAATGGGGAAATGCTAATGTAAACAAGCATCTCCCCGTTCTGACTAGTGACACTGTCACTGATCAGCTCTCCCTGTAATCGGGAGCAGAGATCAGTGACTTGTCACCCCCCCACAGTTAGAATAACTCCCTAGGACACACTTAACCCCTACAGCACCACCTAGTGGTTAACCCCTTTACCGCCAGTGACATTTTTACAGTGATCAATGTAATTTTTTAGTATTGATCGCTGTATTAATGGTCCCAAAAATGTGTCAAAATTGTACAATGTGTCTGCCATAATGTCGCAGTTACGATGAAAATTGCTGATCGTCGCCAAATTTTGCTCAAACCAATCTATTTTTATTTATTTATTTATTTTTTCCCAAAAAATATGTAGAAGAATACGTATTGGCCTAAACTAAAAAATGTTTTTTTAAAATTTTTTTTGGGGATATTTATTAAAGCAAAACGCGTAAAATGCATTTTTTTGTTTTTTTTTCAAAATTGTCACTCATTTTTTGTTTATAGTGCAAAAAATAAAAACTGCAGAGGTGATCAAATACCACCAAAACAAAAATTCTATTTGTGGAGAAAAAAAGAATGTCAATTTTGTTTGGGAACCACATCGCATGACTGTGCAATTGTCAGTTAAAGCGACGCTCTGCCGAATTGCAAAGTGCTCTGGTCAGGAAGGGGGTACATTTTGTCAAAAAGCTATTGTGTTTTTTTGTTTGTTTTTATTGGAAATGTAGATACAATGAAGTATGCAGAGCTGGGAAGCATTCTGTAGCATTTTCCATAGTTCTAAGGCATCCAAGCAAGGACCTATCAGGTGATTATTGCTTAATTCAGGGTAACCAGGCTCCAATAAGCACGATTAGTATGATTTAATGGATTTCTATTACAGCAGAAATGACTCTAATATGCTTTTTGTTCTTCCTTTGTTATATAAAAAAAAAAAAAAAAAAAGACTATATTAAAACTCATAAACCTACTGAAGTGAAAAGCTTGTGCCATTTATTGCAGACTTGAAAAGAATGCGTGTTATTGCTTATTGTAAGAGGATTACATTATTTGTGTTTTAATATAATCTTCTCTCCTAGTGTCTGTATACCAGGCCTACAAGGTTAAGAATCCCCTTTTAGACCCCTTTCACACTGGGGCATTTTTCAGGTGCTTTTGGGCTAAAAATAGCGCCTGAAAAAGGCCTCACCTGCAGCCCTAGTGTGAGAGCCCGAGTGCTTTCACAATGGGGTGGTGCACTTGCAGAACTTTAGAAAAAGTTCTGCAAGCAGCGTCTTTGAGGTGGTGTATACGCCCCTGCCCATTGAAATGAATGGGCAGCACTGCCAAAGTGCCTAAAAAGCAGTTCGGCAGCGGCTCTTTTCAGGCACGTTTCTTTAGCCGCTAGCGGCCAAAAACTGCTGCTAAAACTAGTGGCACTTTAACACTAATGTGCAGTTCAGTGTGAGAGGGCTCTTAAAGTGGGAGTAAGCTCCTACATGAATTTTACCTATAGGGGTTGTAAATATCTCCTAAACATGAATCTGGTACATGCAGCCGACACATGCGCTCTGAAGGAACGGTCATTCCTTCAGAGTCCTATGTTTTAAATGGCAGCTCCTGCAAGTGACGTCATTGCGCTCCGGCCACTCACACAGCCGCAGTCCGGGAGCCCTGAAGGAAGACAGGTGAAGATGGAAGCCCTGACAGCAGTGACAGCTCACCACTGGAAGGGCTTTGTTCTAAGGTAAGTTTCACAAAATGTGCTGTTATGTGATGCACACTTTGCCTTGCCGGTTAACAAAAAAAAAACGCTTGCAGTTTACTACTGCTTTAAGGGTGCCCTAATTAGGAGGAAAAAGCAGCTGGTGCTGCCAGTGTCAAAGTGGTCTAAGAGGCAGGGAAAACCCCTTCTGGTTGGAGCTTTCTGGCAGAGAAAATACTAAACTCTCTTAAACTTGCCTAAACTGTGTACAGAAACACTCTATATGAGCTCCTTCCCTTTTTTTTTTTTTTTTTTTTTTTTTTTTTTTTTTTTTTTTAAAGCCCAGTGTACATGGAGCCTTATAGTGAAGATTGAAATATTTGCATAGTTTTTCTTTCTAGTTTTAACCACTTTATGACTAGGAGCATAACATGTTGTGTTCAAAATCATTCTCATCAATTCTATCAGTTATTTAGGAAAACTACAGAAGCCTTGTATCCATCGGTTTATGAAGGTGAAGGTGGCCACTTACAGTTAGTGTTTGGCTATTAAAGTGGCTAATTTCAGAATCACTTGCATGAAAGTAGAACTAGATGCAAAACTTTTTTTTTTTTTTTTTCATTTTGGCTAGAGTAAGGGAGGATTATAACACCTGTCATTTATTTTTTTGCCATCTGTGTCCCATTGGGAAGATTTACCTTCCTTTCATGGGCGTCCGCAGGTAGGGGCAAGGGGGGTCAAGTGCCCCCCTAGAATCAGGGATCAGATCTTCAGTTCAGCACAGTTGTGTCACTATCAGGGTGCGGGCAGCCCGCACCCAGGTACTAACCACCAGTGGGATGACATCATCAAGGTGCTGTCAAGCCCCCCCATCAGTATAGTGTGACTTTGGCTCTTTTCCCTGCTCAGTCCAGCAGAGAACTCAGCGGTGCTATGACAGGAGAAAGGCAAGCTGCGGGCTGTCAAAGGTTTCTCCTGTCATGGAGAAGAGATGGCGGCTCTGACCAGGTCCTCGCCGAGCTTGGCATAACTGAGAGTCAATCAAAGGAGACTAGGAGAGGAGAGCATCATGGGACATGTGGTCCCAAAGATTGGTGGCCTCCATTTTCCACAGGGAGGAGCCTACAGCTTGATCAAGAGAGAGATTGAGAGACTGCAGCCTGGAAAAAAAACTGAAGGAGAGAGTGCTACAGAACAAAGAACGAGGAGTGTGCTGTGTGGAAGCCAGAGAGAGAGCCACGCTGCCCAGCACCGCCAGAGAGAGAGCCACGCTGCCCAGCACCGCCAGAGAGAGAGCCACGCTGCCCAGCACCGCCAGAGAGAGAGCCACGCTGCCCAGCACCGCCAGAGAGAGAGCCACGCTGCCCAGCACCGCCAGAGAGAGCCACGCTGCCCAGCACCACCAGAGAGAGCCACGCTGCCCAGCACCACCAGAGAGAGCCACGCTGCCCAGCACCACCAGAGAGAGAGAGAGAGAGAGAGAGAGAGACTGAGTCACTACTAAGGTACAGAAATGCTACACTACTGATCAGAGTCGCCCCCAGGGAACCCAGAGTGAGCGATTGTCCAGCCGGAGAGATCACTTCTGTAGTTTCTCTGGGTCTGGTAAGAGGGCCTGTTGGCCGTTATCCATTACTTATCCTAGGGAATGTACTATGTCTGCAGTCTCTGACCATGATAATGTTATAATGACATTGTCAAAAAGGGGCGGTGCATGAATGACCCTAAAATGATGCCCCTCCCTGAAAAAAAGTTCTGCGGACACCAATGCTTCCCTTCCCCTAGCCAAAACAGGAAGTGAGATAATCCCAGCAAACTTAGAGGAATTCCTTGGGCACCCCCAAGGTCACCAGAACTCCAATGTCCCCATTGGAAAATTTCCCCTCTATTTTTCTGGGGACAACCCAAAATTTGGGATTTTTAAATGTTTTTTTATTTTTTTTATTTCACTTTCAAACATAATGGTAAACTGGACAAATAGGGAGATTCACCCTCTCTGGGGGCATAGACTGCAATAACTGAATAGGTGTTCTAATCCCTCTCTGCTCCATCCAAAATTCAAAAAACAAAGTTTTGACTCTAATTATACTTTCCTACCGGGCAGTGGGCACTTGCACCCCCTCCCTGCCTGGCCTTCAGCTTTCAGTGCTGTTGTACTTTGACAACTGCATGGTCATGCAACACTGTACTCGAACAACATTTTTGGCATTTTTTTTTTCTTTTTATTTATGCTAAACATATGAAGACCGACCAAGAAGTTTGGGGAAAAGTTTTTCTTAGTTTCTGTTATCAAATTTTTGCAAACGGGTAACTTTTCTACCTCATGATGTGTGCTGATTGGCTGCACTGAAAAGGAGACACTGATGGGGACTGATTATCAGTGTAGATGTTCTTTCACACTGGCCAGTTACCGGTTCGCCTCGCGCTGTGACAAGAGGGTGATGAGCATGTTTACATTGTGATCATCTGTGATTGGACACAGCTGATCACATGGTAAAGGGCTGCTGTGATTTGCCCTTTACCTGAATCTGTGATCAGCTGTGTCCAAAGGACACATAGCATGGCCGATTTTCAGCTATAGCCTGATCGGCAAGTCGTTTAAACTTTTTTTTTTTTTTTAGGCACTTTCAGCACTGTAGCAATTTGAATGACAATTGCGCGGACATACAACATTGTACTCAAACACATTTTTTTTATGCTTTTGTTCCCACAAATAGAGCTTTCTTTTGGTGGTATTTGATCACTGTGCGATTTAGATTTTTTGCGCAACAAATAAAAAAAATGTGAAAAACCTCCCCCCAAATGTTCTTCGTTTCCGTTTAAAATTTTTTTTATCAATGGCTTTTCCTGTTTACATCGTGATCAGCTGTGATTGGACACGGCTGATCACGTGGTGAAGAGCCTCTGCAGGACACCACACCACCGATGGCCACGATGCGCACCTCCACGGGTGCACAGCGGCATGTTATCCTGAAGGACGTCATATGATGCCAAGTCAGGATAACAGAACCACTTCCCGGACGTCAATCTGATATTGATCGGGCAGGAAGTGGTTAAGACTGTTAGGAAATGACCACGTGGGTGAAGCCCATATTACAAAAAGTGACATGCATTCAGTTCTGCTCCAGATCAATAGGGGATCCGTTCCTTATTGTAACGCATGTGGAATTTATTTATTTTTTACTTGGAGATTTAGACATTTGAAAGGCTATAATTCGGGGGTTCATCCACAAATAGGGATAGCAGGTACACGTGTCCTAAGACCTCAACATCTCAGGATTCTGAGGAGGCAGAGGACTCCAGAACAGGCGGACATATATTCTTGGCGGATTATATGGAGGGTCTCCTGCGTAGGGATGAGCTTAGAGTTCGAGTCGAACTCATGTTCTACTCGAACATTGCCTGTTCAGCGAACAGTGAACAATTTGGGCTGTTCCGGCTTTTCGAATTTGCTGCGAACACCCTATACAAGTCTATGGGAGAAATCTAAAGTGCTAATTTTAAAGGGTAATATGCAGGTTACTGTCCTAAAAAGTGTTTGGGGACCCGGGTCCTGCCCCAGGGGACATGGATCAATGCAAAAAAAAGTTTTAAAAACAGCCGTTTTTTCAGGAGCAGTGATTTTAATAATGATTAAAGTGAAACAATAAAAGTGTAATATTCCTTTAAATTTCGTAGCTGGGGGGTATCTATAGTATGCATGTGAAGGAGCGCATGTTTCTGGTGCTTAGAACTGTCCCTGCACAAAGTGTCATTTGTGCAGGAAAAAAAGTCTTTTGAAATCACTTGCGGCTATTGTCAGGTCCCGTAATACAGAGAACACTCAATGAGTGTTCTCTGCATTAGCCGACAATTCATTCATTCATTGATAAAAAAATAAAAAATAAAAAAAATAAAAAGCGTGGGGGTTCCCCTAAATTCAATTACCAGGCCCTTCAGGTCTGACATGGATATTAAGGGGAACCCCGTGTCAAATTAAAAAAAAATTGACGTGGGGGTCCCCCTAAAAATCCATATCAGACCCTTTATCCGAGCACGCAACCTGGCAGGCCGCAGGAAAAGAGGAGGGGACGAGAGAGCGCCCCCCCCCCTCTCTCCTGAACCGTACCAGGCCACATACCTTCAACATTGGGAGGATGCTTTTGGGGTCTATGACCCCTCAAAGCACCTTGTCCCCATGTTGATGAGGACAAGGGCCTCATCCTCACAACCCTGGCCGTTGGTTGTGAGGGTCTGCGGGCGGGGGACTTATCAGAATCTGGAAGCCCCCTTTAACAAGGGGACCCCCATATCCCGTCCCCCCCCTGTTTGAAATGGTAAGGGGGTACAAAAGTACCCCTACCATTTCACAAAGAAAGTGTCAAAATGGTTAAATAAGACAAACACACTTTTGAAAAATTCCTTTATTAAAAATAAAAAATAAAGATTCCGGCGGTGCTAATCCACTCTTGCTATCCAGCGACGGGTCTCCGGGGTCCAGATGGATGATCATATCCAAATATCCAAAGTGTCATTTGTGCAGGAAAAAAAGTCTTTTAAAATCACTTGCGGCTATTGTCGGGTCCCATAATACAGAGAACACTCAATGAGTGTTCTCTGCATTAGCCGACAATTCATTCATTCATTGATTAAAAAAAAAAAAAAAAAAAAAAAGCGTGGGGGTTCCCCTAAATTCAATTACCAGGCCCTTCAGGTCTGACATGGATATTAAGGGGAACCCCGTGTCAAATTTTAAAAAAAATTGACGTGGGGGTCCCCCTAAAAATCCATAACCAGACCCTTCAGGTCTGATATGGATATTAAGGGGAACCCCGCATCAAATTTTAAAAAAAATTGACGTGGGGGTCCCCCTAAAAATCCATATCAGACCCTTTATCCGAGCAGGGACAGTTCTAAGCACCAGAAACATGCGCCCCTTCACAGGCATACTATAGATACCCCCCAGCTACAAAATTTAAAGGAATATTACACTTTTATTGTTTCACTTTAATCATTATTAAAATCACTGCTCCTGAAAAAACGGCCGTTTTTAAAACTTTTTTTTGCATTGATCCATGTCCCCTTAGGACAGTAACCTGCATATTACCCTTTAAAATGAGCACTTTAGATTGTGAACGTTCGAGTCCCATAGACTTTAATAGGGTTCTAAAGTTCACACGAAGTTTAGGTCTGTTCGCAGGTTCTGGTGCGAACCGAACAGGGGGGTGTTCGGCTCATCCCTACTCCTGGGGTGGGATATGCTCTCTAGCACAGGTGTCCATACAGTTGGACCTCTCCTTTGTGAGGATGCAGGCAATATCCGGGACCAAATGGACTGCCGGTCTGAGACCTGCCTAGTAGGCCAATGCAGCTCCCATGAGTCCAGCCCTGTCATCAGCATGTGTGACCAGGAATGCTGACATGTGGGTGACCAAGTTAATAGATCATGTAGCGCATACGTCCAAGTCCAAGCAGGTCTTGGACTCCTTGGAGCTGATTAGAAGGGCAGTAGCCTTCCTGGGGGATGCAGCAGTTAAAACTGTGCGTATGACTGCAAAATCTCGGCCATGGGGGCCTTGAGGGTAAAGACCTGGGATGGTGACCACACGTCAAAAACACATTTGTGTGGTTTGCCATTCGAAGGGTCCCTACTATTTGTCGTCGGTTTGGACCAGGCCCTATCCATATCTACAGAGAAAAGATAAGAAAAAGGTGTGGTGTTTTTTTTTTTTTTTTTTTTTTTAGGCCCCCAGGTTAATAACCGCTTCAGGAATCGTGAGGAAGCCAAGAAATGGAGCGTCGGCAGGGGCAAGCAGAAAGTAGGTTTCCTCTTTTTGCAGGCCCAAAGCCTGCTGACAAAGATTCCACGTGGCGCCAGGCTAGGGCGGAGGCTCTCACAGTTCATCACACTGTAGGAGCGTGTCACTAAGTCCCCTTATCCTGCAATGGATAGTAGAGGGCTACAAGCTGGAGCTTGCATCCAGACACCCTCCAAGTTTCCTTCTAACCCAGGTACCGGCAGAAAGCATTAGGTTCAGGCAGTTGGCAGATCAGGGGGTCGTATTGCCAGTTCCAGCAGAACAGTGCTGGCAGGGGTTTTATTCCCACATTTTTGCGGTCCCAAAACCCTCGGAAATACCACCTCATAATGAATCTAAGAAGACTAGACAGATTCCTACGGTACAAGAAGTTTTGTATGGAAAGTGTGTACACTGTCAGGAAGCCTCTTTTGAAGAAGGTCTTCATGGTCACCATAGACCTAAAAGATGCATACTTGCACGTCCCCATTTTTCCAGAGCATCAGGTCCTTCTATGCTTTGCAATTTGCACAAACCAGGGCACACAGTATTGGCAGTTCCGCGCCCTGCCCTTCGGACTGGCGACCAGAGTGAGAGTTTTTACAAAGATTCTCGCAGAAGTCATCTTTCACCTCCCATCTCAAGAGGATCAGCGCAATCCCCTGATCTGGATGACCTATTGGTCTGCAAGAGTCCTGGGATCTCCTGCTCTCCAAACTGGATAAGGTGATAAACACCTTGGAATCCCTGGGATGGTTGATCAGTCAGAAGTCCTTGCTGGTTTCATCATTGACCAAGGTCTACCTAAGTTTCCTGGTGGATTCAGTGGCACAAAATCTTGTACTACCCCAAGAGAAGGTAGAAGGTCTGATGGGTGCAGTATTGTCAATCCTAGAAACCAGAGAGACCTCCTGAAGGAACATTATGAGGATTCTGGGGATTAATGACATCCTGTGTTACCACGGTACCTTGGGCCCAGCTCCACTCCAGGACTTTCCAGAAATTCCTTCTCTCCTCCTGGGATGGAAAAAGAGAAGGATTGGACGGGCAGGTTTCCATTCCAGGGGAGGTAAAGAAGTCTCTTAATTGGAGGCTCAACCCTCAGAGGTTGGGGGAGGGCACCTTTTGGACCCAGCTTCAGCCTCTCAGGGTGATGCCCGATGCGATCGGTTGGGGGGGCATCTAAAGAAACTACAGGCCCAGGGAGTCTGGAACCAGGTTCAGAGGGCCTCTTCCTCCAAATTCAGGGAACTCCTGGCAGTCAGAGAAGCTCTAAGAGCATTCAAGGAGAGGATCAGGGGAAGAGAGATCCAGATCCTCTCCGACAATACAACGACTGTGGCCTTCTTGAATCTCCAGGGAAGTACCAGGTCTCGCACACTTATGGGCTTAATGCAGGAACTCTTGGAGTGGAAAGAGCAGAGAATCCCCTCAATCTTGGCAGTGCATATAAGGGGGGTCTACAATGTAGAAGCGGACAACCTTAGTCAGCAGCCTATTCACCAGGGGGAATGGGAGCTAATTCCCGAGGTATGCTCTCTCATGTCGGCACTTCAGCTTGCCAGAGATGGACCTCTTTGCCCGCAGAGGGAACAAAAGGGCCAGAAGGTTCTTTTCTCTGTCCAGACAGGAGGGGTCCGATGGCGTGGACACGTTGGCATAAGATTTAGGCTCCATGCACACTGAAGAAGCTCAAAAAAGCTTTTTCTGGATGCCAGATTGCTGGCAGAAAACGCTGGTTGAAAAACGTGCTTTTAACAGCGTTTTGTACGAGCGTTTATTAGTGTTAACGTTTATGGGCGTTTTCAATAAAAATACACAGAGGGCACTCCAAAAATCCCACAATGCATTGAAAAAATGGAATGCTGAACACTAATTAATGTGTGTTTATTAGTGTTTGAGTGTTTATCGGCATTTGTCGTTTTTTGGAGGTGAAAAACGGCACTTTGAACGTGAATTTCTGGCGTTCAGAAAAAAGCCCATAAACTCCACTGCTCATTAAAGCTAAAAAAACGTCCATGTGTGTACGGACACATAGGCTAAAACAGAGTAGAGTTTATGGGCTTTAAAAAAAAACGCCAAAACTCCCAAAATATTAAGAGTTCGACCTGGCCTATGCCTTTCACACCCTTAGCCCTGATCCTGAGAATAGTGCAGAAGCTGCCAGGGCTGGGTTCAGCCCTTCCTTCTCTGAGCTGGTCGCTCAGATGTCGGCTAATTGCAAACTCCCATCTCTCTTCACAGTTACCCAGCTGTTGTTGATTCTGCTCATCAGTCCTGCCTACTTAAAGCCATCCAGCTCACTTGATCTCTGCCTTCGCCTGAGAAACCATCTCCTGCGTTCCTGTTTAAAGACTGGCTTTGCTGACATTCCTTCTGGCTCCTTATCCTGCTTGCTGTTCCTCTACTTGGATCCCTGACTTCTGGACTGGCTGATTACCCAATCTGGTTACTGAACTCTGACATGGCACCTCCAGGAATGCCAGGACCTTCTCCTTCAGGGTCCTTTTTACCACCCAAACCCTAACCTTTTCAAGCTGATGGCTTGGCTCTTGAAAGGGAGAGTCTGCGGCAGAAAGGGTGTTCCGAGAAAGTGATCGAGACCCTTTTGCTGAGCAGGAAGCCAATTACTAGATGCATTTATGCCAGGGTCTGAGGGGTCATCTCTCTGTATCAAACGAAGGGGACCTCCCAACAAGATATCCTTACAATCATGGACTTCCTACAGAAGGGTGTGTATCAAAGCCTGGCAGCCAAGACCCTTATGCCGCATACATGACCGGAAATTTCCAGCAGAAAAGGTCCGACGCTATTACAATCGTATGTGGGCTTCATCTGACTTTTTTTCTTTTTTTTTTTTTTTCTTAAATTCAGACGGACCTAGAAATGGAACGTTTCAAATCTGTTTGACGGAATCAATTTCTATTGGGAAAACTGTTCGTCCGTACGCTGGTCCGACGGACCAAATGCGACGCAAGGGCAGCTACTGGCTACTGAACTTCCTTTTCTAGTCCTAGTCCTGTCATACGTCATCATGTTCAAAATGAATGGACTTTGGTCCGTTCGGCCGGAAGTCTGTCGGGAAGACCGTAGAACCTTTTCTGCTGGAAAGTTTGGTCCTGTGTACGTGGCATTAGGCTCCAGGGGGCAGCCCTTTTTAGACTGGACCCCTTGAACAAAAGATTTTTGACAGCTAGGGAGAGTATGTTCAAATGAGTAAATTTCTTCCATGGGACCAGTCTCTAATCGTGGATGCCCTAACCAGGCTGTTGGCGCCAGTTTCATTTAAAGCGGTGTTTCAGCTGTAAAAAGTATTTTTTTTTATTTTTTTAAGTTGGCAGCTAAAAAACCCTCCACTTTAAGTTCCTTTCTCTTAAACCGACCTTTCTTCTGGCCATTACAATGGCCAGGAGAGTAGGCGATCTACAGTCTTTGTCAATGAAAGAGACATATTTTCTATTTTGAGGGCAGGGTCATTCTCATGCAGCATCCCCTGTAACTTCCTAAAGTGGCCTCACGTTTTCACAGGTCACAGGAGTTTGTCCTTTTTTGTGTTAATCCTAAGAAGGAGAAGGAAAGATCTTTTAATTTATTAGATGTCAGATGGTGTCTGCTACTTTATTTAGACAGAGTAACGGAATTCAGAAAATCCAATCATCTGTTTTTTGTGGCCCAAAAATAAGTGAGCAGGCATGAAGAACAACTATAGCAAGATGGATTAGACAAACCATTGCCGTATCCTATGAACAAGCAGGTAGAACAGTCCCTGCTAATCTCAAGGCACATTCTACACGGTCTCTGGCGACCTCTTGGGCAGAAAGGGGCTGAGCGTCTGTAGAGCAGCAACGTGGGCAATCCAGAATACGTTACTGAGGCATTACAGGGTGGAGCTTCTGTCACCACAGGATCTGGCTTTGGTAGAAAAGTCCTACAGGCTGTTGTCCCACCCTAAGGTAGGCCTGAGCTACTTGCTCTTCTCTCAGGGTGCCATCCTGGAAGAATACTTGAGAAAATGACCAGTTACACTTACCGGTAACAATGTTACTGGGAAGTCTTCCAGTTTTTTTTTTTTTTGGTTGATGAACATTTGAGGTGTCTTCACTCTCGTGCACTGGTGTGGGCCAATACTTTTCACAACTGAGGAGCACAGGGAGGGGCAGGGTTTTTAACCTCTTGCTTGGTTGTATTTCCTGTCAGGTGGGACCAGTCATCTCTCAGGGTGCCGTCCTGGAAGACTTTATATTTTGAGTAGCCCAATTTCTACTTTCCGCCTTTTACATTTATGGGGTTTTTATTTATTTATTTTTTATGCCAAAAAATTGCCAACAGAGTTCCTTTCTTGTGTCTACATTCACATTTTTCTATGTATTTCATACTGAGTAGCTTTTGTAGTGTTCATGTTTGTCAGCTAGCGGTGTCACTTGTTTAGCGAAGAAACCCAGAGAGCAGAAATGTAACACTTAAGCAAAATGCATTGTGCATCCTACCTTCCAAAGTGGCTCTACTGTGAAGTGGAACAGCCTTTTTCCTTTTTTCTTTCAGTTACAAGTGTAAATGGTTTCCATTACCTTTTTAACATAATAGTGCTTTCACCAGAAACTGCATGACACCTCTTCTGACTTGCTTTGAGTTATTTCTCCTGAAAGAGCTTCTAAACAAGTGTGTGTGTGTGTATATATATATATATATATATACACAATATTTTATAGACCAGTATAGTATATATAGACAATTTTGACACACTTTTGGGACCATTGGCATTAATATAGAGATCAATGCTAAAAAATTGCATTGACTACTGTAAAAATGTCACTGGCAGCAAAGGGGTTAACCACTTGGTGGCGCTGTAAGGGTTAATTGTGCCCTAGGGAGTGATTGTAACTGGGGGGGGGGGGGGGGACTGTGTGTGACTCCTCACTGATCAGCACTCCCGATTACAGGAAGCGCTGGTCGGCGACAGTGTCACTAGGCAGAACGGGGAGATGCATGTTTACATTAGCATCTCCCCGTTCTTCCTCACCATGAGACCCACAGTCTCGGAGCCCCCGGCAGGTGCGCACGCCCACGAGCCACCTCTTAATAGTGATGGACGAACTTCCGACGGGACGTTTCGCGAACGCGAAACGCGAACGGACACAAACGTTCGCGAAAACGACCGTTCGCCGCGGGCTCCATTGACTTCAATGGGAGGCGAATTTCGCAAACCTTTAGGTCGAATTTGCGGCCACGGGGTAATTATTAGGGGGTAGCACGTAGTCCCACCACCTGGACAATAGCATAATACATGTATGAGGTGAATTTGGGATCGATAACTACAAGCATTTTTTTTTTATTTGGGAAATTGTTCTGACAATTCAGGACTATGGAGCTAATGAAGGCAATGGAGGAGAGGGAAGGTCAGGGACCAGGGTAGGCAAACAAGAGGGTGCAGGAGATACAGAGCACTGACAGCAGCACCGTAATACAGAGCACTGACATCAGCACCGTGACATACAGCGCTGACAGCAGCTCCGTGACATACAGCGCTGACAGCAGCTCCGTGACATACAGCGCTGACAGCAGCTCCGTGACATACAGCGCTGACAGCAGCTCCGTGACATACAGCGCTGACAGCAGCTCCGTGACATACAGCGCTGACAGCAGCACCGTGACATACAGCGCTGACAGCAGCTCCGTGACATACAGCGCTGACAGCAGCTCCGTGACATACAGCGCTGACAGCAGCTCCGTGACATACAGCACTGACAGCAGCTCCGTGACATACAGCGCTGACAGCAGCTCCGTGACATACAGCGCTGACAGCAGCACCGTGACATACAGCGCTGACAGCAGCTCCGTGACATACAGCGCTGACAGCAGCTCCGTGACATACAGCGCTGACAGCAGCTCCGTGACATACAGCGCTGACAGCAGCTCCGTGACATACAGCGCTGACAGCAGCTCCGTGACATACAGCGCTGACAGCAGCTCCGTGACATACAGCGCTGACAGCAGCTCCGTGACATACAGCGCTGACAGCAGCACCGTAAGCAGCCCCAGGAGGAAGTCAGCACAGCACAGGGATGGTGTGATCCCCTCATAATAAGAACCCCCAGGAGGAAGTCAGCACAGCACAGGGATGGTGGGAGCCCCTCATAATAAGAACACCCAGGAGGAAGTCAGCACAGCACAGGGATGGTGGGAACCCCTCATAATAAGCAGCCCCAGTAGAAATATGACACCGCTCAACCTCTTCAAAGAGGAGGGTAGGGGCATATAGTACGGTGTGCTTTTTTGGGTCAGGGAAGTGAGCCAAATGAATTAAGAAGGTCTGTGTGCTTGATTCCAAAAATTGTTTATAGACATATACATGGTCTACTGATCACATGTGTTGAATTCCTCCGAGATCCATGCCTCATTCATTTTTAGAAATGTGAGGTAGTTAACACTGTGGTGAGCTAGGCGAGTACGCTTATCGGTCACAATCCCCCCTGCTGCGCTGAACGTCCTTTCGGACAGGACACTGGATGAGGGGCAAGCCAACAGTTCGATTGCAAATTGGGCAAGCTCTGGCCAGAGGTCAAGCCTGCCCACCCAGTAGTCTAGGGGTTCATCACTCCTCAGAGCGTCCACATCGGCCGTTAACCCAATGTAGTCGGACACCTGACGGTCTAGGCGTTCCCTGATGCTGGATCCGGATGACACCTGTCGATGGGTCGGCTGAAAGAATGACCTCATATCCGAAGTCACCAACACATCTTCAAACCGGCCTCTTCTTGCAGGCGCTGTTGGATTGGTACCCGCAAATCCTTCTCTGGGAGTGGGAATTGCTCCTCTGCCAGCGCACGCAAAAGCAGAATGCAGCATTTCTCGAAGCAAGGCCTGGAAGTGCTGCATTCTGACAGCCCTCTGCGACGGCGGTAACATTTCCGCCATTTTGTGTTTGTACCGGGGGTCTAAGTACGTTGCCACCCAGTACTGGTCCTTGACCCTCATGCTTTTTATACGGGGGTCCCTATTAAAACACTGGAGCATGAAGGCCCCCATTTGCACTAAAGTGGAAGCGGTGTGGTGGCCTGGCTCCTGCTCATCATCCAGGATAATGTCGTCCTCTTCATTCTCCTCTCCCCATCCTCGCACAACAGGGATCCCAGAAAGGTTTAAAGCATGCTCTTCTTGCTCCTGCTCATCCGCCCCGGCACCATCCTCCTCTGACTCCTCATCAGACTCCTGTTGTTGACTTGTCTCAGATAGAGTAGCCCCCCCTGGGAATTCATCCAGCATTGCGACTTCCTCATCTTCCCGCTCCTGCTCCTCCACAGCCTGATCAATGACACGACGCAATGCACGCTCCAGAAAGAAGGCATAAGGTACCATGTCACTGATGGCGCCATGGCTGCGACTGACCAGTTTGGTGATCTCCTCAAATGGCCGCAGAAGTCTGCATGTGTCGCGCATGAGCAGCCACTGGCGCGGTGAAAAAAAACCCAGCTCCCCAGAACCGTTTCTTTCGCAGAGTTCATACAGGTAGACGTTAACTGCACGTTTCTGCTGGAGCAGCCTATCAAGCATATAGAAGGTTGAGTTCCATCGCGTCGGGCAATCGCAAATAAGACGTCTGACCGGCAGATGGTGTCGCCGCTGAATGTCAGCAAGGCGAGCCATGGCCGTGTAAGATCTTCTGAAATGGGCCGAGATTTTCCTTGCCTGCCGCAAGATGTCCTGGACCCCAGGGTATTTGACAAGGAATCGCTGCACGACCAAGTTTAAGACGTGTGCCATGCACGGCACGTGCGTGATTTTGCCCTGTTTCAATGCGCTAAGCAGATTGGCACCGTTGTCACACACCACTTTACCAACTGTCAAATTGAGCGGTGTTAGCCACTCATCTGCCTGTGAACGCAAAGCTGAAAGGAGTGCCGGGCCAGTGTGGCTCTTTGCTTCCAGGCACAACAGACGCAGCACGGCATGGCAACGTCTCACCTGGCATGTGGAATAGGTTCTGGGGAGCTTGGGCGGTGCAGTGGAAGAGACGCTAGCAGCGGAAAAGGAGGAGGCAGCTGAGGAGGAGAGGGAGGAGGATGGAGTAGGAGGAGGAGAAGAAGAGTCAGGCCTGCATGCAATCCGTGGCGGTAAAACCAAATCTACACGGGTGCCACGGGTTACATGCTTGACGGCCGTCAGAAGGTTCACCCAGTGGGCAGTAAAACTGATATACCTTCCCTGCCCGTGTTTGCTAGACCACGTGTCTGTGGTCAGATGTATCTTGGCACCGACACTGTGTGCCAGAGATACATTCACTTGCCGCTGAACATGGCCATATAGCTCTGGGATGCCCTTCTCTGAGAAATACTTCCTTCCTGGGACCTTCCATTGTGGTGTTCCAATGGCCACAAATTTGCGAAAGGCCTCCGAGTCCACCAGTTTATATGGCAGTAGTTGGCGGGCTATGAGTTCTGACAAGCCAGCCGCCAACCGTTGGGCAAGAGGGTTATCCGGCGTCATCATTTTTTTACGCTCAAACATTAGGCCCACGGAAGCCTGCCTTTTTGCAGAAAAATGTGAGCTTGGCGTGATGGAAGGTGGAGTGGAGGACAATTGTGAGGAGAGAGGAGAAGGAGAAGTAGAAGACGAGGCTGGACGGTGAGAGCCTGCAGTGTGGCTTTGTGTGTTCCGTTGCTCCCACTGGGCTCGGTGATGGCTGCTCATGTGCCTTCTTAAGGCGGTCGTCCCTAGGTGAGTATTGGGCTTACCGCGACTAACGCGTTGACTGCAAAGATTGCAGATGGCAACGCTATTGTCAGCAGCGGACACGTTAAAAAAAGCCCACACTGCGGAGCCATGTGCCGGTGTCCTGGGAGCGCCAGATGTGACCGTACATGGTCGATGACTCGCTCCTGATACATTTGCAGTCTGCTTTGTCCCTGCTGTGCAATGTAAGTCATTGCTGCTTCTCCTCCCTATCTGCTGGTCCATATCTCCCTCTGAACTCCCCTCCTCTTCCTCTCTTGTGGGCACCCACGTGACATCACTAGACACGTCATCATCAACGTCACCTTCCCCACCGCTATAAGTAGAGTAGGCAGCAACACCGGGGACCAACCTCCTCCTTGGGCTGATCTGGGTACTGGCGTCAGACTGCTGAGTAGCGCTTGTTGCTACCTCCTCTTCCTGATCCAATACCAAGAGTGGCTGCGCATCAGAAATGTCCTCTTGATATGGATCGGAAAATAATTCCAGTGACTCAAGCGGAAGGTATGTGGTGGTGGTGGTGGTGGTCGTGTTGTTGGTGGTAGTGTCTTTGGGGGTGCACATAGCAGAGAGTGAAGAAGAGGGTGCAGATCGAGAGGATGAGGAGGGTGCAGAAGAGTAAGGCTGAGCGAGCCACTCAACCAAGTCTGGTGCATCCTTTAAAGTAATTGAACGCACCTTCTGCAACTTCCCACTTTGGCTCAAGCCTGTTGCTCCTGCCCTACCCCTACCACCCCTGCGGAAGGGCCTGCCTCTTCCTCTGCATGTCATTTTTTAAATGACCCTGTGACAAAACTCTTAGTCCCTATACCGCTGAAGGACTGCTGCAGTATAGGTGAGCGGTCAGCAGTGGTGCACGTCAACCCTATCTATTGTGGACCTATAGCGGTCCTTACAGAACAGCAGACTGTACCGCACTCAAGCCTATGTACCGTAGCACCCTATACCAAGTTACCAGTCCTTATAAGAACTTTTGTGGACCAAGCAGGTTGTGTATTAGTGTTTAGCAGACTGTACGTCAGTCCCTATACCGCTGAAGGACTGCTGCAGTATAGGGCAGCGGTCAGCAGTGGTGCACGTCAACCCTATCTATTGTGGACCGATAGCGGTCCTTACAGAACAGCAGACTGTACCGCACTCAAGCCTATGTACCGTAGCACCCTATACCAAGTTACCAGTCCTTATAAGAACTTTTGTGGACCAAGCAGGTTGTGTGTTAGTGTTTAGCAGACTGTGCGTCAGTCCCTATACCGCTGAAGGACTGCTGCAGTATAGGGCAGCGGTCAGCAGTAGTGCACGGCAACCCTATGTATTGTGGACCGATAGCGGTCCTTACAGAACAGCAGACTGTAACGCACTCAGGCCTATGTACCGTAGCACCCTATACCAAGTTACCAGTCCTTATAAGAACTTTTGTGGACCAAGCAGGTTGTGTGTTAGTGATTAGCAGACTGTACGTCAGTCCCTATACCAATGAAGGACTGCTGCAGTATAGGGCAGCGGTCAGCAGTAGTGCACGGCAACCCTATGTATTGTGGACCGATAGCGGTCCTTACAGAACAGCAGACTGTAACGCACTCAGGCCTATGTACCGTAGCACCCTATACCAAGTTACCAGTCCTTATAAAAACTTTTGTGGACCAAGCAGGTTGTGTGTTAGTGTTTAGCAGACTGTGCGTCAGTCCCTATACCGCTGAAGGACTGCTGCAGTATAGGGCAGCGGTCAGCAGTGGTGCACGTCAACCCTATCTATTGTGGACCGATAGCGGTCCTTACAGAACAGCAGACTGTACCGCACTCAAGCCTATGTACCGTAGCACCCTATACCAAGTTACCAGTCCTTATAAGAACTTTTGTGGAACAAGCAGGTTGTGTGTTAGTGATTAGCAGACTGTACGTCAGTCCCTATACCAATGAAGGACTGCTGCAGTATAGGGCAGCGGTCAGCAGTAGTGCACGGCAACCCTATGTATTGTGGACCGATAGCGGTCCTTACAGAACAGCAGACTGTACTGCACTCAGGCCTATGTACCGTAGCACCCTATACCAAGTTACCAGTCCTTATAAAAACTTTTGTGGACCAAGCAGGTTGTGTGTTAGTGTTTAGCAGACTGTGCGTCAGTCCCTATACCGCTGAAGGACTGCTGCAGTATAGGGCAGCGGTCAGCAGTAGTGCACGGCAACCCTATGTATTGTGGACCGATAGCGGTCCTTACAGAACAGCAGACTGTACTGCACTCAGGCCTATGTACCGTAGCACCCTATACCAAGTTACCAGTCCTTATAAGAACTTTTGTGGACCAAGCAGGTTGTGTGTTAGTGATTAGCAGACTGTACGTCAGTCCCTATACCAATGAAGGACTGCTGCAGTATAGGGCAGCGGTCAGCAGTAGTGCACGGCAACCCTATGTATTGTGGACCGATAGCGGTCCTTACAGAACAGCAGACTGTAACGCACTCAGGCCTATGTACCGTAGCACCCTATACCAAGTTACCAGTCCTTATAAAAACTTTTGTGGACCAAGCAGGTTGTGTGTTAGTGTTTAGCAGACTGTGCGTCAGTCCCTATACCGCTGAAGGACTGCTGCAGTATAGGGCAGCGGTCAGCAGTAGTGCACGGCAACCCTATGTATTGTGGACCGATAGCGGTCCTTACAGAACAGCAGACTGTAACGCACTCAGGCCTATGTACCGTAGCACCCTATACCAAGTTACCAGTCCTTATAAGAACTTTTGTGGACCAAGCAGGTTGTGTGTTAGTGATTAGCAGACTGTACGTCAGTCCCTATACCAATGAAGGACTGCTGCAGTATAGGGCAGCGGTCAGCAGTAGTGCACGGCAACCCTATGTATTGTGGACCGATAGCGGTCCTTACAGAACAGCAGACTGTAACGCACTCAGGCCTATGTACCGTAGCACCCTATACCAAGTTACCAGTCCTTATAAGAACTTTTGTGGAACAAGCAGGTTGTGTGTTAGTGATTAGCAGACTGTACGTCAGTCCCTATACCAATGAAGGACTGCTGCAGTATAGGGCAGCGGTCAGCAGTAGTGCACGGCAACCCTATGTATTGTGGACCGATAGCGGTCCTTACAGAACAGCAGACTGTAACGCACTCAGGCCTATGTACCGTAGCACCCTATACCAAGTTACCAGTCCTTATAAGAACTTTTGTGGACCAAGCAGGTTGTGTGTTAGTGATTAGCAGACTGTACGTCAGTCCCTATACCAATGAAGGACTGCTGCAGTATAGGGCAGCGGTCAGCAGTAGTGCACGGCAACCCTATGTATTGTGGACCGATAGCGGTCCTTACAGAACAGCAGACTGTACTGCACTCAGGCCTATGTACCGTAGCACCCTATACCAAGTTACCAGTCCTTATAAAAACTTTTGTGGACCAAGCAGGTTGTGTGTTAGTGTTTAGCAGACTGTGCGTCAGTCCCTATACCGCTGAAGGACTGCTGCAGTATAGGGCAGCGGTCAGCAGTAGTGCACGGCAACCCTATGTATTGTGGACCGATAGCGGTCCTTACAGAACAGCAGACTGTAACGCACTCAGGCCTATGTACCGTAGCACCCTATACCAAGTTACCAGTCCTTATAAGAACTTTTGTGGACCAAGCAGGTTGTGTGTTAGTGATTAGCAGACTGTACGTCAGTCCCTATACCAATGAAGGACTGCTGCAGTATAGGGCAGCGGTCAGCAGTAGTGCACGGCAACCCTATGTATTGTGGACCGATAGCGGTCCTTACAGAACAGCAGACTGTACCGCACCCAAGCCTATGTACCGTAGCACCCTAGACAGACCAAGTTACCAGTCCTGATAAAGAGCTTTGTGGAACAAGTGAGTTGTGAATGATTAGCAGACTGCAGCAGAAGGGCAGCAGTCAAGTATAATATTCTTTCTATATTTGGAAGAAAGAATATTATACGTGTACAAGCCTATTACCGTACCACTGATACCAGTCCTGAAAAGAACCTTTGTGGAACTAATAGTAACAGCAAGTCTTTAAAATTATCCTCACTGCCTGACACACTGCTTCCTGCCTGTCCCTATACAAATTGGCAAAAAAGAGTAGGCTGGAACGATTAGCTGGAACAGCTCTTTTGTGGACCTGATAGTAACAGCTAATGATGATGATGATGATGATGATGAAGAAAGACTAATCTGGCTGAGCTGTCCCTAAAATAGCAGCATACAGCGCTCTGTCCCTTTATCTAAACTGACAAAAGAAACTCAGGCTGCTGACCTAACACCTATACCAGTCCTGAAAAGAACTTTTGTGTACCAAATAGCTAGCGTTTTCTCTGTCCCTACTCCACACAGGATCCTTTCCCTACAGTGACAGAAGAAAGAATGTAAAATGGCCACCGGATCGGGTGTATTTATAGGTTAGGGGGAATGTCCAAGTGTCCATGAGCTGTCATGTCTCAATTGGTTGTCCTGTAACACATGATAAACGTGTCACGAAAGGTTAAAGTTCTTGTATACATTAAACACGTAAGTCCGCCGGGGCGAACGACGGAAAAAGGCGTTCGAACCCGCGGACGGCGAAAGTCGGAAATTCGCCGCGAAACGACCGCCGGGCGAACCGTTCGGCCATCACTACCTCTTAAAGGGCAATGTACAGGTATGGTAATCTGCCGGCACATGCCCTTCTGCCACAGTATATCTGCATGAAGCAGTCGGGAAGTGGTTAAAGCTGAAGTTTAAAGAAGATTGGGGTATTAGGGGAAAAAAAATCTCTGCTGCAGCATTGGTCTGATGATGCAGCTGCCCCACGTCAACTCTAAGCCCGGGAACTGAGTGATCACATGACTGCTGATTGCCTCTTGCCCTTTGTCTTCTAGGAGCAGAGGTGACTGTCAGTGCCTGGCAGGAGAGGGGTGGACCCAGTTGGCTTGGCTCTCATGGGGTGGACGCAACTGGCTTCTGCTGGATGTGGCTATCAAACTGGCAGCTGGGTGGATACCGATTATGATCGGGATCCTTGCAGAGCCTGGAGCAGCTCTGCACCTGTCAGCTGATGGTGGGATAAGCTGGATCACAGGAGAGCAAAAGTGAGCACACTCCTATGACCGACAAAGGTATGGCCAAAAAGGCTTTGGCCATTCTACTTTTCCCCTAACTAGCATAAGTAGTGATAAGCCAAACTGCCCTGGGGTTTAGTCAATCTTGAAAGAAGTTTGGATGCCTAAGCCGAACCCCAGTGAAATCGTTGAGAGACAAATCTGTCAAGTTAAAAATGCCCATTCTCGACTAATAGGCAAGGGGGTGTAACATTTTATTAAGGGGGTGTGGACAATGTACAATACAAAGTTTTTAAATTCCATGCAGTTGGAAGCAGTTCTTTCTCCTTCTGGAAGTTGGTTGTTAATTGGACAGAGCATAATTCCTAAACCCACCCCCCCCCCCCCCCCATATGTAGGTTCATTGCCTGGCAGGTGTGGAGATGCGACTCGTGTACATGTATGCGTTCCTTGATCATCTGAGGGCAAATACTGCTGCGCAAAATGTAAGCACATTGTTTCCCTGGAAGCCCAGGTTCTGAATCTTGGGAAGCAACTGTCAACACTAAGACTCTCCATACTAAAGGAGAGTTGTGCTCATACCCAGCAGGGACCAGCGCAGAGGTGGGTGGAGACAAATGGGTGCAGGCAGCAGAGTAGATATGTAACAGGAAGGGTAGAGGGGAAAGAGTCAGGGAGGCCGATCCTGAGCTGGAACATCTGAATAAGTACGCTCCGTTGAGTGGCATGGGTGAAACCAGTCGGGGACCAGAATTTCTGGAGCAGAATTTACACCCCCTAGCTGCCAAAGGAAGAACTCCTCCAGCAAGGGGGGGGGGGGGGGAGCCAAGGGAAAGGAAAGACAGTTTTTGGTAGTGGGGACTTAAATGTCAGAAGGACAGAGAGGGCAATCTGTCACAAAGACTTGAAGCGCCAAACTGTATGTTATCTACGGGTGCTCTGGTTCGGCACATCATGGATCTGGTGGACAGATTACTGGGAGGTTCTGGAAGACCTGACTGTCATGGTGCACATTAGAACCATTGACAAAGTCAGAGGAAGGTGGAATGTCCTAAGAAAAAATTATTTCTTTATCATACATCATGGGACACAGAGCCTTAAGTAATTACTTCATGGTTTATAGGCCACCTTCAGGTGATGGACACTGGTATACCCAATCCAGGAAGCTCACTCCCTATATAACCCCTCCTCCTTCCAGGAGCACATGATTTTTTTTTTTTTGTCAGTGTCTAAGGTGTTGGTCACGAGTGAAGCTGTGCTCTGAGGAGCTCCAGGAGGGATCCATGCTGGATTTAAATAGCCTCCATAGACCAGATCCATCCAAAGTGGTACCTGGGGCCTCGTATCTGAAGCACAAGATTTTCGCCTGTAATGCCTCTTTGTAGGGCTGGACCCAGGGCTTAGGTCTTGCTACATTACCTAAAGCTTTCCTGGTGGGGTGCTTTTACAGGTCCAAGGCAGTGGAATCCCGATATCAAGGGACCGGTCCTTGAAGGTTTGCTAAACGCAGCCTATAAAAAGGTTTGCCTGTAGGTAAAAAAAAAAAATATCTCCTATCTTCCGATACCCGGAAGAAACGCAGAGGGAACGTGTCAGCTCCCCCGGCGTGGATCAGGCCATATGACGGGGCCTCGTTCTAAGGTAAGTATTTCATAATGTGCTAGTATGCGGTGCATACTAGCTCATTATGCCTTTTCCTTTGCAGGTCAGGAAAAAAAAAAAAAACTTCTGCGAGTATACAACCGCTTTAATCTGTCTTCACTGTAAAGCTCAGTCTCTCTGTGGCTGCAGCAGCATGTGCAGAGGGATTTTTTTTTTTTCAGGTAAAGAAATCTGCCAAATGCTTTTTCTCCCCCTTGAAGGGACCAGAGGGTTAGGGGAACATCAGCGGTGTACCCCCCCCCCCCCCCCCCTCATGTAAGTGAAATGAGAAGGTGAATAGAACGCCACACTGTATTTTTTTTTTTTTTTTTTTTCTTTATGCTTTTTCATTTGTTTTTAATGTAAGAGTCCAATCCTTTGTATTTTAATAAATGTATTTGTGTTTATTTAAAATACTACACTATTGGAGGCATTCCTTTCCTTCCTTCCCTCCTGTGTCAATTTTGGTCACTATTTGAGCACATAGGGCTGGACACAGTGTGTCCATCACCGAATCCCAGTACTTGGTGCATGATTCCTGGATAGATACTTAAAGACGGGGACGCCATAGTGAAGGAAGGAGGAATAGAAGGTTAAAGGCTGCTCATTGTCTATTGGATCTTTTTTTATATATTCCATTCTATTTTTTTAGACCGTATAATTATTTGAAACCCACAGTCTCCCCTTCTTTTTTACCATTTTCTTGGACTTTATTATTCACTGTTACATTATTGTCGGCTTCTAGACTGATTGTTAATACACCAATGCGCAAGATCACTTTATATTGTTTGTCTGCTTTGTGTATTGTGAACACAAATAGGTTTTGTAGCAGGTTTATTTTTATTAGCACTTCTTATTTTCACTTAGATTATACAGTTTTTGTGTTCATTTTATTTTTGTGTATATTTTTTTTTTATCGGTTATTTATTTTTCCCTCTTTCAGTGGTAGCGCGAAGGCCTTTTTGTTTATGCACTAGGTGCCATTACTAAGCCTGCAGTCGCTGCAATAGGCGCCTGTCAATCCCTAAAGGACCAATTTAGACAGGCCCTTAAAAGAGGTTCCTGCACAACAAGCCTGGGAATTGACTGAACTACCAAAGGCATTATGCTTTGCCATAGATGCCATTAAAGATTCTATTCACCAGGCGTCCCACCTTGTACTTATGCTTGTACATGCATGCGTAGAAAACGCGTTTAAAAACCTCCTAACTGGGTTTCCTTTTCATGGGGAGTGGCTTTTTGGAGAAGATTTGGACATATATTTCCAATTTCTAGTGAGAAAGGTACTCTTTTGCCAGTCAAAAGAAAGTATAAACGCCCTTCATTTAAACAGGCTCTTTACCCTGCGTCATGGGCTTTCACCTCCAGGCAGTGGCGATGGCCTCCGCCGTCAGGGTCAGACCCAGGCTCAAAAGAAGTCCTGGGTTCGGAAATCGGCAAAGCAGAATCCTAAAGCCTCATCATGAAGAGGCAGTCCACCTCACCAAGGTGGGGGGAAGACTTCTGCAGTTTTCAGAAATCTGGCAAGAGGAAATTCAGGACAGACTGGTCATCTCCACGGTAATGCTGGAGTACAACTTGCAGGGCTTAAGTCCTGCGGGAATGCATGGGAACGGGGTTCCTGTACTTTTTTTTACAACAGGAACTCAGTTCCCATTAGCAGCCATGTCCTGCAAGACTTTGAAGTATGCGAGCTATGTGGCTGTTGCTACACTAGCAGCCGCCGACACAGCTCGCAATAGTAAGTGCTGCACACCAGGGGTGGACTGACCATTCAGGCATTGCCAGTAGGGGACCCCATGACGGCTTCCTCTTTGATCTACCTGTCAATCACAGCTAGCAGGTGGGTAGATCAGGTCCCTGCTGCTAAGAGATTGTATTTAGTCAGATCTCCTCTCCGCCGGCCCCTCCTTATTTTCTGTCTCCTCATCCCCCCCCCCCCCCAGGTCGTATGCATAATTGGTCTGTGTGTCCCTCTGAATCCCCCCCTCCTCTATCTTCAGTGCCATATGATGAGAGAACCCAGAGGAGGAGCACAGCTATTCTGCTCACAGGACATGCAGGGAGAGAGGTGAGCTGAGGGAGGAACGTCAGTTTGGGGTGGTAAGCTGAGCACAATACCTGCCAAAGTTTAATGCCAGGAGGGAAGTTTATGTGGAAATATGTGAAGGGTTGGAATAGCAGCGAGTGTGTTGGAGCCCTGCAGAGTTTGCAGCCCCCAAGCTAACATACATCTCCTAAGCAGGAACACATCACTATCTCCCTAAGCATTCTGTCCAGATAATGTGCAGTTAATTTATGACCTTTCCGTTTAACCCTGTGTTATCCAAACTCTGTTCAATGAAAAGTGTAAACTCGCCACATAAACACTCTATATACAAAATAACTTTCCCCAATAAAGATCAGAACATGATGTTCACATTTGCATGGAAGCGCAATTGAATGAATGCTGATTATTCCGAGAATTACCGTATTTATGTACTGACAGTTAAGCTTCATATACACAATATGAAAATTGGATGAAAAATACATTTTTTGAAGTGTTTGTGCATATGAGCGTATCCTTCTTTTTTTTTTTTTTTTTTGGTGGGGGAGTGGATCTTGGGTGGGAGTTCCCACGCTTTTTTTTTCCCCCAGGACTTGACCCCTGAGTACAAGCTGGAATTTCTGGACTTCCCACCACCTTGTTTCCTGAGGTCAAGCATTCCCAAAGATCCAGAGAAAAGACTATCTCTGTTTCAGGTTGATATCTCAATGGGGATCCTGCAGATCCCCACAAAAGAGCAAGGTTTAGGGTTTTATTCAAATCCTTTTTTATGGTACTAAAAACAAATGGAGATATCCAACCCATTCTAGATTTAAAAAATCATAATCAGTTCCTGAAGATCCACTCCTTTCGCATGGAGACGATCAAGTCAGTAGTTTCTATCCTTCTAGGAGGAAAACTTCTGGCCTCCATCGACATCAGGGATGCATATCTGCATGTTCCTATATTTCCCGCTCACCGAAAGTTTCTGTGGTTTGAGTAAGCAGCATTTCCAGTTTGTAGCCCTGCCCTGCGGGCTAACCACAACACCTTGTGTGTTCACAAAAGTTTGGGCCCCACCTCTAGCCAGGTTAAGGGCACAGGGCAAAACGGTCATAGCGTACCTAGACGATCTATTGCTAATGGACCAGTCGGCTCGTTTGGAGCAAAGCATACGCATTACAACCAGTTACCTGGAAAGTTTGGGTAGGATTCTCAACCTAGAGAAATTTTGCTTAAAGAGGAGGGCCAGCTTTAAAATTTTATTTTTATTTTTTAAAGTCAGCAGCTGCACTTTTAATAAGCAGACTTTCCTGTCCAGGGCACCCGCGAGGTCGGCCGCCCGAGGCTGACCCGTAGACATGTGCAGAGTAAAATATTGCGTTTCGGAATTTCGTTTTCGTCCGAAAACTTAATTTATTTAGTTACTCCCGAAATTCGTTTTTTATTTCGTTTTTCGTTCAAAAATTGCATTCGTCCGAAAATCACGGTCGAATCTGTCTTTAAGGCTTATGGTGTCTGTCGAATGTATAAAGAAGATTCGACGGAGCTAGTATATAGCATACTTTAGAACCCCTGTTAAAGTCTATGGGACTCCAACATTCAAAATCTAAAGTGCTAATTTTAAAGACTAATTTGCAAGTTACTGTCCTAAAAAGTGTTTGGGGACCCGGGTCCTGCCCCAGGGAATATGTATCAATGCAAAAAAAAGTTTTAAAAACGGACGTTTTTTCAGGAGCAGTGATTTTAATAATGATTAAAGTGAAACAATAAGTGTAATATTCCTTTAAATTTCGTAGGGGGGGGGGGGGGGTTGTCTATAGTATGCATGTGAAGGGGCTCATGTTTCTGGTGCTTATGCTTAGAACTGTCCCTGCACAAAGTGTAATTTATGCAGGAAAAAAAGTCCTTTAAAATCACTCGCATCTATTATGAATTGTCGGCTCCGTAATACAGAGAACACTCATTGAAAGTCATTGATAGAAAAAATAAAATAATAAAATAAAAATAAAAGCGTGGGGGTCCCCCAAATTCAATTACCAGGCCCTTCAGGTCTGGTATGGATATTAAGAGGAACCCCGCGTCAAATGTAAAAAAAAAATTGACGTGGGGTCCCCCTAAAAATCCATACCAGACCCTTTATCTGAGCACGCAACCTGGCAGGCCGCAGGAAAAGAGGGGGGGACGAGAGAGCGGCCCCCCTCCCTCCTGAACCGTACCAGGCCACATGCCCTCAACATTGGGAGGATGCTTTGGGGGTCTGTGACCCCTCAAAGCACCTTGTCCCCATGTTGATGAGGACAAGGGCCTCATCCCCACAACCGTGGCCGGTGGTTGTGGAGGTCTGCGGGCGGGAGGCTTATCAGAATCTGGAAGCCCCCTTTAACAAGGGGACCCCCAGATCCTGCCCCCCCCCGTTTGAAATGGTAAGGGGGTACAAAAGTACCCCTACCATTTCACAAAGAAAGTGTAAAAAATAGTTAAATAAGACAAACACACTTTTGAAAAATATCTTTATTAAAAATAAAAAAAAGATTCCAGCGGTGGTAATCCACTCTTGCTATCCAGCGACGGACGGTCATCTCTCCAGCGCTGGCTCATCTCATCCAGCGCAGCGAATACATCCTTCTTCTGTCTCCGCAGAGGAGACACTGCAAGGATTCCGGCGGCCTGATGTTTCTTATACACGGAGGGCGGGGCCACCCATCACCTGACCCCGCCCCCTCTGACGCAAGGGGAAACCCGGGGTTCCCCGTGACGTATGGGTGACCCGCCCCCTCTGATGTAACGGAAACCTGCCTGTGTTACATCAGAGGGGTGCGGGGTCACCCATACGTCACAGGGAACCCCGGGTTTCCCCTTGCGTCAGAGGGGGGCGGGGTCAGGTGACGAGTGGCCCCACCCTCCGTATATAAGAAACGTCAGGCCGTCGGAATCCTTGCAGTGTCTCCTCTGCGGAGACAGAAGAAGGATGTATTCGCTGCGCTGGATGAGATGAGCCATCGCTGGAGAGATGACCGTCCGTCGCTGGATAGCAAGAGTGGATTACCACCGCTGGAATCTTTTATTTTTTATTTTTAATAAAGATATTTTTCAAAAGTGTGTTTGTCTTATTTAACTATTTTTTACACTTTCTTTGTGAAATGGTAGGGGTACTTTTTTACCCCCTTACCATTTCAAACAGGGGGGGGCCGGGATCTGGGGGTCCTCTTGTTAAAGGGGGCTTCCAGATTCTGATAAGCCCCCCGCCCGCAGACCTCCACAGCCACCGGCCACGGTTGTGGGGATGAGGCCCTTGTCCTCATCAACATGGGGACAAGGTGCTTTGAGGGGTCACAGACCCCCAAAGCATCCTCCCAATGTTGAGGGCATGTGGCCTGGTACGGTTCAGGAGGGAGGGGGGGCCGCTCTCTCGTCCCCCCCTCTTTTCCTGCGGCCTGCCAGGTTGCGTGCTCGGATAAAGGGTCTGGTATGGATTTTTAGGGGGACCCCCACGTCAATTTTTTCTTAAATTTGAGGCAGGGTTCCCCTTAATATCCATACCAGACCTGAAGGGCCTGGTAATTGAATTTGGGGGACCCCCACGCTTTTTTTTTTTTTTTTTTTTATCAATGACTTTCAATGAGTGTTCTCTGTATTACGGGAGCCGACAATTCATAATAGCTGCGAGTGATTTTTAAAGGACTTTTTCCTTCATAAATGACACTTTGTGCAGGGACAGTTCTAAGCACCAGAAACATGAGCCCCTTCACAGGCATACTATAGACAACCCCCCCCCCCCCCTACGAAATTTAAAGGAATATTACACTTTTATTGTTTCACTTTAATCATTATTAAAATCACTGCTCCCGAAAAAACGTCCATTTTTTAAAACTTTTTTTTGCATTGATCCATGTCCCCTGGGGCAGGACCCGGGTCCCCAAACACTTTTTAGGACAGTAACTTACAGAATCTTTTCTCTCTGTCAAATCTTTTTTCTCTGTCGAATATTTTCTCTATATAATCTTGGACTAATAGAGGTAAGGTTGGGCACATTAGACCACAGGTTCTATAGACAGATTGTTATTGTCAGAGTCATGTCGAATCTCCTATTTTATATCGAACTGTTGTAACAATGAAAACGAAAATAAAGCATTTATTTATGTCGGATCTTTCGTTTTTCGGATTTTGTGCTTTCGTTATCGTTTGTCAAAACGAAAATAGCTGAAATTCGGACGAAAATGCATTCGGACGAAAACGAATGCACATGTCTACTGACCCATCCCTTGGCTCTCGGATCCCGGCGCCGCCAGTTCAACTAAAGGAAACAGGCAGTGGAGCCATGCGGCTTCACTGCCTGTTTCCTACTGCGCATGCACGAGTCGCGCAGCGCTTTGTGAATGGGGAGCGCTGTGTTCTGGGACACGCAGTTCCCAGAACACAGCACGACCCATTACCCAGAAGACACCGCCGAGGAGAGAAGACAGAACATCACCGCGGAGGAGGAAGAGGCAGATTAGGACGATATGCCTAGCAACAGGCATTTCTGGAAAGTTAAAAAAAAATTATTTATTTATTTTTTCTGATTTTTTTTTTTTTTTTTTTTTTTTTTTTGCTAATTTTTAATGTACTTTTGTTTTTCAGGGTGGCCCTCCACTTTAACAGCTTGCCGACCGCCTCATGCTGGTATACGTTAGCGGAAGGGCTCGTACAGGCAAACCAACGTACCTGTACGTTGCCCTTTAAGAGGCAGCAAGCGGGCATGAGTTGGGTCGTGATACCCACGATTCTCTCACTGAGAGGAAGAACGGGGGAGATGCTAATGTAAACAAGCATCTCCCCATTCTGATTAGTGACAGTGTCACTGATCTCTGCTCCCTGTGATCGGGAGCAGAGATCAGTGATGTCACACAAAGCCACACCCCCCCACAGTTAGAATTGCTCCCCGAGACATACTTAACCCCCTACACTGCCCCCTAGTGGTTAACCCCTTCACTGCCAGTGTCATTTACACAGGAATCAATGCATTTATATAGCACGGATTGCTGTATAAATGACAATGGTCCCAAAAATGGCCGATGTGTCCTCCATAATGTCGCAGTCTTAATAAAAAAATCACTGATCGCCGCCATTACTAGTAAAAAAAAAAAAGATTAATAAAAATGCCATAAAACTATCCCCTATTTTGTAAATGCTATAAGTTTTGCGCAAACAAATTAAACGCTTATTGACTTTTTGGTTAAAAAAAAAAAATATGTAGAAGAATACGTATCAGCCTAAACTGAGGAAAGTTTTTTATTTATTTTTTTTTTTTTTTATATATATATTTTTGGGGGATATTTATTATAGCAAAATGTAAATAAATAATGCTTTTTTATTTTTTTTAAATTGTCACTCTTTTTGTGTTCATAGCGCAAAAAGTAAAAACTGCAGGGGTGATCAAATACCACCAAAAGAAAGCTCTATTTGTGGGGGGAAAAAAGATGTCAATCTTGCTTGGGAACCACGTCGCACGACTGCGCAATTGTCGGTTAAAGCGACGCAGTGCCGAATTGCAGAAAGTGCTCTGATCAGGAAGGGGGTATATTCTTCCGGGGCTGAAGTGGTTAATATCGCTAAAAAGACTGGAGTATTTGGGTCTGATCTTAGACACAGCCTCAGGCAAAGATCAACGCTGTAAGAGTTGGTGCGGATGGTCAGGTCAAAAGGCAATCCCTCAATTTGCCTTTGCATGAGGTTGCTAGGAACCATAGTGGCTTTATTCAAAGCAGTTCCCTATGCCCAGGTCCATTCAAGACTGTCGCAAAACGGTATCCTGTCCGCTTGGAACAAAATGATTCAAGCTTTAGACTTGCCAATGCGGCTGTCCCCAAAGGTGTCACAAAGCCTCAATCTCCTGAAAGGGAAATCCTTCAGACCAGTTTTTATCTAGAAAGTGGTAATGACAGATGCCAGCCTTTCAGGCTGGGGAGCAGTACTAGAAAAGACAACTGTCCAGGGACAGTGGTCAAGAGCTGAAAGAACCTAGCCCATCAATATCCTAAAGATTGGGGCAGTCTGGCTCTAAAGGTCTGCGCTTTCAGGTTACAGGATTGTCCTGTCAGGATCCAATCCGATAATGCCACAGCTATGGCCTATATAAATCACCAAGGGGGCACCAAGTGTCTCTCAGCACAGAGAGAGGTGAACCATATTCTAACTTGGGCACAAAACATTCCTTTCTGCCCATCTGCAGTCTTCATTCCGGGAGTAGACTATTGACAGACGGCAGTCACCAGCAGTTATTCCCAGGGGAATGGTCTCTTCACCTCAACATTTTTGGGCTTTTTTTCCAAAGATGGCGGACTCCGGACATAGATCTTCCAGCGTCCAGTTTCAACTTTTTAGTGGCCAGAACAAGGGATCCACTCGAATGTGGAGCGGATGCGTTTGTGACCCCATGGGATCAGTTCTCACTGATCTATGCATTCACCCCTATTCAGTTGCTGCCTCGACTTTTTTGCAGGATCAAGCTGGAAAGCCGGTAATTCTGGTGGCAACAGCAAGGCCCTGATGGTATGCAGAAATCATAAAGATGGAAATGGAGGGCCCATGGTCCCTCCCACTATGGCCAGATCTGCTCTCGCAGGGACTGATATTCCATCCCACCTTACGGTTTCAAAATTTAATGGCTTGGCTATTGAAACCCATTCTGAAGAAACATGGGCTTTCCCGGGTCAGTTATCTCTACCCTGATTTAATGCAAGGAAACCAGCTTCCAGAACTACATATTATAGGGTCTGGAGGGCTTATGTTTCCTGGTGGGAATCCAAGGGTTGGCACCCACAGAGATATCATAGGCAGAATTCTTGCCTTTCTACAATTAGGGGTAGAAATTAAATTGGCCTTGAGTACTATTAAAGGCCAAGTCTCAGCTTTATCGGTCCTATTTCAAAGACAACTTGCTAAACATTCTTTAGTCCGGGGTTTTATGCAAGGGGTGATGCAGCTAAATCCGCCAGTCAAACCTCCCTTGAACCCTTGGGACTTGAACTTAATTTTGTCTGTGTTACAAAAACAGCCATTTGAACCGATGCAATGTATTCCCCTAGTCCTTCTGACAAAAAAGTTGGTATTTTGATTGCTATATCCTCAGCAAGGAGGTTTTCGGAATTGGCTGCACTTTCTTGTAAAGAGCCATATTTGATTTTTCATGAGGACAGAGTGGTGTTGCCACTCTTTTTTTTTTTTGCCAAAAGTGGTTTCAAGTTTTCACCTAAATGAAGATATTGTCCTGCCATCTGTTTTTTCCAAAACCATGTTTCCATGTTCCAGGGAAGAAAAGTCATTACATCTAGTGAAAATCTAGTTAAAGGCAACTTCTCATATTAGTAAGACTGATGTCTTATTTATTCTGCCAGAGGGTCCTAAGAGGACGGACAGTGTCGAAATCCACTGTCCCTAAGTTATAATTGAAACTTATAATTTTAAGGGGTAAGATTCCCCCTTTTTAAGGCGCACTCTACCAGCGTGGTTTGTGCTTCTTGTGCAGTGCGTCATCAGGCCTCCATGGCTCAGATCTGTAAGGCCACAACTTGGTCTTCAGTGCATACATTCACAAAATTTTATTAGGTGGATGTAAGGTATGAAGATATTGCCTTTGGGTGCAGTGTGCTGCAGGCAGCAGTATAGGTCCTCAAGTGTGGGGGGTACCTTCCGGGTTGTGTCTCCCTCGCCTCAAGTAGCATTGCTATGAGACGTCCCATTAAGTAATTACTTAAGGCTCTGTGTCCCATGATGTACGATAAAGAAAATAGTATTTTACAGGTAAGCTGTTATAAAAATCCTTTTCTTGGTGTACATCATGGGACGCAGAAGTCCCTCCCCTCTTTTTTGAGATTTAAGTATATCGCTTTGCTACAAAAACTGATGTACTCCTGGAAGGAGGAGGGGGTCATATAGGGAGTGAACTTCCTGGATTGGGTAGAAGTGTCCATCACCTGAAGGTGGCCTATAACCGATTTAGTAATTACTTAAGGCACTGTGTCCCATGATGTACTCCAAGAAAATGATTTTACAGGTACACTGTTATAAAAATCCTATTTTTAGGGATTTAGGAGCTAAATTGAGGAACAGAGCCTCCAAGCACTACCAGTACCTCGAGCCCCACCAGAAAGGCATTGGGAGATTAGGGAAGTAACAAGCAGCTGATGAGCTGGTGTAGAAAGGAGGGGTTTGGGTTCCTGGAGAACTGGGCCAACTTCTTAGTCGGTTGCCAGCTCTTTAGCAGGGACGGATTGCACCTAAACAGGGAAGGTGCAGATTGGCTGGGAGAGATGGCTGAAAATTTAGGGGCTTTTAAAGTAGGCAATAGGGGGGAGGGTCCTGATAGAGAGCCAGTATGGAACAAATTTCAATGGGTAGTATGGGGGGCATTAGTGGTAGGTTGAGTAAAGTACATAAGCCCATCCTAAGTACTGTAACAAGTCCTATTTGCAACCTCAGAACATCCAATAAGGAGATAGCGTGTATTCAGACAAAACTACGAGTCTTATTCAATAATGCCAGGAGTCTGGCAGACAAGATGGGAGAACTAAAGCTGCTATTGTATGAGGAGGATTTACATTTCATGAGAGTTTTGTTCAATGGCTCTCATGATTGGCTGGCAACCATTCAAGGGTATTCCCTATACCACAGAGATGGGGAGGGGTATGCCTGTATATCAGAAATGTACAATTGAATGTGAGGGACAACCTCCCAAATGGAGAAAGTGAGGAGGTGGAATGCCAATAGGTAGAGCTAGAGAAGGAGGATACCAAGGGGAAAGTAATACTGGGAGTATGCTATAGCCCCCCTAACCAGAGGGAAGAGGTGGACTGGAATTTGAATTGGCAGCAAGAATGGGAAGTGTCATTAGAATGGGGGATTTTAATTATCCAGACAGATTTGGCAGAATGAACCGCGCTATTGTCTAAGGCTCACCATTTCCTAGATGTCTTGTAGGACAATTTCATGGGTCAGATTGTAAATGCACTAACAAGAAACAATGTGTCACTAGACCTACTGATTACTAACCATACAGACCTGATCACAGATGTGGAAATATGGGGCAATTTATACCGAAACGAATTGACCTGTGATTACTGTTTCCTAAATCACACAAACGGGAAACGCAAGCGGAATACAAAGACACTGAATTTCAAAAGAGCCAACTTCCATAAACTACGCTTCTTACTAGAAGGTATTAAATGGGATAAAATAACATGGAGGAAAAATGGGTGTGCTTTAGGAGCATAGTAAGGATATTAACCAGTGCATACCATTGGGTAATGTATTTTTAAAATATGGGAAAGACATGTATACAGGAGGCAAGAAGCACTGCACACCCCGAAAATTTAATTTATGGAAGAATTTTCCCCAGTGGGGCTTTAAAACAGCAAAATAGTGAAATCGTATACATTTAGCATAATTCATACAGAAAAGTTATTTATTTAAGAAAATGTCCAATATCATGATATAATTATGTACAATATAAAATCTGGTCCAAAAAATACACAGTATATACTCCACAATCCAATAAACAAACATATTTATACACATCATTGCATTACGTAGTGTTGTAGTAAAGCCCCAACGCATTTCGACCTAGATATGGTCTCTTCAGGGGGACAGTTGGATCTAAAAAATATTACATATATTTAAAATTAAGGAAACGTGTCGTTGTAAATCACATTGAATGAGCCACTGATGGTATATTTACAGCTCAAAAGTGAAGTGAGTAGTCCCATCACCAGAGATTGTAGGAGCCATTTAAAAAATCTGGAGGGCTCTGATGGCCACACCCATCTCCCCAGGAGAGAAGAGCCCACCCCGTGAAGCTTACAAGAAGCCACACTATTCACGCCCTTGGAGGGACGAAGGAGCCTGCAACCAATACCCAATAATAGCCATTAACCTTCCTAGCGGTATTCCCGAGTCTGGCTCGGGTTGGGATTTTAATTACAGGAGCGGTAACCCCGAGCCAGACTCGGGATCGCATCGCTCGATGCAGGGGAGGACACAGGGAGAGTTACTCACCTTGTCCCCTGGAACCAGCGATGTCCGCCGCGCTGTGTGATCGAGCTGTCCTCCGCTCGATTCACAGTGCCGAATGCCGCCGAGCTCCGTTCCCTGCGACGTTACGACGCACGGGAGCGGAGAACGGCGGCAAATTCAAAAAAGTAAAAACACACAAAACACACACAGCACTGTAATCTTACAGATTACAGTGCTGTATTAAAAAATACACACCCCCTTTGTCCCTAGTGGTCTGTGCAATGCCCTGCATGCACTTTTATATTCTAAATACTGTTTTTTCTGCCTGGAATTTGGAGATTGTCCATAGCAACCAAAACATGTCACTTTTTTCCATTTTTCTTTTGGATTTGATTACATTATTGAATAATTTTGTATTATTCTTTATTATATTATAAACTTTATCATACCCGGGATGTCTGCTAGACTCTGGTTTGAAGAGATTTCAGAGCGTTATTCCTAAGAATTACAGGACTACAAAATAAAAGCCAGATTTCCATGCAAAATAATTGTACCGCTTTCAGCACCTTATTCCAGACTGAATCATACCGCCAGGAAGGTTAAGTACTTGAGAAATATTGAATGAATTGACTCATAGTAGATCCACCAGAGTATCATTTATAATATAGGTGTTTCTAAATGTATGTGTAAAGACTGACGGTAAATAAGGGTTGTTGGTAGAAACATTCAGCACAATATCATGTGTGTCCTATAAAAATAACTAACCAATGTTGGATAGTAATTCATTAACACAACATAATACTGTAATATGAGTATGTTAGTAGTTTGTTAACAATATTAAGTGATATAAAAATCATGCCCCATTTCTTGGGGGGAGGGGGGGGACATGCGCCGAGTGGCTTTATAGCTACCCAATCTTTTCCAGGGCTCAGAAGTTTTGCTCCACCCCCACTGCTGTAAGCTGTCAGTTTGGCTGTCCAGAGGAGATGGAAAAACATTCGTTCTCTGATCTACCCTGTGACAAATGAAGGATTTAGTCACTTCCAGTCTAAGTGCTGTCATTCCTGACTGGTACAGCAAGGGATGCATCTGAGCAACACACATTTATGTATGATTAGATGTTTTGAAGGGCAAGGGAGCTATAAGGGGTGTAAAATAACCCAGAGTTAAATAGAGTACCTGTCGCTGCTCAAAGCTATCTTGGGGTTTAACTTCTTGCTGTAAATCCTTGGAGTGAGAATGGATTCTAGCACCAGAGTTCATGTTTAAAGCATTTGTTTTCTTTTTCACACATCATGGGACACAGGCTAATATTCATTACCTACTGGGTTATACTTCATCTCCAGGTGAATGGACCCTGGTCTTCAGACATAAAGTGATCCTCTATATAACACCTCCCACGCAAGAAGCGCTTCAGTTTTTTTTTTCTTTAAACCTGTGTCTGCAAGGTGGAAGGCACGGTTTGTTTTGAGCTCTCTGAGCTCCAGGTCTCTAGTCCCACAAATGGTTCTTAAATTAATCAAGAGATTGACTGATTGGACACAGGCTTTATATGCTTAGCCAAGCCGTGCAAAGAAGACTCAAGATCCTGAGAAGTGTTGCCTGTAATGCTGCCTCTGGGTGATGGACCCTGCGAAATGGAATCTTGGACACCACAGCTCTAAGGCATTCCAGCAGGGTGCTGTACAGGTCCAAGGGAGTGGACCCTAAACAACATGAAAAGGGTACCCAGTTCTTGAAGGTCCTCAAGTGACAGGAACCCGGTGTGAAGATTGGGCTTTTAGTTTCTAAGCTGCCCTGTGCCTGGATGGATAAGTAAAACCCCTTTACTTACTGTGGGGTGTCCCAGCGATTGTAACAATCAGTGAAGCTAGATAGAAGCTGGACACATATGTGCAGTGACTGGATGGAGTTTTTGGCTAGCTGTAGGTGTTTGTGAAGTGTACCTGTTTTGCTTGTGTCTGCCTGTTTTTTTTTTACCAGTTTTTTTGCCTTGGTTCACCAGGGAGCACGTGCATTCACAAGAGGGCTGCTATGTTAGCAGTTTGACGACAATGGCGCATGTGGTTTTGCAGCACATGTGTAGGCCAAGCATGCAGTGCTTCCAGAGGCAGCTGTGGGACACAGAGCATGCTCCGAACAGGCACATGCAGCGGTCCTTTATTTTTTATATATCAGTCACGTGAGTCACAAAGTGTCGCTTGGCAGGCTAAAGGTGCTGCATAGGGGCTTGGCCCTTCTGAGGTGTTTTATTACTACACCCAAGTACTCTCTCTTTTTGTGGCTGGTAAATGTCTTTAAAAAATAGGCGCGAGACTAAAACTGCAGGGTAGGGCACACCATGTCATCGTATCCCGATGAACCTAGTCGTATCCCCTGTAGGACCAGCGGCTTCCAGGCAATCTGAGCCATTGTGCCTAGTCAATCTGGCTGCTTCACCCTTTATCACCAAGGATGAACTGTCCTCTGCTCTAGCCGGGTTAGAGCACAGGATTGCTGGCATGAATGCCTCTATCCCGCAGGGTGGCAGGAAGCATGACAGATCCTCCTCCCCGGAGCCTCCTAGTCAGCTACATCACTAGCTTAGTCTCTAAATACCAAACTACTCGTCCTCTTCGTTCCTCTCAAGACCTCCTGCTCTCTAGCTCCCTCATCACCTCCTCCCATACTCGCCTCCAGGACTTTTCCAAAGCCTCTCCAATCCTATGGAATGCCCTACCCCAATCTGTCCACTTATCTCCTACTTTATTAGCTTTTAGACAATCCCTGAAAACACTTCTCTTCAGAGAAGCCTACCCCACCCACACCTAACTGTATTTTCATTTTCTCCATCAGCTCATCCCCCCACAGTTAATACCTTTTTGTTTCAACTTGACCCTCCCTTCTAGATTGTAAGCTCTAACGAGCAGGGCCCTCTGATCCCTCCTGTATTGATTTGTATTGTAAGTGTACTGTCTGCCCTCATATTGTAAAGCGCTGCGCAAACTGTTGGCGCTATATAAATCCTGAATAATAATAATAATAATAATAATAGTCTGGAGCAGGAATGGGTTGAGGCTGGGGCAGAGCTTAAAGCTCAGAACTCTGTGGAGGGCCTGGCAGATGAGTCGGCTTCCAAGCAATCTGGACAAGAAGATATCCAGTTGATGTCTGCCTCTCAGTCGCAGAAGCTTTTGATCATGACTCTGACTGTTCATTCTGCCTTTTGATTGCCTCTTGCAGGGGTGACTGAGCCCCCCTGGTCCTCTTTTTGATCCCTGAGGCCTCTTCAGACCACACAGGCTTCTCCCCTACACCACCTGTTGGAACAGGCAGTGTATGCTGATTGGGAACATCCTGACAGGATTTTTGTTCCTCCTAAGGGGTTTTCCCTTTTTATATCCCATGGATGAAAAGTTTGTTTAAAAAAATGGAGCATTGCACCAGTAGATGCAGCAGTCTCTTCCTTAAACAAGAACTTAAAGGGGTTGTAAAGGTTATTTTTTTTTTATTTTCTACATGGGTTCCTTTAAGCTAGTGCATTGTTGGTTCACCTACCTTTTTTTTCCTTCGATTTCCCTTCTAAATGTTTTTTTTCTTTGTCTGAATATCTCGCTTCCTGTTTCTCCTCAGTAAACTTCACACCACCATCCGAGTGGTGGTTAGTCAGCCAGAACAGCTTACTGAACAGCTTACTGAGGAGGAACAGGAAGTGAGAAATTCAGACAAAGAAAAAAAACATTTAGAAGGGAAATCGAAGGAAAAGATAAGTGAACCAACAATGCACTAGCTTAAAGGAACCTATTTAGAAAATAAAAAACAAACCTTTACAACCCCTTTAACTTGTCCAGTGGATAATTCACAGGGCATGAAAGACTCTGTTGACAAGAAAATTGAGTTATTTTTAAAGGCTTCTTTTTTTTGTTCTCTGGCCAGTTCAGCTATTCAACCAGCTGTTGCAGCAACTGGTATCTGCCAGTCCATTAAGGATCAGGTCATACGACCTGATAGACCTAACCAGGAGGATGATCTGCCTGAAAGTAAGACCAATATTTCTCGAGCGCTGTGTTTTTGCTATTGACGTCAGAAGAAGCCATGGGTCCAAGATCCTTCTAAACCCAGCACCAAGCCCTCCTTTTGAGGGAACACCCCCACTCCATTGAGTGTGGGAGGGCTGCTGCACTTTGCAGACATTTGGAGAACAATAATTCAGAATGAGTGGGGTCACCTCGATTATATCTCGCAGTTACAAGTTTCCCTGAAAGCCTTTTTCAATATATATATTTTTTTTAACTAGTAATGGCGGTGATCTATAATTAGTTGGACTGCGACATTGCGGCAGACAGATTGGACACTTTTTTTTTTTTTTTTTTTTTTTTTTTTTAAACCATTGACCATTATACAATGATCAGTGCTCTAAATAGCCACCGATTATTGTATAGATGTCACTGGCAGGGAAGATGTTAACACTAGGGGGCAATCAAGGGGTTAAATGTGTTCCCTCACATGTGTGCTCTAACTGTGGGGGGGATGGGGCTGACTGAGGGAGGAGACAGATCGTGTGTTCGTAGTGTATAGAAACACCAATTGGTCTCCTCCTCGTGACAGGACATGGATTTGTGTGTTTACACAATGAGTGTGCTGTGCCTTGTAGGTTATGTGCATAAGTGAGATCCAGAAGTGCATGCTGGGTAGCCAGCTGAACTTTATCCTGGAGTGTAATGCCAGTGGGCTTCAGATGCCCACACTGAAGATGGGAGTGAGCTCGGAGAGGACCACAAAGTGAGATTATTATTATTAATTACTAATACCATTTTGGTATAGCTAACATTTTTGTTGAAAAATGTGTATGTATGTTTGGGGGTTCCAAGTAATTTTTTAGCAAACAAAAATGCAGATTTTAACATGTATGTGAAAATCAAAAAAATTCCCCCAGATGGCAAGTGGTTAAGGGGGTACCTAACGCAAAAAAAATTAAAAAATAATCGGGTCCCCTAGAAGAGCAATACAAGACTCTTTGGATTGGCTATATATTTTAAGGGCGACTCCATAAAAATCCATACCAGACCCTAAATTGAGCCTAGCCAGCCAGTAAAAGTGAGTGGGGGGTACATGCTTGATCCTCCTGAACCTTACCAAGCCACAAATCTTTAACAAGGAGGGTGCCAAGTTGATGAGTACAGTGGTTGTTGTGGATCTGCTGGCAGGAGTTTTATAGAAACATGGACGCCCAGTTTAATAAAGGGGTCCCCTGATACCACCAGGCCCCTCCATGAACGAGTAGGGATTACATAGTACCCTCACTAATTCACAAAAAAAGTAAATGCAGCCTTTCTGTTTATTCGTTAGAGGTACTTCTATACCACTGTCAATTTACGCAGCGCTTTACATGTAAATATACAATATATCAGTTACTGCCCCCAAGGAGTTTACAATCTAAGGTCCCTAACTCGCATTCATATACTATGGACAATTTAGACAGGAGCCAATTAACCTAGCAGCATGTCTTTGGAATGTTGGAGGAAGCCCACACAGGCACATGGAAAAAATGCAAACTCCAGGCAGGTAGTGTATTGGTTGGAATTTTTACCAGCAACCCCAGTGCTGCTAGGCAGAAGTGTTAACCAATTGGCCATTGTGCTGGCCATATTTTTATTACATACCTTAAGTCATCAATGGGCTTGATTTACTAATGGCAAATAGACTGTGTACTTTGCAAGTGCAGTTTTCCAGAGCTTAGTAAATGAGGGAAAACTTCACTGTACAATGCATACCCTATCACATGCAAGGAAAATTATAAAAAAAAACACATTTTTGCTTGCATGTGATTTGGATGATGTAAGTCAGCAGAGCTTCCCTTCATTTACTAGGCTCTTTAGCAACTGCACTTACAAAGCGCAGTCTATTTGCCATTAGTAAATCCACCCCATTGTGCCTATGTACTGTAGTTATCTTTGTAATTCAGGCAGCTCATGGCTTGTGGGAGGGGCCCGAGGAGTTCTCTATATAGCATCCTGAAACCAACACCGTATTAAAGGTCATGTTCACTCTTCTTTTTTTTTTTTTTTTTTGCCCATGCCCTTCTTATTGTTATGAATTTTAAAAGATGGTGCCCCAAGCATTGAACTTTCTGTGGGGTTCAAGTAACCATTGGAGATGAGATTAAGGTTCTGTCTTAACATGTGCGCACCAAACCATGGCTGTTTGGATGTTAAATGCCCAAACATTTACCCCTTTAGTGGAAGCCAAATGTTTTTTGTATAAACATTGTATTACTACTGCTATTCTACATGACCGCTTCATGCTGTCAGTGGTTGTTTGAGAGGCCAGCAAGTCCGTATACTTCTTCCCCATGTCCCTGGCACAGTGGCTGTGAGGGCTCTGTGGGCAGGGGGCTTATCAGATCCTGGACGCCACCTTTTAAGGGGGCAACTAGATACTGCAACTCCCATGTGAATATGCATATGTACACAGTACCGCTACTCATTCCCCCAAAAAAATGTACCGTATATACTCGAGTATAAGCCGAGATTTTCAGCCTCTTTTTTGAGGCTGAAAGTGCCCCCCTCGGCTTATACTCGAGTCATCGCTGTCTGCCTGCTCGATCAGCGTGTCGAGCAGACAGACAGCGGCCATTCTACCCTTCAAACGCCGCGCCTCCGCCTCCGCCTTCGCCTGTGATAGGCGGAACACTGAATTTCCCAGCAGCCTGTGTTCCGCCTATCACGGACATCGTCTCATCCTCGTACTACGGACGAGGATGAGACGATGTCCGTGATAGGCGGAACACAGGCTGCTGGGAAATTCAGTGTTCCGCCTATCACAGGCGGAGGCGGAGGCGCGGCGTTTGAAGGGTAGAATGGCCGCCGAGGCGCCGACGAAGAGCGGCGATCCTGGCAAGGCACGGGACGGAGGCAAGGCACGGGACGGGACGGAGGCAAGGAGGCAAGGCACGGCACGGGACGGAGGCAAGGAGGCAAGGCACGGGACGGAGGCTCGGGACACAGGTAGGCTGGACACACACACACACACACACACACACACACACACACACACACACACACACGGACACACACACACAGGGATGGATGGATGGAGACACACACACACACAGGGATGGATGGATACACACACACACAGGGATGGATGGATGGATGGATACACACACACACAGGGATGGATGGATGGAGACACACACACACAGGGATGGATGGATGGATGGAGACACACACACACAGGGATGGATGGAGACACCCACACACAGGGATGGATGGATGGAGACACACACACACAGGGATGGATGGATGGATGGACACACACACACACACAGGGATGGATGGATGGACACACACACACACAGGGATGGATGGATGGATGGACACACACACACACAGGGATGGATGGACGGACACACAGGGATGGACGGACACACAGGGATGGACGGACACACACACAGGGATGGACAGGCATGTCTCACCCTCGGCTTATACACGAGTCAATAAGTTTGCCAGTTTTTTTGGGGGTAAATTGGGGGCCTCGGCTTATATTCGGGTCGGCCTATACTCGAGTATATACGGTAAACTATAAACATTTTGTTTGACAAGTCTTTAAAGTGGCTCCATTGCAAAAAGTAACAGTGTCCTGTATTGACAGTAGACATTGCTGAGACTAGGCAGGGAGCATTAGTGATGTTCAGGAGCGCTGGCAGAGGAAGTGGTAAGTATTTACAACTATTTTTCATTTGTTCTTGTTTGCAGGAAACCATTTTGAAATGACCTACTCCTTATAAAGAAAGTTAAGGAATGATAGTTTTAAATGTAAATTGGTGCATTATGTTACTGCTATAGTGGTACCTCCATAAGTTACACTGGTTGATGATTTAAATGTAGTAAAAGAGCAGTCCCTGCACATTTCCTGGTAGCAGCAACGATGATTCTTTCGGTCATGCAGAGGCTGTAAGCACAAACACAGCAATGGTTACGTACTGTACACACAGACCCAGTAACCAGTCTAAGGGATGTCTTTTGGCTCTTTAATGATGAAGAAACGTATAACTGAAGATGGGAATATGACCTGGGATACTATAATTAATGCTAGGTCCAATAAAAATGACACTTAACTTCGCTGTCCTACAAATGGGTGTTTTCTGATTTCTGAGCCTGAAAGGAATGGTCAGATCAGAAGCACAGAGAGAAGTTTACCCCATACTGCCACACTGGCTCTTATATCCTTAAAACACAACCATCAGCAAACAGTCCTTTACTCCTATATATAATATATACCCTCCATCGTGCCCCAGTGGTCTGCACCTCCTTTTGGGATGGCTGGGAGAAATAAATTAACTCAGCTTAGTATTAAAATCTCCTATTATAGCCAGAGACGCCTACTGGCAACAGGGAGAAATTGCAACCCCACTGGACCAAGTGCAAAACTAGCTGGGCTGATTATCACCCAACCAAAATAAAATGCCCTACCATCTAGAAACCTATTAGGGTGCTGAACTACAATTTTAACACCGCTGCTTCTGTGAAAGCAATATTGAAAAAGTTTGCAGTCCTGCCTATGGAGTAAAGATGCTTGTCAAATGCTAGGAAATTACCAAACTGCCTTCTCATGGGGTGTGTGTGTGTGTGTGTGTGTGTGTGTGTGTGTATATTGGTGTTGGCTCTTTCCTCCGTAGAGATGGTGAGAGCATTATTAAAATGAATACACTTAAACCTCTGGGAAAGACGTAAAATATGTTAAAGAGTGACTCAATTTTTGTTAAAAAAAATTTAATAAAATCCTCTTGATCTATGTACTTTGCAAGGATTTAAACAAACTTTTTAATGGAGTCCTAATTTTCTACTAAGATGTGTTTCACTGTCCTTTTTGGAATGCTGATTCTGAATGGGAATGTGGGGATGTATTCAATAAAATAAGTTTAATGCACTTTTAGCATTCGAAATGAGGAAAGCTGCCTTTTAGAAGTAATTAACCCTTAGGGAGTTTCACACCAAAAATATAATTCCTGTTGCAGAGGGTGCCTAACATGACTTACACCTTAGTGCAGACTTTTGGAAAACTCACTAAGCCAATCAAGCAGGAAAAAAAATTTCAGGGGAAACTTGGTACACAAATCGTGTACAGAAGTCCTCCAGTTTGTCATATTGAAAAGGGAAGGTCATTTTTATACCATTATAATATCAATTTTCTATTTTTTTTCACATCTAGAGTTACCCTTTAATTCCATTCACTGCTGTCTGAAAATGTAGCAATCCTTTTACTATATGAATATTGATCAGTTAGACTGTTACCATTGTTTACTGGGCATTAATGTTTGGATACATTTTATTGGCTTATAAATTGTGTGCCTATAAATTTTAATGGAATGTACTTTTGTTTATGAAAAAAAATACTTATTTTACATAAAATATACTGCATTGCTATTTTGCTTGTTGCTTTTTTTTATATTCTACTTTTAACTTGTATCTTACAGTTGGCAAGATTGCTTCCAAACCGTAAAATGTATCTGGAGAACAATAATGATGTCCCACGTGTAAGTAAAATTGATGTGGAGAAGATTCAGTCCAGTGCTCCACACCACTCTGGCTTGAATGGATGTGTGGGCACAGATGCAGTGACCCTTGATCACAATGAGCTCATACTTCTGGACAGATTTCAGAGAGCTGCAGATACTACGGGAAACTGGGAAAAGTCTTATCAGAATGGGCAAGAATGTTGTATAGCCCTTGGGGAAGATTATGTCCCTACACCTGTACAAGGAAGGTAAGTTGTTTTTAGATACTCTTTTTAACCCTATTTGTCAAAGGCAGTTTGGACAAAAAAAATCTTGCCTAATAGAGAAGGGTAGGATGCCCCCTGACATTCATACCAGACCCTCCTCAAGGATAAGTATCTGGTATGTATTCTCAGGGGAAACGCTGGGGGTGGGGGGGGGGGGCGTTAAAGATGCCTTGGGATGTTCATTAGATATGACCACATTGATACATGGGTTACAGCAGATAATTTAATGTGTTGCCAGGTGTTTTGCGACAAATGAGAAACACTGGTTGCAGCTGCTGCCCTGTGGTACTGAACTCCTTCAACAACGGTTTCAGCAAGAGGTGGGGTCTGCTGAGTAGGAAGGGTTCAATAAACTTATTTGTACAGGAATGAACTGTAGTTTAGAAGAGAGAATATGCTGTAGTGATCAAAAGCTTTTTAACTACATTCTCCAGAGGAGATGGCCAGGAGGAGGGAAGAAAGATGAATTTTCCTGAGCTGTGCAGGGCTTAAATTCCTCTAGCTATGAGTGCACATAACTGTTCAGAGTGCATCATCGCTACTGCATATTAGTGACCAGAGTTGGATCGGGAGTGCCGAGTTTGGGGGTGCTGACACAGCCATCTGGGTGCAGAGCATAGACTAAACACTGTGTGTGATTGGATGGTGAGCTGCAATATTGCTGGGAGTGGTGAGCTGCTGCTGTGGGGTTTTACTTGCTGCTAGGTGGACTTGGCCCTTTAGGAACTAACCATACAGCCATCTAGTAGCCTTATTGCTGCCTACAGGCTTGACTGGGACTGAATCCTGTGCTCCAACAGTACGACTGGGCTCCAACACTAGCCAACTGAAGAGTTAGAACTAAAGACTGTACTTTTACAGCTGCTACACAGAGACCTCTGTCTATTGCTTATGCCAAGAGGTGCCTCTTTGACTTGGATATGGTGCTATATCATCTTTCTCCTAGAGTGCATTCTAGACTAGTTGTTCACATTGCAATTAATGATAATATGCATTGTTTGTTGCTGACTTTGCTGATTTATGTGTGAAGACTCCAGTCTAGTGGTACATTACTCTATTCAAAGTTACTTTGGCATAGGGATTATAATGTGTAGAAAACTGACTAAATTGCCTAGCTGTATGCTCAAACCACCAATTATTCTAACCCGTACACTGAATTCAGTTACCACTAAATGGTCTTGTGTATATTTCCAGATACTAATCCACAGTTGAGTTAAAGGTATCCATACTGGTATTCTTGCATCAGTTTTCATTCAACTAGGCATGCTCAGGGGGCTGAATTTATTCATTGAGTCAGGGTAAAGAATAAAGGACCCAATCAAACAAGTGGCTCCTGTGGAGGTAGCGCAAAATAAAGGGGCTAGTCCAGGATTTCTGTTCTGGGAGTTAAGACAGCAAGCCAGACTCATTATGGACACAAGTGGTCGCCACAACCTCTGTGACACCCTCAGGATTACCACTCAGCTCTTTATTCAGACGTAGGAATGCTGGTAGAGAGTTTAGTGAAGAGTTTTTCCAGATTTAACAATATGTACATGTAGCGGCGACACTTTTGACAAGGTGTCTGCTATGTGCAATTTAGTTTTTCCTCAGAACAGTAAAGGGATTCTGAGGGTTGATTGTGCAGGTTTAACTTTGGCCTCAGTTTGGCTGGGCTGTGTTAGGGTTCTGCCTGGTCATGTGTACAGTTAGGTGCACATGACAGGACCAGAACCAGGCCTGGTTGGACGCTTTGAGTATCAACGTTCCCCAGAGCCAATAAGTGGGTGTCTCTGGCCCCGCTGAGGAGTCTGGGGAAGGGTACTTAAGGGAGTCACGTGTTTGGGGTTGTTCGTTAGGCCAGAGCCGCCTGTTCCTGAATCTGGACCGGAGTAGCCCCGTGAGGGGTCCCAGTCGCGTGTGCCGCTCCGCAACATGGTCAGTTTGACTAGCCCCATTAGACCTGCATGGTCTGGGGTAAGGATCCATCTTTTCCCGAGTCTCGGAACCGGCTGGTCCGAGGCGCAGTAACTGAGGGAGGGTTCAAGGCGTCTGGGTATGCTCTCAACTTGGAGGGGCACCGCAGCTCGTGGAAGCGATCGGGGGAGGACTCTTAGTAGGATGCCAACAAGCTGGCATCCCAAGAAGTGCCTGGTTGCTGGGTTGTCAAGGACACGAATGAATCAATGCTTTTCCAGTACTGCCAAGGAGGCTAAGGTGCTGACTGCCATAATCTCTGGCTAGAGATTTGTTCAGCTTTGAAGCGTCCAGTTGCGAGTGGCTACTCTCTGGGTTGCATTAGAGACTTTCTAATGATTAGCAGTTCAAGGTGCCTGAGTTTCTTCACCCTTGCCCTCTGTTCCCATATGAGACTGTTTTTTTGGATGTTACCCCTGCAAATAAAAACCTTTCTGAAGGACTTTTATGGTGTCAGCGTCCAAAGTCGTTGGGTACTAACCCTGGGCACCCCTAGACATGGAAGAACAAGCCAAGCGAAGGTAACCAGTAAGCCCAAAAGTCAAGGCCCCCCCATCAAGGGTTATGGCTGCTACATACAGAGAGCTGTGGGTTTACTCCAGGCAGGTCCCTGTACCCTCTGAGGAAGAAGACTATGACACCTAGAAAGACACAGCAATGCAAGTTGGGGAAAAATGGGAGTTGGTAGACACCATAAAGAGACAGAATAATCAAACGTCTACCTACCAGCACCTGCTTCTGATGTCATCTATAAACTAAAACGAGATAAGCCGGGTTGTACTGGTGCAACGTGTCTCGAAGCAATTTGAGAAGTCTGACACTGTTTCTCAACTCCAGTCTTCAAGGTGTCCCAACAAGTCACGTTTTCAGGATTTGCCTCAGATGTAATGGCTGTAGTAAGTACTAAGGCAGTGAAACTGTTCAAATCACCTGTGCAAAATAATGGAGTGCCTGAAAACATGACCTATTGGGGCGCCTTGAGGACTGGCGTTGAGAAACCCTGGTCTATGTTAAGCGGAGAGCCACGCAGAACTAACCTACCTCCCATGAAGCACACTTAACAAAGAAGTAGAGACGTCTGTGTTTGTCAGACACCTGATTAAGACCCTCCAACAGTGTGCTTAATCATTACAAATACATGCCTAACTGATACATGTTTTATATAGATGTATGGCCCTGTACAGTCAATCAGAGGCAGGTGACAACCTTGAACAGTGATTAAATCAAAACATTTTTGATTTGCCTTAGTAGGCTTCACTAACTGTCCTATAATTTGTAACTTGGGGTTCTATCCCTTACTAATAATCAGAAGAGATTTCTGTACTAATGTCTGATAGTACAGTGGCTCCTACTGAGCTGTGAGATCAGTTGAAAAAACAACTAGTAGTGTATACTAGGCTGAAGTAATCGGTCTCTTGGCCACCATGGGTTTCAATGACCTGAGGACTGATATAGATGCAAATATCTGGGCATGAAAAGACGTTGCAGCCACAGGTGAATAAAGGACATTGCCATTTTGAGCATCCAAGTTAAGAAATGGGGTCCTAGTATAAAAACCTCAAAGTATATTGCATTGGTTAGGGCGGGAGGGATTGAAAAGGAGGCAGCACAGGGTAATATGTCTATTCCAGATAAAGCTGTGTTATTTGGCATATTCAGGTAAATTTTCCTCTATGGGTGTTCATGTTCAGAAGATTGATAGGAAGAGCTTGATGTCTGGAAATTGGATATCGTGGAAGCTATTGATAAGTAGGTTTCTCCCAGTCCCAAGTGTCTAGTTGGAAATGAGCAGTCCTTTTGAGTAAGTTGATAGTGGAGCATAAGTTTGAGTGGTCAGGGGGCTTCATGGTTGCAATTGTAGTCAAAACTGAAAGTGCTGGGCAGAAGAATCGTGCGCAATGTGTGAAATAAGGTTTGTAAAGACATACAAACGTGACATTCTTAGCAAATTAAATTAAGTATTGAAAACAAGAAATACATTTTTCAATGTACATTTTATATGGAAAAAAGCAACAGAGCTAAATTTGAAAGGGTGCGGATGGCCAGAGGATTAAGGCGCAAGACCTTTCAGGTAAGATGCTGTGGGCTTCTAGGTTGTCTGATTACTTTGGTTGAGAGAGGAGTTAAAAGTGAAATATTTCCATCACTAAGTTTGCCAGATTTGGGAAGAAACACGACTAAGTTCCATAAGTAGTTATTCACTTTTGATCCAGGGTTGTAAAGGACCGAGTCTTGCCTTTTGTATTGGAAGAGGAACCCATCTGTACGTAATATTATGGGAATTCAGAAGTTGGAGGATCAATTTCAAAGATCTCCGTTTTCTGTATTGTTATTGGGACAATGTCCAAAAAGATTTAAATCTTATGATGTTGAATCTGACTTTTCCCCTAAAAGATTTATGATCCTCTCCTTGGTTCTGAAGAAGTGTGATTTGACAATCGCATCCCAGGGAGTATAATCTGATCTAGAGGCAATCGATCTGTGTATTCTCTTGATTTTTTTGTAGGTCCTCTTCATCAGATTACTTTTCTGAATTGCCGAATCACCTTCAAAAACTGTACCAAATGCACAGCAGCTGCTACTGTGAACTTGTTTTAACTACTTTTTATAGGCCATTTTATAAACGGCCTGTGGGAGTAAATGATCAAGGAAGAATTAAAAAAAAAATTGCTGTGATATACTTCTCAATCAGAACTATGTAATGGTTAACATAGCATATACAGTAAATTGCAGTGGCCAGGACTATATAAAGTGCCTTGAAAAAGTATTCATACCGCTTGACATTTTCCACATTTTGTCATTTTGCAACCAAAAATGTAAATTTCTTTTTGGGGGATTTTATGTGATCAACACAAAGTGGCACAAAATTGTGAAGTAGAAGGAAAATGATAAATAGTTTTCATTTTATTTTTTTTCCCAAATTTCTGAAAGTGTGGCGTGCATTTGTATTCAGCCCCTCTGAGTCAATACTTTGTAGAACCACCTTTCACTGCAATTACGGCTGCAAGTCTTTTTAGGTATGTTTCTACCAGATTTACACACCCAGAGAGTGACATTTTTGCCCATTATTCTTTGCAAAATAGCTCAAGCTCTGTCAGATTGGATGGGTAGTGTCTATGAACAGCAATTGTCAAGTCTTGCCACATATTCTCAATTGGATTTAGGTCTGGACTTTGACTGGGCCATTCTAAAATATGAAAATATTTTGTTCTAAACCATTCCATCGTAGCTGTGGCTGCATATTTAGGGTAGTTGTCCTGCTGGAAGGTGAACCTCTGCCCCAGTCTCAAGTCTTTTGCAGACTCTAATGCCGCGTACACACGACCGGACTTTTCGAGGGACTAGGTCCAGCGGTCTTTCTGACGGAGATTTGGCGGAGTTCCGACGGACTTGGCCACGCACAATCACACCAAAGTCCGACGGATTTGAACGTGATGACGTACGACCGGACTAGAATAAGGAAGTTCATAGCCAGTAGCCAATAGCTGCCCTAACGTTGGTTTTTGTCCGTCGGACCAGCATACACACGGGCGGATTTCTCTGTCTGGCGGAGTTCCGGTGGAAAAATTTAAAACATGTTCTATTTCTAAAATCCACCGGATTTTTGGCAAGCAAAGGTCCGATGGAGCCCACACAAGATCGAATTGTCTGACGGATAACAGGTTTTCTAAGATTGCCCTGTATTTGGCTCCATCCAGCTTCCCATCGGACCAGCTTGCTGAAGGGATGGTGGGTTCAGGGTTATGTGCTGTTAGTTTTCCGCCACACGTAGCGTTTTGCTTTTATACCAAAACGTTTAATTCTGAAGGCAAATGGCTCCACTAGATTTTAGTTAGGGGTATTGGAGTAAAGGGGGCTGAATACAAATGCATGCCACACTTTTCAGATATTTTCTTTGTAAAAAAAAATGAAAACCATTTTCTCATTTTCCTTCCACTTCAGAATTATGTGCCACTCTTTGCTGGTCTATCACATAAAATCCCAATGAAATGCATTTGTTTTTTGTTTGTAACATAATGTGGAAAATGTCAAGGGGTATGAATACTTTTTCAAAACACTGTAACTTAGAATATGGCATATAGTGTGTCGTAGCCAGGACTGTTTAACTTGCAGGGTAAGGTAAAGCAGTCAGACCTTTGTAATATACAGCAAATTATATAGTGTGCAGTGGTGAGAACTGTAATGTACAACATGACATATAGGGTGCAGATGTCTTGACTATGTAGTATGTACAGTACTCAGGACTATGTAACCTAAAATATTGCATATAGCGTTCAGTAGGTAAGGCTGCATAATGTACAACAAGACCTATAAAGTCCAGAGGTCGGGATTATGTATAGCCTATAGAGTGCTTTAGTCAGTGCTAAGTAATGTACAACATAGAACTAGTTAACATGCAACATAGCATATTGAGTGCAGCGGTCAGGGTGAAGTAATGTACAACGTTGTGCATATGGTGTATAGTAGACAGAGTGCAGGAATCGGGACTAAGAAATAGATCAACACAGCTTGAATAATGCAGTGGTCTTAAGTTTACTTTGTTGGTGCTCATGGGTTACTGCCCCCCATTCGTTGGTAGTCATTGGGAGCAGTGTTTACTTCAGAAACGCTGTACGTGTCTACAGGTCCCATAAAACTTCCTTTTAGCTACCTTGTCTCTGGAGATTGACTTAGGTTCGAAATTAAGACCACATTGGTTGGATATCCCTGTGTTTAGCACTACCTACATAAAGTCACTGATAGTGACATGCTTTGATATTGGTCTAGTTGGGCTAGAGACATGTGGCCCTGGTGCACAGTTCCAATGATGCCCCTGCTGCAGATGGGAATTCTGTTTCCTGTGTAAATATAAAATTGGCAGGATTCCAGATTAATGTGGCTGTAAACACTTTATCTTCCTTTTTTTTTTTCCCCCTAAATACTTATGAGTCCAATTCAGATCCAGTGGCTCCTGATGCTGCTAATCAAATCTTGAGACGGGGGTGTGCATGTGTGTGTCTATAGATGCACAGAGCCCGGCTTGGGATTGAGCCTGTATGAATGCCTTCATAGAAAGGGACTGGCTATGGGGAACGCAGATGGTAGAAAAAGCCACGAGCGCTGGCACGGGGCCCCCCAGAAGAGGTTTGGGGCCGCTCGATGCTAAACCATTGCACAGATAAAGTATAAAATCATCATTATTTTAAGCACAAAAAAATTATCTTTTTATACCTGCTTTATATGTAGCAACAACACTGTAGAAAAGTCACAAGTAGCATTAGCTTGGATCATTAAAGTGGCACAATCACCTTTTGGATGATGACTCGATTTATTAATTTCTAAATGTAACTTTTCCTTTTGTGTATAGTTACTTTTGTAGAGCAAATGGCCATTGTGTTGCATACACCAAATGAATATCAATAACCTGATGCTGTAACTATTTTTATTACATTTGTGGGCTTGTCATGTATAGTGTACATAAAGCCAAAAGCTTTAATAGTGTTCATCTGGGGAAATTTCTCTTCGCGTTTTGTCTTTGATATGTAGCACAAGAGAAAAGAAATTGTATCATCAAAGTGAGGGAAGATTTCCCTTCACCTCTAACACTCATAAAATGTGAAGTTTAGGATTTCCCCTCTGTTTTGATGCCAGTGGTCACCAGAACAAATAGGTGAATTTCCCAAGTACAAATCATGATCGTGTTTTTTTAATTTTTTTATTTATCCAGGAAAAAAAATGCCTTTTACCGACACTTTAAACCGAGATCCCCTTTATGTCTTAACATATTTTAGCATCTAAGTATTATTTTAAAAGGAGCATTACAACCTAAAGAAAACTCTTGGCTTAAATTGTCTGATTTTACTTATCCTTAAGCAACCCGTGATGATTGATAAGTTTCCCCCTACTTGACACTGAAAATCTGGACAACTAAATGCTGATTCATTTCTCTTGTACACTGATAAAACATCTAATTTATAATTGCTCAGGCTTTCTATTTTTTCTCGGTAATTTTTGTACCAAAATGATATTGCAGCAATAGCATCTATACTTTGTGTGAAGAGAGGTCAGTCACAATCAGGGTATTTTCTTGGAACAAAAATAGATTAAATGCATTTTCTACTGAGGTGAAACATGAATTATTCATCTTGGATCATTCTGAGCCAGTGCCAAGAATGAGAGAAGTCTTCTAAGCCTTTGAGAGTAATTTGTAGATCAGTAAGACACTGAAGGCTCATTGTCACTGTTGCAAGCAATGCTATTTTGTGAGGTGGTAGCACCTGCATTAATTTTTTCCAATGTATTCTGCCCAATGCCAAGAGAATGAGCCAGGAAAACTGCTGTGATTTTTATTTATTTTCCCAAGGATTAACCTCTACATCGTTTCATTCGGATCATCTCTAGGTAGTATTTAATAAACCTGCATGCTCATATTGTAATTTGGTTATTACTTTTTCTCATATGTGCATAGCAAGATACCTTGAGTTATTATTATTTTTTTTTTTACTATTTAGGTATCAATTACCTATACCTCATCCAGAGCTAGATTTATGGGTACTATAAGCATGAATCACCAATGTTTCATGGGCAGTATTTTTATTTTATTTTTTTTATTCTGATTATCTATTAAAATCCTCCCGGCCCCCTTTAAAATGTTACATATTCATCGTGAGGGGAGAGGAAATGGCACAGCTGCACAAAAATCATTATTTTTTTCTTTTTACCCTTTGCAGCAGTTTAATGTAGTCATGTATTCTTTGCTTGGCTAACATGCATATGAATTACTATTACATTCCCAGTATTTGAGGCTGTCAACTGGATTCCTAGGGTGGGAGAATATCATACATAGCAATTTTTGCAAAAAATTAAATATATACAAAAATAAAGTGAGATATTGTAGTCTGCATTTTCCCTAAGAATTTCACTCACTGTCCCAATAGTAATGGAAACATGAAACCGACGGAGGTTGTAATCCAACCCCCTCTCCTATAAACGTGTGTGTGTGTGTGTGTGTGTGTGTGTGTGTGTGTGTGTGTGTGTGTGTGTGTGTGTGTGGTGTGTTTTTTTTTCTTTTTTTATTTATAGAGTGGAGAAGGAATAGAACCCTTTTTTATGGTCTTCATTGGAAAAAATTATCCTCCCTTCACCCCCCCCCCCCCCCCCCCCCCCCCATGTCCACTATCACTGAGGCAAAAAGTGAGTGGAATTTCTTAGAGATCAGACTACAATAACAACTTTGTTCTAAGCCTTCACCACCCTATAAAGTTCATGTGGTTAGAGGGTGTGGGGTTAGAACATGTCAGCTGTTTCTTCACTGGATAAATAATTTTGTTTAGTAAATCTACGTATTTTCTTATCGCTTTATTTGCACCCCCCCATTTTAGATGTCCCTTGTATTGGTGGTCACTGTTGCTGGTGGAAGTATAGGAACTCCTCACTAGACCTAGAGAAATCTAAACCCAAAAGAGAAAAAAAAATGGTAGGAGTATTTTGTGTATTTAATCCTTCGAATAAGTTGGAGGCTGCATTACCCAAAGATTATTTTAAAAGGAATTCATATGAATCTATCAAGGCATAGATTTCTAAAACTTTGGTTTTTTTAGGTTTTCTGGGCAATAATTAGATCACTGCAGGATCTGCTTTTTTACAGAATCTATTTAAGTTTTAGATTGATGGACCACTAACTTGGACTACTAATTTGCAGTATTATTTTTTTATTTTTTTTTATTGTGTTAGAGAGTTGTAGCGTAGCTTGTATACTTCAAGCGGTAGTAAAGCCGCTGACTTTTTATTTTTTTTCTACACCTGTATGGTAAAAGGCATAATGAGCTAGTATGCACCGCCGAGGGAGCTGACATTTTTCCCTCTGTGTGTCTTCCGGGTATTGCAGCTCCAGCGCTGTGAGTGGCCGGAGCCGCAGTGTCATCACTCCTGCACATTCTCGCGGGAGACTTCTCTCTGGCAGGGCCCGGTGTCCGCCGGACTTTCAGCTGTGAATCCCCAGAGTGCATGCGCCGCTGAAGTCAGCGGCTCATTGTGAGGGGAATATCTCCTAAACCATACAGGTTTAGGAGATCTTCTTTTTACCTACAGGTAAGCCGCCTTATAGGCTTGCCTGTAGGTAAAAGTAAAAAAAAAGACTTTACTACCGCTTTCAGCGTTTTCAATGAAGATGCATGACAAGCTGGCAAGCCATTCTACTTTTAGCTTAGTTCAGATAACATTTAATAGAAGCTAAGCAGGAGAAAAAGCCGGGTCCCGAATACAAAAGTCCCTAACACTGTTCAGGGAACATGTTACAATTTGTAGGTTAGTGTGGCACCTCTTTGATATGGGTGCTTTGCCAAAATGCTCCGTCATACACTGGTCCAATACTTGTATCATTACATATACAAAACATGACCTCATTACTTAAAATGAAACCATTACTCCAATATGCTGACAATTCATGTAAATATACAATAAGTAAACTCAATTTTAGAAACTCATAGTGCAAAAATCATTACATATAAATTATTTAAAATACCAAATATTAGCTAATTAAACATTATAGGTCTATACAACATAGAGGTTGATTTACTAAAACTGGAGAGTGCAAAATCCAAATTGTACTCCCAAAGTGCTCAGCCAAGCACAGGGAAATGACTGCATACATTTGTAATGTGTGTTGTGTTTTATTTTTTTTATTTTTTTTAATATTCCTCCCAACTGCCTATATTGGGCATTAGTCTCCCCCCTTATTACCAGGTTAAAACAAAGAATCCCTATCCATTCCACTTACTTTTTTGTCATGTATTTTCAAGGAATGTTTTATTCTATCCTATTTGAAAAATGTTCATAACTTGTGTTTTTGTTCATTAAAGCCTTCTATTGAGTTACAATTTAATTTTATCCTCGAGTGACAGCAGTGCCACACCTGCCAGCAGAGAAGTGAGAGGATCTGGCATATGTACTGGGTGAAAAGGAAGTAGGGGAGAGCTCTGTCTACGGGGGGGGGGGGGAGGGGTGGTAGAGAGAGGGGCAGGTCTGTGTACTGGGGTGGAGAAGAGAGCTCTGCGTACTGGGGGAGGGGAGGGTGGAGGAGAAGGGACCTCTTGGTACTGGGGGAGGGGGGTGGAGAAGGGAGCTCTGCATACTGGGGGGGGGGGGGGAATGTGGAGAAGGGAGCTTTTGGAACTGGGGGTGGGGGGCTTGTCGTTTTTTTTTTTTTTTTTTCCCCTTTTCAATAACTTGACCAAGGCAGGGACACATTTTTTTTTTTTTTTTCCCCTCCCATCCCATTGTTTATCCATGGAGTATGGGTCAAGGGGACGTGGGGTGCAACTTACCATGTTCACCGTTAGCACTGGTTGACCTTGTCCCGGCACTGCTGGATATCCATTTTGCATGGTAACAGTTTACAGTGGGTATATAATTTTATTTTTGTCAGTTTCTTTAAAATAGGTATTATAACTAAATTCTAACCAAATCATGAAACTTTCCCCTTTCTTTTCCACAGACCCAAAAGACCAATCCCATACATGTTCATATGTAGATGCTGTAGAAAGATTTCTAAGGACTCCGGGGTACCTTTCCATATAATAAAAAAGTTAGCAGTTAAACTTTTCTAAAACATTAAACTGGACTACTTATTACATTACTACTACTACTACTTCCTCCTATTTTGACATTGGTCATGCTTGGGACCTATTAGTCAGTGCAGCAACTCCCGTTGTTTGCACGTAGTAATGGCCTGTACTCTCAAACGTAATTTCTTCCCATAGCAAATTATAAACATTGCAACAGTATTAGTTACACTTGCATTCCAGATTCATTTATTAATATCCACGCAATTGCATTAAGGCCATTCTAATTTATTGAATTTGCATTAATTGTGGCAAAGATATAGTCATAATATTTTTAAGCCCTTGTACACACAGTCGGACATTCGGACGGAAAATGTCCGATCAGACCGTGTTGTCGGATAATCCAACAGTGTGTGGGCTTCATCAGGAATATCCGACGGACCAAGTTTGAGAGCTTGACTATAAAAATTTTCGACAACATGATCAGATCGCGTCCGTTCTGATTGTGTGTAGCCTAGTCCGACGGACAAGGTGCCACGCATGCTCAGAATAAATTCTGAGACGGAAGCGCTCGATCAGGTAAAACTACCGCTCGTAATCGATATAGCACATTCGTCACGCTGCAATGTTAAAAATTCTTTAATGCAGCGCATTCCCTTTTTCTTTACAATGCTACAAGAATGAAGTTTTGCTGCTCATATTCACACACACTTCTCCCAAACTTATTTCTTTATTCTTTTTCCTCATTTCATGAATACAATCTTTTAATTTGTCACATCTCCCCAATCATTTTTATTTATTTTTTTATTTGGTGGTTGGTTTTTTAATCAACATCTCCTTTTTTGACAGTTTGCTCATCTTCGCAATTTTTTTGTTGTATTTTGTGTGTCAACTTACCACAACAACATTATTATCTTTTTTCTTTTTTAATCTACAGGAGGTTGTTTGGTGTCCCTTGTTATTAATTTGACTTTGTATTTTTGAAAAAGGAACCTGCCTACTCACAAATAAACTGTCCTTTTTGAAGTAAAACACATAGGCAAGTATTTCTTCAACCAAAAAAAACCTTTATTTAGATGTCCGTAACAAATAGAGAGAGGCAGCCCTGGAGAAACTGGGGAGATTAGTGAAGCCTTTGGCCCCCAGGGCAAACCAACTATTTAAACGCAAAAATTGGTGGGCAGAGGAGTACATATCTGAGGGAGAGTAGTCTGGTCCTAAAGTCCGAAAAACCCGGAACAGCAGCAGATGACATCTATGTTCCTAGGCTGCGGTCCTACAAGAGGCTGTATCTTCTGTCAGACCAGACTGAACCCAGGTTATCACTCTCTGGTCTTCCTTCCACGCTTCCTTTCAGCTTGTGGCTGTGGTTCTGGAGGTGTGGCAGGAGGAGGAGGTGGGGCATGGTCCAAATGTTTTGCTTGTGTGATTTTGCCCAACAACCCCTTGTTGAGGGTGTGTATGGTGAGCTCCTCACACAAGAGGTGTTGCCCCTCCTCCATTTGCTGCAGTTTGCAGGCAGCCAAGGCGGCAAACGCCTTTTGATATGTGGGGGTGGCTTTGAGGGCTGCTGAAGCCTCCCCGATGAGCTTCAGAGCCGACTACTCCTCCACATTCCCCCCCCCTTTCTGGCCCTTTTGTGTGGAAGGCAGTGGGGAGGGATTTGGGATTCAGTCAGGCTCTTACACCTGCCCACCGCTTGGCTGCTGCTTACCCCTGCCTCCTCCTGGCTGCTGCATTCCATACCCTCCTCCTGTCTGAGGTCTTGCTGTGTATGAAAAAGGGACATAGTTTTAGTTTTTGGTTCATCAAATGCACACACAATTTTCAGCACAAGACTGTTGCAAATTGTTAACAAATAGAAAAGACTGTCATTCTGAGCCCAGCATTTTTCATTGTTGGCCCAAAGGTTTTGGCCACTACTGTCTATTGACATGTGAAACACTTTCTAAAATCAGCAATTTAGTGAGCAAAAATCAAGTTGACATCATTCATTTTTACTCCCAAAATATGTAGAACAATACTATACCTGGCTCAAGCTGGGCTCCTCCAGTTCTTCCTGAGTGGAAGGCCCAGGTTGGGTGTCAGAAGACTCAGCAGGGGTGTAATGTAGCGTAGAAGGACCGGGTCTGACAGAAAATGCAGCCTGTCATAATACCACAGCCTGGGGACATAAACGTCATCTGCTGCAGCTCCAGTTTGCATGGACTTTAGCACCTTCTTGCGCTCCCTCAGATATGTACTCCTGAGGCCACCAATTTTCGTTTTTAAAAAGGTGGTGTCTGCCCTGGGGACCACCAGCTTCACAAACTCCACCAGTTTCTCCATTGCAGCCTGCCTCTTTAATTTGTTACTGTAGTGTGGATGCATAGCATGCCACAAACAGGGCAGCTCCCTACTTATCGATGAACAGAGGGAGGAAACTATGGTCGTTAAACCCATCCATGTTCTCTGCAAGACACAACACAAGACAAACCCTAATGTTAGGCTAAACTCGACTAAATCTTGTCCCAATACAGGCCTCAATCTAGAAGCAGTATAGGCTAGTGATGTACAAAGTTAAAAATGTTACCTTCATTTGCACGATTGGCACGTCAGCTTCTCCCTCTGTTCATAGATGGTACGTACGACACACGCGCGTTGCGTTTTTATATACAGTGCGCATGCGTGAAACTCCTCCCTCCGACATTCTTTCTAGACTATTCCCCGCCCCTTCTCTTTCGACGCAGTGGGGAGAGCACATGGCGGAGACACAGCATGGGCATGCTAATTCCACTAACGAGGAGAAGGACGAGGAGCCTGAAACATCCCGATTCCGGAGGAGAAGATTTAAGGCCTCAAATATGTCTTTTGTTGAGATGTTGGAGATGGTGGACATATTGAAGAGGAACGACTATGATGAGAAGTATGGACCTTACCCAAACTCAAATATCAGAAAGGCCAAGATCATGACTAAAGTTGTGAAGAGTCTTCAGAAGAATTTTGGGGTATGACGATCCAAGGATCAACTGAGAAAATGCTGGTCAGACCTGAAACTGAGGGAGCACGATCAGTACAAAAGGATCAAGTGAGTTCTTCAAAAAAGTAAGTAGTTGTCGTGTGTTCATATTATTATTTATTATTATTATTATTATTATTATTGCTTGCATACTGCTATTCATAATAAACATTGTTCGTTAGCCCACTCCAAAAACTATGTTTTGCCAAATTGCACTTGACTACATTTGTTCACACAACAGGTAAGCATTCTTGCTTTAGAAAGTGTCAAAAATAATGTTTTCACCTTTTGAACTCTGCCAAAAAACACAATTTTACGACGCTTCCAAGCAATGTTTCATATTCCTATTTCTGCCCTCTGTATGCTAAGTATTCCTTTTTTACATTCTCATAGGGGAGAAGACTTGGAACGTCTGAGGACACCAGGGACCCCACACCTCCCAAAGAAGGGGAAATACCAACACCAGAAACAGAGGAGGAGGAGGAGGAAGGAGAGATCGGCGAAATTGGCACCACAACAGGTGAGTGTCGGAGACCACAGCTTCAGGTAAGTTAATCAATTTATGTCTGCATATTTATAATACATGGTGTGTTTTTTTTTTTTTTAAGGTGATGTGGATGTTGTGGAAGAAGAATCGCATTTTACCAGTGAAAGTGCCCAGATAATCATCGGGGAGATAATGGGGTGCAATCGCGATTTTAGAGAATATACAGAAAAACATCAATGATGTTCAACAAAAAATGAAGAACTTCATTGTATTTTTGGGGAGAGGCTGAAACACCCCAAACTAGCTAGCATCATTTTAAATTTTTCAAAAACACTTTTATATTTTTAGAAAAGCCAAATTGGGAAGATGCACACAGTGTGTCAACATGTGCTATCTCCCATCATGGGGGATCAATGTACGTGTTTTGTGGGGGCAACCCCTTCCTTGCTACTAAAGTGGCTGAGGGTTGCACCCCCAAAACACGTACATTGATACCCCATGATGGGAGATGGCACATGTTGACATTAGGCATGGGATCAGGAGGAAACTGGCCACTTTACGTGATGTGTGCATCTTCCAAATTTGGCTTTTCCAGGGGTGACACCCCATCTGATGAAGGCAATATCAGCACAGTTTGTACATACTCATGTCTGATATTGTCTTCGCTTTTCAAAGTTGAACTTTGTAAGTTCCTGTTTTCTGTATGTTATGCTTTGATACATGCCTGTTTACACAAAAACACCAAGTTATAACAATGTTACCCAAAATAATGTTTTCTATACACCAAATATGTTGGTTTGTTGTAAAACCATTTTCTAAACACATGTGAATGTGTGTTTGAGTAAAAAGTTAAATTATCAACAATGTGTGGCTTCCTTTTTCAATGTGCAAAAGCAGTATTTGGAGTAAAGTTGTTGTTTTCTGTGGCAATGGGTGTTTATTTACTAAAGGCAAATCCACTTTGCACTCCAAGTGCAGTTTCAGGTGCACTTTTGCAGTGCACTTGTAGTGCATAGTGGATTTGCCTTTAGTAAGTAACACCCACAGTGATGATTAAATTTCCCCAATCACGCCATTTTCAGGACCCCACATATTTCTGCCATGGTGCTGAAAATGAGCAATATTTTTGTCAGTAATGCACTACATACATTTATCAACAAAAACAAACAAGGTTTGTGTGTAGCAGACCCACAACATAATAAGATTATCTGAAGAAGAGACTGTCGCCTCATCTTGCTCAGAACTTGGGTTTGCACTGTTGTAGAAAAAAAAAGCAAAAAACCTAGGAGACACCTAAAACAAAGCCAAGCAGTAAATGAAAACAAAGATTATTGCAGGTTCAAAGAAAAATTTATTTAAAAAATGCCTCTCAGACATTGTCTGGCATATCAATGGCCCCTCCTACCCACAAAGTACTTCATGTATTGGTTTCTGACCTCGCGGGCGCTTTGGGGGGGGCAATCCAGGATGAGGAGCTTCAAGGGCCGTGAGGTTGACATTTTCCGGCAAGTCTGCATCAGGGCCAACTGAGGCCACGTAGTTTGAATGTTTTTTCAAAAAATTGTGCAGAACGCAACAGGCAAGCACAATATGATTTAGTTTATATTCTGCTATGTGTATTGGCGTCAAAAATAGGCGGAACCGGCTGGCCATTATCCCGAAAGTTTTCTCGACGACTCTTCTGGCTCTGGCCAGCCGCACATTAAAGATCCTCTGATCCGGGGTGAGGGTCCTCATTGGGAAAGGCTGCATCAGGTGGTTTGCCAGAGCAAACGCCTCATCCGTGACGAAAACGAAGGGGAGTTCTTCTACATTCTCCTCTGGAGGTGGCAAGCCCATACTGCCACTCTGGAGATGCCAGTAGAATTCCGTATGCATGAACACTCCACCATCCGACATACCATTTTAATAAATAAATGCTGGAGCGGAAACGGAATTACATACATTTATGGCCACCCTCAATACGAACAATAGGGGCATCAAATTTAACTTTGAGGCTAGTCGGGAAGAGATTTGTTTCCTAGATCTAAGCATCAAAATAGAAGACAACCGATTCGTGACATCCACTTTCTTTAAAGCAACTGACCGTAATTCCTATATCCCTTTGGATAGTTGTCACCATGAACCCTGGTTGAGGGCTGTACCTCAAAGGCAGTTTATGCGTCTTAGACGGAACTGCACCAAAATAAGCACTTTTGAGGATCAGGCAACTCTCCTTTCAAATAGATTTCTAGAAAAGGGATACAGTAATGATTTTTTTATCAAAAGCACTTCAAAAGGCTCGGGAGAAAGAGATGATGACATTGCTAGGCGATAGGAGACCTGTAGACATGGAGGTACAGAATAGGATTCCATTCATCACTACCTTTTCGGTGCAGCATCGTAGTATTAAGCAATTAATACAGAGACATTGGCACTTGTTAACAAGTGATCCGGTTCTTGGTGCCATTCTGCCAACTAAACCACAAGTAGTGTTCAAGGGGGCATCCTCTTTGGGCAGTCGCGTGCCACCAAGTGTGCACGACCCTCCAAATACTAATAGATCTTTTTTCCAGAATTTGAAGGGATATTATAAATGTAGAAATTGCCAAATTTGCACCCTAAATAGTTGTAAGGACAGGAAGATTTGTAAGTTTACAAGTACATCAAGATCCTACGATGTTGAACCATTTATTACCTGTTCATCTGAAGGAGTAGTTTATTTGATACAGTGCCCTTGTGGCCTCCAATATGTGGGGAGGACCAAAAGGGCACTGAAAACAAGACTCAATGAGCACACAGGGAACATTAGGAGAGGTTTTGACAAGCACCCGGTGTCGCGTCATTTTGACCAAATGCACAATAGGGACCCCTCCAATATGTTGCATGTGGGCATTGATAAGTACAGACCCCATTGGAAGGGCGGGTCACTTGTTAGGGAGATGTGAACGCCTTCATTAATAATTTGTGAGGGCGCGCACATCCCGTTCGTATTTTTTGAGCACTTTGGGACTCCCTATAGACAAGGTTATGGGTGTTGGATGTAACCCATGTCCTCTGAGAGTTGGCTTTTTGTGTGGTTTTGAGAAAAAAATCTTTTTTGGATATATATATATATATATATATAGATAGATAGATAGATATTATAAATAATATCTCCCATAAAGAAATGGTGAATATAGGTTTTGATTACTTGATACATTGTTATATATATTGTCAGAAGAATGGTGTAAGTTGTTTTAAATCATATCATTGCATGTATCATAAGATATTGTGAGCTCTCCCCAACAGGTCTATACTCTGGGCCGGTGGCTTTATGGGGTATACACGTAGTGGATGTGTGTGTTGGCTTCCTTGGATAGGGGTATGGAATACAACATTTCTGACATATCTCAATTCTCAGGGTTCGAGCAGTGTGCCAGCAGTGTAAGACTGAACTTGTCTCTATTGGATTCGGGATGAGCCCTGTATTTAGCCTTTTATTTTTTACTTTTAATTTTATTATTTTTTATTTTTGTTTTTTCCTCCACCCCGATGGAGCTGTACTTTACATTTTTATTTTTGGAAGTGTTTAGGCTGGTCCCTAACACAGTGGGTCTGTTTTTATAAGGCATCTGGGGAAGTTAAAGATAGGAGCTGGCTGCCAGTGTTAAGCCTGAAGTGTGGGTGTGGCCTGTCTGCGATGGTGGGCTATCTCACATCTAGCACGATTGCAAGCATCCCTGTGAAGCTAGGACCCATAGGGTGGCTGGGGAAGTAGCTACGAGTGAAAGTGAGGCTTGGGTATACAGGAAGTGACTGTGTATTGGATAGGACTGACCGGAAGTCATTTGAGAGTGAAAGTGAGGCTTGGACAGACCGGATGTGACGAACCAGAAGTCATTTGAGAAGGGTAGCGAGGCTTAGTCCGACCGGATGTGGCCTCAGACCGGATGTGATGAACCTAAAGTAGAGCGGAGTCCCTCTGAATTTATGAGAGAGATTTTTTGGGAGCGTTTTTCTACAATCCTTATATTGGAGTGGTGGTGCAAGGAGAATATCGAGGATCCCTCTGGATTGGGAGACGATTATATATTCATATGCCTTTTCTGACCCTCTGTAGTGGGGGGTCATAATTTTCTGGTAAGTGGCAAATTAAATTTTTTTGGTGGCGGATCAAGCACTACTTAATCGCACACAGCAGTGGATCGCTTATGGTTCATTTATGGAGGACTTTATTCACATTCTTGAAAGAACTCTCTTTTGATTTACACATACAGACTTGTAATCCATACACTGGGTGTATTTAGAGTTTGTATTGCTATACATAGGGGCATGCGACTTGGTCCTATACTGCAAGGAATAGGCGGTTCGCATGGTCTGAGTTTGTAATATTTATATGCATTTATTATTTATGGTTTGATTTAATATTTTGTGTTTAGAGGCTGGGAACAGCCCATAATTCATTGTTACTTTATGTATACACAATTTGATGTTTGTGGGATTTAGCGCAGCTTATATTTTTATCTATAGAATAACAAATGCATTCCCAATAGGTGGGACATAACTAGACATTATTCTCCAGTTTGTTTTTAAATGGATAGAAAATCAAATTCTAGTCGCATAATTATCCTAAACTGTATGGATAAGGTCTGGTCACTGTATGGTGGTTTCTCTTTTGGAAGATGGGTAATTCAGTGTGCTTTCTTACTTTTTGATTGACCGCTGATTCTGTGTGTGTGTGTGTGTGTGTGTGTGTGTGTGTGTGTGTGTGTGTGTTTTTTGACAACATTCTGCTTCTGCGTGAAATTGGACTAATACACTAAGAATATAACCTAATTCACGAGAAAATGTCTAATGAACAATGCAGGAAAGCTATCTTATCAGCGAACAACATGTAACTTGCAGCCTCCAAGTTTTGGGTAGGGCTATAGCTATTGCTTAAAAACAAATCTGGACAAACGGCTCTTTCTTCAAGGATCTTTATGAGTAAATCCAATTTTGTGAACAAAGAGAAGAGTACTTTGTCATAACTCTTAATTTAGGAAAATGATTTCTGGATGAAATTCTTCTTATCCCTTTTTAAAATTATCACTCTGATTTCTGCTTAGTCTGTAAAAAAGCAGTATTAATTAAGCAGTCTTTTGATATAAAGACCAGACTCTTAAACTAAGTTGGATGCAGATAAGAGAACAGAGGGTGTATGTCTGTTTTAATTGGTTTAATATAATGCTTAGCTTCCAAAGTCACTCTTAGGCTTAATGTACGCAGAACATTTTAGAACCTCTCCTGAATGATTTAACTTGACAGATGGCAACTGAATTTAAAAAACGTCCATTCTGCCGCGTTTACATGGCGAGTTTGCGTTTTTAGAAGCATTTTTTTTTTCAAATAGACAAAAATGTATCTCCATTAAAAACGTCTGTAAACAAAATGCAGCTAAATGTGAGTTACCATGTTTAAAAGCTCAGAAAGGCATTTGGCGTTTCAAATTCCTCTGAACCATCCGTCCTGAACACCTTTTTTTTTGGAAAGCAGAAAAAAAAAAAAAAATGCTTTAAACTCAACTGCCTAGAAACGACCCTGTGTACATGTGCTGATGAGATAACATAGAGGAAAGTTCAGGGGAGCCCAACTGCTCCTAAATGTTCCTTTACCAGCAGCAGTGTACATGAAGTCTAATGGAGGATAAGGATCAGATTTTACTGTTCAAAATGCTAATGACTGTGAAGAGCTGAACTGCAATCTAGTCTAACTTGTTGCTAATACAAGCTATTGCATTTAATTAAGTCCATTCAAAAATTATTTAAAATTTTATATTTTGTGAGAATGACTGACTCCACACACCCCTAGCTCAACAGGTGGAGAGACATGTGAATGGCCTCAGCCATGAGCTCCTCCTGAGCCCCGCCATTTGGGCTTAATCCTAGAGCTCTCGGGTAGCGCTCATGGCTGAGATTGTTTACATTTCTCCTTCACCTGTTGAGCTAGTGGTGTGCGCAGTCTCTCATCTCCTCATAATTCCGTTCTTTCTGTATTAAGCATAAGACAACCTGAACCCGTATATTGCTGGGAGACACTGGATTTATCAGAGCATTTTGAGTGGCACTATAAGTGGTATAAGGTCTTGTGGTTATTTTATACTACAGAAGAAGACTGCCAGTTGATTAAATGTAGGCATACTTTATTGTAAGCAGGGCCGGGGCAGAGGGAGCAGGTGCCCCATGTTCCACATTTGAATGGTGAGGGTGGAGTGCAGTGTGATCCAGAACAAAGACCATCAAACTGCTGCTAAAAACTGCCCTGACAATGCCAAATGCATCATCGGGGCAGTATTGAGTAGTGCTGCACCTTGCAGCGTGCCAAGTGCTGGAGCACCCTGTGCTACCGCACTCAGCATGAAGTCACAGCACTACTGTCAGGGGTTAAGTAAAACTGCCACTGACCACCAATATGGAGGGATGCTTTAAATAACACCGCCACTGACCACCAGTGCAGGAAGGTTAAAGGGTTATCAATGAAGGGGATTTACATAGCCAAACACAACTGACCAGCAATGTATTGTATGCACTAATGTGGGGGTTATTACTTTGTAAACTGGCTTGAATGCTGAGGGGTTTAGTATTGCATACACTGGCACAAATGCTGGGAGTTAATATTGTGTAAACTGGTACCACGCCAGGGAGGAGTTGCTGCTTAAACTGACACCTAGGCTAGTGTTTTTTTTTTTTTAAAGGGTACACTAGCATCAATGATTGCTTTATTGCAGAAACTGGCACCAATGATATAGGGTGGTTATTGCAGAAACTGGCAGCAATGATAGAGTTTGTTATGGAAACTGGCACCAGTGCAAGGGATTTTCCTATTTTTTTTTTTTTCTGCTACTGACATCAATGCAGAGGGTGGTTATTGCATCCAGTGACATATTATTGCTGAAACAATGGGGCTAATTTGACTTCTCCTTTCTCTTCAGCAGAAATATTTCACAGCATTAAATGCATCCATGTAAGTAAGGCTCCATTCACTTGTGCTACTTAAGACTGCAAAGTTGCATAAGTCGTTCCCCCGTGATTTCCAATCAGTACCGTTCGTAACTATGCGACTTCAAGTCACATCGACTTCAAAGTCGTCTCTGCTAAACTTAATGCGAATTGAGGTCCACAGACCTCAAAATTACGCAGGCAGATTTACACAGGCATTGCTTCAAGCCGTATGATTTTCAGTTCACACAAGTGTAAATGTGGCCTAAAACCGGATTTACAAAAATTGTGGGAGCATTGGAACTACTAAAATACTGTTAAAATGTAAGTGAATTTTTTGTGTTGAATTAATCAAACCTAATAGGCTGGAATCACACTAGATATCACAGCGACTCACAGCAGAAGTCCAGTTTTCTCCATTCACTGTTTCAGGTGCCAAATTTTGGGCTTAATTCAGACTTGAAATGGACCAAAAGATGCACAGGGCTTCTGTGTAATGCACACCGGAGCCGCTGTGGAGATGTGTGAACCGTTTCCATGGAGAGATGGTCACAATCTTCTGCTATGCAAATTGGATGTGGGGGAAACCATACAGTAGTTTGCAAACACCCGACGTGCCAAAAGTAAACAAGTGTAGAGCGTGAATAACACCCCGCACAATTCAAAGACAACATATCCAGAGAAAACACAGATCATGCACAAAGATGGTGAAAACCCCCATCATTCCTCCTCTGCAACTATTCATATATCTGAGTCTTTAGGTTTCTTCTATCTGGTTGTGAAATATGAATTTTCATTAGGTACATTTGTATGTATCTACCTTTGTGCACTGTCAGGGTTTTCTGTGGATCTATTGTCTGTCTTGTGTGGGGTGCTATTCACACTTCCATTTGTTTACTTTTGGCACACGTGGTGTGTGTTTGGTCTTGTATGGAGCACAATACTTAAACAAAAATGAGTTGCACAGTTGAGTTGAAAGAAGCCTTTACTGCACCATTGCCACAAGAAAAGACTAGAGAAGCATTTTTCAGGTGTTGGGCATATTGTAACCGGGCTTTTTTGTGGCATTGGCGCAGTAAAGACTTCATTCTTAGAGAAATGTTTGACATGTAAAGTGCTTCCGATACCTTGCCTTGCATGCCAGTTAAGGCAACCCAATTGGCATATGGGGCCTGTGGAACTGACTGCAAAGGAACCTCAGAGTATAAGGTTCATAGTTCCAAATTGACAAGCTAACCCCCCTTTCCTCTTTCTTCTTGATATCAAGATTGGCTCAAAGTAAGTTTCAAACTGGTATAAAGCATACTTATAAATCCATAGAGGTCAGTCTACAGGGATCATCTTAGAGAGGATGGGCATTAGAGCATTGCCTTTGTGGTTTTGCCAAATCAAACCGGCTGCATCAGAGGCAGAGAAATGGTACATCAGAGAGTATGTGCTCATGTGTTTTAAAATGGCCACGAAAGCATGGGGCGGCATGCATAATAAGGACATGCAAATGCAGCATAATGACCTCAAACCCACGGATTGGTAAAAAAAAAAAAAAAAAGGAATGGAATTTAAAAAATAGGAACGTATGGATATATCTGAAAATCATGAATTTCCAGCATATTTTACAATCTCCTGTATTCTCGAAAATTAAATAGAATGGCAAATTCACCAATAGTAATAGATATTCCACACCAGGGAATATTGCAAAAAATATAAGTGCAAATGCTTGCTGGAATACCTGACCTTAAGGACTCATTTACCCGGACATTTTTTAAGACTGGCTGTAAAGCTAGTACCGATTGCTTTTTTTTTTTTTGTTTTTTTTTCCTGGCGTTAAAAACTATTTTTATTCATGTTTTGTGTTGACGTCAATGCGCGTTTAGCCACACTGGCTGTCAGACAAGTTTCTTTGCCTACTTCCCTATGGGAGTCCATTGATTTGAATAGAAGTCTGATCAAGACTTGCGGTGCGACTTGTGTGCTGAGAATCTAGAAGGGGAACCCCGCCAAAATGTAAAAAAGATTGCATGAGGTTCCCCCAAAGACGATACCAGACCCTTTGGTCTTGTATGGATCTTAAGTGGAAACCCCCGCAAAAAAGAATTGGTGTGGGGGTCCCCCAAGATGCATAACACCCTTATCCAAGCACCTCAGCCCGGAAGGTCAGGAAGGGGGACAAGCACCCCCCGGACCATACCAGGCCCCATGCCCTCAACATGGGGGGGAGGGGCTTGGGTTTGTTGGGGCAGGGGCTCACCCCAAAGCACCTTGTCCCCATGTTAATAAGGACAAGGGCCTCTTCCCGTCAAACCTTGCCGTTGGTTGTCGGGGTCTGCGGGGGGCTTATCAGAATCTGGAAGGCCCCTTTTAATGGGGGGCCTCCAGATACTGGCCCCCCACCCTAGGTAAATGAGTATGGGGTACATCGTACCCCTACCTATTCAACCTAAAGTGTCAAAAATGAACACGCTACACAGATTTTTAAAGGATTTTATTAAAGCAGCTCCGGATCTTCTCCCTCTTCTGGCTATGTCTTCTCCCTCTGCCGGTTCTTCTTCCCTTTCCAGTTCTTCTCTCTCCACTGTCTTCTTGCTCTTTTGCTGGGTCTTCTCTCACTGCTCTTCCGATGTTGACGCAATCTCCCAGTGTAATGCAAAAGGGCAAAAAGACACCAGAGAGGGAAGAATGACTGACAGAGGGAGAAGAGCCGGAGCTGTCTTAATTAAAATCCTTTAAAAATCTGTGTAGTGTGTTGTTTTTGTTTTTTTTGGGTAGGGGTGCAATGTACCCTATGCTCATTAACCTGGGGTGGGGGTCTGGTATCTGGGGGGAGCACCCCTCTTAAAGGGGGCTTCCAGAGTCTGATAAGCCCCCACCCACAGACCCTGACAACTAACAGCAAGGGTTGTCGAGAAGAGGCCCATGTCCTCATCAACATGGGGACAAGGTGCTTTTGGGGTGGGGGGCGCAGAGCGTCTGGCATTTTACAGCTCTACCACTGGAGCCTCAGAATGTGCTGGTCCTATGTATTTTTTGGAGCTTAAAAACGCCATGGTGTGTATGAGGCCATTGAATAACGTGGAGTGGCGTTTATAAGCTACAAAAACACCTCTGTAAAAATGTCTGTTTGTAAGGCCTAAGAATTAAATACATAGAATTAATCAATGATTGGACTAATTGCACACATTTAAAAAATACAAAACAATCTATTGATATGATCAAAATTAAGTAGCTACTTAGCACAACTAACAATTCAAATGATCCCAAAATGTATATACATATCAAAAAATGTCAAAGGGAAAAATTGGCTCCAGTGAAAAGAATGTTAGGCCATGTGATGGAACCATCCAGCCCCTCACAATGGTTCAATAACACGGTAAAGTGGCCACAATAATAATGAGCAGACAGACCGAAACAATAGGCGACTCAACAATAGGAATTCACCTAGGATGCACACAATAGGAGAGCAATACTTAACAATAAACACACAAAGAGTGATCCCACCCTACCTCAGACTGTCCAGCAACAGTCTGAGACAAACTCTTACAATGTTCCAGCAGTCTGAAAAGCTGGAAATTGTATCTTCCTAGTTCTTAGTTACATAGTAGGTGAGGTTGAAAAAAAGACATGCGTCCATCGAGTCCAACCTATATGTGTGATTATATGTCCGTATTACATTTTATATATCCCTGTACGTTGTGGTCATTCAGGTGCCTATTTAATAGTTTTTTTGAAACTACTGATTTTTCCCGCTGAAACCACTGCCTGTGGAAGGGAATTACACATCCTTGCCGCTCTTACAGTAAAGAACCCACTACACAGTTTTAGCGGTTCAACTTTCTTATTTTAATGAGTGGCCACGTATCTTGTTAAACTTTCTTCCTCAGAAAAGTTTTATCCCTATTGTGGGGTCACCAGTATGGTATTTGTAAATTTGAAATGAAATCGTATCCCCTCTCAAGTGTCTCTTCTCCAGAGAAAGTTCAGTGCTCGTAACCTTTCTTCATAACTAATATCCTCCATTCCCCTTTTTATTAGCTTTTGTTGCCCTTCTTTGTACTCGCTCCATTTCCAGTACAAGCTTCCTGAGGACTGGTGCCCAGAACTGGACAGCATAGTCCAGGTGAGGCCAGACCAGAGTGAGAATTATTGCTTTTCCCTTCGGGTTTATCCCCTTTTTAACCACCCAAACGTTTTACCCCTTAATGACCAGAGCATTTTTTGCTTTAACTGACAATTGCATGGTCATGCGACGTGGTACCCAAACAAAATTAATTTTTTTCCACAAATAGACCTTTCTCTTAGTAGTACAAACTGACAATTTTGAAAAAAAAAACCCTTTTCATTATTTATTTATTTTTTAAATTAGTAATGGCGGTGATCTGAGAGATCCTTTTTTTTTTTTTTTTTTTTATTTATTTTGTATTTTTTTTTTTTTTTTTTTTCTTTTATCGGGACTGCGACATTGCGGCAGACAGATCGCACACTTTTGATACCTATTTTGTGACCATTGACATTTGTACAGTGATCAGAGCTGAAAATAGCCACTGATGCCTGTATAAATGTCACTGGCAGGTAAGAGGTTCAACACTAGGGGGGCAATCGAGGGATTAGATGTTTCCTCAGTGTGTTCTAACTGTGGGGGGGGGGGGGGGGCGCTATGGGTTACCTAGGACATGACAGGGAACAGAAGATCCCTGTCATGTCACTAGGCAGAACAGGGAAAATGCCTTGTTTACATGCATTTCCCCATTCTGCCTCTCCTCATCGCAATCACGGGCCATCGGCTGACATGGAGTCCCCGGGATTATGAAGGGACATATGGGTGTGCCCTTTTTCGCACCCATGCCATTCTGCCGACGTACATCGATGTGCAGCAGTCAGGAAGAAGTTAATGCATGCCAATATTCTGTTTGCTTTGTTAGCAGCAGCAGCTTGGTATTGCATGTTGTTGCTGAGCCTATCATCTACTAGCCTCCCAAGGTCCATTTTCCATCCTTGATTCTCCTAGAGCAGGGATATGCAATTAGCGGACCTCCAGCTGTTGTAGAACTACAATTCCCATGAGGTATAGCAAGACTCTGACAGCCACAAGCATGAGACCCAGAGGCAGAGGCATGATGGGCCTTGTAGTTTTACAACAGCTGGAGGTCCGCTAATTGCATATCCCTGTCCTAGAGGTCCCCCCCCCCCCCCCCCCCGTGAGTTGATTTGCATTCATATTTTTACCACCCAAATGAATTATTTTACATTTTTCCACATTAAACCTCATTTGCCATATAGTTGCCCACCCCATTTGTTCAGCTCTTCTTGCAAGGTTTCCACATCCTGCAGAGAAGTTATTGCCCTGTTCAGCTTGGTATTGTCCACAAATACAGAGCTTGAACTGTATACCCCATCCTCCAGGTAGTTTATTAACACATTAAATGGGATTGGCGCCGGCACAGAACCCTTTCCACTCCTGATCATTCCGCGTACTCCCCATTTATCTATACATGGGATACTCAAGCGCTAATACAGAAAAATTTATATGGCCCAAAAATCAAGTATACTGAAAAAAGCTGCACCAAAAGGTAGTGATCCCTCACTTCAACAATGTAAAATCTGATAAAATATTAGTGCGCTAAAATCAAAACTGCGTGGTCAAAATTCAAACAAAATATCACTATGTCTATACTTTATATAGATTCACAATGGTCCAACATACTGTGATATCCATATAAAGTGCTCTTGTGCATTCATATGTGCAAGAAACGAATTAATCAATAAAGTGCTTATGTGCATAGAAGTGCAAAACACATCAATCCTTTTGCTGAGCTATGTAAACTTCATACAAAAAATAAAGTGCTCTGAATGGAATAAAATACTATCCCAAAACTTCATACAAAGAATAAAGTGCTCTAAGTGCTAGAAAGATGGTAAAATAATGCCCCCAAAAACGTAATCCTTCTAATTGTTTACATATGATTTGATAAGGTGCCTTTGTGCATAAAAAAAGACACAATGCCAATCAAGACAAATTCATTAATGGCATTGAAACTATTGTTTCTGCAATCGGATCCTGATGATATGTTATACACCAGTCTCTTTAAAACTTCAAAGCATCATAGCATAGTGCGCTGATCCCTTGGCAACTATATACATTTTCCTTCCGCTTTAACTGAAGATCACTCCACCATTTGCGGACATGCAAAGAAAAGAGAACCCACAATAGTGTATTACTGCAAACACGGGATACTGCTACACTATTTTTAGTGATCCTACTCACAAAACCAATTGTATACACAAGCCTCAGAGCGTCGGATTGTACTCCTCCTCACAGCCTCCCTGCAAATCGAAGGCTCCACGCCACTTGGCTCCCCCTCCCGATGCATTGCGTCACAGGTCACGTGACATTCTCAAGGGAAATGAGTCGAGCACCAATATTTAACATTGCAGTTTTGGTTACTGAAGCCCCCCGATTTCCTTTTGAAGACTGAGGAGAATAAATTCAATACCTTCGCGAGATGTCCTTACTCATTCTTTTTGGGGCCATTATGGTCTGTCCTCCTTTTTTACTGTTTATATACTTAAAGAATTTCTTGGGAATTATATTTGCTATCCTCCGCTATGTGTCTTTCGTGTTCTATCTTAGCCGCTCTAATTGCACCCTTACATTTCTTGTTGCATTCTTTGTATAGTCTGCTGATGATCCCTCAGCCTTGTATTTCTTGAAGGCCTTCTTTTTTGCCTTTTTTTTTTTTTTTTTTTTTTTTTTATATGCATTTTTTACATTGGAGTTAAGCAATCCAGGACTTTTTTTTTCACTCTTTTTTTTAAGTTTATTTCTTAATGGGATGCACTGGTTTCCTGACACAATACTCTGGTACACAGTCAGGTTTTGTAGTTTGTGTCTGTGTCACTCTGCACAGCCTCCCCTTGTAATCGGACACTAGCAGTCAGTCACCTTCAGCCTCGCTTCGCTGATCGGCCTCACTCTCCCTCCGGTCTGCACTTTGCTTACCCGCCGCCTCTCTCTGTCAACTTTCCACCTCTCAGTCCTGCTGGATGTCCTTCTGCCTCCTGTCCACATCTGTGGGCTGATTATTGTACTCAATATACCTGCTCCTGCACTGTGATGTGCCACCCTGCCTCTGCTGTAGGTCCTTGGGTCACCCACTGCCGCTGTCGTGGGGTGATCTGATCGAGGGGTCCGTCTGCTCTGCTGCCAGTCTTGGGGTGGGAGGGTCCGGTCCTCTGCTCTCACACTCCCTCTCGCTCCACCCTGTCCCAGCACTGTCTTCCACACCAAAAAACTGCACAGCACCACCTAGTGTGTCTTGAGGGATATTGATAAATATTTTTGTTCCATGTGGAGGGGCTTCTCCAACCCAGTCTGCAGGAATGCCACCATATTTCCTCTGACCTTTACCCTGTACACGATTATTACACCTTTCCATCCACTCCAGAATTGAATGAATTAATACAAGCCTTGCTCTCAGCATTCACCATGTGGTTGTCCATCGTTGGAGAATGATCTGCTCCCTCCAAGGGCCATAATCGGTGGGTAGGAGCCTTGCCCCCTCCAAAAGCATCTGTCCCAGTTGAGTCTGTCACAGGCCAATATATGGCTAAGACTTAAAAAAAAAAAAAAAAAAAAAAAAAAAAGGCAAAACTCAAACTGGTATTGAGGCCATGTGGCTTGGTGGTCTCAAGCTCCCAAATCCACCTGGACTCATGTTGAAGAAACACTTGATGAAAGTCCTCCTCCCCTTGGGGATTGTGGAATAAACTCAAGGACACAGCACCAGTCATTAACATTGATCTTCGCTGTTGGGTGACAGAGGTACATGGTGGGACTTTCTTTATACTTAATGGGGAAAAAAAATTTTTTCCTTTTACACGGGGGGTGGTATCTGGTTGTATCGCATGGGGGGGGGGGGTTAATTCCTAATGGTATTTTTATTCTCCTCAGATAACCGATTTTTAAATATAGATAACCGATTTTATATTGGTGTGTTTTTTTGGGAGATGAAATGTAGATAATCACAGTTAGACTTGTCCAGATCTAGACATTGTTTCACGACTGAAAGTTCAAGTAGATGTATAAAAGTTGAACAGTTTTTAGCAGCATCCTGAGGAGACTTATTGGCGTTGATCTTTTTTGCGTTGATGGTCTTTTTGCCAAGTAACAGGGAAAGGGATTGTAATCTTTTGACATTTGGTTATATATATTATATAATTTTTTTTTTTTTTTTTTTTTTTTTTTACTATAATTATTTAGGAAGTGAACAGAGAAGACTTAATTGTCAGTGGCATGTTGAGGCGAATTAGCAGTGGGAAGATGGGTCCAGTGCAGGGAAGAGGTCACCTAGCCCCCAGAGCAAAGATTCCACACTTCACATGGGCAAGCTTAGGGGACCCTATACCTAGCAGTCACTTGCTTGCCAAAATCACTGTTGCTGTCACTAATTGTCAGCCTTGCAACAGAAGGAAGGTGCCCCTGTAAACCATTGCACCCAGGGCTGCCGAGCTGGTGGTAAGTAGGCTTTGTTTTTTTCCTGGGCATTCCCCAGACATTGTCATTACCTGCCACCCTCCTGCCTACCCCTTTACCCCAGCCTGTGATGGGTCAAATATAGGGATACCTTTCCAGGGTTTCAGCTACCCTGTTAGGGTTCGAAGTTTGTCCTGTGTGTGGGTAACTGTATAATTGTCATATGTAGTGGATCTAGCATGTTTTTACTAACAATAGAATAATTAATAATAGAACATTAAAAATGGTTACACGTTCCTACGGTGACAAAAAATGTCATTCTTTTTTAAATATACAAAAAAACATGGTGATCCTACTAGCAACATATACTGTGACAAGGGTATCCTTTCCTAGGATCACCATGTTTTCTTCTGCTGCAATGTTTTCACTCGCTTTCTTATTTATTTATTTATTTTTTCTCAATTGTGTCAATGCCTGCATAATCAGCTATAGTAACTACAGTAAAATAGTCCCTTTTTAGCCTTTGCTGGCACTTCCATATGTCCATAGAATATACGTTTTATGTGCATTGCTATCAAAAGAATATAACCTAATAGTGCAGACTGTAAAAAGGTTTCAAACTTGCTATAAAGATTTCCCCACACCTGGGATATGTGTCATTTGCATCTTGGAGTTCCCTGTAAATTTACTGTCTAATCACATGCTGTGTAAAAGTGCACTCTTAAGTTGGCAATTTTCTGAAAATAGTTTACAGATTCCAGCTAGATTGGTCTCACCTGTGTCAACTAGTGTGATTCATTTTTGTGGGAAGTGGAACCTAACATTGTAGCATAATTTACTTTGGAAAATTATGATGTATACGGTTTTGTAAATGTGTTTTTGTCTCCTGGGGAAAAACTGTAAATGGATGTGCATGCTGCTTCCCACTGTTACTGCAGCTGTGACAGGAATTTGACCACTTTTACATAAAATGGAAAAGTAGGAGTTACTTAAAGAGGAGCATTCATGGTCTGTATGGCTTTTCCTTAGGAAGTAAAATAACCCTGTAATATTTTATTTATTTTGTAGTTGTTTTCTAGTATGAAATCTGGTTATATGTGCACATTGTGTACTGTATGTTTTAGAACAAGGGGCCAGAAATAACTTAAGTTTGTTTTCTACTTTCATTGAACAGTTTTCTGAACTGCTACCTTCAGTTGTAGTCTGACTTCAGGGGCGATTTGATGGACATCTGTGCAGGTTAATGCACAGATATCTATTCAAATCACCCCTCACATCGCCAAAAGTAGTATAGAAACTACTTTTGGGATCGGTGTGGCATTGCACCAATTCAAATGGTGCCGTTGGCGATTTAACATGCGATTTGACATGTCAAAATGGCCCGACGTGGACTGAAAGAGATACCTGTCACTTGCCAAGTTAGGCAAGGGTACTCACTAATACTCACCCTTGCCTTGTTTGTCTGCAGATGTTTTGGGAGATTCCATGGTATTTTTAGGTATCTTTAGATATTTTATGTAAACTTCTCCCCTATCTCCCAGGATGCAGTGGACCAGAGTATTTAATTACTATAACATGAAGATAGAAAAGGGAATTTCCTTATGCAAGTTACAACACATACTATCACAGAGCTTACATAGTGTTTGTGCTTGGTGTGTAAAGAAACTGGAATGGACAGCAGTTTTGCCCGGATTCCACCCTGCTTCTTTTTTTGGATAGGGGCACCCACATAGCTATCATTAGGAAAAACTCTGCCATATTGTGTCCTTCAGTCTCCTTCAGTCTCCTTGCCCGAGGCTTGCCTCCTCACATATTCCCAGCCTGAGGCCTGTTATCCAGAATAAAAAATGTTTACTCAAGATGCTTTTTAACTGTTTACTGAAAAAAATGGCATAGCATTGCAGCCCATAACCTGACTTCCTGAACCGTGTCTTACAAAACATAGCTCCATTAGGAGTTTATGTAAACAGTAGCTTCTACAATGAGGATCACTTTACTGCAGCCATCGTGAACACATTAAGTCCAGCTATCTTTCCCCTCTCTTTCATGAGTCCCTCAGTAGTGGGTCTTCAGTAGATATGAGCTGAACACCCCCCTGTTCGGTTTACAGCAGAACATGCGAACAGGCAAAAAGTTTGTGCGAACACCGTTAGTCTATGGGACACAAACATGAATAATCAAAAGTGCTAATTTTAAAGGCTTATATGTAAATTATTGTCATAAAAAGTGGGGTCCGGGGTCCTGCCCCAGGAGACATGTATCAATACAAAAAAAGTTTTAAAAACTGATGTTTTTTTGGGAGCAGTGATTTTAATAATGCTTAAAGTGAAACAATAAAAGTGAAATATTCCTTTAAATTTCATACTGGGGGGTGTCTATAGTATGCCTTTTTAAAGTGTAACATGTTTCCCGTGTTTAGAACAGTCCCAGCATAAAATTACATTTCTAAAAGAAAAAAAGTAATTTAAAAGTACTAGTGGCTATAATGAATTGTCGGGTCCTGGCAACACAGATAAAAATCATTGAAAAAAACAGCATGGGATCCCTAGTCCATTGCCTTCAGGTCTGGTATGAATTTTAAGGGAAACCCTACGCTAAAATAAAAAGGCATGGAGGTCCCCCCAAAAATCCATACCAGACCCTTATCCGAGCACTCAACCTGGCAGGCCACAGGAAAAGTGGGATGCTGAGAGTGGCCCCCCTTCCTGAACTGTACCAGGTCACATGCCCTCAACATGGGGAGGGTACTTTGGGGTAGCCCCCCAAAGCATCTTATCCCCATGTTGATGGGGACAAGGGCTTCATCCCCACAACCCTTGCCCGGTGGTTGTGGGGGGTCTGCGGGCGGGGGCTTATCGGAATATGGAAGCCCCTTTTAACAAAGGGCCCTCCAGACCCCGCCTCCCCCCCGTATAATTTTCACAAAAAGTGTAAAAATGGTAAAAATGACAAGACACGGCTTGGAACAAGTCCTTTTATTTAAAAAACAAAAAATTAAAATGTCCCACGAAGTCCATTCATCCTCTTCTTCTTCTCTCGCTCCAACAGACCAAAAAAGGGGGGGAAAAAAGCCACGACTGACCCTCTTCCATGGGAGGCTTGCGCCGTATGATGCATCTTCGCAGGTGACAGTTCTTTTATAATTAAAGGCGGGGCCACACGGAGACGTCCCCGGGTGACCCTGCCCCCTCTGTTGTAGGGATGAGGTTCGAGTCTAACAATTTGGGGGTTTTCACGGCAAATTCGAAAAGCCGCGGAACACCCTGTACAAGTCTATGGGAGGTGCTAATTTTAAAGGCTAATATGCAAGGCTAATATAAAAGTGTTTGGGGACCTGGGTCCTGCCCCAGGGTACATGTATCAATGCAAAAAAAAGTTTTAAAAACTGCCGTTTTTCGGGAGCAGTGATTTTAACCGCTTGACCACTGGGCACTTAAACACCCTTAATAACCAGACCACTTTTCAGCTTTTGGTGCTCTCACATTTTGAATGACAATATGAATTTTTTGTCCTTTTTTTCACACAAAGAGAGCTTTCTTTTGGTGGTATTTAATCACCGCTGGGTTTTTTATTTTTTGTGCTATAAAAGAAAAAAGACCTAAAATTATGTTAAAAAAATTTTTTCTTTCGTTTGTTATAAAATTTAGCAGATTAGTCATTTTTCTTCATACATTTTGGCCAAAATTTATACTAATACATATCTTTGGTAAAAATAAGTACAAATTGGTGGATATTATTTGGTCTTTGTGAAAGTTATAGAGTCCACAAGCTATGGTGCCAATATCTGAAAATTGATCACACCTGAAGTACTGATGGCCTATTTCAATTCTTGAGACCCTAACATGCCGTAAAAGTACAAATACCCCCCAAATGACCCCTTTTAGGAAAGCAGACATTCCAAGGTATTTAGTAAGAGGCTTGATGAGTTTTTTGAAGTTGTAATTTTTTCCCACAATTCTTTGCAAAATCAAGATTTTTTTTTTTTCCTTTTTTTTTTTTTCGCAAAATTGTCATATCAGTTTATTTCTCACACACAGCATATGCATACCACAAATTACACCGCAAAACACATTCTACTATTACTCCCGAGTATGGTGCTTTTAAAATTTATTTTTTTATTCATTTTACTTTATTTTAGTTTGACAAGTTTTAACAATAAAAGTGTAATATTCCTTTAAATTTCATACCTGGGGGGTGTCTATAGTATGCCTGTGAAGGGGCGCATGTTTCCTGTACTTAGAACTGTCTCTGCACTAGACATGTGCATTCGTTTTCGTCCGAATTTCAGCTATTTTCGTTTTCGTTTTGACAAACGATAACGAAAGCACAAAATCCAAAAACTAAAGATCCGACATAAATGCTTTATTTTCGTTTTCATTGTTACAACAGTTCGATATAGAATAGGAGATTCGACATGACTCTGACAATAACAATCTGTCTATAGAACCTGTGGTCGAATGTGCCTAACCTTACCTCTATTAGTCCAAGATTATATAGAGAAAAGATTTGACAGAAAAGATTCTGCAAGTTACTGTCCTAAAAAGTGTTTGGGGACCCGGGTCCTGCCCCAGGGGACATGTATCAATGCAAAAAAAAGTTTTAAAAACTGCAGTTTTTTCGGGAGCAGTGATTTTAATAATGATTAAAGTGAAACAATAAAAGTGTAATATCCCTTTAAATTTCGTAGGGGGGGGGTTGTCTATAGTATGCCTGTGAAGGGGCTCATGTTTCTGGTGCTTAGAACTGTCCCTGCACAAAGTGTCATTTATGCAGGAAAAAAAGTCCTTTAAAATCGCTCGCAGCTATTATGAATTGTCGGCTCCGTAATACAGAGAACACTCATTGAAAGTCATTGATAAAAAAATAAATAAAAAAAAAAGCGTGGGGGTCCCCCAAATTCAGGTCTGGTATGGATATTAAGGGGAACCCCGCGTCAAATTTAAAAAAAAAATTGACGTGGGGTTTACCCTAAAAATCCATACCAGACCCTTTATCCGAGCACGCAACCTGGCAGGCCGCAGGAAAAGAGGGGGGGGGGGACGAGAGAGCGCCCCCCCCTCCCTCCTGAACCGTGCCAGGCCACATGCCCTCAACATTGGGAGGATGCTTTGGGGGTCTGTGACCCCTCAAAGCACCTTGTCCCCATGTTGATGAGGACAAGGGCCTCATCCCCACAACCGTGGCCGGTGGTTGTGGAGGTCTGCGGGGGGCTTATCAGAATCTGGAAGCCCCCTTTAACAAGGGGAGCCCCAGATCCCGGCCCCCCCTGTTTGAAATGGTAAGGGGGTACAAAAGTACCCCTACCATTTCACAAAGAAAGTGTAAAAAATGGTTAAATAAAACAAACGCACTTTTGAAAAATTCCTTTATTAAAAATAAAAAAATAAAAAAAAGATTCCAGCGGCGGTAATCCACTCTTGCTATCCAGCGACGGACGGTCATCTCTCCAGCGATGTCTCATCTCATCCAGCGCAGCGAATACATCCTTCTTCTGTCTCCGTGGAGGAGACACTGCAAGGATTCCGGTGGCCTGACGTTTCTTATATACGGAGGGCGGGGCCACCCGTCACCTGACCTCGCCCCCCTCTGACGCAAGGGGAAACCCGGGGTTCCCTGTGACGTATGGGTGACCCCGCACCCCTCTGATGTAGCACAGGCAGGTTTCAGTTACATCAGAGGGGGGCGGGGTCACCCATACGTCACGGGGAACCCCGGGTTTCCCCTTGCGTCAGAGGGGGGGCGGGGTCAGGTGACGGGTGGCCCCGCCCACCGTATATAAGAAACGTCAGGCCACCGGAATCCTTGCAGTGTCTCCTCCACGGAGACAGAAGAAGGATGGATTCGCTGCGCTGGATGAGATGAGACATCGCTGGAGAGATGACCGTCCATCGCTGGATAGCAAGAGTGGATTACCGCCGCTGGAATCTTTTTATTTTTTATTTTTTTAATAAAGGAATTTTTCAAAAGTGTGTTTGTTTTATTTAACCATTTTTTACACTTTCTTTGTGAAATGGTAGGGGTACTTTTGTACCCCCTTACCATTTCAAACAGGGGGGGCCGGGATCTGGGGGTCCCCTTGTTAAAGGGGGCTTCCAGATTCTGATAAGCCCCCCCACCCGCAGACCTCCACAACCACCGGCCACGGTTGTGGGGATGAGGCCCTTGTCCTCATCAACATGGGGACAAGGTGCTTGGAGGGGTCACAGACCCCCAAAGCATCCTCTCAATGTTGAGGGCATGTGGCCTGGTACGGTTCAGGAGGGAGGGGGGGCGCTCTCTCGTCCCCCCCTCTTTTCCTGCGGCCTGCCAGGTTGCATGCTCAGATAAAGGGTCTGGTATGGGTTTTTAGGGGGAACCCCATGTCAATTTTTTTTTAAATTTGACGCGGGGTTTCCCTTAATATCCATACCAGACCTGAAGGGCCTGGTAATTGAATTTGGGGGACCCCCACGCTTTTTTATTTACTTATTTATTTATTTTTTTATCAATGACTTTCAATGAGTGTTCTCTGTATTACGGGGAGCCGACAATTCATAATAGCTGCGAGTGATTTTTAAAGGACTTTTTTTTCCTGCATAAATGACACTTTGTGCAGGGACAGTTCTAAGCACCAGAAACATGAGCCCCTTCACATGCATACTATAGACAACCCCCCCCTACGAAATTTAAAGGAATATTACACTTTTATTGTTTCACTTTATTCATTATTAAAATCACTGCTCCTGAAAAAACGGCCGTTTTTAAAACTTTTTTTTGCATTGATACATGTCCCCTGGGGCAGGACCCGGGTCCCCAAACACTTTTTAGGACAGTAACTTGCAAATTAGCCTTTAAAATTAGCACTTTAGATTTTGAACGTTGGAGTCCCATAGACTTTAATAGGGTTCTAAAGTATACTATATACTAGCTCCGTCGAATCTTCTTTATACATTCGACAGACACCATAAGCCTTCAAAGACAGATTCGACCGTAATTCATGTGGATTTTCGGACGAATGCAATTTTTGAACGAAAAACGAAATAAATAAAAACGAATTTCGGGAGTAACTAAATAAATTAAGTTTTCGGACGAAAACGAAATTCCGAAACGAAATATTTTACTCTGCACATGTCTACTCTGCACAAAGTGTCATTGCGGCTTCACGGACTGGTTCCCTACCATGCATGCATGAGTCGCGTTGCGTTAAATTTTTGGGTGGAATTCCGCTTGAAGAAAAAAAAAAGACCGACCATACTGTTACACATAGAAAATTCTCCATGTCTTATTGCTGTGCTGCCTGTGACTTTAGGTGCCTTGAATATGTGCAGGACCTTATGATGTCAGATGTGTATCACAGCATTCTGAAGTGAAACATAATGCTCAGTGTTGAAAAGTTTTGTCTAAGGGTTTAGCCATGGGACCGCCAGATAGAGACTGGATAATGACCCAAAAAAATACATGGAAGGACCCAAGAATGGTTGGGTGATAAGCAAATATTGGACTATTCTGAAACTGTTTGCTTAACCCAGATCTTACTATAATCAAGCAGTTGGAACATTTTTGTTGGCAAGACATATCTGCTGCAGCATCCCAGCAGGTTAAGGACCCAGCTATAGCCAAAGTATTAAATACAGCACCAGATTCTGAAAAAAAAGTTAGAAAGCGTGTATGTGTCTTCTGAGAAGTTCTCTGACACATGAGATGGTATTAGCTTAAAATGTGTGTCAGGGAATGAGCTTAGAGGAAGATGAGCAGGGAGCTTGTCTATTCAGAATACAGCTCTGCATGTTATGTTATTTCATTCCTCTGCCTATGTGGAGGGGGTGTCCCTTTCCTCCGATCAGCTCTCACAGTGCAGCTACAGACTCCCCACGTACCCCATGTCCTGCAGAAAGATGAAGAAAGATTTTTAACACAGTCTGCTCCTTCTTCTTTTTTTTTTTTGTTTGTTTTTTTTAGCGTTTAGAAAGGGGTAGACCATAGATATGCAAGTAAAACTTATGTAGGGAGCTTTGTTTCATCTGTGTATCTGAGGCTATTCACTTCACTTGGTATATGTGAGGGTTTACAAATACTTTGTCATGGGTCTTCTGGTATGATAATTACCCAAAAATCTATATTTAAGTAAATCTAAGATGATCCATATTTGTAAATGTAGATGAGGCTGAGAAGAATATTAAGACATTCTGGAGTTAAACCTAATGACCAGCCTTGGAAAGTACAGTCCCTGGCCAAAAGCATATCTCTGAGTTAAAATGTAAAATATTTGAATTCCCATATTGAACTTGTTAACACAATTATTTCTAGCCTTTTCCAATTACTCTGAATGCTATTGAAGTCTGTAAACTTACTTTGTGAAAATCCCCACAAATCCCCCCCCCCCCACCCCACTTCCTTGAATTCTGCAACATGTATTCACTATGCCCTCTTAATGGATTCTGCTGTTTAACAGAATTCACAAAGCATGCTGTCTGATATACAAAGGTGCTGAGGAGTTTCAGGAGGCGGAGTTGGTACAGAAATCACTGCTTCCAGGCAGCAAGGTGTCATGGGATATGAAGTCCTTAGTAATTGAAAGTAAAGCAGAATAGCAAAGAAGCAGCAAAACACATACAGAATCCAAGAAATTGTAAAATGATGGACAGTAGGTGGTAAAACTTACAATATGAAAGGAGATTTTTCAAATAAGCTTATATCGGATTGTCAAAAATTACTCATTTGTTTTTCTATTACAGCGTTGATATAAGACAAAAGTGTATGCTGCAACCATAGATTTCCTCATGAGCCCTCCAGCAGGATAATGGTTGATAAGCAAATCCACCACAGTCCAGTTATCTTCCCAAACCAGCATGACATGTCTACCACCACACAATACTTCCTCTTTTGACCCAGTTACCACTGAGGGGATCATTAAAGTTTTTTTCTGAAGACCACCTAACCACTTGATCCCTGGTCCCCATTCCTCATATTATGTTCAAGGCATATGGATGAAATATATAGAAGTGAAACATCATTAAGTCTCCTACAGCAGAATCTGCACATCTGTAAACCCTCACATGTACCCAGTGAAGCGAATAACTTCAGATGATACGCAGAGATTAAACAAATCCTCCTATGTAAGTTTTACTTTTATATCTGCCATCTTTCCTTTCCTACACCCTTTCAAAAGTGCAGATCGTGTTAATCTTTCTTCATCTGCCAGCAGTACATAGGGAAGCACTTAAGCCTCGTACACACGATCCAATTGTTGGGCAATAGAGTGTCAGACTTTTGTCCGAAGGGCGTGTGCCAGAAACTTGTCTTGCATACAAACGGTACACAATTGTCGGCCAACAAACACAAGCATGGTGACATACTAAGAAACTAAAAAGAGTAATTTCATTTCTCAAGCGCCACCCTTTGGACTCCTTATGCTAATTTCGTGTTTTTTTGTTTTTGTTTTGCACAATAAAAAGTAGAATAATACCGTATTTATCGGCGTATAACATGCACTTTTTTCCCCTTAAAATCAGGGGAAAATTGCGGGTGTGTGTTATATGCCGATCCGCCGCGATTCCCTTGCGATTTTTGGGCTCTGGGCGGCTTTAAGCGGTTTTCCAGAGCGGCCGAAAGCCTCCGAAAAGCTCAGAGTAGGGCCAAGGCAGCCGAAAACCGCAAGAACTTCCGGGCGCCACCGAGATATGAAGGACATCTCAGCAGCGCCATTTTTAAAAACAAAAGCTGAGGGGACAAGGCTGCAATGACGAACAAGCTGCATGACGGACAGGCTGCAAAGACAAGGCTGCAATGACAGACAGGCTGCAGGCTGCAATGACAAGGCTGCAATGATGGACAGGCTGCAGGCTGCAATGACCAGGCTGCAATGACAAGGCTGCAATGATGGACAGGCTGCAATGACAAGGCTGCAACGATGGACAGGCTGCAGGCTGCAATGACAAGGCTGCAATGATGGACAGGCTGCAGGCTGCAATGACCAGGCTGCAATGACAAGGCTGCAATGATGGACAGGCTGCATGACAAAGCTGCAAATGACACTGACAAGGCTTCAGATGGACACTGATAAGGCTGCATTGATGGGCATTTAAATATAAGTTTTTGTTTTTTTTTTCCTTAAAATTCCCTCCTAAACTTGGGGTGCGTGTTATACGCCGATAAATACGGCTATGTGTTTTACTTCAAATGACGTAAGCAATTATTAACAAGGGATACCAACATAGTTGTATCTTTGATTTTAATAACTGAGATTATGGTGTAACTTGCTAAAAAAAAAAAAAAAAAAAAAAAAAAAAAAAAAGCATAATCTTATTTTTTTATATCACTAGAAAAAAAGCCTTTTAAAATGTGTTTTGCAGAACTCCATCAGTATCAGCAAAGCAGCTTCACTATTATCCTGTTAAAAAAGAGAATGTGCGCTGCATTTGCACATTTCATAATTTGCAGTGTCACGAAAGTTAATTCTCCATTACGAACACTTGTTTATAAGACTGACCGCTTCCGGCTCTTCCTTGCTTCAGAGCATGCATTTTTGTACTTTGGACTTTTGTGTGATGGCCTTGAGTACAGACAAGATGAAAATCTGAGAACAGACCGCTGTCCACCGAAAATTTACTAGCCTACCATCCAATATTTGTTGGCCGAAAGTTGGACAATAATTATCTGATGGAGTGTACTAACGGTCTAATATTAGGCAAACAATCTGTCATCACACAATTCCCTGACGAAAATCCAATTGCGTATACAAGGCTTTACACTGTGAGAGCTTATTGGAGGAAAGGGACCCCTCCCCTCCATATAGGCAGGGGAATGAAGGAACATGTAGAGCTGTAGTCTGAATAGATCAGCTCACTGCTCATCTACCTCCTAAGCTCACGCTCTCTCCCTGGCACAAATTTTTATCTCATGTTATCTCATGTGTAGAATAACTTGTCAGACTTGACTCATGCTGATAACTGAGGAATGAAGCACCAGAGAGAAACACTTAGGGCATTGGAGAGAGATGAACACTACAGATATGTGCTTAGTTCAAATTTCATGAATGGAGTTTACAACAACTTTAACCACTAGCTACAACAGCTCCCCTGCACAAGCAGTTGTAGCTATACGTCGGCTCACGCAGGCGGGATAGCAGGCATTCCCGCTACTCATGGCTGACTGTCGCAATGACCGCTGGCCACGGGCGATCGTGAGCAGGAGACGGAACAGGGATGAGTGTGTTCTTACAGGAGTGACAGATCGTGTGTTCCTATTAGCTAGGAACCACAATCCGTCACTTCCTCCAGTCAGTCCTCTCCCCCTTCAGTTAGAACCACCTCCCAGGGAACAGTTAACCCCTCTCCGCCCCCTAGTGTTAACCCCTTCACTGCCAGTGACATTTTTACAGTAATCTATGTGCAATTTTATAGCATTGATCGCTGTATTAATGCCAATGGTCCCAAAAATGTGTCAAAACTGTCCGCTGTGTCTGCCATAATGTTGCAGTCATGATAAAAATTGCAGATCGCCGCCATTACAAAAAAAAAAAGAAAAAATCCTCTATTTTGTAGACACTATACATTTTGCGTAAACAAGTCAATATATTGTGTTTTTGTTTTTTGTTTTTTCTCACATTTTTATATGTAGAAGAATACATATCGACCTAAACTGAGGAAAAAATATATTTTTTTTTTGTTTATAACGCAAAAAATAAACGGCAGGGGTGATCAAATACCACCAAAAGAAAGTTCTATGTGAGGGGAAAAAAAGGATGACAATTTTATTTGGGTACAACTTTGCATGACCCCGCAATTGTCAGTGTTGAATCACAAAAAGTGCTCTGGTCAGGCACGGGGTAAATTCTTCTGGGGCTGAAGTGGTTAAGGAAGAAATCTAAAACACTTCAAATACAAAGGGCTGTATTTATAAATTATTTGCCCAGTGAAAGTGCATGTACATTCGTTCTGTGCGATCTAATGTTTTTCATTGATTTAAAAAAAGAAACATTTTTTGGATCTTACTATGGTCTAGCACAAGCTAGTGGCCAAAATGTGGCAGTTTTTAAACTTTTTATTTTAAATCAATGAAAACCATTTAATCAGCACAGAAAATGGCCTAAACTGTACGAATAGGGAAAAAAACAGAACAAATGCACATACACTTTCTCTGGGTTAATGGCTAAGCAATTTTGTAAATAAATGCACACCTTTTAGACCTCATATACACTATTGGATTTTCTTCAGATTTTTGTCTTCAGATTTACCAAAACCATTTAGTGCAAGGGCCTGCGAGATTGCATACAAATTGAAACTCTTAAGGTTTAACCGAATATGTTTTTGGTAAATCTGAAGACTAAAATCCGCAGACAATCTAATGGTGTATATGGGGCTTAAGTGTATCATTCACTTCAAAGAGGGTACCCCCATCACTTATCACCTGGCACCTTGACTCTGGGGTTTCCAGCCATATGACCAATGATAAAAATGCCTTCGCTCACTTTTGATTAAAGCCTGAAAAACTTCAACAGCTAATGGACAGTATACTGTATTGTAAAAGGGGAAGGTTATCTACTCTACCCTAAACATTCACCCAAAACATACCCATCAAAGATCATGCTATACGTAGCTACTCTTCAAAGTAACCACCGGTCAGTGAAGAAGCTCGCCAAGTGGTACATGGGAACATCAGAGGTAATAGTAATAGGTTAAAAGTATTATGGCAAATGAAAACCACATGCTCGTTAAAAGGGGAAAAAAAAACATATGAGCTGTATCAACTGATTTGGCAACGCGGTTGACACTGTTGACTGGGAAAATTAACTGTTTACACTTGGCACTTCTTAGTGGTCTTGGACACTGGAATTCTGAAACTATAAAGAAACTAGATTAAGGTAAGTGTAGTGGCATAACATTTCACTCAGATCTATGTAGTCTTATGAAAGCCCAGACTCCAGGAAACCAAATGTGAAGCACATAAATAGTAAATTGCAGAATTTGGAAGCTGGAAGCAAAACATACTTGCATGTTGTTAAGCAAAAGCATGCAAAATTAGGTCTTGTGAAAATGCCATTATTTCTAGATTTCTAGATAGGATCCCAAAAGGGTTACAGAATTCTGCATCCAGAAACAAAGTAATAATAATCAGAAATTTAATTTTAATAACGAAACATCTGTGTCAAATCTCAAATGACAGCAGTGTCTGAACACCATTCAGAGAAGCCACACCAGTACTAGAGGAAAAGAAATGGAACATCACTGAAATTGAAATTGGCAACAGTGATTTATCTTTTGTAAAGAAAAACCTAAACCGCCTGCAACCTCAGTCAGAAACTCTGTGAGAGCCAATAAGGGCATCCTGGTTAGTTGCCTGTCATATGGTTCGTACATCACCAGTGTCTGAGACCATGCCATGGCAAGAAATGCAAGTGTTGCCTGTTCATAAGACACAAATGTAGTTTAAAACTGATGAAAAGATGGCCTACCTGAACCAGCTCAAGTTTTGTAACTTACAAAATGACCTCAAGGTAATCATGCTGTAAGATATCCAAGGTTTTTAAAGGGTAATTCCACTTTTGTGTGAAAAAAATAGAAGCTACAATTGCTGTAGATTCCATAGTGTAATTTAATGTTAAAAATGTTCCTTTTTAATCTACAGCTGTGAAATTTTCTATAAATTCATTGGAATATGGCAAATTGTGTACAGAATGCCCCCAGAAAGATCATCTCCAGCTTTTGTGAAGAATAAGACACAAGTCAGGTTTTGGACATCTTCTGCAACAAGTGTTTTTTTTTGATGATACTCCCTAAAACTGGCCATAGATGGATTGACATTCATGGGCTTAAGCAGGGTTCGGCAAAATATTGATCCGTGATGCCGTGCCTGTTCAACAAAAGTCGACAAGCTTGTGAGACTATTTTTCTCAATCCGTTTTGCCGCAGCCACTGATTAGTGTATTCTGATGGAGTCCTGCTATCAGAATATAATCCTGGGATGTTTCCTATATGGTGAAGACTTTGAGAATTCACTTTGTTTTGCAACTGGAGCAACAGTGGTATCAAACACAACTTTAAAGAGGAGTTGTACATGGCACTATATCTAAATGTATATCTTGTGCTAGCTCAATGGGGATCACCTTCTCTGGGGAAAAAGGGTAGTCCAAATGGCAATTTAAATTTTTAAAAGGTTGCATGTGTAGCACTGACCCCCGAAGGAGCTGCTGGTTTGAATTGGGCCTGCACTCTACCAAGAAACCCCACTGACTTGACTCAATCCCCTTGGCACAGCTGTGGTGCAATGTAATACAGTACAATATAAAACCATGTAAAGTACCTGTATAATACCCTCAGGATCCTCTGGCGCCACCTGGTGGGGAAAAACTGGGCACTTAACCAGAAATATTTTTACTGCAAGTATATTAAAGCAGGTGGTTACAGAGATTGCACTGCCATCCCAACGTAGGATGTCAGTACAATATAAATCAACAATATGATACAATATGAAAAGGTGTGTGTGTGTGTGTGTGTGTGTGTGTGTGTGTGTATGTATGTGTATATAATATATATAATCTCTAAACCTGGGAGCTCCCGCTACTTTAAAGTTTTATACGTGAGGCCTCCCGTATCTTTCTTTGCTAGCTAGAGATGACTCCTCTGATATTTGTAATCCAAAAGGTAGGTAAGAGTTGGCTTAAGGTACTCCAGGTATAACTCCAAGAACTTATACACAATGCTTGGGCACTAAAGTGAAGTAGGCCTCAAGCCTGCTCAATGTCAGTTGCTCTGTTATGCCTCCGTGGAACAACAGGTTCCAGCGAGGCCTGTAAGTGAGTCTGCATGCAGCAAATTAACAAACGGTGGGCCGTAACCCACTCACCAACTGGATCGGAGTTCTGGGTGATGGCTTTGATCCAGCAACTGTAGCTTGCTTCTGTATCAACTGGGCAGATGCTCTGTGTCACTCCGTTGACTGGATCTGGTCCTCCGATACTCTGATAAGCGTCTCTGGGCCTTGTCAATCTGATCACCAGTTCTCAGGCTCCGTCAAATCACCTTGCAAACAAGCAGGCTTGCAATCCACGGTGGCAATCAGCGTGGTCCCAAGCGACCTAAAATGGCCGCTGCTGTCCCTTATATCCCCTACCCAGCATGCACTGCAAGAGAGTGTTCATGGGTAGGTTACACACGGACTCCTGGGTAATGAGGTCAACCTTCAGAATCCAAAACAAAACGGTCACTTCCTGTACAAGTCTTTAGGTTGTTCTGAGGTAAATGATAAACAGGTGTGTTACCCATATTTAGCCACTAGATGGCTTTAGTGTGAAACCACAGGAATGTCCATATACCTCACATTAAAGCATGTATAATCACATCAATAAACCATGTCAGCGCTACACACTCCCCCTGCTTTAACTTTTTGGTCCCCAAAGAGGCTCAAATTGCTGGCTCTATCCTGTATCTCAGCATCTATACGATCATACAATATGGAAAGAGGAGCGTCCCACCAGTTGTCATATGGTGAGGAGCTATCCTGTGCACTCACAGCTGATACTACCATATCTTGTACAGATGTGCCAAAGGGTGAGGTGGGGCTGCCCCCTACTAAATCAATAGTAGAGGGACCAGGCAGTTCAGAGTTTCTTTTGCTGACAAACTGCGAGGCTTCAGAGCATTCGCCCAATGTATCATAAGTCAGTCTGTGAGGCGGGCGAATGTCTCTCTTTGCTCTTGGTACTTTCGGGGTTTCCATTTCCTTATGGCAAGTATCTTCGGCCTCTTCCTCAATGTCTGCAGGTGAGGAGCCATTTGAAGTACTAAGCTCCTCTGTAGGATACATTGGTAAAATTCTGGAGCCTCTGCTCTGAGAGTCCCATCAGTTTCTTCTCCCACCTCTGAAGAGATGTCAGCATCTACTTTTAAAGTTTCTGTAGGCCACAACCAACTCATTTCTACTTCTTCATCTTCCTCTGCAGAAAGCACAGGCTGGGATCTGGTTGTTGGCCTGCTTACATCGTGGCTGAGGATGAGGGTTCCTCCTCTGTACTTATCCTAACTGCTTCAGTGAGGGGCAAGAGGGGATTCCTGTGCCAAGTCTTCACTGGTCCAGTGTTTCCTTCTGGCTTTCTCATACACTGGGAGCCCTGGAAGCTTTTTGCACACAACATAAGGCTGCGACCTCCAGCGATCAGCCAGCTTATGTTTGCATGGAATGCCTAGATTCCTTAGTAGAACCCAGTGACCTGGTTGAAGATCTTGGACTCTCACTTTCAGGTCAAAGTTCCTCTTGTTCCGGTTCTCCCTGGAGTTCGATGTGGCTTTGGCCTGCTCATAAGCAATTTTTTTAATTCCTCCACAGCCTATCCACATATCCTCTATGGGAGGTCTCTAAAGGTGTGATCCAGGGAGGTTCCAAAAGCCAGATCCACTGGTAGTCGGGCTTCATGGCCGAACATCAGTCAATCAGGGTGAATACCAAGTGGTGTCACTTTTGGTGCTGTTGTAGGCATGGACCAGTGTCGCAATGTGTCTACTCCATTGGGGCTTTTGCTCTGCTGTTAATGTTCCCAACATATTCAGGAGGGTCCTATTGAACCTCTCCAGCTGAAGGTCCCCTTGTTGGTGATGAGGAGTAGTCCTGGACTTCTCTATGCCTAGTAAATGCAGCAGCCTCTCCCTTGGTCCGAATGTATCCTCTGAGGTAAGCCATAATGGACGAAAAACTTTTCAACAAGAGTCTTTGCCACTGTGGTTGCTTGCTGGTCTCTAGTGGGAAATGCCTGGGCATAATGGGTGAAGTCATCTGTCACCACTAAGATGTCCCCTTGCCCACTTAGGTCTGATTCTAAGCGGAGAAAGTCTATGCAAACTAAGTCCATTGGGCCCTGACTCTCTAGATGGCCCATTGGGGCAGCCCTTTGAGGCAATGTCTTCTGCTGTATGCACCTGAGGCAGGAATGACAGTAACTCTCCACTTCTTTCCTCATGTAGGGCCAGTAGAATCTGTCCTTTACTAACTGGAGGGTCCTTTCTGCTCCCAAATAGCCATGTTGGTAGTGCAGGGCAATCAATACTCTCTCTCTCTGTGCTTTTCCAGCAAGAACAACTGCCAATTCTCTTCTGAAGACCACCCCCTGTTGCAATTGCAACCGATCCCATTCTTTCAAGAGCAGCCGGGCTTCTTTACTGGGACTCTTCTTCAATATCTCAGACTGTTTGTGTTCCAATGCCTTTAGTACCATTCCACACAATGGGTCTTCCTCTTGATCTCTCCTGATATCCTTCCTGGATAGTTTGGGAAGACCTTCTTGCATAACCTGGGAGACATTGCAATAGCACCTGGGTACTCCCACTGAGGACACTCCTATTTAATAGCTCTGAGCCCACCTTTTCCGGATTGGCTCGTCCCTTCACACAGAGCCCTTACCCCTTCTGGGGTAATCTTAGTCCAGTCTCCTGAGGGATCTTGAGGGTCGTGGGGCCTTCTGGACAGAGCATTCGCATCTCGGTTACCAACTCCTGGTCTGTACTTCAGGCTGAAGGTAAATGCCGAAAGGGCGGCTAGCCACCTTGTGACCAGTGGCATCCAGCTTCGCAGTGGGGAGCAAGTAAGTAAGGGGATTGTTCGTCTTCACTACGAATTCAGCCCCGCACAGGTGGTCCTTCAGCTTGTCTACCACTGCCTACTTCAGAGCCAGAAATTCAAGCTTGTGAGTTGGATAGTTTTTTTTTCAGCGGGAATCAAACTTCTGCTCACATAGGCAATTGGTCGCAGATGCACCCCCTCCTAGACTGTCTCGGCTGGCATCTACGTGTAGTTCGTAAGGCTTGGCAGGGTCGGCATAGGCTAAGACGGGAGCAGTGGTAAGGCTCCACTTCAGCTGTCGGAAGGCTTCTTCACATTCTGGAGTCCACTGGTCCTGGATAGACTTTATTTTTCCTGGGCCCTTCTTTCGCCCTTGCAAACTGATCTGGGTTTTCATTGGCCTCCTCCTGATTCTTCAGAAGCTCAGTGAGTGGGTGGGCTATCTTTGCGAACCCTTCCACGATCCTTCTATAGTAGGAGCAGAATCCTAAGAATTACCTGAGTTCAGTTGCGTTGGTAGGCCTGGGCCAAGAAGTGACAGCTTCTAACTTCTTGGGATCAGTCGCTACTCCTTCTTCAGACACAATGTGTCCCAAGTAATTCACTGAGGGCTGGTAGAACTGACATTTCTCCATAGAGAGTTTCATGCCTTCCTCATGAAGCCTCTCCAGGACCTTTTCCAGGCGTTCTTCATGTTCTTCCAAACACTATTATGTCATCCAGGTAGACCAGTAGTTTTTATTAGGTTCATGTCACCCACAGTTTTTTTCATCAATCACTGGAAAGTTGCTGGAGCCCCAGACAGTCCTTGCGGCATCCAGTTGAACTCGATGACCCCCCCTGGGGTGATGAAAGCAGTCTTCTCTCTATCTTCAGGGCACATGGGGATCTGATAGTACCCGCTTTTCAGGTCCAGCACACTGAACCACTTTTCCCCCGACAGGCTCTGCAGGGCATCTTCTATCCGAGGTGTGGTGGATTGGTCAGGAATGGTCCTCCAGTAAAGTTCTATAATCAATGCATAAGCGTAGAGACCCGTTCTTCTTCCTCACCACCACGACTGGACTCACGGATAAGGGCTCCTGGACTCACGGATAATACCCATTCTCTTGAGTTCAGCCAATTGTTCCCTCAGATCTTCCAGATCTCCCAGTGGGATTCGCCTGACTTTCTCTGAAAGGCTTGTCCTCCAGTCGAATCCGATGGGTGGCACTTTTGGCTAACCCCACATCAAACTCTTTTTGAGAAAGCATCCCTCCATCTTAGAAGTTGGGCCTTAGCTCTTTGCCTCCATCAGGAGTAAGGGGCGTATCCTTGAGACAGAACTCTTCTTGAGGAATCTCTGCTGCCGATCCTTCCTTCAGGCTACAAGCTGAAATTGGAGTGGCTGGACTAACCTGCCCCAACAGTAATCTGGATGGCACCCTCAATGGCACAGCTTCTACGTTCCGGACGGTGACAGAGACCCTGCCGTGAGTCCTCTTCAAAGTCCTGGTGGGTAACACTTCTGGGATGAGTTCTAACCCCCTCTTGTCTTCCTCTGTTGTATCTTCGAGGACAACGAAAGGACCTGGCTTCTTCCAACTCAACTTGACAAGGGCCCTCAGGCAGACAACTTCACCAGGCTGGACCTATTTCCTTCCCCTATCCAAGAGCCAGAATTTCCCTACTCCCTCTTTAGGAGCCTCCTCTTCCTACTTTAAGTCTCGGTATGTCTGCTCCAACATTGGATGTATTTTGGTAGGGGTGTCCCTTCTGGAGCACTAATGGTGTAAGAAGCCTTCTTACCAAGTCCAGTATTTGTCCCAATAATAAGGGAACTTTGAGCCCCTGGGGGGGCGAGGACACACTACGACCAAGGTGTCGAACGTCTCAGCCTTTCCTGCTGTACTTGGGTCAAACGTGAGTCTGACCTACAGGTAACCATCATACGTTTCTTCTAGTTTCTGCAGTGGCAGGTGCTTGAGATGTCAGTCGTAGAAGTCCTTGTACAAGAGGGTCACTTGGGCTCCAGTATCCAGCAGTGCCTTTGTATAGATCACTTCCATAATAGGGACAATCGGGGAGGATTCCAACAGCTTGGGAGGTATCCCACTAGACGTGGTACTTTTGGCCTGTCTGGTGGCCTGTACTTCCACCCTAGGCTTTGGGGGTCTCTCCCTCTTCAGTCTTGTTTTTTTCGTTGCCCCAGGGGTCTGGGGCATACGAGTTGGGTTGGAGTTAACAGTAGTCAGGTGCCCAGTTGACTCCTTCACTGGGGCCCTCTGAAGTTTTCCGCCGGCTTTGGTGATTTTTTCCCCGTCGCGCTTGGGCACACCCACTTAAAATGTCCAACTCCTCCACAGTTGAAGCAGGCGCTGGTTTCCTTCACTTCTGTTGGACTTGTTGGTTCTTATGGTGCTTGAATTCCCCTATCAGCGGGAACGTTGTGCTGGGCAGTCAACAGGGCCATCATCTCCATCAACTGTGCCACCTGTGTTTTGGAGAAGTTCTATTTGAGGGTCGCCACATGCAGCACCGGCCACCCTGATTTCCACCACTGACTTTGGACCTTGAGTTTTATCCCTCTTTCTCTCAAGAGTGGCCTCTTCCCGCATGGTCCGGATCAGATCTGGATACTTGAGGATGCCACCGTCTTGACGGGACCTTAACTGGAGCATGATGGGGTCCAATGGCTGTGCACCCTTCAAGACTTGTTTTGCCCTTGTGTCATCCACTTCCCTGGGATCTAATCCTTTAAGAGGATCTGATGCAGGACTTTGTCCAACCATCCTATGTACTCTGACAGTTTCTCTCCTGCTTGTTGGTGTGTTCTAGTTGATAAATTAGGTTGGAGACCTTCTCTGTCCAACCGAACACATCCTGTAGGATATCAAAGTAGTCCTGAGCCATGCAGTTCTGCTTGCTGAGCTTCAGGTTTCGGATGGCTTCTGAAGCAGGCCCTCTCAGGCTTTCAGTAATCCTCTGCTTTTTTTTGTTTCAGATATGTCCCACTCATCCAGGGCTTGGGTAGTCTGCTCTAGCCATTCCTCAAAATTCCTTTATTCCAGGGGTACGGGTTGCTTTCCTGAGAAGATGTTAAGTTTCTGGTTGGAATTTCCAGAATATGCAGGGTTCCCTAGCTGGCACTTCACCACAAAGTCTCCCAGTGCTGTAAGGAGCTCCAGCTCAATTGTGGCTGAGTATGAGTGGGAGGAAGCTCTTACTTTGATTGCCTTCTCCTGGTTGGAGCCGACAGGGCCTTCACTTTGCCTCTCTGGGTGTGTCGGGCAAAATTTGGTTCTGCCAGTTTCACACTGGTGCCTTGAAAACTCTTAGGAACCCCTTTCCTCCACTCCAGCAGTGCATAAGTGTGATCGGTTCCATGATCTGGTTTTATTGCGACCACATAGGCCTTCCTGTCTGGGGACAAGTCAGGCGAAACCTTCTTAACTTGTTTTTCCCCCCAGTCCTCTCCTGGGAGTTCAATGGCCACGTTCGCTTCTGAGCGGGTGCTTTCTGCTTCGCACCATTGGACCACTGTGGCGGGGTCCATAGTGGTACCAAGGGACGGGTTTGCTTGCAGAGTGACAGGATCCCGGATGACACCCCCACGTGTAGAACTGACCCCTGAAGGAGCTGTTGGTTTGAATTGGGCCTGCACTCTACCAAGAAACCCCACTAACTTGACTCAATCCCCTTGGCACAGCTGTGCCGCAATGTAATACAGTACAATATAAAACAATGTAAAGTACCTGTATAATACCCTCGGGATCCTCTGGCTCCACCTGGTGGGGAAAAACAGCACGCCACACAACTGGGCACTTAACCAGAAATATTTTTACTGCAAGTATATTAAAGAACTTATACACAATGCTTGGGCACTAAAGTGAAGAACAGGTTCCAGCGAGGCCAATAAGTGAGTCCAACTGTGTGCAGCAAATTAACAAATGGTGGGCCGTAACCCGCTCACCAACTGGATTGGAGTTCTGGGTGATGACTTTGATCCGGCAACTGTAGCTTACTTCTGTATCAACTGGGCAGATGCTCCGCTGACTGGATCTGGTCCTCCGATACTTCGATAAGCATCTCTGGGCCTCGTCAATCTGATCACCAGCTCTCATGCTCCGTCAAATCACCTTGCAAAAAAAGCAGGCTTGCAATCCGCGGTGACTGCCTGCAGCTGTCTCCTGGAAACCACCTCACAGATCTGCACAGGCAGGCGACATGGTCCCAAGAGACCTAAAATGGCTGCTGTTGTCCCTTATATCCCCTACCCAGCATGCACTGCGTAAGGCAGTGTTCATGGTTAGGTCACACACGGACTCCTGGGTAGTGAGGTCAACCTTCAGAATCCAAAACAAAACAGTCACTTCCTGTATAAGTCTTTAGGTTGTTCTGAGGTAAATGATAAACGGGTGCGTTACCCATATTTGGCCACTAGATGACTCTAGTGCGAAAGCACAGTAATGTCCATATACCTCACATTAAAGCATGTATAATCACATCAATAAACCATGTCAGCGCTACACATGAAAATCAAACAAAACAGAAAATAAATCCTTGTCATACAGGCACTAACTAAACAGTTCAGGATCCTACCTCATAGGTGAAGGGCTTCTCCCCAGTCACCCACAAAACATAGACAATGCAAACCTTTGTTTTCTGTCTCTCAAAGCAAAGATCACATCAGTAGCACGCTCTCTCTCAGGTATGGCCTCCTGAGCCCCAGGCCAAGAGCAATTCCAGTCCTGCTTTATGTATACCACCTGTTGGTATACGCAAGTGGACCACAAAATCTGGTCCGGGAACCAACCCTTCCAAGGTGGCTGGTAAAACCCTGACTGGATTCCACTTTAGTTCTCTGTAAATGAACGCATGCAAGGTGAAACTTAACGTCCATCACGGCACCTTTCGTCATGTCACAATCTATGTATACCGTATATACTCGAGTATAGGCCGACCCGAATATAAGCCGAGGTCCCCAATTTACCCCCAAAAAACTGGAAAAAATTATTGACTCGTGTATAAGCCGAGGGTGAGACATGCCTGTCCATCCCTGTGTGTCGTCCATCCCTGTGTGTGTCCATGCATCCGTGTGTGTCCATGCATCCGTGTGTGTGTGTGTGTGTGTCCATGCATCCGTGTGTGTGTGTGTGTGTCCATGCATCCGTGTGTGTGTGTGTCCATCCATCCCTGTGTGTGTGCATGCATCCGTGTGTGTGTGTGTGTGTGTGTGTGTGTGTGTGTGTCCATGCATCCGTGTGTGTCCATCCATCCCTGTGTGTGCATGCATCCGTGTGTGTGTGTGTGTGTGTGTGTGTGTGTGTCCGTGCAGCCTACCTGTGTCCAGCCTGCCTGTGTCCGTCCAGCCTGTGTCCGTCCAGCCTGTGTCCGTCCAGCCTGTGTCCGTCCCGGCCTGCGTCCCGTCCCGGCCTGCGTCCCGTCCCGGCCTGCGTCCCGGCCTGCGTCCCGTCCCGGCCTGCGTCCCGGCCCGTCCCGCAGCTCTTCGTCGGTGGCCATTCTAGGATTCAAAAGCCGCGCCTCCGTCGGTGATAGGCGGAACACTCAATTTCCCACTGACTGCTGGGAAATTGAGTGTTCCGCCTATCGGATGTCCGTGATAGGCGGAACACTCAATTTCCCAGCAGTCAGTGGTCTGCCTATCATGGACGTCCGCTCATCCTCATACTACGGACGAGGATGAGAGGACGTCCGTGATAGGCGGAACACAGACTGCTGGGAAATTCAGTGTTCCGCCTATCACAGGCGAAGGCGGAGACGGAGGCGCGGCCTTTGAATCCTAGAATGGCCGCTGTCTGTCTGCTCGACACGCTGATCGGGCAGACAGACAGCGATGACTCGAGTATAAGCCGAGGGGGGCACTTTCAGCCTCAAAAAAGAGGCTGAAAATCTCGGCTTATACTCGAGTATATACGGTACCTAGATACTGTGTGTGTGTGCCTGTATATTATCTGAAAAAGAACCTCTTGTTTGTAAGTTACATGGATCATTGTACACGGTCAGAGCATGGAATACAAACAAGTCTTGTTGGTTGGAAAGATCACAAGAAGTAAAGGCCCACCCATATCTATACTGTACATTTACAAATGGGAAATGGTGGTATCTGTTTCTTTCTATGATTTTAATATCACAAAGGATTGGGAAATTGCAAAAATGAGTACAACTCGAAAATGAACACTTTGAAACTAAGGATCTCGGAGGTGTGTCCTACCTAGGTCGTCTTCTGCATAAAAAAAAAACAATTTTCCAAAACTGTAAAGGTCGCGGCAGGTCACGGCGAGGCAAGTCGGTGTCGCCTCGCATCGCCTGCAGTGTGAACCGGCCCTTAAGTGCACCGATCTTTTAAAGTCCTCAACGATCGCCATCAGAAAAACATTTCAAAGGACTTTCCCTTCCATTAATAACCCCTTTGTTCTGCTGCCATTCTTCTTTTGTTTTCTTTTGGAAAGTGCATACCCCACCATAAATGCACTCTGGCGGGATAGTATTGCTCCAGCGCTCTGTGAATCAAATTTTTCTATTGCTCACTGCTGCACTTAAGGTGGCATTGCTACTGTTTATACTAATCTGTACACCAAGTGTCATCTTATGCTGGATCCCTACTGTTAATCTAGTTGTGTTTATTGTTAATCTATTTTATGCTTGCTTAGTTACCAACCATATTGGGTGAGAATTATATGAAGTTTGTCTTTGCTCAATGGTTTGGTGCCTGTTTTCTTTGATATAACACAACACTATTGGGTATGAAGTATTCGTTTCAGTGGATCCTTGTGGGAATTTATGTTTTTACACTTAAATCTCAAGGTTTTTCACCTTAATGCATTCTATGATGAAAAACCTTCTGTAGTACAGCAGCCCCCTTTTTACTTACCTGAACCCAATCTTTCCCATGACAGGGACAAGCACAGTAGATCCATGGTCCTCATTGGATGGATTGATGGCAGCAGGAGCTATTGGCTCTTACTGCTGTCACGCAAATCCAGTGACACATAAGCAGTAAGGGGGATGGGGGGCAAGTCTTGCTGTCTGTGTCAATGGAGGAGGCAAGTATAACATGTGTGTTTTTTTAACCACTTCAGGCCCGGAAGGATTTACCCCCCTTCCTGACCAGAGCACTTTTTGCGATTTGGGACTGCGTCGTTTTAACTGACAATTGCGCGGTCGTGCGACATGGCTCCCAAACAAAATTGATGTCTTTTTTTTTCCCCACAAATAGAGATTTCTTTTGGTGGTATTTGATCACCCCTGTGGTTTTTATTTTTTGCATTATAAACAAAAATAAAGCGTCAATTTTGAAAAAAAACACATTAAATATCCCCCAAAAAATATATAAAAAAAAGTTTTTTCCTCAGTTTAGGCTGATGCCTATTCTTCTACATATTTTTGGTAAAAAATCGCAACAAGCTTTTGGTTTTATGGCCGTTTTATGAATTTTTTTGTTTTTACTAGTAATCACGGCAAGCAGCGATTTTTATCATGACTGCGAAATTATGGCGGACACCTCAGACATTTTTGGCACATTTTTGGGACCGTTGTCATTTATGAAGCAATCAGTGCTATACAAATGCACTCATTCCTGTGTATACGACACTGGCAGTGAAGGGGTTAACCACTAGGGGGCAGTGTATGGGTTAAGTGTGCCCTGGGGAGTGTTTTGAACTGTGGGGGGCCTGGCTATGTGTGGGAACAATGTAATGTAATCAAGCATCTCCCCGTTCCTCCTCTCCATGAGGCGATCGAGTATCCCTGTGGCAATTGAGTCCACGGGACCCGCGACCTGACTCTGGGAGCTTTCCGCACGCGCCCGCTGGCCACCTCTTAAAGGGCCATGCACAGGTACGTTGGCTTGCCTGTATGAGCCCTTCTGCTGTCGTATATCAGCATGAGGCGATCGGCAAATGGTTAAAAAATAAAAATTAACCTTTAACCTGGTGTGTCAGAGGGCTGAGGTTCTTAAGAAGATTGAGGAAAAGGACGCACGTCCTTTCCAATAGCTCCTACAGGGGTAGTGCTACAATAGTTCTGTTTCAATTCATAAAGCACGTGAAACGTGACTGATATATGGATGTTAAAATAAAGATTCATGGTTGCCATTTACTTGTGACATTTTCAACTTCTTTAATAAACTGAGTTTTGTTTTGTTTTTTTGTGGAAAAAGTGGAGGATTACTATACTTTTCGCTGCAACTGTATGTGCAAAGCAGTATGCAAAACTGCACCAAATCTATATCCTTCACAGTTGGACTTTAAAGCTAGGGACAGGCAATTTCTACAAGAGCAGTCATCTGTCAAATGTTAATTATGTTTGCCAGTGAGAATTGCTTCTTTTACAAAGCACTTTGCAGTAAAGATCTTTACTGTCTGTGAACCATTAATGGGTGAAAAGGAGAACTGATTTTAAGCATCATTGAGGCAGCAAGTGAGTCGCCATGGTGGCTGACTGATTAATACTAGTTATTACAATAACATATACGGTACTAAAAGGAGCTGTGGTGTTAGACATTCATCATGCATTCTACTGCACTTAAATGCAAAAGCTGAACTTTTGTTTGGATCAAAAACGTATCAATTCTACATGCAAAAAAAATTCCCATATAGCAAACAAATGTGCAGAAGAGTACCATGTATGTGTATCAAGCTGTGACAAGGTGTTGCAATGTGAAGTGATAGTTTTATAGGAAACTGTAATTGATAGCAATCAATAGACTTTTGGTTTCCTGTCGAAACTGGAGACATTCTGTTGTGTTTCTGTGCTTGGTGCAATTTACTTTGACTTGCAAGCTTGACTTTACTTGTTTTCATGGGTGCAATGTCAGGTTCTTGCAGACACTGCCTCCAGCTTTCCTGCTCATACCTCTGTACAGGCAGACCATTACAAAGCTGGAGAAAGTGTCAATGAACATTGAGGGCGCTCATCAGTATCTTCCCAGTTTACAGTTTGAGAAGCTACAAGCAATCTCACTTTGTAGCACACAGGACTTGGGTTTTCTCATTTACAGATTGTAGGGTAAGGAGAATGCTAGTGGCCAGCTACACCATTTTTAAAATGCGACAGTAGGTATCCTGAATGCTGTCACAGGGTAGGGGATCAGGGAGGCAGGACTGGAGCAGGTTACATGTTCTACCACAAATATACACCAAAAGGTGAACTTGGGTGACTTGTGTCCATATTGCAGATATACAGTTTAATCAATCACAGAACCTGCTAAATTAAACAATTTGTGAACTGTCACACAGATGGGGTTATTTATATTGGTAAAACATAAAAAAAAAAAAAGAGTTGGGTACCTGGTGACTCCTTTTCTAGGAAGTCTTCCAGGGCAGCATCAGAGAGATAGGCTCCTCCTACAGGAAACACAACGTCCACCATTCTAAAAAGATTGCACATGCCTCAGTTATATAAAAGTACAGACGGAACAACAGGTGATTATCATGGTTTTCCACTGAATTCCGATAATTTTCCCTTTTTTTTTTTTTTTTTTTTTTTTTTTTTTTGGGGAGGGAATGAGTGCCGCCCTGGAAGACTTCCTAGAAAATGAGTTACCAGGTACCTAACTGTTTGCTTTCTCTAGTCGTCTTCCAAGGCAGCATCTGAGAGGATGTAACAAGAAGTACTTATTTTGGGGGGGGGGGGATCCACCGCCTGGAGAACTTTCCTACCGAAAGTTTGATCTTGGTCAGACAGGCAGTCAATGAGAGAGTGCCTCACGAAGGTCTTAAAGAGGAAGTAAACCCTGATGGGTTTACTTCCTCTTTTTTTCCCTGCAAAGGTAAAGCATAATGGACTACTATGCATCGCATAGTAGCTCATTATGTGTCACTTACCTGACACAGGAGCCAGCGAAGTCACCGCTGTCCCCTGTAGTCCGCCGCATCCATGTTGCTGGTGGCGTCTTGCAGCTCCGACGAATCACAGCGGCGCAGCCGCGATGACGTCACTCCCGCGCATGCGCACGGGAGTCGCGTCTCGCAGCTCCGCCGCTGCCATACGGCGAAGCCGCGATGACGTCACTCCCGCGCATGCGCACGGGAGTCGACAAATTAGGCAAATCCATTCTTGGATTTGCCGCATTTAGTGCGCCTGCGCGCCGCTGTCTACGGCGCATGCGCCGTAGACAGCGGTGCCCATTTTCGGGCAAATATCTCCTAAACCATATAGGTTTAGGAGATATTGCTTGGACCTACAGGTAAGCCTTAATCTAGGCTTACCTATAGGTCCAAGTTGTTTGGAAGGGTTTACTTCCTCTTTAAAGCTCAACCATGTCGCTGCCCTGCAAATCTGCTCCGTGTAGCTTCAGCTTTTGCTTTGAAGGAGGAGGCCCATGCTCTGGTGGGTGTAGGTTCTGGGACTGTTATGCCAGTGCGATGCCCATTTTGATCCATCTCGATATAGAGATCTTTTAAGCTTGCTGACCTTTATTTTTCCCTGAGTATAGGACAAGGAGAGATGAGGTCTTTTGCCAGTTCTTGGTCCTTTCTAGTTGGTTTATAAGGATTCTTCCGACATCTATTTTGTCACGTTTCCCTTTTTGTTGCTCCAAAGATTACCTGGGAAGGAGGGTTTGATAATGTTCTGAGACCTGTGAAATGTTGGGGACTTTCGGTAGAAAGCCGGGTCAGGCGAGAGGACTACTTTGTGTAACGGAATCGTACAATATGGTTCCAGGATTGACAGTGCCTGAACCTCACTGACTCTTATTGCTGAGATCCGGGATACCAATACCACCGTTTTCAGTGTTAATGTTTTATCTGAGCATTCGTCTATAGGTTCAAAAGGAGTGGAAAGGAACCCCTTCAATACTGTTGATAGGTCCCATGAGGGGAATTTCTTAGCCCTTGTGGGCTTTGATTTTTTTGACCGAGAGGAGAAATAACTTTTATGAGCGGGTCTTTCACTAGTCTTGCATCAAGGAAGGAGGATAGGGCTGCCATTTGTAATTTTTTTAAGGTAGTGTGTGATTATATTCCTATCTGCGCCCTCTTGTAGAAAGTCCAAGATGGTTGGAATAATTCTTTCCCCCCGCCCTCCTTTTTCTGAGGACCAAGCTACAAACTTTTTTTGAACCTTTTCGTATATTGCCTGTGTGACTTTCTTTCTACTGGCTAAGATGGTATTCACCACTTTGTCTGATAGGCCTTTATTTTGTAACAACAGCCTTTCAGGAGCCAGGCTGAAAGCTTTAGAATTTTGATGTTCAGGTTCTGGGTTGGTCCCTGCATTAGTAGCTCTGGTATCTTTGGTAAAAGGAGATGTGGCTGACTGCTCATATTCATTAAATGGCGGAACTATGCTCTATGGAGCAACCAGGATAACTCTGGCCGCCGCCTTTTTTTTTTTTTTTTTTTTTTAATGACCCTGGGGATTAGGATCATTGTGGGGGGGAGGAGGAGGAGTCTGACCAGTCTTGTGCCAGGTCGTTCGCTGCCATGCACCCGTCCCCTGGGGAGAAGAAGAATCTCGGGAACTTGTTGTGTCTTGATGTGAATAGGTCTACCGGAGGGGTCTACAAGATCTAAACTATCCAATTGAAGGTTGCCTGTTCTAGGGCCCTTTCCGTGTGCTGACCCCCTCAGGTGTATGGTGGATTTTGACTGTTTGCTTCCACCCACTTCAGGATTGTGTCTGCTGTAGACCTAAGTTTAAGGGGAAATGGTTCCCCCTGTCTATGTATGCTACAGTTGTAGCGTTGCCTGTTTTGTGTTTGGAGATGTCTGTCCTTGATTTGTGTTTTGAAAGATTTCAGTGCTAGATGTACTGCCTCCATCTCTCATGTTCAATGAGGCAAGAGACCAGTCCTGGTTCCAAGAGCCTTGGGCCAGGTGTTCTGCTAAGTGTGCGCCCCATCCTGTGGTCCTGGCATCTGTAGTTATGCGGATCACATTCATTTGCATCCATAAGTGTCCCTGGCTGTATATGTGTGGTTTGAGCCACCATTGCAGCGAAGTTTGATCTCTTGTGGGATTGTGATGCAAGACTCCAAGTTCTGTTGCAGTCTTGTGTGCAGTTGTGCCCACGTCATGGCCAGTATGGAGGAGGTCATGAGGCCCAGCACCCTCATGCTCTTCCTGATGGTAATTTTGGAGAGACAAGGTAGCCTTCAATGAGGGAAAGGCCTACCGTTGGCTCTCCCGTAACCCCCAAGGGCGACAGCAACAAAAGGGGATAAAACAAATTTCTAGAAGACAAAAAATTCCTTATAAACACAAAGAAGGAGATATGGGCTCCAATTCATCCCTCAATTCCCTGTCTTCCACATGCTCCCAAGCCTCTAAAAAAAAAAAAAAACGGCTAGTAAACCAAAATGGTGATCACCCGAACCCACATCTGGGAACAAAAAACAAACCATGGAAACTCCTGGGGGTACACAGCCCTTATTACCATCGGGTGGGACGGATCGTACATTAAGGTCAGGCAATACACGAAGTGGTCCATCTACACAAGGACGTTCTACAGTGGAACCCTCAAACACGAGTGGGAAAAATGACAGTATAGAAACACAATGACAAAAGGCAGGGGCTCTAACTTTGGATAAAGCCTTGAATGTCCTTACTCTTTCTAATCACGAACTTTCAGTGGATGAAAGGACTTTGTTAAGCAAAGGCCTCACCTTTTGCCCTTCCTCCAACACGGATACTTTTGAAATCATCAAGGACATACAACTCTTCGCAAGGAAACTGATTTTGAAATATCTGTACACTAAACCACAACAAGATAAGACATCCCATGATGGAGAGAAGCAGGCCTTGGATGACTTGGTGTCCTTGTTGGAGGAACAAGAGCAGAGGGATGAAATAGATCGTATTGACCTGGATAAGCTTTTAATGACTAATATTACCTCTACAACAACAGGCATTCGGGGTAAATCACTTCTAAAGAAAAAGTCAAACAAATTTCCCTCTTTAGCCCAAAATATAAACTTGAAGGCTTTTGTGACAATGGTGACTGATGACATTACAAGACTGCCAAAAGGAGCACCCACAGATAATCTGAGTCTGAGAGACGAGCATTAGCCACTTTAGAAAAACAACACCAATTAACCATCAAACCATCTGGTAAAGGTGGTAACATTGTTATAATGGATAATGCCCAATATCTCAATATGTGCAATAGGATTTTAACAGGGAATGGTACAAACCGATCTCGAAGACCCGTATTGAAAAATTTGACAATTCATTTTTCTTATTATTAGACCAGGCGTACCTTAATAATATTACAAAAACAACATGGGAATTTATTTGAACTAAACATTCAAAGATCCCAACTTTTTATAGTCTCCCTAAGGTCCACAAGGACTTGGCTGATCCACCGGGCAGACCCATTGTTTCGGGTAGGGGTAACACCTCTGAGAACTTAAGTAGGTACATTGACGAACAACTACGTCCATTAGTGACTAATTTGCCCTCTTATCTCAGGGTTACAACTCATCTGTTACAACAATTGAATGGCCTCCGCATCCCCGATGATGCCCTTTTGGTCACGGTGGATGTGGAGGCACTCTACTGTTCTATCACCCACGAAAGGGGCCTAGAGACTATACAACATTTTTTATCCCAGTCCCATAGGGATGACAAACCACTACATCAATTTATTTTGCAGGGATTGCAATTTATACTGTCACACAATGCATTTGCTTTTCATGGATCCTATTTCCTCCAGATATAGGGGGTGGCTATGGGGACCTGTTGTGCCCCCTCCTATGCCAACCTGTATCTGAGGGAATGGGACAATTCCTTTCTCTCATCGGATCAGGTGCCCTGCGACCAGATACTCCTCTGGTATCGCTATATTGATGACATCATTTTTGTCTGGAATGGCACCTATGAGGCTCTGATTCAATGTATGAAGCTAATGGAAAATAACACATTTAATTTGAAATTCACGATGACGTGATCGTGTCAGTGTGAATTTCTTAGATGTAATTATCTCAAAGAACCCTTAGGGTCAGCTCTCAAGCTCCCTACACCGCAAAGAAACTGCGGAAAACACAATTCTTTTTGCGACCAGTTCCCACCCAGCCCCCCTAATAAGATCAATTCCATATTCCCAATACTTACGGATTTGAAGAAACTGTACAGAGGATTCCACCTTTAGAATTGAATCTAAAAAACTACAGCAACGGTTATTACAGTGGGGCTATTCCCAAGCATGCCTAAAAAAAGCATTCAGAAGAGCCTGCACACAGGACAGACAGAATCTATTTAGGGGGAACTCCAAGGAGAGCACTAAAGATACAAAGGGGAGATCGGAACCAACCAGGTTAATCATGACATACACAATAAAACATAAGGCCATACAACAGATGGTAAAAAAAAATGGTCATGTTCTTTCCATTGACCCTGCAATCAGGCAATTCATTCCCAAGACTCAATCAATTACCTTCAGACGTTCTCGATCATTGAAAGACCGCCTAGTGAGGAGCGAATACACAGGAGAGTTTAGGGATGACCCTTGCAAACGTCGGGGCTCCTTCAAATGTGGAGGTTGCCCCCAATGCCAATTTATGAACACAGATCAGAGGGTAAAATTACCAAATGGTAAGCTCTTTAAGCCTTTTCTAATTGTTGGACGTATGGGGTGGTCTATCTTCTAACATAAATAAAAAAGAGTCCTGCGCAAATAATACCACAAAAAATGAATAATGTATATAAATGTGAAAAAAACAACAGTCAATGAAAATATTTCAAAATAAACACACCAATAGTGTAAGTGTGTAGTGAAAAAACACTGGAGAAAGAACAGGACCAAATGTTCCAAAAAATCAGGCTCCCAGAACTCTCACCTCAGAGATGGAATAATAAGGCAAAAGAAAGTAATTCCAATGGACTTCTCCTTCATTTCTCTGTGCACAATCATCAAATGGTATAAACTTCTACCACTAGAGGGCCGATTCAACCTCTTATGAGTAATACTGCAGCATATGTATCCTCGTGGTGTGAAACTTAAAGAAAACACAGAGGGGAAGGGGGAAGGGAGAGAGAAAGGGGACTCCAATAGTGTAGTGGTTTCCAAAACTGAATAAATTTATTTAAGAGAAAGCAATGGACTCTCACATTTAAAAAGAAAGTATCAAACAGAAAGATCTGGCGTGTAAAGCCAGTCTTACGCTTGTTCCGGTATTCCTACGGCCACTCCTTACGCGTTACGTCACCACGTGACTTCTTCATGCCCATGAAGAAGCCTGCCTCAGGATTGGGGCAGACACCGGTAGCTGATACTGCGCTCCACCGCACATCGTGTGGGGGGGGGCGTGACGCTACGTCCACCCGCTACACGGCGTTCCCGACTGGTCTGCCTCAGTTCCGGGGCGGACACCGGCAGCAGATAAGGTAACATGGTTAATAATTGGGTAGTACGAAGGGCCCGCCCTGGCCACCACACCTTCGAACATGTGACCATGTTCAACCAATACAGGGCTACCAAGGGGCTATTTAACCTCATCAGTGGCAACAAACTATGCGATACTCATACGCCCTGCATGTGGGAACACCTGTCCATCTGTGAGTACAAACACGACTTAACCTGCTTTCTAATTGTGTTTTTTGTATGGAGGACCAACTTTTGGATAATTTTTTGGACGATAGCAAATCCACAGGCTCTATTCCTTAGCTCTTTGTCTGGTCCATTCCGTGGGAAGGGTTGAGAAAACTCTGAGCCCAGTGAGGATACCGGTTATTTTAAATATGGTTTGCCACTAAATGACGACAAAGATAATTACAGATATATGTAGTAATCCTCCCTCCCTCCACTGACATTAGTAGGTAAGCAGTCTGGTTGGTCTGCATGTCTTTAATTTTATTTATATATTTTTATTTTTGCACAACTCTTTTTCTCACTTGGCGAATCGGTTGGTCCTACACTCACTCTCTATCCTAGAACGGTGCGATGTTCCCTCTTATGGCTGTTGGTCGTTTTTGGTCTGGGCTCACGGTGGTTATGCTTGGGCACCTGATTTTTTGAGAGTGTTTGGTGGTATGTGATCACTCCCCCCATGTGGTGGTACACATAGATATCAGCTCAGCTACTTAACTTGTGGCTCTAGATTTTTTCGTTTTATCTGCTGCTTTGTTTGCCGACCTAGGAAGGGTGGACCAGAGGGAAGTGGTCGTTTGGTATCTCCTAATTAGGATAACAACGACCCGTACCTCATCGCCTATGTGGTCAGACACCAGTTTGGGACATACCCATGCACATGAACGACACGCACCCCATGTAGTGTTTCAATCATACCAATCATTGATGAATTATTCCAGGTGGGCCATTTTTGTTGCTATAGGCGTATTTAAATATGAGCACACTTCAGGACAAATAACATTTCCTTCCCCCCCTTTCCCTTTTTTTTTTTTTTGCTCCCCATGTGCATGTATTATATGTGGTTCTTTTAAATTTTAAAGATTTGTTTCTTTATGTTGTAGAAATACCAATATGCCATATAATTATTGCTCTTCACCCTTGATGAAAGTTCTGTGATACCAGCAACTAGAAATACGTTGGGTGTGGGTCATAAGAAAAGAGTATTTTTAATATTTATTGGTTGGCTTATTCTATTTATCCATGTATGTACATATTTGTAGATATACCACAGGGACACTGTCAGTTGAGGGGTCTCTCTGGTTTTATTTTGTATTTGCTTTGTAATTGTTAATAAAGTATTTTTTATGTTTTAATTGTTGTGTGGTGTTGGTGGTCATTTAAAATCCCACTCCAATAGGGGGACTCGTCTTTCTTTCTGTTCCTGATGGTAACTGTTTTGGGGAGACATCAATCTCTTCCATCAGTCTTGCTACCTTGTCCTGTGGTAGGAGGAACGTTCCCCTCCATGTATAGTTATCCACCAAAAAGATGGCCCCGCATGACTGGACATGCATCACTTAAAGTGCTTCCCCAGAAGCTGCATCACTGGAAGTGATGCGCTCGGTGTCTGGGATTCACTCGCCACCATCTTGCTACACCCTTCTGAACACTCGGTGAGGGAGAAGAACTCAGGTGGCATCCAGCAGACGCCCCACCAGTCTGGAATGCCTGCTGTTGCATCACGGCGCTGGAGGGGGGTTGCAGGGAGTAATCCCAAAATACCTTTGTCGGCTGGGGGAGATGGTTGCTTACCCACCTGTGGGGGGTGAAACCTCAGGCTTGTTTTGGCCTCGGGGAGGGAGGGGGGGGGGAAGAGTCCCTGGCAACTTGCCACAGGGACTGGAAGAAAATAATAAACCAGGTGTGTGCAATCTTTTTATAATGGCAGACATTGTGTTTCCTGTAGGAGCCCATCGGATGCTGCCCTGGAAGATGACTTGCAAAATCTATAAGCCTAAAGGTGATCTTCAAATACCTGTAGGCAGGCATTTTTGCACGTTTATGTAAAAAAAATCAAGCATAGCTTGTGTGTGGTGTGTTTTATTTTTTTATTTTTTATTCTTTATTTCAAAAGGGTATGCATCAAAACAAACAATGCAATTTGCATCTGTTCATTCAAGTGTTCATATAGACAGAAAGTGAGTGCATAGGGGAAATAACAAGTCAATGTGGCAAAACATACGATCATATGATGCTATCCAGCTTTTAAATACAGAGAGAAGGCAAGCATAGGGTGTCTGAGAAGGATACCCTGGAACCGGGAAATAAAAACAGAATTGAGAAAAAAAGTATGTGGCTTTTTTAAGGGAAACTGACAATCGGGGGGAGGGCTATAATAAAAAATAAACAAACAATGATGTCTGGAACATTGCCAGGCTATCATTCCAACCCAATCCTGATTCGTTGCAAGGCCAGAAGCCAATAGTCTGAAGTTCTAGGGTTCACCTGCATCCCAGAAGGATTACAAGTAGAAACAAAAACCGGGACTACATGAACAAAGGGTTTTGGTGGTTGAAGGGGGAACCTTTTTATACATGCACTTAGTTTAATCCTAACATAATATAAGTATGTGTGTTTTTTATCGTTTTTGTCCATTTGATTCTTTTTTTGTTAGTCATATATTTATTTTTTTTGTCCTGATTTATGTTTGTATTCTGGCAGGATTTGACTGTTGCCTCCCTGCCATTATTCTTCCATCCCCAAGTTCCGATGTGCACATTTTGGGCATGTGTGGATGGGGATGTTGAAGTTACAGCGCATGCATTTGCACTCCAGAGTGCAACACACTTAAGATTTCCAGTGGGAATGGCCCTCTTCCCAAAAGATGTTATATCCCTGGGGGCCATGTTTTGGTGGGGGCCTAAGAGGGTGAGGGGACAGCAAGGCAAAGAGGACTCTCTTCCTCCTAGATTTAATGGTCTGTGGTGGACCACAGCTGTGTCAGGTGCCAGTTTGGGTAAGAATTTACTGCTGGTAATTCTGTGGCTCTTCTCCTCAAAATGGAGATAAGCTCTCTCTCATGCTGCCACCTTTCTCTTCTGTATATCTTTTCTTTTGGCTGGGGTGAGTGTATACGTTGGTTATCAGGAATAATGCTTTTTGTGTTTGTTTTTCCTTTTGTGTTTTGTGGCATGATGTGTATACATTATGTAAGTAATTTTATAGTGGGGGATTATTATAGTGGTTTAAAAACTGTCAGTGGTTCACTATGTTATGCATACACGAGAGCAGGCCACTGGCCCAATCATACAAAGAAGAAAGCCACTACCTCCACCTATAACTGCCCATTGCAGCAAGCCAACATATGTTAGAAAAAAAGCCAAGGATAAATTCAAGGAAAGCTCAAAGCTCGCTTACCGGCCAGCCCACAGACAAATTAACCTGTTTAACACTATGTGTTAAAAACAGGGGTTTAGTCTGCACACATTTTGCAAATACATGCATAAGCTACTGGCCCCTCCAACAGATACCAGGGTGCCTTGGCGGGGCCTGTAGCTTACGCAGGTATTTGCAAATGCATGCAGACTAAACCTCGGTTTTTAACGCATATTGTTAGGGTCATTTAAGTAAGTGAGCTTTGAGTTTTCCTTGGCTTTTTTTTTCTAACATTGGCCCAATTAGCTGTGTCTGCATAGTTCCCCCTCCTCACAGTAGCATATAACAAAGGCCATATTTTGACACTGCCAGCCTGAGCCCCTCAGTTTTTCTGAGTGATTTGGCCCTAGACAAGTGTACAAATCAGGAGATTGGTAGATCTGATGAATTCAGAAAGAAATTCAATGTTTGACAGATGCATAGCTGTGCCTACACATACCTTACGTCACTTAGGAGCTTCCAGACTTTGGACACTTGACATCAATATAACATTTAAAATGTAATGTCAGCCATGCTATCTTGCCTACCTTAATAAAAATGGTTTTGAGCATCAGCAACCAAGGGAGATGCAATGGAAAGGGGCAGCTGGATTGGCAAACTTACTTTCTGGAAGGCAGTGTTTGCATGTTGAATACTTTAGATTTAGAAGCTCTCAATAACATTGGGGGGGAATAATGTGCAGGTACCTATCTATGCCTGTTTTTGACTGTTATCTAATATAGTTTATCACACATGCAGGTATACTTTAACTACAGCTTGCTCACAACCATGGTGTTTAATTGCAGGTATCCCTTTAAGCTGACCAAGGTATTCAACCAGATGAAAGACACTGTTTATACAGAGAAAACGCCTCTGTTAACATTTTCTTCTGAAAATAAAAGGTATGTGATGCATTTTTTCTAAATTTCCTAAAGTAAGTTGAAAGCTTTGTTTTCCTTAGTTCAAGTCATTTGCAAAATACAAAGGCTTCTGTGAATAGGCAGCAGATGAGATGGGCGGGCAGAGATGCTGTGTGTGTGCTCCTCTCAGAGCCCCAAATGTCTCCTCTGGAGCTGCCATAAACCTGTGAGATGTAAGTAATATAGATGAGTCCAGGAGTCGACATGCCCCCTATTGGACTTAACTCAAAATATGCCTGCAGAATTATCAAAGTGCTGAATTCCTAGAGTTCAGCTTTAAGATTACTTTTCCGAGGTTGCAATTTCTCTAGGTAGTATCATACTTTGGAGCAAAATGGTTAGAGCCAATGACTGACTGCACAGAAAAAAAAAAGAAAAATATTTAATAAAATATAGAAAACAAAATTTATAAGGAAAGTATACTGGAAAATCACTCAAATATCTAGTGAATATTTAAAATGGAATGCACACCAATACAACAGCAGTTTAGATAAAAAAAAGCATAAAATAAAACTTTACTGGATATCAACATACATAGTTTCATACACATAAGCTACTATAAATAATACACCAAATAAGACTTAAACATACACTCCTATTACCAATATCCAATATAACAATGAGAATTATTCAATAAAATTGTGTTTTTAAAAATCTGGGTTCGTGGATTCCTGCTCTGTGACTGGCCAGAGATGCGGTGTCACTCTCTCGCATGAACCACCGGTCACGGCACAGGGCTTTAAAGGAACGTCACGGGTGGTCATTCCTCGAGAGCACATGCGCATGTACAGTAAATATTTCTTAAACGGTGCACATTTAGGAGAGACTACTTATAGCCTTATAGGTAAAATTCAAAGATGGAAATTTACTTACTCTTTTTAATGATCACACAGTATTTTGTATATGGTATATCCCAGCACAGTAAAAAGGCAGTTTTTTCAGTTTTCCTAAACGCATGTGAGAAAGTCAGCCTGAAGAAAGTTCTGTTGTCTGAGGCTAAAATTAAGCCTTTTGGCTGTCAGACAAAATAGTGTAGTCAAACGCTGCACATCATCCTAAGGCAGCATGAAGCAGCAGAAAAAAAAACGGACCTTTAAAAATTCCTAGTCAGCTCTGTGCTGGTTTGTTTTGTTTGTAAACAAATAGCCAGAGATTCCCTTTCATTTATACCAGACCCGTATCCTTGATGAGGTCTGGTATATATGTCAAAGGAAAAACCGAGGAGAGCCTCCAGGTCAGGATCAATCAGATTTATTAGGTACACAAATTTATTTGTCTACTTACATATAAAAAATGAATTGAGCACAAGAAATCCTCATTAGTGGCGTCTACTAGGGATGAGCTTCGTGTTCGAGTCGAACATACGTTCGACTCGAACATCGGCTGTTCGCCCGTTCGACAAATTCCGAACGTTATGGGCCGTTCGCACCAAATTCGTGTGGCGCTTACGGCCCACAATGCTCATGATTGGCCAAGCATGCACTGTGACCCTACATGCTTGGCCAATCACAGCGCCGGCAGCGAGGAGAGCCATGATTGGCCACAGGCAGGATGCCTGTGGCCAATCGTAGCTCAAGCTGTGTAGTACACGCCCCACACTATATAAGGCCGCCAGCGCGGCGGCCTTGTGTAGTGTGTTGGCATCTGTAGCAGTTAGTGGCTGTTCTGTGTACCTTCAACACAGTATACACCGATCGTTATCGGCCGATTTTTCGCTCTTGCTCTTCTGTAGTGGTTGTTGTCTGCGTGCCCTGACCGCAGTATACACCGCTATATTCACCTATATATCTAGCGATCTATCTATCTTTTGTAATAGAGCTGTCAGTCAGTGTTAGGAGATTGTGCATGCTGTCTGCGTGCTCTGAACGCAGTATACACCGCTATATCCACCTATATAGCTAACTATCTTGCTCGTTTTAAATAGAGCTTGCAGTCAGCGGTAGGAGATTGTACATGCTGTCTGCATGCTCTGAAAAAGACGGACGGCAAAACAAATTATACAGGGGTGATAACCCTTCCCTATGTTTTCCAAAAAGCTTAAAAATAGTTTTTTTGACTGGAGCTACACTTTAAAAATGTACCGGTTGAAAATTACAAACAGATTCAACTTAACACAACAAACCTACACAGTCCCTGTCTTGTTTGCACCGCCTGTATACTGCTGTTCTGAGTATATAGGGCCTGGGGGCCACACGTATTTCCTTTTTTTAATATGGGTACGGGGTTCCCCTTAATATGCGTACAAGACCCAAAGGGGCTGGTAATGGGCAGGGAGGGCTACCCATGCCATTTTTCTCAATGATTTTCAACCATATTGCAGGAACCAGATATAACATTAAAACCGCAAGCAGCTTTAAATGACGTTATTTCCGTTAAATGTCATCTTGTGCAGGGACTGTTCTAAACACGGAAACACGTGGCACTTCACAGGCATACTACAGACACCCCCCAGGCACGATATTTAAAGGAATATTTTTTTTTCACTTTAATCGTCATTAAAATCGGTGCTCCCGCCAAAACGGCAGTTTTTAAAAGTTTTTTTTGCATTGACCCATGTCCCCTGGGGCAGGAGCCAGGTCCCCAAACCCTTTTTAGGACAGTATCTTGCATATTAGCCGTTAAAATTAACACTTTTCATTTCGAACGTTCGAGTCCCATAGACTTCAATGGGGTTCTAACGTTCGTACGAATTTGGGGTCCGTTCGAAAGTTCTGGTCCGAACCAGGGGGTGTTCGGCTCATCCCTAGCGTCTACCCAGCGTGGTAAGTCCTCTGTTGTATATCCGTACATTAGTACAAGAGAAGTCCCGTCCACCAGGATAACAGTATACAGTCTAATGGAGCTGAAAACGAGGCTTGGCTCTCGTCAGCTGTGAAACACAGGAGCCCAGCGCAGTGACGTCACTGCTAATGCGACATTTCGGCGCATGCGCGCTGCATACAGCAGGCGCACGCCTTCCTCAATTGTAGATGTCAAAAGAGGGCAGCCCTTGGAAACCCTCCTAAAAATAGCATAGGTTCCCCCAAATTCTTGTATGGATTTTAAGGAGGAACGCTACATATAAACAATGAAAGGAAAAGCTTGAGGTCCTCCCTAAATCTATGTGAGCATACAGCCTGGAGGAATGGCAAAGGAGGGGGTGAATACCATACCAGGCCACAAACCCTCAACATGGGGGGGGGGGGGGTGTACCTTGCTAGGGAGGACCCCCCCTCCCAGCAAAGCACCTTGTTCCCATGTTGATGAGGACATGACTGTCTTTTTCACAACCCTGGCCTGGTGGCCTGATGGTTTGTTGAAGTCTGTGGGGGAGTTTGTCAAAATCTGGAAGCCTCCTTTTAAAATTGGCACTCACATGCCACCTCCCATGTGAATAAAGAGAGTACATAGTACCCTTACTCAGTACCAAAAATCAGCCCATTATTGGAGATGAAGAAAAAAAAAACTCAAATTTGGCCCAAGAATGTAAATTTATGATCAACCAGAAATGCAGAGTTTTGTCAATCATGAAGGACTAGGGCCACGTAAATCCCATCGATGTATCTTATTCAGCCCATAACTCCCCATGATTGACAGCTCCTGATCCTAAAGGTAAACAAAGGTGCAGGGTCTCCCTGGTGATGTCATTCACCAAATATGTACCTTTTTCCCAAGTTCGTCTTTCAGGACAGCCACCTTAGAGAGACACTGGCTCCTCCCTTCTTAGGAAACACTGCCTTCATTTCCATGATTTAAGCCTCATCCTCCCTCCGTTCCTCAGTTATGGTGTTTCCTCCGGTGGGGAGACACCGCTAAGGAACCGTAGCTAAATCAGTTGGCGAGACTGGAGCTATCCGAGCGGAGCTCCGGCCCCACTCGGCAGTCCGATCGTCTATCGGTCTACTTTCGGCAGTCCGGTCAGCTAGGGAGCTGAATTTTCGTACTGACCATACACTCTAAACTTCGCTTGGGGAAAACAGGAAGTTTTAGAGGATCATCCGTTCGTTCACCCAGGAGGGTGCTTCAACGGGATAGGCAGTCCGGTCGGCTGGGGAGCCGAACTCTTGTACTGGCCTTTTTTACACGCACTCTAAACTTCGCTTGGGGAAAGCAGAAAGTTTGGGGAGGTCCATCGCTTCGTTTCGCCCAGTGGGGCGCTGCAACAAGACGTCCAAGGTCCCCCTGTGTTTACAGTCGGCTTGGAGCTGGAGGCCGGACCGGATGACTGGTGACGTCAGTTCCGGTGGGGGCGGACCTCTTCGTTGTATCCGCGTCTTCCGGTTCCGGACGCGGCACGTGAAAGGGGACCAAGCGTTCGGCTGGTGCAGCCTCTCTTTCTAAAGTTGTACAGGCAGCTGTAGGAGGCACGTTCGTACCACTCTTCCTCAACAGGAGAATGTCTGAAGCAGAGGCTCCAAGACCTCCTGGAGATAACAGCACCAGCCACTCAAAGGTAAGGGGAACCCTGGGGAGGTGTTCCCTTACTTTATAACCAGTAGCTTTACCGGTGTTTCCTCCTTGGTGGTCGGGGGGAAGGGTAGTGCGTCTGTGATCCTGGTGATGGTTGATCCTGGGGGGGAGCACTCCCGGTGGTCCTCTATGTAGCGCTGGTGTTTCTTTTTCTTTTTAAATCTTATGCTGCTCTCTCTTATTTCTGTTTTTTAGAAAGCCACGAGCAAGTCCCCCCATGGTTCTAGGAAGAAGTGTCCTTCATGTAGAGCCTCTATGGGGGATTCCTGGTCCAAGGCACTTTGTAAAGAGTGTATTGAGGGGTTGCTTAAGGAGCAGGCAGCAGAACAGGGTGCAGATCTGGCGGCTTCTGTGAAGGAACTCTCTAGTACTTTCCAGTCCTTCAAAACATTTTTCTCCAGTTTCCAGTGGCCTCAGCCCCAGAGCACTCCTACACCAGCGCAGCAGAGTGTACCATCTAGCCCAATGGACGTTCCTCCCGCAGTTGGAGAGAATCCAGGGGGCTCCAGAGAGGAATCTGAGGAAGAAGTTGACAGTGTCGTCTCAGATTTCCAAGGGGAATCTGACGATGAGGGGTTGGATGGGGAATCCAATAGAACTTCACGGTATAAGCTTTCCCTGGAGGAAGTGGATGAGCTCTTAGGAGCTATTCATACCACTTTAGGCATACAAAAGGAATCAAAGACATTGTCACTCCATGATCAGATGTACAAAGGCATGGGGGAACAGAAAAAGTGGGTGTTCCCGGTGCATGACGTTTTGATCAATGCCATCAGGAAGGAATGGCAGGATCCCGAAAGGAAACCTTTCTTTTCTGGGGCATTAAAACAAAGGCTTCCTTTTTCGGAAGAGGAGACTCTGGTCTGGAATAAATCTCCCAGATTAGATGCTGCTTTTTCCCAGGTGTCCAGACACACTGATCTGGCCTTTGAAGACATGGGGGTACTTTCAAACCCTATGGATCGAAGGATGGATTCACTCCTAAAGAAGGCCTGGGATTCATCACAGGGAAATCTTAAGCCAGCCATGGCAGCCACAGTAGTGGCTCGTAATATGGAGTATTGGCTTACCCAGATTAATGGGCACATTGAAGCAGGGACGGCAAAGGAGACTGTTCTATCCTCCTTTTCCATGCTGCTTAAGGGGATAGCATACATTGCGGATGCATCGGCTGAGTCCGTGAGAATGTCTGCAAGGTCCTCGGCTCTCACCAACTCAGCCAGGAGGGCCTTATGGCTGAAGACCTGGCAGGGAGACAATGCGTCCAAAGCAAAGCTCTGTGGGATCCCCTTTTACAGGAGACTTGCTGTTTGGGCCAGGTCTTGAAGCAGTGCTAGATCGCACAGCGGACAAGAAAAAGGCTTTTCCAGTTAAGAGGAAATTAGGGGAGCAGTCAAAAAGAAAGACTCGTCCCCAGAAAAGATTTGAAGCCCCTAGAACTGTTCGGCAGAAGAAAAGTTGGGGGCTCAAGGGCAAGGGGCCTGGGGGAGCAATATTTCACCCTCCTGAACAGCCCAAAAAGTCCCAGTGACGGGGTCACAGTGGGGGGAAGGTTGGGGGCTTTTCTCCCACAGTGGGAGATGATCACCTCCAATCAGTTTGTGTTGGGGATCATCAGAAGAGGTTACCGTTTGGAGTTTTCAGAACTCCCCCCTCTGAGACTCCTTGTCACAGAGCTGCCAAAATGCGCAGAAAAATCATCTGCCCTTCTTTCCTCTCTTCAGGAGTTAGAGGAACAAGAAGTGGTAGTACGGGTCCCAGTAGGAGAGACAGGCAGGGGCTTCTATTCTCACGTTTTTGTGGTTCGCAAGCCTTCGGGAAAGTTCAGGCTCATCCTGAACCTGAAGCCTCTGAATGTCTCAGTCACCTACAGAAGGTTTCGGATGGATTCAGTTTACTCGGTGAAAGCACTTCTTCTACCAAACTGTTTCATGGCATCGATAGATTTAAAAGATGCATACCTGCATATTCCTATCGCAGAGACCCACCAGCGGTTTCTCAGGCTGGCAGTGAGAACCTCAGTAGGGGTGCTACACCGGCAGTTCAAAGCACTTCCCTTCGGGCTATCCTCTTCCCCCCGGATCTTCACCAAAGTGATGGCAGAAGTTCTGGCATTTCTGCGTCTCAGGGGAATCTCGGTGATCGCGTATCTCGACGATCTTCTCCTGTTTGCTCCTTCTCCAACGCAGCTGACTCAAGATTTACAGATCGCAAGAGACCTGTTGGTAAGCCTGGGTTGGCTTCTGAACCTGGAGAAATCCAACTTAAATCCTTCCCAGAGGGTCACCTTCCTGGGGTATGTGTTGGACTCAACAGAACAAAAAGTCTTCCTCCCCTTAGAGAAAATTCAAAAGGTAGACAAGGCACTGTTGTTTCTTCAGGGCAGCCACCAGATCTCAGTAAGGAAGGTCATGTCGGCATTGGGCTTGCTGACGTCCGCACTCCCAGCGGTTCAGTGGGCGGGTTTACATTTCCGTCCCCTGCAATTATTTATTCTGAAGGTTTGGGACCATAGCCAGGGGTCTCTGGATTCTTTGGTTTCGGTTCCAAATCAGGTAAAGAGGTCCCTCTGGTGGTGAAGAAAGGGAGCAAATTTGTCCCAAGGCCTAGAGTGGATTCTACCAATATCCAGGGTGGTCACAACCGATGTGAGCAGCTCAGGTTGGGGTGCACACCTAGACTCCCGTTTGATACAGGGTACCTGGGAGAGGAGGGAGTCAAAGAGATCCTCGAATTGGAGGGAGCTGAGGGCAGTGGATCTGGCTCTCAGGACCTTTCAGAGAGAACTCCGGGGGCATCATGTAAAAGTAAGGTCGGACAACTCCTCGGTGGTAGCCTACATCAACAGACAAGGGGGCACCAGGAGCAAAACCTTATGGGCCCTAGCAAAAGCCATCCTCAGGTAGGCCGAAGCAAATGTCCTGTCCCTTTCAGCGATCCACTTGAAAGGAGAGCAAAATCAGGTGGCAGATTTCCTCAGCAGGAAAACTCTGAGAGAAGGCAACTGGGTTCTCAAGCAGGAAGTTTTCGAAATGATCACCCAGAGGTGGGGGATTCCTTCGATAGACCTCTTTGCCTCGAGGGATAACGCGAAGGTAGCCATCTTCTTTTCCATAAACAGGGGAGACAGGGCGTTGGGGGTGGACGCACTAGCACAGAGTTGGGGTTTCTCCAGGTGCTATGCTTTCCCCCCCTCCCGTGCTGATTCTGGCAGTGTTAAGGAAGTTTCAGGTGGAGAATACTACCCTTATTCTAATCGCACCTCACTGGCCCAGGAGGCCGTGGTTCTCCATTCTGAAGGGTCTGTCTGTAGAACCCCCTTGGATTCTCCCAATCCGGGAAGATCTCCTGTCTCAGGGTCCAATCTGCTGTCCTCAGGTGGAGCGGTGGAACCTTGCAGCTTGGCTTCTGAGGAGGAATTGCTGAAGGGCAAGGGCTTCTCGGATCGTTTAGTAGCCACTCTCCTAAACTGCAGGAAAAAGGAAACCCAGACCATTTACTTAACGGTATGGAGGCGGTTCAATAGCTGGTGCTCAGAGAGTTCCTTCAACGTGCGCAGCCCTGTAGCCGTTCTAGAGTTCCTGCAGGCTGGGGCGGATAAAGGTTTAGCCCTCGGAACACTGAAGGGTCAGGTATCCGCTTTAAGCGTGTTTCTAGAAAAGCATCTAGCATCAGACCCTTGGATAATGAGGTTCTTCAAAGCCCTAAGTAGGCAGAGACCTGTTTCAAATTCCCCCTTCCCAGTTTGGGATCTTTCTTTAGTTTTACAGTTTCTCACAGGAGAACATTTTGAGCCAATGGAATCTTGCTCATTAAAACTGATCACTCTCAAAGCGGTGTTTTTGGTGGCGATCACTACAGCAAGAAGAGTGAGTGAACTCGAAGCCCTTTCTGTTAGGGCACCTTTTTTTCAGGTTTTTCCGGACCGTTTGGTTTTTAAGATGGATCCGGCCTTTTTACCTAAGGTAGCCTCTAGTTTCCATAGAGTCCAGGAGATTGTGCTGCCTACTTTCTGTTCAAATCCAGTAAGAGAACAGGAACACATCTTTCATAGACTGGATGTTATAAGATGTGTCCTCCATTATTTAGATTGCACGAGTCAGTTCAGGAAGTCTGATTCACTTTTTGTGTTATTTTCAGGGGCTAGGAAGGGTTCCAAAGCCTCTAGACGTACGATAGCCAGATGGTTAAGGTTAGCCATTGGGCAGGCTTATATAGCAGGGGGGTTAGAACCCCCAGTTGGGATTAGAGCGCACACAACCAGGGCAGTGGCAACTTCTCAGGCAGAGTGGGCTGGTGCATCTCCTGAACAGATCTGTAGAGCTGCAACGTGGTCCAGTTTTTCTACGTTCGTGAAACACTATAGACTGGATCTTCTGTCAGCCAAAGACCAGGCCTTTGGTCGTAAAGTGCTGCAAGCAGTGATCCCACTCTAAGGTAATGTGCTCGCTTATCCTCTCTAAGGTGGCTGTCCCGAAAGACGAACTTGGGAAAAACGGAGTTACGTACCGGTAACATCCTTTTCCGGGAGTCTTTCAGGACAGCACCGGTTCCCACCCAGGTTTTTGGAGAACGTCGGGAACTCATCACATGAGACCGTCAGGTAAGATTAAAAGTTTGTTTGTTTGACGTGTTCTTGTGTCTCCCCAGTTGGCCGGAGGTACTCTGGAAGAACTGAGGAACGGAGGGAGGATGAGGCTTAAATCATGGAAATGAAGGCGGTGTTTCCTAAGAAGGGAGGAGCCAGTGTCTCTCTAAGGTGGCTGTCCTGAAAGACTCCCGGAAAAGGATGTTACCGGTACGTAACTCCGTTTTTTTTTATTAGAAGGCTTGTCAAAAAGCGTCGTCTTTATTTTTACGGTTTCCTTTTTTTGTGAATAACTACCTATTGCCCATTCACACAGGGAGGTCAGCGTCTCAGGGCTCCCTTATTTTTAAAAGAGTGCTTCCAGAATCTCATAAGCTACCTGCCCAAAGACTTGAGAGTAACCAGGCTAGAGTTGTGGAGAAGTGGCCCCTAGCTCACAGCTTAATGGGCTGGGAGGAGAAGAGTGCTGTTAAGAGCAAAAAGCTGTTACATTTAGCAGCAGTAGTAATACCACTGAGAATCGGTGGTTCTGCCAAGCTGAACATCATTTGCCAAACCTCCCAAGCAAGCGCAATTTGATTTGCTCATCACTAATCATCAGTGATGCAGGTATTTTTAGCCCTGGTTCACACCACCATGGCTTTGAAATCACGCTACTTCAGTGCGACTTCAACACCACAGATCAGGGCGATTTCATGTGCAGCTTGCTGACATCTGTGTGACTTCTTTAACACAGATGTCAATGCAATTTGCACATGAAATCGGGGTGCAACTTGTCATGCAATTATGAACTGTCAAATCGCATGACGGATTGCACTGGTGTGAACTAGGGCTTAATGTAGTTTATTTAATATATAAGTGAGAAGTGTGTTTCATTTTAGGATTACAATACAAAGTTTATGCACACTATTTTTTTGAATATCGTTGAACAACAAGAGTAGAAAACAAAATTACATTGAGGCAGGTGACTTTCAAAGAAGAAAAATGTTTGATGGTGTTTTCAGTGCACAAAGTTGTATTTGATCAGTAGTCTATTGTAATTCTGAACATGTTTTATATATTTCTGATTTATCTTGAAAAGTTGTATCTCTTGCACCCTTACTTTCCGGGGGCATGAATCTGCAGATTCTTGCTGTTGGAATGACCAGGTTGTGTGATTTAACATAAAAATACTATTAGGAAAACATTATGAGCATTTTGACAAATTATAGTTTGTCTGTGTGTTACTAGATTCTCCCTTGGTCATTTTTAAAAAAGCTCAATCTTTAAGGCATATGGTGGGCCCAAACTTATTGGATCAACTCAAAGCTATATCTTTATAATGTCCGCTTTAGCAATTACCCCATATGTAAATGTAGTGGACATGATGTAGTCAAAACTAAAACTTTTTATTAATGATAACAAAGTGCATAGTATTGAAGAATTTCACTTGTTTCACAAAAAAATGTGGTTTACCTTTTTGCAATCTCCCTTGTGGTTACAATATATTAGGAGAGCTCAAAACACTCCAGGTCAGAATTGGCGAAAATATTGCCAACCTTTTGTAAAGGATTTTGGAAGCATAGCTTATCTAAATATTATGCTATCAATTATTCTAAAGATCCCACAAGTTTGAAAATATGAGGAATCAATAAATTTGTACCTAACTGGTGGTGCTAGTAATTGTGTGTGGGAAAGTTCACGCTGTGAATCAAAATGAATTTATGAAATAAAGACATATATTTCATGGGGATTAAATGTTGACTTGATAAAAACTGCTTTATTAATTGCCGATTGGGAAATTGTTTTTAATTGTATATACTTTTTAAATATTAATCAGGATTTGTGATTTTTTAATTCTTAGTTTTTTCACTTCATTTTTTTTTTTTTTAGATTACTTTTTTAAAGAATTATTATTTTTGAATGAACTTTTGGAATAACCCCATTTTAAATCAAGCATTTAAAATAATCCTGCTCCTTCATTAACCAGTTGCCGACCGCCGCACGACGATGTACGTCGACAGCATGGCACGGGCAGGCATATTGGCGTACATGTACGTCCCTTGCCTCCCGCGGGTCGGGGGCCCGATCGGGCCCCCGCCCGGTGCCTGCGGCGGTCGGTTTTCGTCCGGGAGCGATCCGGGACGAGGGGGCGGCCATTCATTCATGGCCACCCCCTCGCGATCGCTCCCGACGAATAGGAATCCCCCGTGACATCACTTCCTCTCCTGTAATGTAAACACAGGAGAGGAAGTGATGTATTCTCTCCTCCGTGTCGGAATTTTTCGTTCCGACACGGAGGAGAGCGGATCGGTGAGTTGCACCAACACTCTACACACACAGTAGAACATGCCAGGCACACTCACACCCCCCCTTTACCCCCCGATCACCCCCCCAATTACCCCTTCCCCCCAGTCACAGTGACACCAATGTCATTTTTTTTTTTTTTTTTTGCATTGGTGTCATTTGTGACTGTAATAACTGTTAGGGCAGTTAGAGTTAGCCCCCTTTAGTTCTAATGTACCCCCCTAACCCCCCCAATAAAGGTTTAACCCCGTGATCACCCCCCGTCGCCAGTGTCACTAAGGCTGGGTTCACATTGCAGCGGTTTATGAGAACGAATGTGATTCGCACCGCACTGCAGTGCAAATCACATCCGATCTCTGTGCGATTCGAGTTCAGCCATTCGCCGCACCCGCCACACCCGCCGCACCCACCGCAAATTCGCACGGGACCCTTTTTTTGGCCCGCAGCAGAATCGGATCGCATGGGTGTTCACACCATGCGATCCGAGTTTGCAGATCGCACTGCGATATGCGAACTGATCTGGGGGTGTCAGTAACATTTCACTGACACTCCCAGCAGTTCGCATAGGGCAGTGTGAACTGCCGCCGGGAGGCATGCGATGCGCGAACCCGCCGCGGATTTGCGGCGTTTCCGCATCGCTCCAGTGTGAACCCAGCCTAATAAGCGATCATTTTTCTGATCGCCGTATTAGTGTCACAGGTGACGCTAGTTAGGCAGGTAGGTATTTAGGTTCGCCGCAGCTTTTTATAGCGCCAGGGACCCCCATATACTACCGCATAAAGCCCCCTGATTGCCCCCTAGTTAACCCTTTCACCAGTGATCACCATATAACTGTTACAGGTGACGCTGGTTGGTTAGTTATTTTTTATAGTTTCAGGGCACCCGCCATTTATTACCTAATAAAGGTTTAACCCCCTGATCACCCGGCGGGTGTCATTTGTGACTAATAACTGTTAGGGCAGTTAGGGTTAGCCCCCTTTAGTTCTAAGGTACCCCCCTAACCCCCCCAATAAAGGTTTAACCCCGTGATCACCCCCCGTCGCCAGTGTCACTAAGGCTGGGTTCACATTGCAGCGGTTTATGAGAACGGATGTGATTCGCACCGCACTGCAGTGCAAATCACATCCGATCTCTGTGCGATTCGAGTTCAGCCATTCGCCGCACCCGCCGCACCCGCCGCACCCGCCGCAAATTCGCACGGGACCCTTTTTTTGGCCCGCAGCAGAATCGGATCGCATGGGTGTTCACACCATGCGATCCGAGTTTGCAGATCGCACTGCGATATGCGAACTGATCTGGGGGTGTCAGTAACATTTCACTGACACTCCCAGCAGTTCGCATAGGGCAGTGTGAACTGCCGCCGGGAGGCATGCGATGCGGGAACCCGCCGCGCATTCGTGGCGTTCCCGCATCGCTCCAGTGTGAACCCAGCCTAATAAGCGATCGTTTTTCTGATCGCTGTATTAGTGTCACAGGTGACGCTAGTTAGGCAGGTAGGTATTTAGGTTCGCCGCAGCTTTTTATAGCGCCAGGGACCCCCATATACTACCGCATAAAGCCCCCTGATTGCCCCCTAGTTAACCCTTTCACCAGTGATCACCATATAACTGTTACAGGTGACGCTGGTTGGTTAGTTATTTTTTTATAGTTTCAGGGCACCCGCCATTTATTACCTAGTCTCACTAGTGTACCCCTAAATTTAGGGGTGTCTACTTTCCAAAACGGGGTCATTTGGGGGGGGTTTGTGCCATCTTGGCATTTTATGGCCTTCAAAACTGTAACGCCCTTAAAAAGCCTGAAGGCGGTGCTTGGTTTTCGGGGCCCCGTACGCGGCTAGGCTCCCAAAAAGTCCCACATATGTGGTATCCCCGTACTCAGGAGAAGCAGCAGAATTTATTTTGGGGTGTCATTTCACATATGCCCATGGCATGCGTGAGCAATATATCATTTAGTGACAACTTTGTGAAAAAAAAAAAAAAAGTTTGTAATTTTCCCGCAACTTGTGGCAAAATATAAAATATTCCATGGACTCAACATGCCTCTCAGCAAATAGCTTGGGGTGTCTACTTTCTAAAATGGGGTCATTTGTGGGGGTTTTGTGCCATCTTGGCATTTTATGGCCTTCAAAACTGTAATAGGTAGTGAGAAGTGAACTCAAAAATTTACGCCCTTAGAAAGCCTGAAGGCGGTGCTTGGTTTTCGGGGCCCCGTACGCGGCTAGGCTCCCAAAAAGTCCCACATATGTGGTATCCCCGTACTCAGGAGAAGCAGCAGAATTTATTTTGGGGTGTTATTTCACATACGCCCATAGCATGTGTGAGCAATATATCATTTAGTGACAACTTTGTGTAAAAAAAAAAAAAAAAATTTTTTTTTTGTCATTATTCAATCGCTTGAGGCAAAAAAATAAAATATTCAATGGGCTCAACATGCCTCTTATCAATTTCCTTAGGGGGTCTACTTTCCAAAATGGGGTCATTTGGGGGGGTTTTGTACTGCCCTGCCATTTTAGCACCTCAAGAAATGAGATAGGCAGTCGTAAACTAAAAGCTGCGTAAATTGCAGAAAACGTACCTTAGTTTGTAGATGTGACAACTTTTGCGCAAACCAATAAATATACAATTATTGACTTTTTTTTTACCAAAGACATGTGGCTGAATACATTTTGGCCTAAATGTATGACTAAAATTGAGTTTATTGGATTTTTCTAATAACAAAAAGTAGAAAATATCATTTTTTTTCAAAATTTGCGGTCTTTTTACGTTTATATCGCAAAAAATAAAAATCGCAGAGGCAATCAAATACCATCAAAAGAAAGCTCTATTTGTGGGAAGAAAAGGACGCAAATTTTGTTTGGGTACAACATTGCATGACCGCGCAATTACCAGTTAAAGCAGCGCAGTGCCAAAGTGTAAAAAGACCTCTGGTCATTTACCAGCAAAATGGTCCGGTCTGAAAGTGGTTAAAAAACTCAGCTTTTTACCCAGCTTCGAAATTCCCAATGTCATTTACAGCTTGGTCCTCTACTAACCTAATCAGATTGCATAATTTGGTTTCCAACAACACGTTGTACACATTTTCTGAATTATGTGAAACCTTTGGACTTTCCAGAACTGAAATTTCATTAGGACAGGTTCTCCACTCAACCAGATATCGCAGTTTGAGTCCATTTGTAAGAGCTACTCACACATTAGAGGCCTGATTTCACTCCTATACACATTATTATGCCCTCCAATAAAACACTACCCTCATATACTGTCAAATGGTCCCAAGATATGGATCGCACTTTTAACATAGATGAGTGGTCTAATATCTGGTTAGCTGCTAAAACTTCTTCCCCGAATTGCTTTGCATTAGAAACCAACTTTAAAGTTTTGGCCCGATGGTATTTAGTACCGGCCCGAATGGCAAAATTTGTTCCTTCCTATTCAGATTCCTGTTTTCGGGGATGTCCAATGCTTGGTACACACTTTCATATCTGGTGGCTATGCCCGATAGCCCAAGAATTTTGAAAGAAAATATTTGAGATAGCCTCCAAAACTCTGGGCACCTCTATTCTTCCTGACCCAGCAATGGCTCTTTTGAGTCTCATACCATCGGACCTAACTCAATTCAAATTATTCATTCACCTTGCCACTGCAGCTAAACAAACTATAGCCAAAGCATGGAAATCTCAAACTTTGGTAGTGGCTGAGGCTAAATACAGGATGAACAGAGCCTTTACTTTTGCTAAAATGATGGCTATAGAAAATATCAACAAATTTCGCAAGATTTGGCAACCTTGGGTCAAACGTTACTTGACTGACTTAGACCAATCGTTGTTATTACCTTGCTAAGTTTACGCTTCTTCCTTCCAATCCCTGTCATTAGACATCTGCACTTACCCGGTGGGGGCCGCACCACCACCATGAGAGACTTTCTTTCTGCTCTCTCCACATATTGACTTACTAACATTAAGCTAGAGGTGAATGATGCTTATGCCGTGTACACACGTAGCCGTCTATCCGACGAACTTAGAGCCGTCTATCCGACGTACTTAGTCTTGCGGACTTCCCGCCAGACTGTCCATCTGACTTTCTGAACGGGCTACTTGCCCACACACGGCACTTTTTCAGTGGACTAATACGGCACACTAAGTCCGCCGTACTATCCGCCCTACTGAACGGACTCGCCCACGCACGCAGAGGAAAGTCCGCTCATTTCGAGCGCGTCTCCAGGTAGGCGGGGCCCGCGAGGGAGGCGCCGCTACCTGGTATGGACTTAAAGGGGAACCCCAACGCCGAAAAAAAATCGGCGTGGGGTACCCCCCAAGTCCACAACAGACCCTTGTCCGAGTACGCTACCCGGCCGGCCAGGAAAGGAGGGGCGAGCGAGCGCCCCCCCCCCTCCGAGCCGCACCAGGCCGCGTGCCCTCAACATGGGGGGTGCCTTGGGGAAGGGGGGCCGCGCGGCCCCCCCACCCCAAAGCACCTTGTCCCCATGTTGATGAGGACAAGGGCCTCTTCCCGACAACCCTGGCCGTTGGTTGTCGGGGTCTGCGGGCGGGGGGGCTTATCAGAATCCGGGAGCCCCCTTTAATAAGGGGGCCCCCGGATACCGGCCCCCCACCCTATGTGAATGAGTATGGGGTACAATGTACCCCTACCCATTCACCTGTAAAATAAAGTCCAAAAAAAACACAACACACAAGATAAAATAATTTATTGCACAGCTCCGGGGGTCTTCCGTCTTCGGGGGTCTTCTCGCCGGACTCCTCCGCTATCTTCTTGTAGCTCTTTTACTAGCGGAGGAGCCCGGCTTTCTTCTTCGTCGCCACGGCCTCTTCTTCCGACTTCGGGGGTCTTGTCCCCCTCTTCGGTTCTTCTGCCGGGCCACCGCGCCTTCCTATAGCTCTTTTACAGGCGGTGGCCCGGTCTTCTGTCGCCGCCGCCGCCTTCCGCTCTTCTTCTTCTTCTCCTTCTTCTCCTGGAGATGTTGGCTCGACGTTCTCTCCGGCCGCAATGCCAGGGACGCGCTGCGCAGCGACTTATATAGGGACAAGGGGCGGTGTCACATGGGTTGATGTCACATGGGTTGATGTCACATGGCGACAGTCCCAGCATCCTCCGGGACTGTGACATCGTAAGGGGGTGGGGTCACCGTGTGACATCAACCCATGTGACATCAACCCATGTGACACCGCCCCTTGTCCCTATATAAGTCGCTGCGCAGCGCGTCCCTGGCATTGCGGCCGGAGAGAACGTCAAGTCAACATCTCCAGGAGAAGGAGAAGAAGAAGAACGGAAGGCAGCGGTGGCGACAGAAGACCGGGCCACCGACTGTAAAAGAGCTATAAGGAGGTGGCGGGGCCGGCGGCGTCTCCTTCGCGGGCCCCGCCTACCTGGAGACCCGCTCCAAATGAGCGGACTTTTCTCCGGGCGGGAAAAGTCCGCTCATTTCAAAAGTGCGAGTCAGGCGGGAAGATTGGAGTGCAAAACTACTTTCTAAGTCCGCCGTACTTTCGGGTCAAAAAAGTATGCCGGAGGCTACACACGGTGGGATTGTCTGGCGGACTTCAGTTTGCCGGACTTTTCCACCCGATTGTTTGATCGTGTGTACGCGGCATTACTTTTACTTCTTTTTTGTATTTTTTTTATTTTTTTTATTTTTCTCATATGTAGATTAGAGCTTGTGGTGTTCACTTCTGGTTCTATTAATAGTATCTCCCCCTTGTTTCTCCTTTCCTTTTTTCGTCTTTTTTTCCTTTTTATTTCCATCCTATTATCCTCATTTAACAGTACTGAAACTTCAGTCATACAGTGTTCATTTTTCTTATATGATCACTTTTTTTTGTATAGACTATATTTTCTCTATACGTGAAGAAAACACAAGTTATTGTCTATTTATCTTGATCAAACATTCTTTCTATTCTGTAAAGTAATAATTCATTATCTTAAGATCATGCCCCCATTCATCCACAGTTTGATTACATTTGGGGTGGTCAGTTGGTCTGGAGGCATGACTCAATTGATGTACAGATAACTGAGGGAATTTTTATTTTTGTCTCCATTTTTATTTTTTTTCTTCTTAGGGTCTTATACTCTCTAATAATAGGATTGAGTTTGTTCTTGATTCTTTTTTTCAACTTCTTTTGCATATATTTAAGCTCTTTCTTGTATTATCTAAGTGAGATGGTATCAAATGTATGACAATGTTTGTTAATTTCCAAATCTTATGTACATGTCAATATAATGTTATATTCTTCTCTTTATTGTAAAAATCATTAAACATTTTGAACAAGAACATTCTACTATATACAGTATGAATGAATGTACAATAATCCTTATCTAAACAATGGAATAAGCAGCGCTGAATATAATATAAATCCACACCAGTGAATTCAAAAATATTGAATACTATAGATCCACTCCAGTGAACATGAATTACTAAATGTTACTACAATGTGCAAACCCTGCCCTGTGCATACAAAAAAGAAAAAAAAATTACTTGTATCAAAATCAATTAACACAAATTATTGTATAGTGCATGTCAGCAGATGAATAGCGATGGCAAATACATACAATCTGTTGAAACAAATCACCCTGTGACTAAATATTGTTCAACACTGAAAATAAATAAACCGAGAACGAGAATCAAGTGAATTGTTTCAAGTTCTATCAGACAATGTCCACTTCCTAAAAAAAATTGTTACAATCACCACTGTGAAACTTCCTGAGAACATAATGTAATGTATCCCAGTGAAATCATAGTCCATATGTTGAATCTTCAAATCATAATCCAAATAATGAAATGGTGAAGAAACGGTGAAAAAAACATTAAAGCGGGAGTCCACCGGGACTCCGCGTTTTTTTTTTTTTTTTTTTTTAAAAGCCAGCAGCTACAAATACTGCAGCTGCTGACTTTTAAATAGTGACAATTACCTGTCCAGCGCGCCCGCGATGTCGGCACCCGAAGCCGATCGCTCGCTCATCTGGCGGGTCCTGCCGCCGCCATCTTGGGTATGGGAATCAGGAAATGGAGCCTTTCGGCTTCATTTCCCGGTTCCCTACTGCGCATGCGCGAGCCGCGCGGCGCAATCCGGACGGTCCCCGCTGCCTCTGGGAGCTGTGTGTTTCCCAGCAGGCAGCGGGGCACTTGCTGAAGGGGGCGGGCGCTTGCGGAAAGGGGCGTAACGTACGCCCCTTTCCGCAGAGAGCTAGCCCGGAAGTGGGTGCAGTTACCTGGATTATCCAGGTAACTGCACCCCCCTCCCCCCTGAAAGGTGCCGATTGTGGCGCCGGAGGGGGGGGGGGATTCCGATGAGCGGAGGTCCATTTTAGGGTGGACCTCCGCTTTAACCAGTGTCTCTTGAATAAACAGCAGATTACATCTACACTCCTCCACCACACCGCTCTAGATTTGACTCCTCTCCCCTTATGTGGTTACACTCACCCGCTGTATATGCCTCACACTTTCGTGTTTGGCTGGATGTGCTTTTCCCCTTTACAGGGTTTAAATGGGATATCCAAATTTCCAATTCGGAATACAGGGCTGGTGCCAGGGCTGTTCTCATAGATGCCACGGCTGTTCCCATAGATACTGTCATGCAACAAAGAAAAGATTTGCTTCCATAGCGTGATACAGTATAAAACTTTTTAATCACGCATAAAAAACCTCTCACATTGCACTTACATCAAAGGATGAATAAACACGGCAAATATAAAAAGTCACAGCACTCCTGAATAACTCATACTGAAGCATAGGTGGTCACGGCGGACCCAGGATATGCGGGAATGATGGATAGTCTCTCACCGCTCCTTAACTACCGCCACTTTACAATGATTAATGTAAGATGTTCAGCATCCTATATGTACCTCTCTCTTTCGCCTAGTAGCCAAAATCCGACATGTTTCGTCATAAAATTGGCTTAATTATGGAACCTTTTCACGGTTTCTTCACTATTTCATTATTTGGATTATGATTTGAAGATTCAACGTATGGACTATGATTTCACTGGGATACATTACATTATGTTCTCATGAAGTTTCACAGTGGTGATTGTAACATTTTTTTTTTTTTTTAGGAAGTGAACATTGTCTGATAGAACTTGAAACAATTCACTTGATTCTCGTTCTCGGTTTATTTATTTTCAGTGTTGAACAATATTTAGTCACAGGGTGATTTGTTTCAAAAGATTGTATGTATTTGCCATCGCTATTCATCTGCTGACATGCACTATACAATAATTTGTGTTAATTGATTTTGATACAAATTATTTTTTTCCTTTTTTCTATTTTTGCACAGGGCAGGGTTTGCACAGTGTAGTAACATTTAGTAATTCATGTTCACTGGAGTGGATCTATAGTATTCAATATTTTTTAATTCACTGGTGTGGATTTATATTATATTCAGCGCTGCTTATTCTATTGTTTAGATAAGGATTATTGTACAAATTTTGTTTTTATAAAGTGGCGGCTTAGTTTAAAGTTTTTGTTCAGCGCAGTGGTGATACACAGTAGATGGGGAAAGAGTGAGTGTATCTTTGTTATATATATATATATATATAATATATATATATATATATATATATATATATAAATGAATGTACTCTCAAATTGTGACATTAGATGGGGATTTCTCCAGTGCTTTACTTAATGGTAACGTATACTTAAAGGGGTTGTAAAGGTTTGTTTTTTATTTTCTAAATAGGTTCCTTTAAGCTAGTGCATTGTTGGTTCACTTACCTTTTCCTTCGACTTCCCTTCTAAATGTTTGTTTTTTTACTTTGTTTTCTTTGTCTGAATTTCTCACTTCCTGTTCCTCCTCAGTAAACTGTTCAGTAAGCTGTTCTGGCTGACTAAACACTCCTTGGATGATGGCATGAAGTTTACTGAGGAGAAACAAGGTTTAATGAACCAACAATGCACTAGCTTAAATGAACCTATTTAGAAAATTAAAAAATGAAGCTTTACAACCCCTTATAAAATTGCTTAGGTACATCTATGCAAATTATAATTTTGACAATAGAGGATTAATGTGTATAATCCAGTTGGTATCTGGCTATAATAGGCATTCTCTGGTAGGTAGCACCCTCTATTAAGACTAAGGCCGCGTACACACGAGAGGATTGTCCGTCCAACTAAGTCCGTGAGACAATCCGACAGACAGTCCGTCCTACTTTTGAATGAACGGACTTGACCACACACGATGAACAGACAGTCCGCTGAAAGCTTGCGCGATGACGTGTACAGCACGTACGACGGGACTAGAAATACGACGTCCAATACACTGCAATGCAACCTTCGGCCGTGTAAATCCTTTCTGAGCATGCGCCATACTTAGTCCGTCCAACTAGCCTACTCACGAGCGGACTGTCCGCTGAAACCAAAGTTGGACGGACTGTATTACGGAAATTCCGAAAGACTTAGTCCGCCAGACTGTCCGCTGAAAAAGTCCGCTGAAGCCCACACACGAGCGGACTGTCCCCTGAAACACGTTTCAGCGGACTAAGTTGGACGGACAATCCTCTCGTGTGTACGCGGCCTAAGACTATTTTGCATCCCATTAAATGCTTGACTAATGCATTCCAGATATCATTCCTTACCAAATCTTTTTCTCCCCTTCCCTTAATACTCTTTCCCCTTTTATTTTTCCATTCTATTACCTTCACCTTAAATAGGTGACACAGGAGTATTTTGGCGTGAAAAACCGGCCATGGCAGCCTTTATTAACCAATATAAAATTAACCTCATTAACATATGTACAATATTTTTTCCCAACAGTAGTTTTCTCCCAGTCGATGGGTCTTTGACGGCACCCGACTTTTTACCTTTCTACTTAAACACTTTTTACCAGTACACCGCGGGACCAACTTTTACCATAACAGGCATCCGCCCATTTATCGGCCCGGAGACAACCCCATTTCCCGCAGTGCAACCATTCCCGTATGCCAGCCTACCCTTCCGATGGGATACACCAAAAAGGGGGCACATACCACCTATGAGCCTCCCCACCATTCCATCACATCAGTTCACTTGCCACCATCAAAGACCAAAAGACCCCGCTGCAACACTGCTATGACGACCCGATCACCCGAAACCTGCAAAGAGAAAAACACAACAGAACACAGAAAAACAAACGCCAACCCTAAACAATGGGAGGGTAGGTGGGAAACTCCCTTCCTCTGCTGTTCTTCCCCTCTCTGCTCCCGTTCCTGGCCACACCTCCCCTTTTATCCAGCTCCTCCTCTCTTCTCCACACCGCCCCTGCTTGTTCTCCTCCTCCACTCTATCCTCTCCACATTAACTCCTTCTCATTCACTGCCCCTATTTGTCATGCACAGCCCTCCATTAGTTCCTGCTCTCCTATTCCGTGCCTCTTGTAATGTATCTTCATCACTACTTCTATTATCCCTGGATGCTGTCTCTTGTGATGAAATGTATCAGGCAGAGCTTAATGGTGATGTCATCACTCCTGTTTGGTCAAGTGGAGCAGAGTTTTGTGATGCTGACAATTTCTTTGCATTTTGTGAGTACCTGTCATTTTCTACATTTAAATGTGTTTTTGAATTGCTACACTATGGGGTCGCCTTCATTTTTCCTACATGTATAGTACTGATTTCTGCCGGATATTGCCTATGATTGTCCCACTATTCTGAGATGAGAGCCATCTTTGTGTATATAGCACAGCAGTTTGTGCTGGATATTGCCTGAGTATTGTGGAATAAAAACCATCAATCCATGAGCGTCTCGCTGGGATATATTCTACAGCATTGTTTGACTTCTTTCATATGTGGTTTATAACGTTCTGAAAAGCGCACGTGTGTGCACGCGTGTGTGTGCGCATGTGTGTGTCTTGTGGTGAAAGCACTGGCGTTTCAGAGGATCATTTTGTTATATACACACTGGACTTTATCACTTTCCACTATAATTTGCACTGGATTTATATGCTTTGGTACATTGTATCCATTTATATAGTTATAAGCAATTAGACACAACACCATATGAATATATTAAGGATATGAACTTCCATTTAAATGGACAGCATAAAACATAATATGTTTCTTTATCGTACATCATAGGTCACAGAGCCTTAAGTATTTACTTAGTGGGTTATAGCTACCTTCAGGTGTTGACCCTGGCACACCCAATACAGGAAGTTGACTCCCTTATACAACCCCTCCTCTTTCCAGGAGTATCTGTTTTTTCGCCAGTGTCTAAAGGTGTTGGCACGAATGAAGATGTGCTCTGCGGAGCTCCAGGAGGGATTGAAGCTGGATTTAAAAAGCCTCCACAACTGGATCCATCCCATCACTGTGGCTCCAGGATGGTACCCAGGCCTCGCATTGAAGAACAAGGTTTTGCCTGTAATGCCCCTCTTTGAGGGCTGGACCCTAGGAACCAGGACTCTTTGTGGTCTTGTTACATTACCCTAAAGATGTCCTGAGGGGTGCTATACATGGTCCAAACGAGTGGAACCCCAAGTCTTTGAAGATTAACCACGCTGCCCGCCCTTATGGGTGAAGTTTGGAACTGTCTGTTTACAGCAGTATCCTGCAGCGAGGAAAAGGTAAGGGAAAAGCATAGGAACTGCAAAGTCCACCTATGACTTTTCTTTAAACTATATTGTAATGCCTTATGTACTCCTCTAGAGGGAGTAAAAAAAGTGTAAATGCCCTGTTTAAAAGCACTTGAAACAGCGTGTTTCCCAGCAGCTGGAGGGGAGTGTCTCCTCTCCCCCTAAATGGGAAAATGAGTGGCTTGGGATATATGTAAAAAAATGGCTTCAAGGCTTACTACTAAAGCACTAAAACCACCCCCAGGAGCTGGGAACTCAGTCATGCCTCCACATTGTCATCCTATCCTGAGGTGAGCCATTGGAACTGAATGGTGGTGCAACTGCTTGTAACACTTCAGCCTCTGCTGAAAGAGAATGTATACGTGACTAAAAATGTATTTTCCTCTGCCTTGCAAGGCTTAGAAGAAAGATTAGCCGCTTTAATTGCATTCTCAGCTGAAGGGGATAGGAAGCGTGCTAAATCCATCTCTCCCACTCCAGACCCTTTTAACAGGGGAACAGTGGGGACAGGATGAGGTATTACCCTCAAACGATCGGGAAAAACAAATGGATTATTCCTTTTTAGAGAAAACAGCTGATGTTCCAGCTTTTTCAATCTAAGGTACAAATCCTTACTGACATGATGCGCTCCACTTTCATGCTACCCTTTCATGCTAACAGAGTCAGATGAAAGTCTAGTTTCTTCTTTGGGTTCTTTGAAACCTTCACAACCAGTGCATGGGTTTCCTGTCCACACATTGCTAAAGAAGCTTATTTATACTGAATGGAGCATATAAAATAAACTGATCGGAAAATTTCCAGCCACAGACACAATCTCATGATCCCTATATTATTTACAAAGAAAAAAAACTAAAGAAAAGGATAACTCTTTCAAAAACAGATGGGATGTTTAAATTGAGGTGCAATGTCTGTAAGTAGGTCAACACCAACACTTACAATTGGATAAAAAATATACTTTTATTGATAATATCTAACAAAACACACATATCTAAAGTGCATACGAAAGGCCGCAGATGAATACTCGAAGGTCGAATACTTCAAAATGCAGGGTTAGCCAACATGTTTCACAAAAGATGCTTCATCGGGGCTTGAATTTCAACATATATTCCTCTATATTATATAAAATTATAATAATTCATTAATTATGAAGACTTTAGAGCTCTTAAAATATTGATACAGCTCCTAGATGAGAATGAAGGTGCTTTCGAGCCAAGTGACCCCATCTCTGATGATGACCCAATTATCGAGACTATTCAAGATCTCCCAAAGTTTAAGGCCAAGTCTCAAATTTCCCAACCTACAAACTTGCCCAGCAGTCTGGGCATTTTTAAAACAGACTCAGAAACAAATGGAGGATCTTATTTTTCCAAGCCATTTTAGGAACAACCTTTCACAAGCCCAACAGACGGCACTTGCTAATATCATCAAGAATGATGACATTGTAGTTAAACCCTCTGACAAAGGTGGGAATATAGTAGTGCTAGATAAAGCCAAATATATTGTTTTGTAACAAAATTCTTGACAATTAAGAATGGTATCAAACCTGTTCCCTATGAAAAACTACTTGAAGCTAGAGCACAATACCTCTCCATAATCCATCAAGCTCATCAACAGACCCTTATCGATAAGGATTTGTTAGAAACCTTGAGATTAAGTGGGCGATGACTCTCACATTCTACTCTATACCTAAAGTCCATAAAAATTTGGTAAACCCTCCCGGACATCCCATTGTATCAGGAATAGGATCCCAAACGGAGACTGCGAGCAAATTCATTGATAGTCAACTGCATCCGTATGTTATGAGCTTGCCTTCCTATTTAAAGGACACTATGGACTTGATATGTCATTGGAGGACTCGCTGTACCTACAGGGCCAATTATGGCAGCTATAGACATTGAGGCGCTATACTCCAACATTCCCCACAAAAAGGGTATAGAGACCATCTCCCTATTCCTTCATGAGCAAGACACTAACCATTGGAAATGTTGCCAGGTTATTACTACCCTCCTGGAGCATATCATTACTATAAACATCTTTGTGTTTAATGGCGCTACTTACTTCCAGGTACAGTGGGTTGCAATGGAGACCTCATGTACCCCATTGTTTGCCAACATGTACCTGGGCGGGGGTGGGAAAAGCACCCTTCTCTGATGATGGCACCTCGGTATACCTCCGCCATATTTTACTCTGGCAGAGGTACATGGGTGACTTATTGCTCATCTGGACAGGTACTAGTGGGGAACTTTCAGAATTTATGATTCTTTTTAATGATTTTTTTTTTTTTTGTCTCATAATGAGTACAATCTCAAATTTACAATTCATTCAAGCACCAGTAGTAGTTCTTTTTTAAACCTTTTTCTTAATAAGGACGGCACAATTCACAGTAGCCTCTACAGAAAGGAGACAGCGGGTAACACGATTTTGCATTACTCTAGCTCACATCCTTGCTCCCTGGTATGCAGCATACCTTATAAACAATATCTAAGGCTGCGTCGCAACTGTGCCCGGGAGGAGGATTTTGAGCTTGAGGCTAAGGCATTGTATTCAAGACTTTTAGATGCTACAGCAAGACTTTGAGGCTACAGCAAGAAGGTCCTCAAATAAGCCTATAAAAGGACCAAATCAAATACGTAAGAATCACTAATTTTTAGGCCCAAGGCAGATGAGGTCAATCCTTCTACTAAGTTTATAACTACCTTCACGGGCCATCAGGAGGTGGTTTGTAGATTGATCAGTCGTAATTGGCACTTTCTATCTGATGACCCTATAATCTCTAAATATGTGTTGAATGTTCCACATATTGTTTATAGGAGATCATGATCTATCAAAGATAGTCCTGTGCATAGTCACCCCCCCCCCCATATCTGTAATGACGGGGGGAAATTGAACTTTTTGATGTGGCCAATGTGATCAGTGCCCGTGGAATAGGGAGGGGAGGAGCTGTCCTCTTCCAAGAGGTGGATTTCAAAAGCTCAAAGGTTATGCCGACTGCCGCACTATTGACATTGTATACCTAGCCATGTGTCGAGGTGGTGCATTTTATATCGGCAAAACAAAGCATGCATTTGCCAAGCTCATACAAGACCATTTTTACTATCTGGATGCGGGGCTACTCTATACCCCTATTTGTATGCATGTGGGACTCCACCACAGCTACAATCCCTCATACATCTCCTTTTTTTCCCTCAAAGTCATCCCAGAACCCGAACGGGGTGGGGACTTTGACAGGAGGATTCTTCAAAAAGAAAAATGGATTTTTAATCAGAGGGCTACATATCCACCTGGCCTTAATACGGCATTATCATTCAAACCTTATCTTTAGACTATTTTATGTTGAATACATAGTTTGACTGATATTTTTTTATTTTTTATTCCCTTTCCCCTTTAACCACTTGCTTACTGGGCAAATCCCCTTCCTGCCCTGACCAATTTTCAGTTTTCAGCGCTGATGCACTTTGAATGACAATTGCACGTCATACAATACTGTACCCAAATAATTTTTATCATTTTTTTCCCCACAAATAGAGCTTTCATTTGATGGTATTTATACACAGGTGGGGTTTTTATTTTTTGCTAAACAAGCAAAAAGAGGAGGAAAATTTTGAAAAAAAAATCATGTTTAATTTGTTATGAAATTTTGCAAACAGGTAATTTTTCTGCTTCATTGACATGCACTGATGAGGCGGCACTGATGGGGACAGAAAAGTCGGCACAGATGGGCACTGATGGGCACTGATAGATGGCACTGGCCACTGGTAGGTGACACTGTTGGGCACTGATAGGTGGCACTGATGTGTAGCACTGTCCAGGCACTGATTGTGGGCACTGACAGGTGGCGCTGGTGGACACTGATAGGTGGCACTTGTAGGGGGCACAGGTGGGCACTGGGGATCTGCCGTCACATCGCAGTGATGGGGACTGATGTGTGTGTTGGCGAGGGAGGTACTGTTTTTCCTCCCTCTTCACATCCTCCCCACGCTGTCTGTGTGTGGGAGATGATGCCGTTGCGCAGCGGTTTAGATCCCTGGTGCGCACGTGCGTCGCCAGGGACGCCCAGACTGGAAGTGATGTCAGGGGTCATCACTGACCCATCACTTCTGGTAGGATCGGGGCCTTTAAGATGGCGGTGCCAGCGCTTTGCCGACATGCATCTGTATGTCCACTGTGCAGTCTACCACACATTGCCGCCTGTTGTCTCAGCCAGAGGGATTCTCAATACTTTTGTATGCCTGATTAGGTAAGACTGCAAACATTTTAGCACTAACCCTTTGCTAGATACAGTTAAAAAATGGTCGAACCCTGGGTGGGGGCAGGTTGCCTTGGGGAGGTTGTTTTTTTTTTCTTCTTTTTTCTTTGTATGAGCCTATATTTATTATTTTTTTCTTTTTTGCAATGAACTTTTTAGATTATCCTTGGCTGGGACTTTTTTTGGTGACATGATCCAACTTCCCCACTGACTATCCTCGTTTGATCTGGCTTCCAGCGAGAATTAGTCCATTGGGTGCCTGGCTGCGGGTGATCATGGTATTGAGGGGGCAGCAGAGTGTTACATACTTTAGACAAGCCGGTGAGCACCACATGATGATGTTGTTGTTGTTGTTGTACACTACATGTAATAAACAAGTGAATTATTTATACATAATTGACACATTGATGCTGTATTAATGAATTCTTATATTTTATATAATATAGATGAATACAAATGTTGAAATGCAAGCCCTGATGAAGCATCTATTGTGAAACATGTTGCCTAACCCTGCATTTTGAAGTATTCATCTTTCAAGTATTCATCTGTGGCCTTCCATATGCACTTTAAATGTGCGTTTTTATTTTTTTAGATATTATCAATAAACATATATTTTTTATCCAATTATGAGTGTTGGTGTTGACCTACTTACAGACACTGAATCTCAATTTAAACATCACATCTGTTTTTGAAAGAGAGTTAGCTCGTTTTTTTTTTTTTTTTTTGTTGTTTATAAACTGTTTTTATTATGGGTAAGGTCATAGTACAAGATTTTGACAGTGGTAGGAGATGTACAAGTGAAAGATTCATTTGGGTAATACATTATAACTAGGGATGAGCTTCGTGTTTGCGTCGAACATACGTTCGACTCGAACATCGGCTGTTCATCCGTTCGGCGAATACTGAACGTTATGGGCCGTTTGTGCCAAATTCGTGTGGCGCTCACGGCCCACAATGTGCCATCGCAGTGCATTGCTGGCTCATGATTGGCCAAGCATGCACTGTGACCCCGCATGCTTGATTAATCACAGTGCCGGCAGTGAGGAGAGCCATGATTGGCCACAGGCAGGATGCCTATGGCCAATCATAGCTCAGGCTGTGTAGTACACACCCCACACTATATAAGGCCACCACTGCGGCGGCCTTGTGTAGTGTGTTGGCGTCTGTAGGAGTTAGTGAGTGTTCTGTGTACCTTCAACACAGTATGCACCGTTCATTATCGGCCGATTTTGCGTTCTTGCTCTTCTGGCTTCAGGTTTCAGGCTTTCATCTGAATGAAGTTATTGTCCTGCCATAGTTTTTTCCCAAAACCATGTTCCAGGGAAGAAAAGTCATTACATTGTCTTGATGTAGTGAGAGCAGTGAAAATCTATTTAAAGAAAACTGCTCAGATTCGTAAAACTGATGTCTTATTTATTCTGCCAGATGGTCCTAAAAAAGGACAGGCAGCATTGAAATCCACTGTTGCTAAGTGAATTTGACAAGTTATAATAATAACAAACTTATGATTTAAGGGGTAAGATGTCCCCTATTCACTCTACTCTACCAGAGTGGTTAGTGCTTCTTGGGCAGTGCGTCACCAGGCCTCCTTTGCTTAGATTTGCAATGCCGCAACTTGGTCTTCGGTCCATACATTCACAAAATTTTACCAAGTGGATGTAGGAAGGAATAAGGATATCGCCTTCAGGTGCAGTGTGCTGCAGGCAGCAGTATAAGCCCTCAAGGTCTGGGGTGCCCTACAGGTTGTGTTTCCCTCCCCTCGAGCAGAATTGCTATGGGACGTCCCACTAAGTAAATACTTAAGGCTCTGTGTCCTATGATGTACGATAAAGAAAATAGGATTTTTAAAACGGCTTACCTGTAAAATCCTTTTCTTGGAGTACATCATAGGACACACAGGTCCCACCCATCTTTTTATAGGGTGTAAATGTATTGCTTGGCTACAAAAACAGGAGGAGGGGTTATATAGGGGAGTCAGCTTCCTGTATTGGGTGTGCCAGTGTCAACACCTGAAGGTAGCTATAACCCACTAAGTAAATACTTAAGGCTCTGTGTCCTATATGTGCTCCAAGAAAAGGATTTTACAGGTAAGCTGTTTTAAAAATCTTATTTTTACATAAAAACCTGCCAGAGATAACTGCCTGGAAATAAAATTATCATGAGTTATCAAGTGTTGATATTGCAGAAAATGTATAACCACTTTTGTAAGTTTGTGCTCTTTTAGTAAAAGTAATGCTGTAATAATGTTGTAGTACGTTAGATTTTTCAAGTAGGTTATTTGTGTCTTTGTAAAATGCATTTCTGTGTGAGGTACAATTCCCTTTATCTCCCCATTATTAGAAAATAGGTGTGAACACAGCTTGAACCCTTTCAAAGGAAAGCAATGGCTTCAGCAATTTCGTGTTTTCATCATAAATATGTGGTTATTTTAATATGTGGTTTTGACTTATCAAGATATGCCTGTAGTTGGCCTTGCAACTGTTCAGAAAAATCTGTTTCATTTATACTAGACAGGTTATGCCTAAAGAAAAACAGATTCATTTTCTTTTCTCCTTATGAATATAAAGGACCAAGAAAAATCGTTTTTTTTATTTTTGCTACGTTATATGTTCAAACTAACGTGCACTTTCACACAATCCTCAAACTGTTGAAGATGTGTCTCTCCTTGGACGGATTTCATATATGTATATTCTGGCATTGTCTAGCCATTCAACAATTATGGTTGGAGGTTGAACAATGTGTAAGGCTAGTCACAACTATCAGTATTAGTCCTTCAGTTGAAGCTTGATTGACCTGCTAGCTACAAAGGTGATCCGCATGCTACTTTACTTTTTTTTTACTATGCACACAAAGATTATTCTTTCATGGAAAAAACCTGTAGCCCTCTTTTGTACTGGCCTTGAAGGCATTGATAAATAAAATGTTACCTTTTGTATAAGGCTACCTATGCTAATGAAGGAATAACAACCAAATGTGACAAGATGTGGGGAGTCTGAATAAATGATAAATCCATCTGATTTGAATATCTGTTTACTGTTTTTAAATCTCTCTCCGAGGGGGAAATGTACTGGATTTTGGTCATATTGCATTTGTCCTCGAACCATAAGCTGTTCGTCTATTGGAGTAACAGCTGTCTATAACAGTTCACGCATGGGGGTTCGCCATTGTGCACGATGGTTCACCAAAACACATGTGGGTCTGCAGCTGTGCTGGTTGGCCATGGCTTCGCCTCACACAACATTGTGCATTGTAGGTCTAAGTATGGCACACAAAGATTTTCTTTTGTGCGTTTACACAGTTGCGCACATCCGCTGTGAGTGTCCCAGTGCACACAGCCATCTTATTTAAGCAGAAGTTGGCTGACATGCAGTGCTTCCAAAGGACAGCTGTGGGACACAGGGCAGGCTCTGAAGCATTCACTTTCAGCAGTTCATTCCTCTTTACCTGGGTCACATGAGTCACCAGGTATTGGTTGGCAGGCTAAAGTGCTTAGCAGGATTGTTGCATAGGTGCTTGGTGAGCCCTATTAAAGTGTCTCCCTTCTGCGGTGGTGTAAATGCTAAAGTCCCTTTTGTGGCTTGCAGTGTTTTCAAAAAAGAGGAGCGGGGCTAACACTACAGGGAAGGGCAAATCTGTGTCCTTAGTAGCTGCTGTATCCCAGAGGCTTCCGGGCAATCTGAGTCATTGCGCCTGTCTGTTATTGTGCCTACTGTCAACGCTGCTGCTACAGTCTTGTCACCAGGGATGATCTGTCTTCCGCTTTAGCCAGGTTAGAGGACAGGATTGCTGGCACGATTGCCTCCAATCCCGTAGGGTGGCAGGAAGCATTACAGATTCCCCTCCTCTGATTCTTCTAGCTTGGAGCAGGAATGGGTTCATGAAGGGAAAGATCTAAATGTTAAGGATTCTGTGAAGGGCCAGGCAGATGAGTCTGCTTCTAAGGAATCTGGGCCCAAAGATATCCAGTTGGTATCAGCCTCTCAGTCAGAGGCTTTTGATCCAGACTTTTACTGAGATGATTTGTTCTGTTAAGTTAGCTCCTGCAGAGGTTTCTGAGCCCCCTTGGTCCTCTGTGGTGACCGTGAGGCCTCCTCAGACTGCACAGGCTTTCTCCTTGCAACCACTGTGGGAGCAGTTGGTGTATGCTGATTGGGAACATTCTGACAGGATTTTCGTTTCTCCTAAGGCCGCGTACACACGCGGGGACTGTTCGCTCAACTTTGTCCGCTGAACAGTGTTTCGGCGGACAGTCCGCTCGTGTGTGGGCTTTCAGCGGACAGTTTCAGCGGACAGTCTGCTGAACAAAGTTTTTCGGAAATTCCGAAAAACTGTCCGCTGAAACTTTGTTTCAGCGAACAGTCCCCTCGTGTGTAGGCTTGTTCGTCAAACTAAGTTCCGCGCATGCTCAGAAAGGATTTACACGCCGAAGTTTGCATTGCAGTGTATAGGACGTCGTTTTCTAGTCCCGTCGTACGTGCCGTTCACGTCATCGCGCACGGTTTCAGCGGACTGTTCGTTCGTCGTGTGTGGCCAAGTCCGTCCATGCTAATTTTGAGCGGACTGTCCGCTGAAACTGTTTGACGGACAAAGTTGAGCGAACAGTCCCCGCGTGTGCACGCGGCCTAAGAGGTTTTCCCTTTTGTATCTGTAGCGGCGGGCTCCTGGCGAGCTCGCGCTATGCGTTTTTCAAAATTAAACTCTACCTAAACTGCAGTTAGGTTTGAGTATTTGTCTAAATTTGACTTCTGTATCAGTCTGACTGGACTGTGAAATGTTCAGCCTGGCCACAGGGGGCACTGTCTCTTCTGGCAGGCGTGGAACTATGGTCTGGTCAGGTGTTTAAATTACTCTCTCCCTCTGAGCCAGGTCAGTGGGAGTGACCCTCTCTGTGCCCTCTGGGAGAGGGCATTTAAGATGCGGACGTCATGTGGTTCGGGGTTCTGGTCCAATATGATGTGCTGATTACATGGTCCTGTTCCTCCTGACCAGCCCCCAGGAAGGCTATGGCCTGGGGTGCAGATCCACGCTACTGTAATGCCTCGGGGCTGGCTAGCCCAGGACAAGGAAACTAAAGGAGGATTCTGAGGTGGTTGGGTGCTGTCTCCGGTTCGGGAGAGACCCATTGTACTTCGAGCATTCCAGGGGAGGACTCTTTAGAAGAACACCACGTTGGTTTTCTTAACAAGAGCCTAGAATGGCTGAAGTTACCAAGAGAATCTGGTCTTGTGGATATCACCAAGCAGGCTAAAAAATTCAGGTATCCTACAAGTGTTCTAAAGCTTAGTTTCCTTACATGTTCTGCAACAATGTCTGTGACAAAGACTTCGTTCCTGAGTAAGCACCTTGTTGGCTGCTAGGCCTTGTGAGAGAGGGACTGTCCAACCTGGGTGTTCATCCAGCTGCGAATGGCTATTCTCTGGATACAGTCAAAGTAAGCAAATTCTTTAACTTTTTTTCTTTTGGACTTTGACATTGAGAGTACCTGAATTTCCTTTTCCAACCCTCTGATCTCAAGTTGAAAGACTGTTCAATGGTTTGAGTTTTACAAATAAAATCCATTCAAGTGGATCTATAGTCAGTCTCAAGTTACTGGGTCATCTACCACGGGACCTAGACGTGCCACAAGGAGAATGGAAGGTAACGGTAAGCCCAACAATAACCAGCAGCTCCTTCAGGGTTTAGTGCCACATATCAAATGGAGGAAAAGTTTGTTAAATGGAGAATGCCATCCGTCGACGTGGCAGTCTCATCCTTAAACAAGAACTTGACTTGTCTGGTGAATAACACACAGGGCCTTAAGGACCCTGTTGACCGAAAACTGGAGTCACTATTAAGGGCTTCCATTTATTTGGCTAGTTCAGCTATTCAGCCAGCTGTTACAGCAATAGGAGTCTGCCAGCCCCTAAGGGATCAGATCAGATGGCCTGACAGGCCTAACCAAGAGGAGGGCCCTGCTGAATATAGAGTGGATATACCTCAAGCACTGTGCGTTCAGCTGTAGATATCTTGAAGGATTAGCTACAAGTTTCTCATCTAGCTCTCCTGTCTGTACACATGCACTGACTTGTCAGAAGGCTGGCTGGAGGCCAGCTTGGATTTGTAGGAGTCTGGGGGTATATATCCCTCCTCCTCCTACAGGTCCCTCATTGGTTTGTCTTTCTGGTTTCCCTCGCTCCCGTTGCCCAATTTACATTTCATTTCATTCTCAACACGTTTCTCATACTCTTATTCAGGGTATGTCCTCTTTTAGGCGTACCGACTAGCAAGACCAAGGCACACTGCAGGTCTTGGTAGTTAGGGTTACCGTATGTCACAAGTGAAGACTCTGACTAAAAGTGTGGCTTAAGAACTGGTCAGCCGAGCTTCCCTGAAAGAAGTTGTTGGCAGGGTTCCCCTTCCATTGGAAATGCTTGTTTGATGATTTGGACAAATGTATTCAAAAGATTTCCAGAGAGAAGAGCTCTCTACTTTCTGTGAAGAGAAAGACCAGGCATTCCTAGTCCAAAATCTCTCCGGGACTGCTTCCTCAGGTATCTTAGCCCCAAGGCAGTTCCGCTGCCAACAGGGCCCTAGAGCCCAGGGCAAGCCGCAGGGCCAGAAGAAACCCTGGGTTCAAAACGCTTCTAAATCTGTAACCAAGCCCTCCTTTTGGGCGGGGGGAGGCTTCTTCATTTTGCGGACATTTGGAGAACAGTGATTCAGGACGAGTAGGTCACCCCAACAGTATCCCGTGGTTGCAAGCTGGAATTGAAGGGGGTTTCCTCCTCAGGTTTCTAAGATCCAGTGTTCCTTTTGGGTCTTCCAAAAAAAACTTTTTTCAGGAACTAGATCATTTAGTTTACCAGGGAGTGATTTTATACAGGTCCCTGAATCCGAAAGGGGTATAGGATTTTATTCAAACCTGTTCACGGTACTAAAACCAATTGGGGACACAAGGCCAATTTTGGCTCTAAGATCTCTACACCAGTATCTACTGTATTAATCCAGTCCTTTCATATGGAGTCAGTCTGCTCAATATTAGCCTTGCCCCAGATGGAAGTCTTTTCTAGCCTCCATTGATATCAGGGATGCGTATTTACACGTACCTATCTTCCAACCTCTTCAGAGGTTCCTGCAGTTCGCAGTAGAGGTATGTAATTTCCAGTTCATGGTGCTGCCCTTGGGTTTGCCAAGCACCTGGGGTGTTTACAAAGGTCCTAGCACCAGTACTGGGTCTGTTAGGGGCCCAGGGAATTTTGGTGCTCAGATACTTGGACAACCTCCTGCTCAGAGATAAATCACTGCAGGTCCTAGAACAGAGTGTAGCCTGCACAGTGTGGTCTTTAACAAACCTGGGCATGGTCATAAATATCAAAGTCAGCCTTAAGGCAGGTCAGTGTCCGAAATATTTAGGTCTGATCCTAGATATGGTCCAGGCAAGGATATTTTTGCCACCCGTAAGGATCTGTGCCTTAAGGATCAGGTGAGTCATTTAAGGGGCACCAGGCAACCTTCCATTCAGCTCTGTATGAGTCTTCTGGGAATGCTGGTATCCTCCTTTGAGGCAGTTCCTGTGCCCGGTTCCATTCCAGGCCTATACAAATGAACATCTTGTTGGCTTGGAACAGGAGAGTGCAAGCCCAGGATTGCCCCATGTCCTTATCTCCGGGGGTGTGCTTAAGCCTAAGCTGATGGTTGCAGGATCGGAACCTGCGAAGGGGAAGATCCTTCCTCCCAGTGTCTTGGAGAGTGCTGACCAGACACCAGTGTCTCTGGCTGGGGAGCGACCCTAGAGGGGTTCACAGCTCAGTGGAGATGTTTTGGTGCAGAGCCTGGCCATCAACATCCTGGAGTTGCGGGGCGGTATGTCTGACCCTATGATCTTGGACGGAAGAGTTTCAGTACTGCCTTATCAGGTTTCAGTCTTACCGTGCCACTGTGGTGGCCTAGATCAACCACCAAGGCAGTACTATGAGGCGTACAGCTCAGGGGGAGGTGAAACACATATTAGCCTGAGCAAAGGTTCATGCTCCGGTTCTGTTTGCAGTCCATATCCTGGGGGTAGAGAACTGGAAGGCAGATTATCTCATCCGCCAACAGATTTATTCGGGGGAATGGTCCCTACACCCGAACGCATTTCTGGAAATTTGACAGTGATGGGGATGGCTTGCTGTCGATCTATTGGCATCCAAGTTCAACAACATCAGTTTGTGTCCCAAACAAGGGATCCCCTGGCAATTGGAGCAGATGCTCTGGTAGTTCCATAGAGACAGTTCTCCCTGGTTTATGCTATCCCCCAGATCCCCTCCTTCCACATTTGTTGCGCAGGATTTGGGAAGAGGGGGTTCCAGTCATCCTGGTTCCCAGAAATCATGAGCTTGGCAATAGACGGGCCATGGACGCTTCTGTGCCGCCCCGAACTACTGCCTCAAGGTCCTATATTACACCCCCATTTACAGTCTTTATAATTCTCTATGCAGCACCCTGGAGTTTAGTCAGGGTTGCTCCTTGAAATTTACTTACCAGGAATAGTCATCTTGGCTAATGGGGAGAAATCAATGAATCTCTAACAAAGTTTGGTCTGGATGCACTTTTCTCATCTACCACTAGGTGGCCAGGTAGTCGGTGGTACTAGATATGAGAAGGGCAACACAAGGTAAGATTATGTGTATATGGGGCATCTCGGCCAATGGGCAGGGGTTTTTGTGAAACCCTTGGCTTTCTGGGAGAACCTATATATTTGGGTAGAATCGGGTGATTTGTGTTCTGTGCCACCTGGATGTCTGTCTGGACGTGTGTGGTATTACCTGAGCTGCTAGGCCGGAGATTGGGCCTATCCCGGGCACACCTGGCTGCTAGGCTGTCTGAGGGCCTATCCAGAGGCAAGAGAGAAGAGCAGAGTTGGGACTGCGGCTTGCAACCGGCCTTGTGTATGAAGCCAGGGACCAAGCAGGCCACGTAGGTGACGGTTGAGGAAGATACCACCGTGAAGATTGGAGGAGTGTTGCCATTGGAGGAGACTGTTGCCATAGGAGACAGCATCCCTGTACATGCAGATGTGGTGTCTTGCTCGATACCTTTCCCTGCATGGCTGTCTTCTCTTGTTGAAGTCTCGAGTCGGCCAATTAATCTCGCAACTACCTAGGGGTGTCCTGGCCCTAACCCTATCTCTCCCAATAAAAAGTTTAAGAGAAAAACTTCCTTTTGCATTCATGAAGTGTCTTTGGCCCCCAATAACCTTTACTCCCCCACCATGCCTTACAACCCACTACATACAGAAGGATGTCAGCTATCCCTGGCCCTGGAGGTTCTCATTAGATCAAAGGAGGCCTAGGACCTTTCTACATCTAATTCTCTAAATTTGACGGTATGGCTATTGAAGCCAGGGTGTTGATGGATTGTAGCATCTCGGGACCTGTGGCATCTACCCTAGTGAATGCCAGGAAAGCTGTTACTAGCAGGATCTATTATAAGATCTGGAAGACTTGTATTGCTTGGTGTAAAGCCAGAAAATGGCATCCTCGGAAATAGGTGATTGGGAGAGTTCTCTTTTCTCGGCTGTGGAAATCCGACTGGCCTTGAGTACAATTGGGCGTCAGATTTCGGCCTTGTCCGTATTCTTCCAAAGGCCTTTAGCCTCCCATTCTCTGGCCCGAACCTTTATGCAGGGGGCAACTCGTTTGCTCCCCTCCCCCTCCCCATTAGGTCATCTGTGTCCTTGGAAATTAACTTTGGTGCTGTCTGTGTTTCAGAAACCATTTGAGCATATCAAGAAAATTGAATTAGTCTTGTTACGCAAGCTAGCCTTCCTAATGGCTAACACCTTGGCTAGAAGGGTGTCGGAATTGGCGGCCCTTTCATATAGGGAACCATACTTAATCCTTCACCACGACAAGGTGGTGTTGTGTTCGATTCCTTCCTTGTTGTCAAAGGTGGTGTCTGCCTTTCATTTGAATCAGGACATTGTTCTGCCTTCCTTTTTCTCTCTGCCTCATTCGGCGGAAGAGAGGCAACTGCATTCCTTGGATGTAGTGCAGGCAGTCAGTTTGTTGATCTGAGGCGATCCGAGGACCAGGGGGACCCAAGAAGGGGCAGGCAGCTTCCAAAGCTTCCACTGCCCATTGGGTCCACCAATTGGTCATTGAAGCCTATGGTCTGAAATGTAAGGTTCCTCCCTTCAGGGTGAGCCCTCATTCTATCAGGGGTGTGGGAACCACCTGTCCCCATGTTGATGAGGACAAGGGCCTCATCCCCACAACCCTGACCGGTGGCTGTGGGGGTCTGCGGGCGGGGGGGCTTATCAGAATCTGGAAGCCCCCTTTAACAAGGGGGCCCCCAGATCCCGGCCTCCCTCCCTATGTGACAAGGTAAGGGGGTACAAATGTACCCCTACCATTTCACCAAAAAAGTGACAAAAGTGTTAAAAATGACGAGACGTTTTTGACAATTCCTTTATTAAAGTCGTCTTTCATTTTGTTCAGGTCTTCTTCGGGCCTTCCTTCCTTCCTTCCTTCCTTCCTTCCTTCCTTTGTTTTCTTCCACCATCCTTTGTTTTCTTCCACCATCTTCTTCTTCCACTGATCCTCTGCTTCTTGCTCTGGTGTTCTCATCCGGCATCTTCCTCCACAGCGTCTCTTCTTCCTCGCTTCATTCTCGGGCCGCTCCATGCAATGGGAGGCTCACTGTGCCGCTTCTCTTCTTCTGACACTTATATAATGGAACTGTGCATCAGAGGGGGCCGGGTCACTGGGTGGCCCCACCCTCCATTATATAAGAAGTGTCAGAAGAAGAGAAGCGTCACACAGCGGGAGCCTCCCATTATGCGGAGCGGCCCAAGAACGAAGCGGGGAAGAATAGACACCGTGGGGGAAGATGCCGGACGAAGACACCGGGGCAAGAAGCAGAGGATCGGAGGAAAAAGATGGAGGAAGAAACCGAAGGATGAAGGAAAGAAGAAGGAAGGAGACCCGAAGAAGATGACAGAAGAAGACTTTAATAAAGGAATTGTCAAAAAAGTCTCGTCATTTTTAACACACTTGTCACTTTTTTGGTGAAATAATAGGGGTACGTTTGTACCCCCTTACCATTTCACACAGGGGGGAGGCCAGGATCTGGGGTCCCCTTGTTAAAGGGGGCTTCCAGATTCCGATAAGCCCCCTGCCCGCAGACCCCCACAACCACCGGTCAGGGTTGTGGGGATGAGGCCCTTGTCCTTATTAACACGGGGACAAGGGCTTCCTCCCAATGTTGAGGGCATGTGGCCCGGTATGGTTCAGAAGGACAATTGACTTCCTTTCAACACTGCCTGCCACCCGCACCTGCCAATCCACCGCCCCCCCGATGCCGCTCCAATGCAATCGCTATTGTGATTACCACTGTGATAAAAAATGTAATTAGACTTTTAACTATGATTTGATGCTCTCATCCTTCTACTTTTCGACTCTACTTGTAGCAGCTTGTAGTACCCTTTCATTACTAGGCCATTTTCAGTTTACAGTGCTATGATGGCTTAACAATTAGTCATGCTACACTGTTCCCAAAATGAAATTTATGGACAGTAATTTTATCTTTCAGTAATATTTATCCTTTTACATAGTAAACTATTTTGCTCAAAACCTGTTGCCTTACCTTCTGTTTTTAAAACACAAAAAATGACAGGATAATATAAAAAAACAAAACACATAACCCCTTGTTAAAAAGTAAACACCCCAAGGTGATCTATTTTTTATACATGCAGAAATATTCACATGTGCACTGGCTGCCTTTTATCCTTTTTCTCTGAAGTGTGTTTTATAAATGCAAAAGTACATGTCCACCACTCTGCTATTCCTAAATGTAAGCCTGTAGTGAACTTGTTAGGCCTCATGCACACTGCTGCTGTTAAACTCACGTTTTTGTGAATTTGGATGTGTGGTATTTATTTATTTTATTTTTCTGCATGAGCATGTCCATGCACACATGGGCATTTTTAGCAGTTTATCAGCAGGAGAGTTTATGGGCTGTTGTCTGAACACCCTAAAATTGCATTCAAGAGTAGTTCTTCTGACAAAAAAAGCTAAAAAAAGCTCATAAACGCGCATAAACTCTAGACACATTTAGCACTTCAGCCTTTATTTTAATGGCCAGAATGGATTAAAATTCTGGCCAATGCAATAAACAAACTCCCAACCTCCAAACTCTGTTAAACTCTCCTAAACTGTTTTGAAAAATGCAGCTTAGGTTTATAACGCTGATTTTCTCAATAAGGATAAACGGCATTTACAAGAAATCAGTGTGAATGGGGCCTTAAAGTACAGACCCATAGATAATTCTAGGCCTTAAAAAATACACCCATTTGTGTGAACATCAGCATCTGGCTGTAGCAGATACTTTGGGATAAAATGGGGGGACATTTTTTTTTCTTTCAGCAAAAATGCAGTTTCACTTTAAAATAAGAAAAGAGCAGGGTGTATTCTTAAATCTTGGTGTGCTTTGTGCATTTCTTCAAGATCTGTGCTGTGATATAGTATGAGACTTTGGCTGTGTGTAGACATGTCCTGTAATGAAGACCGGTCACTGCTTTTCTGTTTTTGCTCAGGGTGACTGGTCTTGCGTTTCCTATTTGACCAACCGTTATTTTTTTTGCATGTATTAAACACCATGGCGGCCTGTCCATAGCACGGGCACCGCCTCCCCATCCATGCGTCTGGCCCCCTTATCTACATATCAGTGGCACCGGACCATGGATTTCAATGCAGGATTTTTTTTTTAAGTACTTGATTGGAGCCAGATACTCTAATAAACGTCACAAAAGGGTGGCCTTGGAGTGCAGAGCATTGTGCTCCAAGGCCACCTAGTTGTATGACCATAGTGAATGAATTTTCGCTATTTTCACACTAAAGTTCCTCCTCAATCAGGAGGCAGGTCTGTGAGACCTTTTTTCTGATTGGACAAAGCATCAGGCGATCCTATTGGATGCCTAGCACTTTGGCGGAAGAGGAGACGCATGGTGGAGGAAGCTGGAGCAGCAAACACCAGAGCCCCCACTGTCTGCACTCCAGGAGAGGACATCACAGCCCTGCAGGTAAGTGCTGGACTGCCTGTGGGGGTTTTTTTTGCCACCCCCCCCCTCTCAAAAGGAGAACCCATCAGCCGTCACTGATTGAACAGATATAAGAAAATTCTTTCAGTGGTTTATTTACCAGGCAGGCCAAATATGAGAAGCTCATCATTATCCTTTACATACACTTTAAGATTAATCCTTTAGGATTTTGAAGCAAATCACACATTTGAACGTTTTATTACTGCTTTATGAATTCACCTTTTTCTTTCTTACAGTATACTGTATGTTTCCTACACATGGATGAATTCAGTCAAAAGTTGAAAAAATCTAAAATCAATTTGGTGTTCCTTAGACAGAAAATGGCTTTTACATACATGTGATGTGCTTTAAAGACTACAAATCTATCTTCATAGCTGTAAAGCCTGTGTACTTGACAGTTTGTTCTCATTTGCAATATGAAAGGAGGAATGCCCATGTCAAATGCCTGGCTTTCTGCTGAGTGCATCAAAAAGCCATAAGTGTCAGGAAACCTGTTTCCAAGGAAACCCATGCGTGCTTAACTTTATGGGATTTTTCTTTTCTAAGACCACCATTATTTTAAACCTTGGCTTACTTGTATAAAGAACATGTATAATATATAATTTATTTAATTTCTGTAATGAAAATAAATCTGGCAACTCAATCGCCTAGGAGGAAGGCATGGGTCAGAAGACATGATTTGCCAGTATGCAAGCCCAGCTGAGGGTTTAGATTTAAATTGTCACTGCTTTTAAAAGGTGTTAGAAGGGTGTTGTATTGTATTTGAGCCGAGGAGAAGAGACGTTGTCATTGTGTGTGTTAAAAGATTCAATAAACAAACAACTTTCCAAACTATGAATCATTATCACGAATGTCTATACATACATAAATAGCGAATTTCAACTAATACGAACGAATGAATTCGACACTCTACGAATAATAACGAATTATCCAAAAACATATTAACTTAACATAACGAATATAACAAAACGAAATTATGTATTTTACGAATGACAACGAACCGAAACTAAACGAAATTTTCCATTGTGCACAAGTCTACAAATTGCAGATGTTGCCAGGTTGCAAAGAGCCATGAAGGAGGAGTTAGTCTAATATCTTGCTAATAATTTACAGTAGGCCCCCTGGCACGGGGGATGACTTATCAACTGCTGCTAGGTTGTGCTACAACCAGATTGCAGCTCCTGGGATTGCTCCACTAGGGGCAGCAAGTACTGGGAAGGTTATGGTGCAGAGACCAAAGCACAGTTGGGATCAAGCAGAGGACTTGACAGGTAAGAAGTTGGAGTCTGGGTCAGCAATGAAATAAGCAATCAGGGTCAGAGGAACTAGTAACAGCCTTCAGTATTTTAGCTATTGCACATGAGTAGCTGGTTTGAAGACACAGCTCTAGCTTTAAAGACTGGGAGTATAAATGCCCTTTCAGCCATATGACATGCCCAGCATTGTTTAAGGGAATTCTGGAAGTTCTGGCAAGAATTCTTTGCGTATCTTTTGGAAGTATTGGTAGGGATTTTGTAAGTCCTAGATTAAAATACATACTGCTATATTAAGAGGAACTACAACAGAAAAAATAGCTGCTGCCTTAAATTTGTAACGTGAAATGTGTATATATATATATATATATATATAATGTGCGCATATATGTATCTGTGTATATATGTAGTGCTTTCTTCTGTAGGAGCCACTATATATTTTACACAGATTATCCCACATCCAAACACACAATCTGAGCCACACTTTTTCGCAATCTAGGGGTGGTGGTTTTATTTTAGAGAACTTGGATAGGGTTGAGGGAATTGAGTGAGATACTACAAAATCGGAAGCTATGTACAAATTAAGGACAATTAACTTCATTCTTAAAACAATGAAGCAGAAGTCCTTGCTTGTAGCAAACTGTGGACTTGGCTTTGTAATATAAATAAATAAAAAAAATATATATAAATAAATATGTATATTTATATATTTTTCTTTACATAAAATTCACAGTTTATGGATGACTTATATACAGGTCAAGTCCTTATGGTGAAATCACATCTTACTTGAACTGTCAATGTTTTCAGCTGAGGTGGCTATTGATAGAGGTGCTAAAGCTGGGGTGCATTGCACACCTTATATTTTCCATGCACAAGTGATGGTGCTAATGGGCACTATTTGAATATATGTTTGTGGATTTTATTTTTTAACCACCTCCTGCCTGCCATATTGATAGGCACAAGGTGTGTCTCTCGTTCTGGGACGACATTGTCCCACTGTGGGCAGATTGGCGCTGCGCTGTGTCCAGGAGACATGGCGCATCACAGACCTCGGTAAACGGCCAATGACCAGGCTCTTTACCCATGTGATCAACTGTGTCCATTCACAGCTGATCACACATAAACAAGGAAATGCCGGTTATCAACATTCAAAGTGATATGCAGCAAACAGGATCCGCAAAGACACTTCATCTTTGATACATATTTCATGCTGTTCTCCAACCATAACCCCAAGTCCAATAAAGTGAGCCACAAATGGGAATAACTATCCTTAGACTTAACAGAGGAAGAATGGGAAAAAATATACACATCCATTCACAAAGGAACAATGTTTCAATGCAGGAAATGGATTTAAAATCTTCTGAAGGTGGTATAGGACACCTCTTAGATTGCACAAGATCTATTCCACAATCTCACAAAAATGCTGGTGATGCAATAAAGCTGAAAGCTTGTTTACACATGTGGTGGATGTGTCCATTAATCAAACCCTTCTGGAAGGAAGTTTACCACATCACCAACCAAATTAAAACATATTCTTTACTACTACTACCAAGCACAATTTATGCTAAATCGCTACTCCGTTCAGATAACAGCATATTTTCACTCTCAAGCCATGCATATGGTAAATGCAGCGAAAATGTGCATACCATTCCGGTGGCGAAATCCCAACACCCATACTATAGCAGAGTGACTCCAATGCATTTAAAAAAACGCTGAAATGGAGGCGCTTGTCCACCAAGCAAAAGACTCAGTTCAAATTTAACAAGCTATGGTCCTGTTGGCACCACTTTGTTACAACAGATGAATACTCCTAAATATTGGCTTAACTAGCAAAGTTATATCTGCCACTTTCTGGCAGAGGAGAATAGAACTCTTGTTTCCTCCTCCCTCACCCTTTTGTCTTCTCCAGGCTATCCCAGGCCTTCCACCCTTCCCCCTCCTGAGATCCTAAGCTGGTCTCCCCCCCCCTTATTACATTAAAACTAAGAAGCGATCACACCATACTTATGAAATCCTAACATGTGATACATGGCTGTCCAGCGCCTAACTGCCCATCTACCAGGGTAACTGTCCCCATGGCGGACATTACCCCTTCTTGCATAAGGCTTGGAAACAAAAATCCATTAAGATACCATATGTTCTAGATACCCAAGCTGACCGAACACCACACCAAGAGTCAGACATTACTAATGTTTATGTATACCCAAGAAGGATAGTTCGGTACTCTGGGTGAACAAGAGACTTGATTTATTAATTAGATGGGTATTTAAGCACAAATAGTATTGTATGTACAAAATCTGTAGAACATAGATATTGCCAACCTTGTTCTAATTGTCATTAACCTGTTTCATTCCCAGCGAAGACTGGTACATAATATGGTATGCTGACTCACATATGTTAACATTATCTATATGATCCATTATATTTCTTTACTTGAAATAAAGCTTTGGGAAAATGAATTGGGGGTGAGCAGTACTTCTCCCTCCCAGACAGTTTGTTCCCAACTGGGGTGTCTGGGGATATTAGACACTACCCCTAACCTTATTCCAGGTACTCAGAATTGTGAACACTGTTGTTAATACCCTGCTATTATCATATGTATCTACCCCAATGACTCACTTATTGCTGAATCTCACAGTATGACAATCTATTACTGATCTTATGTTCTTTGTCCTTTGCAAAAGACTAAAATAAAAATTATTGAAATAAAAAAAATAATTTGGGTACAGCATTGCATGACCGCACAATTGTAATTCAAGTGAGACAATGCTGAAAGCTAACCTGGGCAGGAAGGGGGTAAAAGTGCCCAGTAGAAGGATGTAATGTATGTATAGTGGTTCTTCTCTGAGGAGTTTTGCTTTTTCTTCTGTAAGGATATTGTAACAAAAAAATTCTGGATGAATCAAAGTAGAAGATGAGTTACTACTTTTCATTTGAAGTGAAGGTTCTTACATTCTGGGTCACCTTGCTAATGATTTCAAGTGTTTTTGACCCTCCTAGAAATAGGGACCATATCATATAATAGCCTCTTTCCATAGCTGGTGGGTTGAAATGCACAGGTGTATTTTCTGACTTAAGTGGCGGTTGTGACGTTTAAAAGGACTTTTAATAGGACTGACACTGGTTATATATGCTGTTATAGATTGTTATATATCCTCTTATATATTTTAAAATACTTTCTGCAAATACCATTGGAAGTACTAGCAGGAAATCTGGAAGTCCAAGCAGAGATTTTGGAAATGTAATGGTTTTGTTTTAAGTGCATATATTTTCGATCTTGCCAGAAATCTTAGGATCTGAAAAAAAATCCTGCTGCACTGAAATCTCAAGCAGTGTTGTCAATCTTGCCAAGTTCAGCTATATGAACTATAGAATAGCTTCCCCTTTTAGCATCAGTGTCAGGACCCAGATTGTGACAATGAGGTGAAGACTGATTACTGGAATCTGTTGGCTGCTGGTGGACACCAGAACTACAACCTCCCACTCTAGGAAGCACAGTGCACAAACACAAGGCAAATACAGTGAGGGAGTACTGTCACCCCAGGACAGTAACTGTATTACTAGTCCAATCACCAGGTAAAAATAAGGGGAGAAAAAGCATAAGAAAAAAACAATGCTAAATATAAACTTTTCTTGTGGATTATACATTTCTGCCTAAAAATACTTCAGTTGATGGGAACTGTAATGTAATTGACACATTTTAACAGAAGGCAAGTAATGAGTGTCTGTTAATGCTTCATTCTGAAAAATACATTTGCTTTTCTGAACCCAACTTTAGTTCAGGCCAAGCAAACGTTCGACCCAAACAACGCCTGTTCGGTGAACACCCGAATTTGCGGGGCGCTCGTGGGATGTTCATTCGCAGAGCACCCCAAAATGCACTGCACGTTTCATGGTGCATTCTAGGTATCTAATTAGATGAAGAGATGCCCCTGACTGCTGGTCAGGTGCAAGGCTTTGCCCAATCAGGGCACAGAGCACTGTCAGAGCCCTGATTGGAGAAAGTCATAATGACTTTGCCCAATCATGGTTCAGTGCTCATAGTCCAACCCTACACTGTAAAAGGTTCCTTTCCACCGGAAGCTTTTATAGTGTGGTGTTGGTGTAGAGCAGGGCTCAGTTTTGCTACTAGCGAGTTATTGTGTTACCTTATTGTCACTGTGTAGAGGAGTGGCAGTGTAGGGGGTGTCAGCATAATGGAGTTTATAAGTATAGTAGAGTGTTTAACACAGCAATACATAACATTTACTGCTTTTTTTTTTTTCGGTTGCTTTGTGGTGTCTTTTTATATTCTTTCTTTTTTTTTTTTGTCCCCTGCCTGCCCCCCCCCCCCCCTCCCCTCTTCTTTTTTTTTTTTTTTTAAATCCTTTTCAAAATATTCTTTTTAAAATATACATTTTTTAAAATAGTTTTTTACATTTGTCAGCGGCAGTCAATAATTTGATGTGCACCAAACACCACTTTTTGTTTCATTCAATAAAGTGCATCCAATCACACATTTCCCAGCTTCTATTCAATTTGGGTAATAAGCCCCCCTCATGTCTGGGAGGCCAACACTGAGAGGCTGAAGTTCCCATGGAACTATGAGGGGGCCAGCAGTGTCTGTGTCCACAGGCAAAGGTTGTCCGTCCTCAGGCAGGGCAAGTTTGTCTCTGTTTAGTGATGTTGCCCGGGGCTATCCAGCCACAGCATGCAGAGGAGGTGGTGGACTGGCTTACTAAACCATCCTCATCCTCCTATGACACAAGCTGATAATAGTGCGCAGTCCCCCGCAGCTATCAGAGTGGCTTATTCTGCCTCCTTGTCCACAGGTACTCCTGCCATAGCCCCAGCATCATGCATGGAGCAATTGGCTAAATTATTTGAACACTGCATCAGCCACTTGCTGCTTGAGGATGCTCAGACATTACTTGATTCTGATGTTGGTTCTGAGGTAGAGGAGGGGTCATAACATTAGCCTACAGAGAGGGGAGAACACTAATAAAAACTAATATGGCAGTCATGTTCCCTCAGTCGCAGTGTATTGCCAAATTTGGTTCCAGTGATGAGGATGGGGGGGATGATGTCACTGACTTGGTTGCCGGATAGAGCAGAGGAGGAAAGTGAGGGGGAGGCACAAATCCAACGAGGCAGGATGTCCTCCAGAGGCAGCCATTATGGAAGAGTAGAGAGCAGCCTCCCTATTGAATCAGAATGTTGAGCTGTTATCTCCCGGCCCACAGCTCAGCTGTATGGGCCTTTTTCAGCACGTGTGCAGCCGATAGCACTGTTGCAATTTGCAATCTCTGCTGCAAGCAGATCAAGTGTGGCAAAAACACCCGCCATTTGGGTACCATATGCTTGGCAAGGTATTTAACCTCCCACAGCTCAACCCGTTGGCGAGAGCACCTGAAAGCCACAAACAAGGGACACCATTCTTTTCCTCCTCATGACTCACCTTTTGTGTCTACCCCCACTATATCTCATGACTTCTCAGAAGCCTCCACTGACAGTGGTGATGGTATAGCAAAAGGTGTCACAGGTCCTTGCAACATGCCTGCCAGCAGCACACTACCAGCTGTAGTATAGTATAGCAGATACATTTCTCTGCCCCAGCTGCTGCATGGAAAAAAAACTCCCTGCCACCCACATTCCAAACGTCTAAATTCCAGCTTCTCCTAATTGCTGGTTTTACAACTCTTGCCTTTCCATCAGGATGGATTATGCCCCTTCCATGAATTTGCAGGATGTGCTGTACCACAATGGCAGGTTCCCAGTTGCTATTTCTTAGCACGTAAGTCAATTCCAGTTCTGTACCATCACATGGAAGGCAATGTTTTGGCATAGTTGGGAAAGGCAGTCAGCAGCATGGTCCACATTACTGATGACACGTGGTCCAGCAAACATGGTCAGGGACAATTTATTTTGTTCACAGCACACAGGGTAACTCTACTTGCAACTAGGAAGGATGCAGGACAGGGCTCAGTGCTGGAGCTTGTTTTGCCGCCACATCTCCATATAGCTGGTGGTGATGCGAGATTTGTCATCCTGCTCCTTTTCTCTCTTTCTTTCACTTTCTCTCTCCGTTGAAGTAGACAAGGATGGTAAGCTGTAACAACGCATGCATCAGTGACCCAATCCCTCTTGTGTTCCTGCTGGAGCATACTCTACATGGCATTATGGACAGGGCACTCGAGGCAGAGCAGTAGGAGAAAGAGGACGACTACCTTTCCTCACAAGGCCTAATTTATGCAGACACCATTCTTTCAACATCACACAAGTGGAGAGGGAGGAGGATTCTGGCAGTTTTGGAGTCATTGAAGCAGAGGAAGGGAAAAGTTTAGGAACACATCCTGCTCTCTACCAGGGGGCACACAGAATGAAATATCTTGAGGATGCATTAAAGAGGAGTTTATGTAACCCCTTTCCAGACTGATAGGTTAGTCTCATGAAAGTTAGTTTTGAGGCTTCTGCTTATCAAAGGAGGAGCGGTGGAGAAGGGGGCTGCCTAAGTGCATTTCAATTTTTTTTGTTTGTCCTTGGTGCCCAGGGCAGCTTTAAGATCCCATCAAGTGCGTCTGCATCATATGCTGGAAGATTATCTAGGGGCGAAAACTGACATGGAGAGCTTTCCAGTAGACTATCCAATGGGTCAAGAGAATAGACCACTAGCCAGAACTTGCCCAATATGCAATTGAGCTGCTTGGCTGCCCTGAATACAGCCTGCTTTCCGAACAGGCATTCAGTGCTGCTCGAGGTTTTGTGACAGATAAGAGCGTGTCTGTCCTAAGACTCTGACCGGCTGACATTTTGTCAAAATTAATCGGTCCTGGATTAGCAGCAGGTATCAACCCCCTGATGCTGATAACGCTGATTAAGTGTTTTTGGGATCTTGAATTTCTGCCAAACGGTCTAGGCTGCCTAGCTTTGTGGGTGTTTTATGTTGAAGTAATTTTTTGTTATAGGTTTCATGGGCACAATCAACACCCAAGGACCATATTTTTGCACATTTTTTGACAGGTACATCAAATTTTACATTTTTAAATGCCATCTTTTTTTGTTTTTTCTCCTTTATAAATGTCAGTTTTGCTGCAGCAGGTTCCATACACAGTACAGATGCGCCACTTTACAGGCAGAAATTATTTTTCTTTTTTTTTATTGTTTCAATTTGGGCATCATTAAAATCAATGCCCCTTTTAAATGTCTACCAGGGCAGTACCCAGCCCCCCATACCCCTTTTATGGCCAATAACTTGCATGTAAGCCTTCAAAATGGGGACTTTTGATTTTTCAAGTTCGGGTCCCATAGACTTTAATAGGGTTTGCGGTTCAGTTCAAACTTTTGCGATGTTCGAGAGTTCTGGCACAAACTAAACTGAGGGGGGTGTTCAGCCCATCTCAAACACAAACTAAAATGGCACTGGGCTTACGTGTATGGAGTGCACTAGTCAGGTATGGGAGTTTGAATGAGGGGGTGGTTAAATGGGTTCCTCCGGGGCCCAGGAAAGGAATGATGACTGGTTACCAAGGATAGCACATGTTCTGTTTTCTTATTTCCTAGATGTGATTGGTATAGATCACCATGTCTCCAGCAGTGAACTGTAAAGATCTTTTAAATAAGATCATGGGCAAATTCTACTGGAAAAAGTGAAAATAAACCTTTTTAAAGTGCTGCTTTGTCGGCCCCAGCATCTTCTTTATTTCGGCTATCTCCATTGACTGCTGTGGGATGACATCACTCCTGTACAGGAGCTAGTCATTCTAGCATACAGGAATTGGGATGGCCTTTGTAAGCTGAGCTGCACTTGTGCATAGAAACCAATCTGCTTCCATTTTTTTTTTTTTTTTTAACAAACTGAAGTTAGAAGCTAATTGGCTACCATGCACAGCTGCACCAGATTTTTCACTCTCCAGTATTAGTAAATAAATTAGTAAATAAACCACACAGTTTTTCCTAAAAAGCCTACCTTTCCCTAATTCATATTTTGTTGCAGGTAAAAAAAAAGTGCATTTACTTTTTCTGTTTTAGGCGTTTTAGATCAGCCGATCGCTGGTGCAATGCAGGTCTCTTGCAGATTGTCAGTCAAGGCAGTTGAAGCAGGAAGAATTGATGAACTACCATAGTGCTCGACAACGCCGTGGTAGTTCATGGAGAACAACAGCTGCAAAGGTTGTTGGTATTTGTAGTTCACTGACTCACAGGGAACTTGTCCTTTAAAGTGTATTTCTACTTTTGCAGCCAGATTGGGGTAACTACCACTTTATATTTGACACACGTGGGACATAACTTTAAATAAGAATTGCAGTTTACCCCTCTCTCCTTCCAATGATCTGTACTGGCAAATTTCAGTAACAGCCACACCCCTCATCACAAGTATCCTTGCACAAGTTGTATTTGCGTTGAGGGATTGTGTCGGACCAGTCTTGGTTCGGTTCTGTTAAAGCTGGCCATAGATAGTGTGATTTTCTTTCTTGGTTTCCCCCTTTTTCTTGCTCGTTGACTAGGTTGATGGGGGAATTATTATAGATGGGGCTATAGCAGTTAGCAGTCATCGCATGAACGATCTGACAGGCTGGTTGTACTCAAGTTAATCAGTCAACTTGGGTACAATCAGCCTTGCCCATACTTGGTTCAAATCTTGGCCAGTATCTGCTGAACTAGCCAAGATTCAAACCATCTATGGCCAGCTTACTCTGGCAACTGTGGGACTGCCAAGTCATATTAGAGATTTTGTTGATGGCCATTATTTCTCTTGGCTTGTGTGAGTTTGGAGCACACATCACACACAAGTCAGAAGAATTATGCCGCATACAAACGACCGGACTTTCTGGCAGACTAGGTCAGACGGTCTTCCCGATGGACTTTTGGCTTAGTTCCAACGGACCTTCCGAACAAACGGACTTGCCCACGCGCGAACAGACTAAGTCCGTTCGAAAGACTGTTTTGAACGTGATGACGTAAGACGGGACTAAAAAAAAGTTCAATAGCCAGTAGCCAATAGCTTCCCTTGCGTCGTATTTGGTCTGTCGGACCAGCATACAGAAGGACGGTTTTCCTGATAGGAATTGAGTCTGTCGGACAGATTTGAAACATGTTCTATTTCTAGGTCTGTCTGATTTTTTTTTTTTTTTATGTGAAAAAAGATCTGATTGTCCGGACTGATTCTGTCAGACCTAGTCTGCCGGAAAGTCCGGTCGTGTGTACACAGCATCACATTTACTTTGATGGGGCAGTATGGATGACCGTTCTGAGTCTGCAATTGACCTGCTTTGTATTGTTTCTTTTGATGCAGTGGGTCCTATTGAGACACATTTAAATTTCAGGTGTCTACACAGCCTTTTCCTATGTTTTTCAGTCAAATGCATGTGTTTGTGCAGCAGTGCATTCAAATGCAAAATGCAACAAGGTGAAGGTAAGACTATGAAAATGTAGGTTTAGCACAATGTCTATTTCAGTGTCTTCAATTGGGCTTCAATGCTGGCATTTGGTCTATGTGCTCAGGTAGATTGCGGAGAGTACTATAAATCTAAATGTCACTTATCTGCTGATTTCTGTCATCTCTTCTTTTTGAAAGACCAGGTAGTTTAAACTAGTGATACTACATCAATTTAATATTCGGTTGAATTTTTAAATTACTTGAGCAATTTGTGAACCAATTTTATTTCAGCCAGTGTATAGTTTCTGTGCTTTAATCTGATTCCTTATGCTAGGCATGGGGTTTAAATTCATTTTCACAAGAAATAGGCTTACAAAATGTATTTTTCTGTGCAGTATTGAGTGTTCTATTTGTTTTATACACTAGAGGGCGACTCAATGTTTTGCATTCCTTTTGAATTCATTTTCTAGTTTTTAGGAAATTAAATGTATATATTTCATAATGCGGCTTTTAAACACTGTTTTTAATTATCTCTTGAAAATGCATATGTGCATATCTTAACCTATAAAACATGGTTTATTATACATTTTGTATAGGGCTTTTGCTTACTGTCATTTATTTTCACACTGTAATATCACAAATGGAAATTTTAAATTAACAATCTACATTTGGCGTGGTAAAATGTAATTGGCTTTTTTTTTTTCTTTTGTATGATGAATGCAGCATTTTGATTACAAATGTTACCTTTCTGTTTTTATATTTTACTTTATTGGAATAAAATACTCTTGTTGACTTTATTGGCTGACATTCCAAATAAGTGAATATTTAGAAATCCCTGTCTGTCAATTTACCTTGTCAGTCCCAAGATCTTCTATGCTAGATATACTGTTGCTAGCCCTGCACATCAGGCTGGAGCCTTATGGATACATGGATTGATTTGTTCTACAGACATTAGCCCACATCCAGTGGTTATTTTTGTATAATCGACATTCATGAATCTACATGATTGGGTAGGACAGTGGTGTAGTGGTTAGCACTTTCGTCAAACAGCAAAAAGGGTCGCTGGTTCAAATCCCAACCACGACACCATCTGCCTGGAGTTGGCATGTTCTCACTGTGCCTGCGTGGGTTTCCTCCCGGTACTCTGGTTTCCTCCCACACATGCTGGACATGCTGGTTGGTTAATAAGATCCTGTCTAAAATTGTCCCTAGTATGTATGAATGAAGATGTAGAAATGCTAACAAATTAAAGCCAAACTTCGGCTCATACCTTATAAACAGTTACAGCAAACATTTTTTTTGGGGGGGGGGAAGGGGGGGATAAAGGTTTTGCATGAATAAAGACTGATCATTTTAACCCTACCAGTGTTAGAGGTTGTGATCCCTTCCATATACCCAGTGAAGAGACTGGCCTCAGGTGATAGATTAAACAAATTGTCTTACAGAAGTTGTACCTGTCTATCTGCAGTCTTCTCTTCTCTACAACCATTCAAAGTGCAGAATCTTTAAAGCTTGTCTGAGTGTTCAGGGAAAAGGGGGGTGGAGAGCTGAAGTCAAACTCTGCAGAGCTTAGTGAGGAGAGCGCTGAGAACTGATTGGTGGAAGGGACACACCCGCCTTCACACAGCACAAAGGAACACAGCTGAAGCGGTCAATTACAGGCTGTGTGCTTGAGCTCCCTCCCTTGTCGCAATATTTTTTTTTTTCTCTTGGTGTCAGGAAAATTTGTCAAAAGTGATTTAGATAGTAAAGGAACACTGCATCAGACAGAAATTAAACTTAGTTCCCTGAATTGAGACAAGTGCACACTATAGAGGGGCATGCTTTAATATGTCATGCCTGAGGTTTACAACCACACTTTTCCAGTCGTTTTTCTATTTATTAAAAGTCAGCAGCTACATTTTTTTTTAGCTGCTGACTTTTCATAAACACACACTCGCCTATCCCACGGTCCAGAGATGCAGCCGTCCGAAGCCTTGGTTCTCTCCCTCTCCTCTCCTCTCCTCTCCACAGCGCCGGTATCACTAGTGTGGGCACCTGGCTATGACAGCTTGCGGCTTCACAACCGACTGCGAATGCGCGGGTCCTGAATGGCCAAATAATCTTCTGAGACCTGTGACGTGTCCCAGAAGATTGCAGGGAGAGAGGAGAGGAGTCGTCGCCTAGGTGGCGCTAGCGGAAGTTGGAGCTGGGTACCTGTCAAAAATAGGTTTAAGTGGTTTAACTCCTCCATGTAAATTGATACATTCTGCTGGAGAGTGTTTGGTGTAAAAAAAAAAAACTGACTTGATGGCTGGAATACAGGCTGAAAAAAGAAGAAAGAGAAAACAAAAGAAAGGAAACAAATGCAGCGATCACATCTAGGTGCAATATGTTTGCTTTGAGATTTAATACTACTTTAATTTACTAAAGTGGAACTACACATAAGAAGAAAAGTGCTATAATTATTGTGGTCAGCATGGTAGCTTAGTGCTGGGAAATTTTACGGTGCGATTTTGGGGCCTGGGTTCTGTACCTAGACACGCTATCAATATGGAAGTTGTATATTTGCCTATGTTTGCATGGAGTTTCTTCTGGTACTCAAACTTCCTCTCGGCACCTAAAAATATACTTGTATGCTAAATGGCTTCTGGTCAATTATGTATTGTTATAAAAATGTTCAGATTTAAAGTGATTGCAAATGCTCCATTTTTATTTTCTCACAAACCTATACTACTTTCCTGCTCTATGCAATGGTTTTGCACAAAGCAGCTCTGATCCTCCTCTTTTTAGGTTCCTCACTGTGGTACTCCCAGCTCCTCACGCCCCCCCCCTCCAAATAGCAAGCTGCTTACTATGGGGGCACTCGTGCATGCTCTCTTCCGAGCCCCACTCTGTGTGTCCATTAGATTGACAGCAGCAGGGGCTAATGGCTCCTACTGCGGTGTCTGAGCTGATGAGAAAGAAGAGGTCCTCTGCTGTCATGGACATTGCTGGTTTAAGATCGTGCTCAGGTAAGGATAAAGGGGGGCCGGGGAGGAGCTGCACACAAGTTTTCTTTTTTTTACCTATATGCATTAAGGTAAAAAAAATCTTTTGCCTTTAGAACCACTTTAAGCTTTTCAAAGGCTGGGAGTAATGCAAATAGTTTCTGTAAAACTACTGTATAAATGATATTTTAAGATTACATATATGGGAGATGCCATGATACATCTGTTTAGAACGTCCTAAAGCTAGTTTGACCTTAAAATAAAAACTGTAACACACTTGCATGCTTATTTTTTCCATGGCTAGCAGGGACCCACCTGTGAGTATTTTGGGACTGTTCTAGGCTGTGGGATGTATCGCAACAAATATCTGACTTGGTTTTGACATTCAGACAGCGGGCATCCGGGCTGTATATTGGGGTTGATGAGGTTGTAGAAACCAATATGGGTATCTGGTATCTTTTTTTTGCTTCATGCCAAACTGTCCATTATTGGTCAGTAAAACCTTTGCAGCACATTTCATTACATAGACGTTTCACAGTTCTGTTTATATGTTGTAAGCTCTTTCATGGTGTAATACAAATTTGGAATAGCCTTTTTTCTTTTCAAGCAACAAAGTCCACAAATCAATTTGTTTTGGTTTAAATTTGGGTTTGATCAGCTGCAAACTTTTATGGATAATGTCTACTGCGTTAGGAAGATTAATTGACGTATTTTTAACCACCTCCCACCATCAATAGACATCCTCCCATGCATGAGCTGCCTGCGCGCCCCCTGCGGGGTGTGCACAGTGATCAATGAGGCTCGGCTGATCGGAGTAAGAGGCCCCTTACCACATGATCAGCTGTCAGCCAATGACAGCTGATCACACGATGTAAACAGAAGATCAGTAATCTGCTTTTTTTTTTGTGGAAGCCGTCAGTGCTGGGAGAAGACATCCTACAAGCAGAGATCCTACAAGTTTGTACATGTTTATCGATTGATCAACTTGGTACATTCAGATGGCCCATTAGCGGTTTCTGCTGAATCAGCCAAGATTTGAACCGTGTATGGCCAGCCTAACAAAGCTGTCTTAGCAATTTTTTTTTCCTTTTTGAGATAATGATTTTATATTAAAGGCACCCCTGTCAGTGTTCATAGTTTCTTTCAACCCTCTGACACTTTTCCTGGAGCGCCTGGTCTGTTACAGGAAGTTGAAAAAAACACTAGTTTATACTAGCGATAGCCCTCTGAAAGGAAATATGCTGTGGATCACTTTCCAGAGGGCATTTGACACAACTCCACAAATTCCGCATCACCGTGCTGCAACTGCATGTATTGCACATGGTTGCATTATGTGCATGGTGGGTGGCACTGGTGTGCTTAATGAGATGGGGTTCAATTTGTGCCATGCTGTGCATGGCAACAGCATGTGTACACCCCTGTCCCCACTGCCTTTGCAGCTCAAGGGCAAGTGGTTTTGGGGAAGGGGCGGAACAATGTGACACAACCATGTGTTTTTACTGTGTGCCCCCCCCCCCCCCCCAAACCACAAGTGTAAATCAGCACTTACTGGGCAGGTGCTTTTGTGTTCAGATAAGTTGTAATGAAAAATGTATATCTCTGACTGTGCAGTCAAATAGGCACCATAATTGGATCCAAAGTGCTCTGTAATCAACATGCAGTAACAGACCTCTGCCCTTCTCTGCAATGAGGGTTCCATCTGCTCCACTTCTTCCAGCACTAAAGTAAACAAAGGGGTGGGGGTCACCTGATGTCATTGCCCATATGTAATGTCTTAAGGGGGTGGGTCACCCCAACATCACTAGATGGTGCTGCCCCTTTGTTTTGGCAGCGGTGAGTACTGGCAAAGTCAGTTGGAGCTGGCAAGTGATGGGAGTGGTCTGGTGTGGCAGATTTTTTCTTTCTCGTGCAGGTCAGCTGCCACTGTCCATGATTCATGTAGACCTACATCGGTGAATGGCATGATTGATGATGGATCTACAGTGGGGTGCTTTATTAACCACTTAAGGACCGCCGTATTGCCATTGTACGTCATCACAATGGCACAGGCAGGCACAAGCACGTACATGTACGTGCCTGCCTTCCAGCGGGTGGGGGGTCCGATCGGACCCCCTCCCGCTGGATACGGCAGTTGGGTTCGCTGCAGAAGCGATCCGTGATGAGGGGATGGCCGTTGGTTTCTGGCCACCCCCTCTGGATCGCTCCTGGCCAATGACGAACTTCCTCCCACTGTGTATTGTTTACACAGGAAGGAGGAAGTGATGTCATTCTCCTCAGGGCGGTCTTTTTGACTGGACTACGAGGAGAAGACTAAAAGTAAGTGTGCACCAACACTACACTGACATGTAGGTACACACAGGCACACAACCCCCCCCCCCGATCCCCCCCAGTCACAGTGTCACTGATTGCATTGATCATTTCTTTACTGATCAATGCATTCAGTGTCAGTTGTAACAGTTAAAACTGTCAGGGCAGTTAGTGTTAGGTCCAGGGTAGCCCCCTATCACCCCCCAATAAAGATTTAACCCCCTGATTGCCCCTAGAGTTAACCCTTTCACCCCCTTTTGCCAGTGTCACTAAGCGATAATTTTTCTGATCGCTGCATCAGTGTCGCTACTGTCGCTAGGTAGCTAGTTATTTTTTTAGGTTCACCGCCAGGTTTTTATATCGCTAGGTACCCCGATATACTACCCAATAATGGTTTTAACCCCCTGATTGCCCCTAGTTAACCCTTTCACCCCCTTTTGCTAGTGTCACTAAGCGATCATTTTTCTGATCGCTGCATCAGTGTCGCTAGTGTCGCTAGGTAGCTAGTTTTTTTTTTTAGGTTCACCGCCAGGTTTTTATAGCGCTAGGTACCCCGATATACTACCCAATAATGGTTTTAACCCCCTGATTGCCCCTAGTTAACCCTTTCACCAGCGATCACAGTATAAGTGTCACTGGTGACGCTGGTTAGCCAGTTAGTTATTTAGGTTCCCCATCAGGTTTTTATATAGCACCAGGGACCCCCATATACTACCTAATAAAAATTTGAACCCCCTGATTGCCCCTAGTTAACCCTTTCACCACTGAATACCGTATAAGTGTTACGGGTGACTCTGGTTAGTTTGCTTTTTATAGCATCAGGGCACCCACCATTTATTACCCAATAAAGGTTTAACCCCCTGATCACCCGGCGGGTGATATCAATTAGGTTTTAGGGTCAGGGTCTGCGTCGCCCCAGGCAGCGCTAGGTTAGTGCCAGTACCGCTAACACCCACACGCAAAGCATAAACCTCCTGTAGTGGTATAGAATCTGAACAGATCAATATCTGATCAGATCTATACTAGCGTCCCCAGCAGTTCAGGGTTCCAAAAAAATGCATTGTTAGTGGGATCAGCCCAGATACCTGCTGGCACCTGCGTTTTGCCCCTCTGCCCAGCCCACCCAAATGCAGTATCGATCGATCACTGTCACTTAAAAAACACTAAACACATAACTGCAGCGATCGCAGAGTCAGGCCTGATCCCTGCGATCGCTAACAGTTTTTTTGGTAGCATTTTATATTTAAATCCGGAAGGCAGTGCTTGGTTTTCGGGGTCCCGTACGTGGCTAGGCTCCCAAAAAGTCCCCCATATGTGGTATCCCCATACTTGGGAGAAGCAGCAGAATTTATTTTGGGGTGTAATTTGACTTATGCCCATAGCATGTGTGAGCAATATATCATTTAGTGACAACTTTGAAAGAAAAAAGAAAGTTTGTAATATTCCCGCAACTTGTGGCAAAATATAAAATATTCCATGGACTCAACATGCCTCTCAGTAAATAGCTTGGGGTGTCTACTTTCCAAAATGGGGTCATTTTGGGGGGTTTTGTGCTATTTTGGCATTTTATGGCCTTCGAAACTGTGATAGGTAGTGAGGAGTGAAATCAAAAATTTGCACCCTTAGAAATCCTGAAGGTGGTGATTGCTTTTCGGGGTGCCGTGCGCGACTAGACTCCCAAAAAGTCCCACACATGTGGTATCCCCATACTCGGGAGAAGTAGCGGAATATATTTTGGGGTGCAATTCCACATATAACCATGGCATGTGTGAGCAATATATCATTTAGTGACAACTTTTTGTAAAAAAAAAATTATTTTTTATTTTTTGTCATTATTCAATCCCTTGGGACAAAAAAAAAAATTCAATGGTCTCAACATGGCCCTCAGCAAATAGCTTGGGTTGTCTACTTTCCAAAATGGGGTCATTTGGGGGGGTTTTGTGCCATCTTGGCATTTTATGGCCTTCAAAACTGTGATAGGTAGTGATAGGTAGTGAGGAGTAAAATAAAAAATGTATGCCCTTAGAAATCCTGAAGGCGGGGCTTGGATTTCGGGGTCCCGTACGCGGCTAGGCTCCCAAAAAGTCCCACACATGTGGTATCCCTGTACTCAGGAGAAGCAGCAGAATGTATTTTGGGGTGTCATTTTACATATGCCCATAGCATGTGTGAGCAATATATCATTTAGTGACAACTTTGTGCAAAAAAAAAAGTTTGTAATATTCCCGCAACTTGTGGCAAAATATAAAATATTCCATGGACTCAACATGCCTCTCAGTAAATAGCTTGGGGTGTCTACTTTCCAAAATGGGGTCATTTTGGGGGGTTTTGTGCTATTTTGGCATTTTATGGCCTTCGAAACTGTGATGGGTAGTGAGGAGTAAATTCAAAAATTTGCACCCTTAGAAATCCTGAAGGTGGTGATTGGTTTTCGGGGTGCCGTGCGCGACTAGACTCCCAAAAAGTCCCACACGTTGTATCCCCATACTCAGGAGAAGTAGCGGAATATATTTTGGGGTGCAATTCCACATATAACCATGGCATGTGTGAGCAATATATCATTTAGTGACAACTTTTTGTAAATTTTTTTTTTTTTGTCATTATTCAATCCCTTAGGACAAAAAAAATAAATATTCAATGGGCTCAACATACCCATCAGCACTTTCCTTGGGGTGTCTACTTTCCAAAATGGGGTCATTTGGGGGGGGTTTGTTCTGCCCTGCCATTTTAGCACCTCAAGAAATGAGATGGGCAGTCATAAATTAAAATCTGTGTAAATTCCAGAAAATGTACTCTAGTTTGTAGACGCTATAACTTTTGCGCAGACCAAAAAATATACGCTTATTGACATTTTTTTTTACTAAAGACATGTGGCTGAATAAATTTTGCCCTCAATGTATGACTAAAATTTAGTTTATTCGATTTTTCTTATAACAAAAAAAAGAAATATCTTTTTTTTTTTCAAAATTTTCGCTCTTTTTCCATTTATATCGCAAAAAATAAAAATCGCAGAGGCAATCAAATACCATTAAAAGAAAGCTCTATTTGTGGGAAGAAAAGGACGCAAATTTCGTTTGGGTGCAATATTGCATGACCGCGCAATTACCAGTTAAAGCAGCGCAGTGCGAAATTGGAAAAAGACCTCTGGTCCTTAAGGTGTTTATTGGTCCGGGGCTGTAGTGGTTAAAAGGTTAAAAACTGTTCAGTATTTTAGTTACACATGTCATGATCTGGTTTATCCCTTTTGGATAATTTCGGATGAACTCCCTTGATAGGCTCTGGAAAGCTTTACGCATGATTTTTCTGATCATGTGTACTATTTAGACTGGTACGGAGAGGTGTGACTTTTCCTTAGGTCTGCCAGCAGGAAGAATTGCAGTGTAACATCAATTGGTTTATTTCTGCATTAAACGATTTCCTAATAGCTCAATTTAGATCTGTTCAATAAATGCGATTGCATCCTTAAACATCCTAATGTTCTCTGTGGTGTTTTTATTTGCTTTCTGCCTGTACTAGCTCATGTACAATGTTTCTACATTAAAGGCATGTCTCTGATGATTACTGTCACAGTTGCACGTGTGTTTTACGTAAGCCCTCAACTTTAGAGCCATCAAATACCTGGTGTTATAACTGCTCATTGGTTCACCAATACCAGAGGCAGCCTTCCAGCTGTTGTGGAGCTACAAGTCCCAAGAGGCAATGCAATATTGGCAGTTACAAGCATGACTACCAGTGACAGAGGCATGATATTAAGATTGGGTTAGTCGCAGAGGCATGATGTGACTTGTAGTTCACAACAGCTAGAGGGCCGCAGTTGTCCACCCCTGAAATGGCAGATCTGAATAAAAGCAACATCTTCAGTGGATGGAGGGAGTCGCAGCATGAAAAGGTTTCCAAGGTTAGCAAATCCATTTTTCACTCTAGAACATCTGAGACCATCTATCAGGAATACAGATTTGTGTTTCATTACTGCAAAAGATAGGAGAATTTCATTCTTCTATACCAGGGGTTCTCAAACTTTTTAAACGGGGCGCCAGTTCAGTCCCCCAGACTGTTGGTGGGGTGGATGACGCAGACTATAGTTTGAAAAAAAAAAATGAATGAATTCCCAAGCACACATCTTAGAGTTCATTCACACAGGGTCAACAGCGTGACTTTGGGAGGCAACTTGGACACGACTTGAGTATGAATCACAGCGTGACTTGGGGCGACTTGCAACATGACTTCAAGTCGCCCCCAGGCCAGGCGACTTTGGCTGTGGCCAATCACAGAATAATAAGCTCCCGAAGTGGAACTCCACTCCAAATTTTAAATAAAAAACAGGCATGGGTTCTCCAAGAGCATACCAGGCACTTACGTCTGGTATGGATTCTAAGGGGAACCCCCTTCGCTGAAAAAAAACGGTGTGGGGTTCCCCCAAAATTCATACCAGACCCTTATCCGAGCATGCAGCCCAGCTGATCAGGAAAGGGGGTGGGGACAAGGAAGCGCCCTGCAGCCTCCCCACCCCACAGCACCTTGTACCCACGTTGATGAGGACAAGAGCCTCTTCCCGAAAAACCTGACCATTGGTTGTCGGAGGCTGCGGGCGGGGGGCTTATCAATCCCTGTAATAAGGGGGCCCCCAGATCCCTGCTGCCCACCCTATGTGAATGAGTATGGGGTACATAGTACCTCTACCCATTCACCTGAGGGAAAAAAAGTGTCAATAAAAAAAACACACTAGACAGGTTTTTAAAGTAATTTATTAGGCAGCTCCGGGGGTCTTCTTCTGACTTCGGGGGTCTCTTCCAACTTCTCCGCTCTCTTTGGCTTCTTCTGCCAGTGTCTGGTTCTTCTCCAGGTCTCCAGTTCTTGCTTCTCATGGCCCACTCGGAGAAACAACTTTGTCAGGACTTAGAGTTGACACAACGTGGCCTGATTCAATTGGGGTGGATAATCAGTTTGGAAAAGTCCAAAACAACCCAAACATTGTATTTGGGCTACAAGATCTTGTCAGTAGATCAAAGGATAGTCTTGCCAGAAAAAAATATTAAATGTGAAGCAAAGGATGTCTTTTTTTCAAACCGGAACCAAATGTACAGTGAAGGAAGTGATGTCAGCATTAAGACTTATGGCAGCAGCAATTCCGGCTGTACAATGGGCCAGGTTTCACCAAAGAGACCTTCAGAGGTTTTTGTTGGGGCAGTTAAAGGACAAAGATCTGGAAGAAAACTTTTTGATCCCCTCCAAAGTAAACATTCCCTCTGGCATTGGCAGGACAAGGAAAATTTAAACAAAGGGGTACTCAGGATCTTGCCGATCACATCCACACTAACCACGGATGCGAGTAGTTGGGGTTGGGGAGCCCATCTCAAATCATGTTGGGCCCAGGGCAGGTGGATGCCAGAGGAGAAATAATTCTCTTCCAATTGGAAGGAACTAACCGCTATCCTCAGAGCTCTAATGGTGTTTCAGGACAAGGTACAAGGTCACCATCTACAAGTCCGCTCAGATAATATGATGGCAGTAGCCTATATAAACAAGCAGGGAGGCACCAGAACTCCTTGGCTAATGTTGGTGGCCAAGCACATATTTCAGTGGGCAGAATCCAATCTAGAATCCATCTCCGCAATACACCTGAAAGGGGAGCAAAACAGCACTGCAGACTTCTTGAGTCGACAGCTATTTTCAAATCGAGAGTGGTCTCTGCGCCCGGAAGTTTTCAACCACAAAGCAGTTCACTGGGGAAACCAGAAGTGGATCTATTTGCAAACAAAGAGAATGCAAAAGTTCCCAGTTTCTGCTCGCTATGCCCTGGATATCAACCTTTGGCTGTAGACGCCTTATAGGCCCCCCTGGACCTTCAACTTAGACTATGCATTTCCACCGCTTCACCTCATCCCGAGAGTTCTAGCAAAGTTTCTAGCGGAATAAACATGTTTAATCCTAGTGGTTCCATTTTGGCCCAACAGGCCATGGTTCACAACTTTAGTCAAGTTGACAGACCAGCCTCCTCTGAGGCTTCCCTGCAGACAAGATCTCCTGTCACAGGGACCTCTCCTACATCCGCAAGTAGCCATGCTGAAGCTTTCAGCGTGGTTACTGAGGAATAAATTCTGAGGAGTAGAGGCCTAACAGAGTTGTTCAGGCCTTACTACAGAGCCAAAAACCAGTCACCTGAGCTATTTATAAAAACGTCTAGAGGAAGTTTAACAGCTGATTAGATGGCCGAGGTGAGGTAAACAAGGATACAACAAACATCCTACAGTTTCTTCAAGAGGAGATGGATAAGAGATTAACTCCTAGTACTATTAAGGTTCATATAGCTGCCTTAAGTGTGTACCTAGAGAAACGATTACAGGAAGATCCCCTCATCTCTAGGTTCTGTAAGGTAATTACTAGACACAAATGGTCAGATAACATAAATCCAACCTGGGGACCTTTTTGCGGACACCATTTAAACATATCTCAGAGGCCTCTCAAATACTGATCACATTTAAGACAGTGCTCCTTGTGGCAATCACTTCAGCTGGTAGGGTTAATCCAAGCTCTTTCCATTAGAGAGCCATTCCTTCAGATTATTGAGGACATAGTCATCCCAAGGACAGACCCTGGGTTCTTGTCAAAGGTGGCATCTAGGTTTCATAGGTCGCAAGATATTGTCCTCCTTTCTTTCTGTCAGAATGCCTCAAATGAAAAAGAGAAAACATTTCATTTAGTAGATGTGAGGCTGTGTATACCAGAGTCCCTAAAGGTAACCAAACCATTTAGAGTTAGATTCACTTTTTGTCCTCTTTTTCTGGACAACCTAAGGGACAAAAAGCTTCTAAGGTCACCATAGCTAGGCTGATCAGGCTTGCTATTGCAGAAGGGTATAAAACAATAAATGGAGATCCTCCTGGGGGTGTTAAAGCATACTCCGCAAGGGCACTCTCGGCATCCTGGGCAGAAAGAGCTGGTGCCACCTTGGAGCAAATATGTAAATCAGTCGCATGGTGAAGCTTCTCCACCTTTATAAGGCATTATAGACTAGCCTTAACGTCCAGTCAGGATAAGGCTTTTGGGAGGAAAGTCCTCCAAGCCGTTTACCCCCCCCCCCCCCCCAATCTGGTGAGTACTTGAGGATCCTCTCAAGGGCTGTCCTGGAAGATGATTGGGGAAAACCGGAGTTAGATTTACCGGTAACTCCTTTTCCAGTGGTCTTCCAGGACAGCACGATCCCACCCTTGAATTACATTGATGTATTAATGTTATAACCTGCTATGGTTATATTTTTCAGTTCCATCCTTTGGTTCTTGGTAAATTACTGGCCAGGGACCTGAGGGACTGCCTTTTTGAACACTGCCACTCAAGGGCTGTCCTGGTAGACCACTGGTAAGTCTAAGTAATTTTTATTTTTTTTTACCACCTTTGACTGAGCCAAATACTTCTCCATTTATGTCTCACATGTTCTCCCTCCCAGCCACTGCAGCTCACAATGGGACAGTTTCAGTAATGGAAGCTGTGCTATCAATCCAAAAGGCAGTGTGATGTATGCACTTTCAGCCTTGCCCTGTGCAGAGATCTTCCAGCTAGCTGGACAGCAATCTAAGCATTGGTAGTCTGAAAAATGATCACTGGACCAGGTCAACTGAGCAGTTGGTCCTTTACACACATAGTTTAGAGCATTAGCTGCGGTGATCATGCCCTTTTTGAAGCATGTCTATCACACTGCCATATTCAGACAGAAATTGAACAGACTTTACACTGGGGTAGCTTCTTCACAAAGGCAGTTCCTTAATTTCTACTTGGAGCACTCAGATTCAGCTTAACAATTTTACATGTTGGTTTAATGAAAAAAAAATTGTGCCAAAAATATGGCAGTAGGATGCTACATCCTAAAACTGGATATAACCTGTTCCCAAGGGTGAATGTATACTTTAATTCAATACCCCTGTCTTGGGTGTCTTTCTAGCCTTTTGGATTGTATTATCTTTTACATTAAGGAAGGGAACTTCATTACAGTAGGGGTTATGGAAATTAATGAAACAAATTTGTGGAGTTCAGCTGTAGGTCAGTATAGTAGAATATCCTCAGCCTTAAAGATATGTATTCCTAAGCTGCATATCAGACTATTTATTGCACAGTCGCATCCAAGTTCCTTTTGAAGACCCCAAGCTAATTCAGGTTTAAGAAATTCTGCACTCCTATGACGTGGACTGTTTTCTGTCACATGTGCTATCCTTCTACACTGCTTAGCACAGATAAGAAATTTTAACCTGATGGCTTAAAGCAGAGTTCCACCCAATATACAACTAGGTCTTAAAGACCACCCCACCCCCTTGTTTTTCTGTGTGTGTATATGTATGTATGTATGTGTGTGTGTAAAATATATATATATATATATATATATATATATATATATATATATATATGTGTATGTATGTATGTATGTATATATATATATATATGTATATGTATGTTTTTTTTCTTGCCTTTTGAAGTACAACGTGGCAATGTACTTAATTTCTGCCTGGACCCCCCCCCCCCCCCGCTGCCTTCTGGGAACCTGTGTGCGTGTTCCAGAAGACAGGGCCATTCAGAAAGAACTGCGCCATTTGGGCATGCGCAGTAGGAAACCGGCTGTGAAGCCTGAAGGCTCCATTGCCGTTTTCCCTTACTTGCAATGGCGGCACCTGCACCCAAGCTTTTGGATAAAAATGTTTTGGAGCCTGGAACCAAGCTTTAATTTTCGTGGAAAATTAGGGTGCCATAGTACATTACCACCTCCACACTCTCCACCACACAGTTGGAGGTTTGCCAGATGGATAAGCACTGTAGTCACTCTTGAACAGCAGCATTGTCAACTTGTGCAAAGCAGTAGTGTTAGATGAACTTAGTGTTTGTAAAATCTTTTTTTTTTTTCCCTCTTAAAATAACAAACATGTTATGTTATACTTGCCTTCTCTGTGCAGTGGTTTTAAACAGAGCAGCCCAGATTCTCCTCTTCTAGGGTCCCTCTTTGGCTCTACTGGCCCCTCCCTCCTGTCGAGTGCCCCCACAGCAATCAACTTGCTATGGGGGCACCTGAGCCGAATTGCAGTTTCGCGTGTCCACTCAGACACAGAGCCCCGATTCAGCCATTCACCCCTCTCTCCTGATTGTCTAACTGACTTTGACACCAGTGGGAGCCAATAACAACGCCGCTGTGTCTCAGCCAATCAGGAGGAGAGTCTTGGACGGCCAAGGACATCGCTAGAGAGAGATGAGGCTCAGGGAAGTATTAGGGGGGTCCTGGGAGGCTGCTGCACACAGGTTTTTTTATTTATATCTTATTGCATACAATGCATTAAGATAAACCTTTTAACTTTACAATAAATGACTAACAAATTATAGCTCAATTCCAGCTAACACTTTTTAGGTTATTTCAACAATTGTTTTTATTTTTTCCCTGTGGTATAAAGGTTTTAACTATATGAATAACTGCCACCTTTCCTGTACAGCTTGGTCTGGTAAAGGAAGCTGAAAAATAAGTCACAGACTAGAATGATCTACAATTATTATCTATGTTAAAGGGGGATTAGGATAATCGAAGACTGCTGTGTTAATGCTACCCCTCTCCACCAATCTCTGTGTTGCTTTCTGATCACCCAACAAATGCAATTAAAAATATCAACTTACTATGCCATCCACAACTCTGCTCTCAGCTACATCACCAACCTCAACTCAAAATTTCACTCAAACCATCTTTGCTCCTCCTAAGACCACCTCATCGCCTCCTGTCATGCTTGTATCCAGGACTTCTTCAGAGCCTCTCCCATCATTATGGAATTCCCTTCCCCAACCTGTACAGCTTTCTAGTACCCAAGGCCATCTTGCCTCTATTTAACAACTGAGCTTTATTTTCTCATTCTCACATACAGTAGTTTCTCCCTTTTGGCACTTTTGCCCTTCCATTTAGATTGTAAGGGCACACGAGTAGTGCCCTGCTAACCTCCTTGCCGTGAATTGTATTGCAACAGTACTGTTTCTCTTTATTTTGTAAGGCATTGTGCAAACTGTTAGCATTATACAAATCCTACATAAAATATACAATAACTGACAGACTGCTGATAGTTCCACTTCAAATATTAACATGTAGGTCCTTTTTAAGGAAAGTTCATTTTCTTATTGGCTATCTTTTGAACACCTTTGCCGTTCAAATGTTTTATACAAAGATCTACAATGGGTGTTTTTAATTGCATAGTTAGCCGTTTTGATGGAAATCCACTTCATTTGCAGCATATTGATTTTAGCAAGTCAGAAGCGTGCAATTTAAGCTGACCATGTAGTTTAGTAACAAGCCTGTTTGCCCTTGCTGGTGGATCTGACTGATTTCTCTTGTATTAAAACAAAAATAAAATAACATTTACTAATTTAGTGGGGACTAAAGTGAATGTAAGTGAGAGTGTACTGTAGTTAATAAAACAATCCTGACAACTGATATAAGTCTTGGGTATCATAGTTCTACACTTTGCATCCATAATATGTGTGAGGGAGCTCCAATATATGGTTTTAATAGGCTTTACAAAAATGTTTGTATGAATATGGTAACTTTGTATTTGGAACTCCAACCCCCCCCCCCCCCCCAATACACTTTTATTCTTTATCAATCAGTTATAATTCTGCAGATTTATGTGTAATCTGTACTTGTCACTCATTTTAGGGAAAAGTTTTTTGACTCATGCTCTTCTTTATTTGTCTATATTTTTACAATTTGTAGAAATACAATGTATTAGGAGTGTTTTGTGTAGAAATACAATGTATTAGGAGTGTTTTGATTGAACGCTGCAGTAGGCTTTCTAAAGATGCTATATAACTCTGTACAGGCCAGAATTTGTCTGCGGAGAATCTTGGGAGAATAGCTCTTCGGAATTTGAACAGAGATGCCGACTTGGTAGTGAAGTTGGAAGCCTTTCTCGATCTGCGTCATCAGAAAAATATGAAAAATATGAACTCCTGGACAATCTTCAAGAGAAATTCAGCTCTTCTAAACTAAGGTAGAATCTCTCATATTTTGAAAGTGTGTAAAGTTGTTATTTTTCTGTTTCATGAAAGTTACATTTGTGTAAAAGCACAGTGAAAATTTTTGAGGCTTTTGAAGTGGTTTTTTTTTTTTTTGTCTGTACCCTTGAGGCTAAAGGCACAGAATTTATCTGGCACACTTTTTTTTATTTTTATTTTTTCTGTACTGACTGTGATGTGCTTGTTTTTTGCATACACCAAAATTTACTTTGAACTGAAGTATAGCTCCCCTGGAGGTTCTAGTCAATAAAATAAGCCCTATCCTCTTTCAACATAGTGTCTGCCTTTCTTCCCCATCATCCAAACAGATTAGGACCTACACAGAAAAGTAACAGCTGGAGAATGAGTTTAAATTGTGTTACCGAAGATGCAGTTGATTGCGGTACTTTAAGTTAAAAAGCATAGAATTTTCCAAAGCATAGCAGTGTTAGCCTCTCCATAGTCTTAAGACAGGTATAATTTAAAAATAAAAAGGGCAATTGAGGCCAATATGACAGGCATCGGGGCACTGATTGTTTCGACTATCCTGAGCCTTTTAAGCACATCCACTGTATGTGTGCAACGAATGACTGAAGAGAATACAATAGTGTGCACTGTTTTATTAGACCTTTTCAAAGTTAATATGTACAGTGATTAGGAAAGGATACAATATCCAACAAAAAGTCAAGGAGCTGTTGTCCATGATAGGTTACTACAGCATTTACAGTAAGTGTATAGATCATGATATAGTGACTCAAGATTATACCACTGATTACGTTTTTTTTTTTTTTTCTGTCCTGGCATTGTTGTATGTGACACAAATACACATTGTTAAAGTATTCACAAGTACAGTATGCCCTTTTTTTTAAAGTCAAACTTAAATAGCTTGTGAAAAAAAATCCTAAATAGTTGGTCCTAGTTGATTACAACTGTGCAGGGTTTCTTATGAAAGGTTAATTTTTGCCCTATTTAGTTTTACTCATTGTCTGAGCTTGACAATTCCGGTTGAGTGGCAGGGGTCATATGACACTTGAAGTTTGGTAGTTGCCTTGTCCACTGCCTGAGCTCACACAGTCTTCAACCTACTTGAAAATCAAATTCTTACTTCACTCTGTTATGCGTTGTCTGAAGTTGTGGAGCACTAGGTTACAGTAATTGAATTGTACAAACAAATGGCAAGGACCCTAATCTATATCTAGCCTTTTGTATCAAAGAGCACATGGAAGGGCCACACATGTCAAAAATAAACATTAATTCCCATCTGTACTACGCTTTACTAATCTCAAAAACACCAGTAACAAATGGCCACTGCCCCCACCTAAAACTGGCCTTCACTGCAAGGAGCACATGGAAGGGCAACTCAAACAAAAGACAGAGAAAATTCCCAGCTCAACATGCCAACCAGTCTGCTACCAACCTAATTATCCGGTCTAACAGTTTGCATTAAAAACGGGTTTAGTTAGCACACATTTTACAAACACATGCGTAAGCTGCAGAGTGGCTCCAAGGTACTCCAATATTTCTGCAGTCCTAACTCTTGTAAATTTGAATCTCCACAGTGGAAGCAAATGCATTCTAATGGATTGCTCTGGTTTTGCTAATATCAAAAACACATTAATCCATTATGTGAAAAAACACCACATTAAATAACAAAAAACTGTTTTATAACACGCTCAAGCATCAAAAGACCATAGTAATTAAATAAAAACCATAGTCCAAAAATAAAGTCCATATAAATGTTGCAAAAGTGGTGTATAGCTTTGAGTTTAAGTGATTCCTTACTGGTTCCATCAAACAGTGCTCAAAGAAATTCAGTGACTTTAGGAAGTGGCAGGAGACTACAAGGAGCGGAGAGAATAGTATTTAAGTCAGAGTGCCACCTGATCAAGCGTGTGACCCTGTGGCGTAACACACAGGGGAGGGGCTTGATGTCACAATGTGCTTCAGACGAGTTAGTGTTGTAACTTGGGATGAGCCCATGGTTCTCTCCCCCTCCCTCTCCCCCCTCCCTCTCCCTCTCCCCTCTCTCTCTCCCCCTCTCCCTCTCCCCCTCTCCCCCTCTCTCTCTCCCCCTCTCCCCCTCTCTCTCTCCCCCTCTCCCCCTCTCTCTCTCCCCCTCTCCCCCTCTCTCTCTCCCCCTCTCTCTCCCCCCTCTCTCTCCCCCCTCTCTCTCTCCCCCTCTCTCTCTCCCTCTCTCTCTCTCTCTCCCCCTCTCTCTCTCTCTCCCCCTCTCTCTCTCTCTCCCCCTCTCTCTCTCTCTCCCCCTCTCTCTCTCTCTCCCCCTCTCTCTCTCTCTCCCCCTCTCTCTCTCTCTCCCCCTCTCTCTCTCTCTCCCCCTCTCTCTCTCCCCCTCTCTCTCTCCCCCTCTCTCTCTCCCCCTCTCCCCCTCTCTCTCTCCCCCTCTCTCTCCCCCTCTCTCTCTCCCCCTCTCTCTCCCCCTCTCTCTCTCCCCCTCTCCCCCTCTCTCTCTCCCCCTCTCCCCCTCTCTCTCTCCCCCTCTCCCCCTCTCTCTCCCCTCCTCTCTCCCCCTCTCTCTCCCCCTCTCCCCTCCTCTCTCTCCCTCCCCTCCCCCTCTCCCCCTCTCCCTCCCCTCCCCTCTGTGTATATATATATTTAATATACTGTTATTATTTATGGTGTATACTCTATATTCAGGCAGTGTGTGTGTATATATACTTCGATGTACAGTGCATTCTGTGGTGTATATAGTACAATTCAGGCTGTGTGTGGGAATATGTATCTATATCTCACACTCTGCATTCAGTGATGCAAAAAAGGGTCACTGCCCCATCTATAACTGGCCATCGCAGTAAGCACCATTAGAGGGAGACATAAGGTAAAAGCAAGGCCAAGAATAAATCCAAAAGAAAAAAGTCAAGCTTACCGACCAGCTTACAGACAACCAAATAAACCTGTCAGTGTGCGTTAAAAGCAGGGGTTTAGTCTGCACGCATTTGCAAATGCATGCATAAGCTACAGATCCTCCCCACGGCATTCCTGGTTGCGAGCGTGCCAGTTGGGGTGGCTGAACGGGGAGATGCGGAAGTAAACCGCATAACCCCATTCTGCCTAGCAACAGGTTAGCAACAGGTTAGTAGTGGCTGCCTATGTATTTCTCTCACAACAGATGAAAAATGAATGTTTTAATGTATTTTATAGGCAGGTAAAGATTTATACAATGGCTAGTTTTTAAGTATACTTCTTGTGGGAATGCAGTCAATCTATAATGCTGTCTGGCTTCTACATTTTAATTGTATATTGTTTAAAGCAAGGGTAAATAATAAAGTTAGGGAAGTATCCGTATGCATTATGACATTTAGGCATAATACAGCTGGGGAAGTGTCAGGGAAGGACTGAAAACCTTTTACCTGGGGGTCAAACAAAACCAGTTAGAACTTTTTATAGTAAGAACACATTTTACAATGCAGCTTTATAATGCCCAGCATGTGTCACTATCTGCAGGTCCTACTTTGACCAATGTCTGGTAAAGTATCTCCATTCAAGACCTCCCATCCCTATAAATATTAGACTAGCCCAGATGTCATACCCAGATGTCATACCCAGTCGTTCTCTTACTGGACTGCTGTACTAATTGTCCCATGCCTAGCTGTATGCAGGAGGAGTGCTAAGCACTATATATTTCTTCTTTCTTGTTGCTTTTTTTTCTGTTTATATTTATTAACCACTTTCAGACCGGACCAATTTGCTGGTCAAAGACCAGACCACTTTTTGCGATTCGGCACTGCGTTGCTTTAACTGACAATTGTGCGGTCGTGCGACGTGGCTCCCAAACAAAATTGACGTCCTTTTTTTCCCACAAATATAGCTTTCTTTTGGTGGTATTTGATCACCCCTGCGGTTTTTATTTTTTGCGCTATAAACAAAAATAGAGCGACAATTTTGAAAAAAACGCATTATTTTTTACTTTTTGTTATAATAAATATCCCCCAAAAATATATAAAAAAACATTTTTTTCCCTCAGTTTAGGCCGATACGTATTGTTCTACATATTTTTGGTAAAAAAATCGCAATAAGCGATTATTGATTGGTTTGCGCAAAAGTTATAGCGTTTACAAAATAGGGATAGTTTTATAGCATTTTTATTAATAATTTTTTATTATTTTTTTTTACTAGTAATGGCAGCGATCAGTGATTTTTATTGTGACTGCGACATTGTGGGGGACCCATCGGACATTTTTGACATATTTGTGGGACCATTGTCATTTATACAGTAATCACTGCTATATAAATGCAGTGATTCCTGTGTAAATGACACTGGCAGTGAAGGGGTTAACCAGTGGGTGGCAGTGTAGGGGTTAGGTGTTCCTAGGCGTGTGTTACTGTGGGGGGGTTGGGCTTTCATTTAGTGAACACTGATTTCTGCTCCAATCACATGGAGCAGAGATCAGCGTCACTAGTTGCTAGGCAGAATGGAGAAATGCTGTTTACAACGGCATTTCTTCATTTGGCCACTCCGTGAGACGATCGCGGGTATGCCCGCGGCGATCGAGTCCGCGGGTCCCGCGACCGGACTCACGGGGGGTCCGGCGGCGCGCTCCCGATGGCAGGGCGGCAAATTTAAAGGGACGTACATGTACGCCCATTTGCCTGCCGGTGCCATTCTGTCGACGTACATCGTCGTGCGCTGGTCGGCAAGTGGTTAAGCCAAAGCACTTATTTAATTGTATAAAGATTCTAATCAATGAAAATGAGAAAATATTTTGTATAGCTAGAAGATAAAATATCGAACTATTTAACCAGCATGTTTAATGGTTTGCAATGGTTTTTATAAGCTGTATGTAGGAGAGGAGCATCAACACATTCAAAGTGATTAAAGGATTCTTAAAGTAATGTCTATTGTGAAGATGAAAACGCAGTTAATGAGAAATTGAGCAGGTGATTGCCTGATATAAATGCAGAAGGTGTCCCAGAATGAAATTACCACTCATCAGTGGATTATTTTCTAGCCTTGATTATTTTTATCCCTGTTGAATTCTCTTCCCAAGGTGTTTCTTAAAAAACTTGAAGATTACCGGACTCTTCATCATTGTAGTTGCCTGCTCGGTGAGTATCTCATTTGCAAACATTACCTATGGCCTGAAGCACCTTTCTTCTGTTTGAAACTGTAGCCTTGAAATCACAGCTGACATTTCATTTGCCTTGCTCTCTTGGTATGACTCCGGATTAGTATTTTGTTCTTAAGGTTTCCACGGATGGCTGTGAAAACCATCATTTAACATCTGCTATGGTTTACAATTTAAATATAGAAAATTTTATGGATTACATTTTTGTTTGTGATTCAATAGGAGTATATAGCATGCAGTAACACACCAAGACATTGTAGAAGTTTAAAAATTATAATAAAACAGTTCCATTTTATAAATGTTGGCCCTGGTACCACATTAGCAGTCATTATACAGAAAAGTTTGGTGATGAATGTCCAAAAGAAAGTGCCAAAATGGTATGAAAACCAAAAATATTAGATTACCAATCATTTACATGTGGTGGCTGCATCTCTTTTCTTTTTCCCCTCCTCTGTTTTCACCTGGTGATCTGGCTAGTAACGCACCCTCTGCATTAGACCCCTTTCACACGGGGGGGTTTTCAGGCATTTTTGTTCTAAAAATAGCGCTTGTAAAGCACCTCTCAAGCCGCTCCAGGGTAAAAGCCTGTTGGGCGGTGCACTCGCAGGATAGGAAAAGTCCTGCAAGCAAAATCTTAGTGGCGGTGTAGTAGCAGTGTATATAACGCTCCTAAACCAACCCTAACATGAAATCAATAGGCAGCACTTTTAACCCTTTATTTGGCCACTAGTGTGGGTTAAAAGTGCCCTGTTAGCAGCTAAGTGCCTTTTTTACAGCGGTAAAGCGCTGCTAAAACTAGCAGTGCTTGACCACCAACCACTCCCCACCCCAGTGTGAAAGTAGCCTTAGTGAGACACAACTCTGGGGAAATGAGCACAGGAGTCACATCACTAGCAGCATTGCCAGTCTGGAGGGGGGGGGGGGGGTAGTGTTAAATAAGCAGATTAACCACTTGCTTACTGGACACTTAAACACCCTTCTGTCCAGACCAATTTTCAGCTTTCAGCACTGTCGCACTTTGAATGACAATTGCACAGTCGTACAACACTGTACCCGAATTACATTTTTATTAAAAAAAAATCCCACAAATGGAGCTTTCTTTTGGTGGTATTTGATCAGCTCTGCGGTTTTATTTTTTGTTAAAAAAAAATTGAAAGACCAATTTAAAAAAAAAAAAAAAATTTTTATATATTTTTAAAAAATGTTTGTAAACAGGTAATTTTTCTCCTTCATTGATGTACGCTGATGAGGCGGCAGTGATGGGTACTGATTGCTTACACTGATGGGCAGCACTTCTAGGTGGCACTGCTGATTGGCACCACTGGTGGGCATTGATAGGTGGCATTCATGGACATTAATAAGTGGCACTGGTGGGCACAATGACAGCTGGCGCTGGCAGGGGGTACTAAATGGCACAGAGGAGGCAGATGTGCCTCCTTCCTCTTCGGGACCGATGTTTATTTAACATAAGCCAGTGATCGGCTTTTTTTTCTACTCGCGCTGTCGATTGTTTACATCATGTGATCAGCTGTTATTGGCCGACAGCTGATCACAAGGTAAGGGGCTGGGATTGGTTATCAGCTGAGTCTCTGTAACTCTGTGATCACAGCGTGCACCCTGCGAGGCGCGTGCACAGGGGAGGATGTCCTATGACGGCCTCCTGGAAATTGAGGTCCACGCTGTAGCCTTCATTTGGCTATGGCCCAGACCTCAAGTGGTTAATAAATCTAATACATACTAATAAATTGAAGCCTAACTGCAGCTCACACTTTTTAAGCAGTTACAACAGTTATTTTTCTTTTTGGGATAAATGTTTTAACCACTTCAGCCCTGGAAGATTTTCCCCCTTAATGACCAGGCTATTTTTTGCGATCCAGCACTGCGTCGCTTTAACTGACAATTGCGTGGTCGTGCAATGTTGTACCCAAACAAAATGTATGTCCTTTTTTTCCCCACAAATAGAGCTTTCTTTTGGTGGTATTTGATTACCTGCTACAAAAAAGCGACAATTTTGAGAAGAAACACAATATTTTGTACTTTTTGCTATAATGAATATGCCCCAAAAAATGAAAACAAACTTCATCAGTTTAGGCCAATATACATTTTTCTACATATTTTTGGTAAAAAAATCGCAATAAGCGTATATTGATAGGTTTGCGCAACATATATAGCTTCTACAAAATAGAGGCTAGATTTATGACTTTTTTTATACTAATAATGGCAGTGGGCTGCAATTTTATATTTTATCAGGACTGCGACTTTGCGGTGGAAAAATCGGACACTTTTGACACTTTTTTTTTTTTTGGGGCCATTGACATTAATACAGCGATCAGTGATATAAATAACTACTGATTACTGTATAAATGCCACTGCCAGGGGAAGGGTTAGCTGTGTTCCTTCACTGTGTGTTATAACTGTGGGGGAAATGTGGCTGAATAGGGGAGAAAGATAATTTTTCCTACTTAGTAGGAACACACAATCTGTCTCTTCTCCCCTGACAGAACCAGGATCTGTGTGTTTACACACACATATCTGGGTTCTCTCTCTGTCACAAGCGATCGTGGGTGCCTGGCAGTCATCGCGCCCAACAGGCACGCACAGCGGCTCTGGGGACATGCTGCAGGAATGTGTGGGTGCCTCCGGTGGCATGTGCATTCTTGCTACAGCGTCTTAAAGAGCCGATGCACAGCTATGACGGCTCGCGCAGACGATGTGGCTAAGCAGCTCAACTGTTATTACAAGGGGAGGGAGGGGATGTGCCACGCCGCCCAGGTCTCCTATGCCACCGGGAGACCCAAGCCACTAGCTGGCACATCCGCTGGCTGGCCGGAATCCTAAACAAAGCTGGATTTGTCTTTGATCAGGTCTCTGATGTAGAAACCCATAAGTGTCTGTTTCTGGTTTACTCAGCAGTTTACTCTTTTAGACTCCAGATCCCTCCATAAAGAATTCCTGCCACTGCCTTGTGACGGCAATAGAAGTGAACAGATTTTTTTTTTTAAAGGGACAGTTTAAAGAATTCTAGTGCAAACCCTCCTCTGTAACTCTAAACCGGTAACTGTTAAATTTTTTTAAAGCGTTGCCTATGGAGATTTTTAGGTACTGTAGTTTGCCACCATTATAAGAGCGTGCGCAATTTTAAAGCATGAAATGTTGGGTATCTATTTAATCGGTGTAACATCATCTTTCACATTATACAAAAATATTGGGCTAACTTTACTGTTTCGTTTTTTTAAATTCATTGTATATATTTTCCAAAAAAGTTTGCGTTTGAAAGACTGCTGTGCAAATACAGTGTGTCATAAAATATTGCAACGGCTGCCATTTGATTCTCTAGGGTCTCTGCTAAAAAAAATATATATGTATATTATATTATAAAATTTTATATAATATTTATTTATAACATTTGGGGGTTTGAAGTAATTTTCTAGCAAAAAATGATCTTAACTTGTAAAACAAATGTCAGAATCAGGCCTGGTCTTGAAGGGGTTAATGCTGCTTTAATTTAAGGCGATAAGTAACAGTACTTAGGAACTGCTAAGTGTAGGTACAACCATAATTCTTTCTGGGGTACATGGCTTTATCATTGCATCAGGTCAGAGAGCCTGTCCATGCTATGTGAAAGTGGCTTAATTTAAAGAGGACTTGTTAGGACAGAAATGGTGTATATGCTATTATTGTTTTTAGGATGCCTAAGCTATGATTTTTTGGACTACTTGATTTATTCACTTTAAACAAAATCGCAACCTGTGAAATGATGATAAAAACTGATGTTTGTCCTAGCCTGAGATCATATAGTGAAAAAATATGGCCATGGAAATTGCACTTACAAAAATAAGTAGCAAGGGCAGCTCCCATGTTTCCCTTCTGAAAGGTTTATTTTAATGGAAATCTTTTCTTCTAGTGAACCTTTAACAGCTGCCATTCTATGCTTGTAATGTATTAACTTGCCTGAAACAAAGCTTCAAGGAAATCTGTCTTTATCCTGCCCTGTGCCACACAACGCCATAAAACCTATTTGTTATTAATTTAGCTGCTGATCAAACTCTGCATGTTTCAAGGAAGGCCTGACAACGGGTGGTAATAAAAGTAATGTAAAATCACACATTTATACAATGTAGAGTCAACAAACTGCATAAATAAGACCAGTATAGATATACTCTCTGTATAAAAGTTTTCGAAAAATAATAGTGTTTGATCAAAGGTGATATTCTATACACCTCTATGATGTCAAACTGCAGGCAAATGTGAACATCACCCAAAAGTAATGAGTGACTTACCAGATGGATGCACTTCATGAAAATGGTCTAATATGTTTAAAAAGTTTTTTAAAACGTCATATTTGAAATGCCAAAGGCTTCTTTTGGAATTTGCTGCATCAATATGCAACACCACAGATTACACAATGTTCCTGTATACAGACTGACCAGCAAGCACTGTTAACACTCATAGTAGAGACCCTGTAGAATAAAATGGTGGCCATTGCAGTTTCTCTTATATTCACCGACTGGCACAGCTCCTCTCTCTTAGCCATTGGGTTGTTACGCCACCTTTAGAAGAAGACTAGGCATAACATGTTGGGAAAAACACAGAACTTTCTAGTTCCGCCCAAGGGGCAGTCCCTTAGGTAACAACCCCCCAGCCTGCCATGCAGCCTCAGTTTTATTTTGCCTAGTGAAGGCGAAGGACCTAGGAACCCTGCGGGCTCGTTGGTCCATGTTTTTTCTGCAGAAGCTTTGCTTTTTGTGCAAGACTACAGATCCTGTGATCTGCTATCAACAGCCGGCTGGGTGACAGGCTAGATACCCTTTTATGCTTGTAGTCTCCCCAGACTGGCCAGTTAGCGTGTGCAGACCAGAGCTATGCGCTGGGTTGGCCATTATGTACCTCAGCTTCACAGGTGGTCGTGAGCTTTAATGCTGCGGGGCACACATATGACCGGGCTACTGATGCCTGTGTCAGTGTGCCGTGGCCAGTAGCCACCTCGTACTGATTGGAGAGTGGGTCTGTGATAGAATGTCTCCCAGCTCTGCAGGACTGGTAAGTACAGCTCTCCCTGCCTCGGTGGGGCTGAGCAGCTGGGCATTTCCTGGGAGGTCGATTCGGGGGTTCCCTCACCTCCCTCTCTTCTCTCCCTGTCCCTATCTTCCCTCCCCCCTCCCTGTGGGGGATGCTGCATGTGGCTGCTGAGTGGTGTGTGTGTCATGTGCAGGGCCTCTCCAGAGGGGCTCTCACCTGGGGGGCTGTGCTGGCTGTGCCCTGATGCGTTTTTTTTCTCTCCCTGGGGTGTCTGGTGAGGCTGGGTCTGTGACAGAGAAATGGCAGTGAACAGCGCTGCAGGGATCACTGTCCCTCATGGTATTCAGTGTTCAGCGGCCATCTTAGGTGAGGGCAAGTAGCAACATGCTCTCCCGTAGCTTGGCGGCCATTTTCTCATTGTTTTTGTCCTTTATACTAAATGCTCTGCGGCCATTTTCTTGAAGCCTGAGCATGTTTTTTGGTCAGTCTCAGGGAGCAGCATGCTTTCCTGTAGTTTGGCGGGCATTTTCCCTGTGTTTGTCATTTATTCTGGACTCTTGGCGGCCATCTTATTGGAGCCTGAACACGTTGTAGATTGGTTTCAGTGCCATAAGCAGCAGCTCTGGATGACACAGTGTGATCTCCTATGCACCTGGGAGCTGACAAGGGACACAGACACTACTAGCTGGACAGCGCAGAACCAATCATTGGGTTGAGTCCCACGGGAAAGAGCCCCTCAGCCAGCAGCAGTTATGAGGTTGGGACCATCACTGTCAGGTGGCAGGCAGGGTAGGGTCAGCATAGATTCTGAAACTGGTGTTTCTTCCCCCGAAATCCAGGCAATTGCAACCGGTTCACCTGCAGAATGTGCAGTGCCTCTGGACGCTTTGTCAGCGGTCCTCAATTAGTTTGTTGCCAAGATGGAGGCAAGCGTGGGCGCAAAGGTGCTAAAAAGCGGCCCCTGCCCCCCCCATCCTCTGGGGAGAGTTCTGACGGAGACTCGGGCCCTGCTGAAGCTGGTGACCCCTGTTCTGTCGTTTCAGGTGATGCTGACCAGGACTGTTCGGACAGGGAGGAGGAGTCCCCGTCCGGGTCCGTGCACGACAAAGCCCTGGTTGGAGCACTTATCACAGCTGTGCCTGATACCCTGAAGATTCAGGAGCCAGCAGATCCCTCTGCTGATGTAGCGGTCCATTTTGGGTCCTGTAAGCCAGCCCATTCACCTAAGGTATTCCAGTATCTAACTTATTTTGATAAGTTAATTTACAAGGAATGGTGTCGTCTGCAATGGACCTTTTCGGTCCCCAAATATATGGCGGTGCACTACCCCTTTGAGGAGAGCCTTCTCAAAAAATGGTCTGCTCCTCTGGTCGTGGACTCCCCAGTATCCAGGTTAAACAAAGTAACCACAATCCCGGTAGAGGGGACTCTTACATTTAAGGACCCCATGGACAGGAAGGCCGAGGCAGTGGCCCGTTCCTTGTTTACGGTTGTGGGGTCAACCATGCGACCAGTACTGGCATCCGCACTTGTGTCGCAGACACTGAGTGGGCAAAACTGTTTCACCGTGAACTGGGAGAACATGCTTCTCCTGTCTGCGTGGAACTAGCAGACCAACTAATGCAAGGCCTTAAGTACGTTTGTGACAGGGCCCTGGATACTCTTCCTCTGTTATCCATGGCTTCAGTTTCAGCAGTGGTGCTGAAGCGCCTGATTTGGTCAAAATGCTGGTCTGCTGACCAGGCATCCAAAAAAGTGCTAACGGATCTTCCCTTCCTTGGAAACTGGCTCTTTGGCGCCTCTTTGGATGACATTATTAAAAATGCCACAGGTAGTAAGAGTACTCTACTCCCACAGGCCAGGAAGGCTAAGGAGCCACGCTGTAAGCAAGGGCCCTCGTTTTCCGCTCACAAACAACTTTTCCGTCTGCCCGGAGCTTCGACCAAGCGCACCCAGCCCGACAGGGCGACTACTGAAGGACCAAAGCGTCCCTGGACCCAGCGAGCGAGCAAAAGTGCTACTGCATGAAGGTTTGTCCCCACCCACAACACAGATGGGGGGTTGCAGCCCGGTGGACCTCGGCTATCCGCCCAATGGGTCTGCGATCTGATTTCCTCAAGGTACAAGATAGTTTCTCTCTTGGCCGCAAAACAGATTCTTCCCCTCCAGCATACCTGTACTCCTGGCTCGTCGGGAGGCCCTTTTGGGGGCGGTAAGGGACCTGCTGAGTCGGGGGGTGATAGTACCTGTTCCGGACTTGGAGCGTTTCCAGGGGTTCTACTCAAACCCATTTGTAGTCCCCAAGAAGGAAAGGGTACGTCCAATCTTGGATCTAAAAGCCCTCAATTACTTTGTGAAAGTACAGAGGTTCAGAATGGAATCGGTTCGCTCAGTAGTCGCTGCACTCCATCAATGGGACTCCCTGGCATCCTTAGACATCCAGGATGTGTACCTGCACATACCCATATGCCTACAGCATCAGAAGATTCTGCGATTCAGTCGGGGAAGCCCACTACCAGTTTGTGGCTCTCTTGGTTTTGCATCAGCCCCCCGAGTCTTTACCAAGGTATTGGCTCCTGTTTTGGCGTTGCTACGGCAACGCGGAATCGCGATTGCAGGATACCTAGACGATCTCCTCCTGAGAGCATCTTCCACCTCAGAGTTAGAGGAGGATGTGGCGATCGCAATGCAGACCCTGAAGGAAATTGGGTGGCTGTTAAACCTAAAGAAGTCAGTGATTGTACGACTCAGTGTTTAGAGTACCTAGGCTTGCTGCTGGACTCCATGGAAGCCAGAGTGTTTCTCCTTTCAGACAAGCTGCAGACTCTCAGAGCTGCGGTGAAACTGCTGATGGACCTTAAGTGGTCATCCCTATGCTTCTGCATGCGAGTCCTGGGACTCATCGTGGCCTCCTTTTGACTCTGTATCGTATGCCCAATTCCACACTAGAGTCCTGCAGAAGGAGATTTTGACAAAATGGGACAAATATCCGTTGTCCCTGGATTGTCAGATTCAGGTGAGCCAGTTAGTCAGGGATTCCCTGATCTGATGGCTGAGGTTCCCGGCACTTCAGTCCGGGAAGTCGTTCCTACCTCTGAAATGGACGGTGATCACAACGGACACCAGCCTATCAGGCTGGGGTGGAGTAACGGGAGTTGAGTCGACCCAGGGCCTCTAGTCGTGGAGGAATCCAAATTGCCGATCAATCTGCTCGAACTGAGGGCGACCCATGCTATGCCTCTCCACATGGTCGATAAGACTGCAAGGGCGTCCGATCAGGATCCAGTCAGACATCGCCACTGCTGTGGCATATGTCAATCAACAAGGAGGAATAAGAAGCTTGGCCGCCACATGGGAGGTTGCTCACATACTTCAGTGGGCAGAGCGACATGTACCAGCTCTGTCAGCCATTTACATCCCGGGAGTGGAGAACTGGCAGGCGGACTATCTAAGTCGCCAGATGCTGGACCCAGGAGAATGGGCATGGCATCTGGAGGTGTTCTGGCTACTGTGCCTGCGGTGGGGCACACCAGACTTGGATCTTCTGGCCTCCCGTCTCAACCGGAAGGTGCTGAGATTCGTGTCCAGGACAAGAGATCCATAGGCTGACGCACTGGTGGCTCCATGGGATCAGTACCAGCTTATCTATGCCTTTCCTCCGCTGAAGCTGTTACCATGTCTGCTCCGCAGAGTGGAGACCAATGGGGTTCCAGTAATTCTGATTTCCCTAGATTGGCCCCAGCCTCCCTGGTACGCAGACCTAGTGTGCCTGGTGGCAGACGCCCCCTGGCGACTGCCGTTACGAGAAGACCTTCTGTCTCAAGGTCCAATTCTCCATCCTGCTTTACCATTGCTGGTTTTAACGGCATGGCTATTGAGAGCCAGGTGTTAAGGAACCGGGGTCTTTCGGACCCAGTGATCCCAACTATGCTGAGAGCATTGAAATCTTCTTCTCAGAAGATATATCATCGTACCTGGAAGGCCTACATCTCCATGTGTGAGGAGAAAGGATGGCATCTGTGCTCCTTTTCTATATCCAGGGTCCTGCTGTTTCTTCAGCAATTTGGCTACTAGTGGCCAAATAAAGGGTTAAAAGCACCACTGCCAAAAGCACTTTGCTGGTGCTTTGCAGGCGCTTCCCATTGATTTCAATGGGAAGGAGAGCTTTAAGAGCGGTGTATTCACCGCTCCAAAAGTGCTGCAAAGAAGCTGCTTGCAGGACTTTTTTTGATGCCCTGCCAGTGCAGCACCTCAGTGTGAAAGCACTCGGGCTTTCACATTGGGATTGCAGATGAGGCTTTTTTCAGGCGCTTTACAGTCACTTTTTTTTAACGCTAAAGCGCCTGAAAAATGCCACAGTGTGAAAGGGGTCTCACTGTGAAAGCATTTGGGCTTTCATATTGGCATTGCAGATGAGGCTTCTTTCAGGCGCTTTACAGGCGCTTTTTTTTTTAACACTAAAGCACCTAAAAAACACCTGAAATACACACCAGTGTGAAAGGGGTCCCAAGGCCCTCCATTAAAGCGGGCTCTTTCTCCAGTGCCAGGGGCATCTGCCTCTAGGCAGTCCCGACTGCCTCCGAAATCAGAGTCTAGAGGAAAGCCTCAGGGCCAGGCCCAGGCACAAAAGAAGTCCTGGGGGAGGAAACCTGCAAAGCAGAATTCTAAAGCCTCATTATGAAGGGGCGCCCCCTCTCGCCAGGGTGGGGGGAAGACTTCTGCAGTTCAGAAGTCTAGCAGGAGGGAATTTAGGACAGATGGGTCATCTCCACGATAACGCTAGGGTACAAACTGGAATTCCGGGAGTTTCCACTAGTTTTGAGGTCAAACATTCCCAAAGATCCAGGGAAAAGGCAATCTCTGTTTCGGGCATTAGACCGATCATTGGCTCAGGGGGTGATCATGCAAATCCCCACAGAAGAGCAAGATTTGGGGTTCTATTCAAACATCTTTACGGTATCAAAACCAAATGGAGATGTCAGACCCATTCTAGATCTAAAGAGTCTAAATCAATTCCTGAAGGTCCACTCTTTTCACATGGAGTCGATCAGTTCGGTGGTTTCTATCCTACAAGGGGAACTATCGACATCAAGGATGCATATCTGCATGTTCCTATATTTCCCACACACCAAAGGTTTCTGCGGTTCGAGGTAGAACAGCATAATTTTTAGTTTGAAGCCTTGCCCTTCGGCTGGCTACAGCACCCCAGGTATTTACAAGGCTTCTGGCTCCACTTCTAGCCAGGTTAAGGGTGCAGGGCAAAACAATCCTGGCATACCTGGAGAATCTATTTCTAATAATAGACCATTCAGTGGCCCGTTTGGAGCAAAGTGTGTGCATTACAACCAAATACCTGAAAAATCTAGCTTGGATTCTCAACCTAGAGAAGTCTTCCTTAAAACGACTAAAAAGACTGGAGTACTTGGGTCTGATCATAGACACAACCCAGAAAATTCTGTTCTTGCCTCAGGCAAAGATCAATGCCATAGGAGAGCTGGTGCAGATGGCCAGGTCAAAAATAGATCCCTCCATTCGCCTTTGCATGAGATTGTTAGCAAAGATGGTGGTTTCATTCAAAGTGGTTCCCTATGCCCAGTTCCATTCGAGACTGTTGCAAAACAGTATCCTGTCTGCTTGGAACAAAATGGTTCAAGCTCTAGATTTGCCAATGCAGCTTTCCCCAAGGGTGTCCCAGAGCCTTGGTTGTTAACCCCAAATCTGCTAAATGGAAAATCCTTCAGACCAGTTATCTGGAAGATGGTAATGACAGATGCCAACCTTTAAGGTTGGGGAGCAGTACTAGAAAAGATGACTGTCCAGGGACAGTAGTCAAGAACCAAAAGAACTTTGCCCATCAACATCCTAGAGATTTGGGCAGTGCATCTGGCTCTGACAGCCTGGACATTACGGGTTTGTCCTGTCAGGATCCAATCCGACAATGCCACAGCTGTGGCTAAGATCCATCACCAAGGGGGCACCAAGAGCCTCGCAGCACAGAGGGAGGTGAACCATATTCTAACTTGGACAGAAAGGAATGTTCCCTTCCTAGCGGCTCTTTTCATTCCGGGAGTAGAGAATTGGCAGATGGACTACTTGAGTCACCAGCAATTTCTCCCCGGGGGAATGGTCCCTTCACCCAGACATTTTTCTGGCTGCTTGCCAAAAATGGGGGACTCTGGATGTAGATCTTCTGGCGTCCAGGTTCAACATGAAGTTGGTCAACTTTGTGCCCAGTACAAGGGATCCACTCACAGGCGGAACAGATGCATTGGTGACCCAGTGGGATCAGTTCTCACTGATTCAGTTGCTGCCACAAATTCTTTGCAGGATTAAACTAGAAAGAGAGACTGTAATTCTTTTAGCCCCAGGATGGCCTAGAAGGTCCTGGTAGGCAGGAAACATAAAGATGGCGGTGGGGGATCCATGGTCCCTTCCAGTACATCCAGACTGACTCTCACAGGGGCCGATACTCCATCCTACCTAAACTTTAAATTTAACAGCTTGGCTATTGTAACCCACATTCTGAAGAAACATGGGCTATCCAGGTCACTTATCTCTACCTTGATTAATGTAAGGAAGCCAGCTTCCAGAATCATATATTGGAGACTGGAGGGCTTATGTTTCCTGGTGTGAATCAAGATTTGGCACCTTCGGAAATTTAGCATAGGCAGAACTCTTGCCTTTCTACAATTGGGAGTAGAGGTGAAGCTGGCCTCGAGTACTATTAAGGGCCAAGTCTCGGCTTTATTGGAATTTCAAAGACCGCTTCCTTTGCATTCTTTGGTTTGGGTTTTTATGCAAGGGGTGATGCGGCTTAGTCCGCCAGTTATATCACCCTTGGGACTTGAACTTGGTTTTGTCAGTGTTGCATAAACAGCCCTTTGAACCGATACAGCATACTCCCTTAGTCCTTCTAACAAGGAAGTTAGTGTTCTTGGTTGCTATATACTTAGCAAGGAGTATTTCCGAATTGGCTGCTTTTTCTTGTAAAAAGACATATTTGATTATTCACGAGGACAGGGTTGTGTTGTGTCCTCATCCAAGTTTTCTTTGCATCCTGAACAATTTTCCTGACAGTTGTGGCTGAAATTTTAGTTGGTCTTCCTGAATGTGGTTTGGTTTCAACAGAACCCCTAATTTTTCCTCTTCTTGATTAGAATTTGAACACTGCTGATTGGCATTCTCAATTCCTTGGATATCTTTTTATAGCCCTTTCCTGTTTTACAGTTCAACTACCTTTTCCCACAGATCCTTGTGATAATGCTCTTGTTTTCGCCATGATTCATAATGCAGAAACGTCAGTGCATCACTGGATGAAAGATGCAAGGGTCTGTCAGGAGTCCAGAAACTGATTGACCTTTTATATATACTCTCTCTCACACACACACACACACACACACACACACACACACACACACACACACACACACACTTTACAAGCAAACAGATTACAGGTGAGGATGGTTACCTTTAATAGCCATTCAAACCCCTTTGTGTCAACATGTGTGCATATGTTATCAGGCCAAAATCACCAGGGTATGTAAACTTTTGATCAAGGTCATTTGGATAGTTTCTGTTGTGATTATAATTTAAAAAGAGTAAACAGTTGATAGTGTTTGGCTGAAGCCATTTATTAACCACTTCAATACAGAACTTTTATACACCCTTCCCAGACCAAATATTAGGTTTCAGCGCTCTCACCTTTTGAATGACAATTACATTTTTTTCTAAAACAGAGCTTTCTTTTGGTAGTATTTAAAAACCGCTGGATTTTTCTTGTAGTGCAAGGGCCTGCCTGATTGCATACACATTGAAACTCCTAAGGTTTGACCTCATATTATATCGTTTTGGTAAATCTGAAGGAAAAACTCATCAGAAAATCTGAGTGTGTATAGGGCTTTACAAACTATGGTGCAAATCATTGAAAATTGATCACACCTGATCTCCTGAGGCACCAGGGAAATATTCAGGACAGTAATTGAAAACGGGGAAATGGCAGTATATTAGAAATATGGGCTAATAGTTTACAAGACTGTGATGGTGTCTGAATCGTTCTCCGATGCAAAGGCCAGGTTGGGAGGGACATTGGGGACAATGGAAACTGGTGTCTTTCCTAACTCCTCTTTTGGTGCACACCCGAAAAAAAAATTTTGGTGTCGTCTTCCGGATCCTGATGGTGGAATAATGGTCTGGAAAATGGCACTCATGTAGTCTGACACAATCAGAGAAAATGCTTTCTGGGGGGGAATACTTGTTGATAGATCAGGGCAGTGACTATGTCTTCAATAAACTTTATGAAGGTGCTAGGTGTTTCTGTTGATTTTAGATGATGAAAGAATTTAAAAGGGCCAAATGAAAAAAGTTAATTGTGACTCTTTTGTACCAGAAGAGGGATTTTCATGTTGGTAAATAGGGCTGCAACTGAATTTATTGTACTCAATGATACAGGAAGGCTTTCGAATGGGACAGCATCTTCTGCAAAGTTCCACGAGGTGTCTACCTCGTTCCTCAAGCTTGTCGATTTCCCCCCCCCTTTGTAGTTTTGTGGTGACTAGACTCTGTGGGAAGCCCTTTGTTTTTCCTTGCTGTACCGCAGGCCAGAGTATTTTTCAGGTATAGGTGGCGGAGAAGGGGCAAACTGGCATAGTAGCTGTCCATGTAAATATGATACCCTTTTGGAGGAGTGGGAATGCCAACTCCAAAACAATTTTTCCACTTCTTCCCATGTACGATGGACACTCAGGGGGCTGGAGCTGGGAATCTTTGCCTTTGTACACGCGGAAAAAGTATACATATCCGGTGGAGCTTTCACAGAGCTTGTTGAGCTTCAATCCATACCTTGCCCTATTACTGGGGATATATTGCTTGATTCCCAGCCTGCCTGTGAAACCAGGGATTCGTCCACAGATGTTTCACATGCCGCTCTGCATAGTGACCTGCTGTGATTGGATACAGCCGGTCACGCTTCTCCCCATGCTCCGCCATCCACTCATTACCCTCATCGGGGAACGACTGTGTCCCGAGGGACATGCCAGATCCCTGATCGCTGCATTAGCGGCGGTAAGCCGGGGACATCATATGATGCCGCCCAGGATGGGAGATCCCATCTGCGGATGTCCATATGACTATGGCAGGGTAATGAAGTGGTTAACCGTGAGTGTGAAAAGTTTTTATGACTTCATTCATATTCTCTGAAAAATGGCCAAGAAATAAGGGTATAGAGTTTAGAGGGACAGCCAGGTCTTGGTAGATTTGCAGTGGTCTGATACTCCCATTTCAAAATGATCGCTTGCACAGTGCTCCTTCGGATGTTTAAAGCTTGGGAAATCTTTTTGTATCCAAATCCGGCTTTAAACTTCTCCACAACAGTATTACGGACCTGCCTGGTGTGTTCCTTGGTCTTCATGATGCTCTCTGCGCTTTCAACAGAACCCTGAGACTATCACAGAGCAGGTGCATTTATACAGAGACTTGATTACACACAGGTGGATTCTATTTATCACCATCAGTCATTTAGGACAACATTGGATCATTCAGAGATCCTCGCTGAACTTCTGGAGTGAGTTTAATGCACTGAAAGTAAAGGGGCCGAATAATTTTGCACGCACCACTTTTCAGTTTTTTATTTGCTAAAAAAGTTTAAAATATCCAATAGATTTCGTTCCACTTCACAATTGTGTCCCACTTGTTGGTGATTCTTCACAAAAAATTAAAATTTTATATCTTTGTTTGAAGCCTGAAATGTGGCAAAAGGTTGAAACGTTCAAGGGGGCCGAATACTTTCGCAAGGCACTGTGTGTGTGTGTGTGTGTGTGTGTGTGTGTGTGTGTATGTGTATATATATATATATATATATGTGTATATATATATATATATATATATATATATATATATATATATATATATATATATATATATATATATATATATAATTTGCTTGCAAGATTTCATCAAACTAACAAAAAAAAAATCCAGTATATATTTTATAAATTGTAGACACTATATCTTTTGCACAAACCAATCCAATGTACGCTTATTGGGATTTTTTCCCAAAAATATATAGCGGAAAACATTGGTCTGCATTTATGAAGAAGTTTGCTTTTTAAAAAAAAATTTTATTGGATGCATTTTATCCACTTCAGCTCCAGAAAGATTTACCCCCTTAATGACAGGCCATTTTTTGCGATACGACACTGCGTCGCTTTGACAATTGCATGGTCGTGCAATGTGGTAACCAAACAAAATTTAAATTTTTATTTTTTTTTCCAAAACTTGAGATTTCTTTTGGTTTTCATCAGTTGAGACCGATATGTTGTTCTACACATTTTTGTTCAAAAAAAATAAAAAATCGCAAGAAGCGTATATTGGTTTGTGCAAAAGTTATAGCGTCTACAAAATAGGGGCTAGCTTTATGGCATTTTTATTTATTTTGTTTTACTACTAATGGCGGTGCTCTGCTATTTTTCTTTTCTTTTTTTGGGACCATTGACATTTTATACAGGGATCAGTGCTATAAAAATTCACTAATTACTGTGTAGATGTCACTGGTAGGGAAGGGGTTAACACTAGGGGCGATCAAGAGGTTAAATGTGTTCCCTCAGTGTGTTTCTTACTGTGGGGGGAATGCAACTGACTATAGGAGAAGCCAGATCATTGTTCAAAGCTAGTAGGAACAGACTATCTGTCTCATCTCCTGACACAACTGGGATTTATATGAATTACACACACAAATGCCCATTCTGCCTCTCGTGGCCGGTTGTCATTGTGACCGCTGGCCACAAGCAGCTGGTGCGCGCCTGCTCTAGCTGTTTAAAGGGCCAGCATACAGCTACGGCGATTTGTGGGAGAGAGCCGACCTGCTGCAGTATGACGTCGGCTAGTGGTTAAAGCAGGAAAAAACGTTTTTTTTTTTTTCCCATATTTGTCTTTTTGGTTTTATAGCACAAGAAAAAAACCCAGAGGTGATGAAATACCACCAATAGGGATGAGCTCCGGCATGTTCGCACAGCCCATGCGCATAACCCGCCAGGAAGTTGGCCCTGCGCTGCGCTAAACACAGGCAGTGAGACATTGTTTTGATGCAGAGACCGGGAAATGTCTCGCTGCCTGTGATTAGAGCAGCGCAGTGACGACTTCCTGGCGGGCTCTTCACATGGGCTGTGCGAACATGCCGGAGCTAATCCCTAATCACCAATAAAAAGCTATATTTGTGTAATAAAAACTATATAAATGTTATTTGGGTACAGTGTTGCATGCCTGCGCAATTGTCGCTTAACGTAAAACACTGCCGTATCGCAAAAAATAACCTGGTCATGCAGGGGTCGTAAATCTTCTGGAGGTCAAGTGGTTCAAGGGACTTTTGCTATTTATAAAAACACTCTGCCTGCAAAGAAACGGCTTAAACTTACCATTCCCACTTCCACTGGGAAGATCAATTGAATGGGACAGATAAGTAATAAATCATCTTTATTGGACAGAGGTCTTCTTTTCTAGTTTTTAAAAAAGGGTCATTGTTACAATTGACATGTAAATTAGACTGTGTAGAGATCCCAGTAAAGATTTTTGAGAGGCTGATAAATTACAAGAAATCTCTTCTCGTGCAGGTTTTTTTCATCTTTCTATGCAATTGTATTTTTTTTTTTCATCCCTCCTATGTGATTGTGGACGTTTTATACAGTAGTGATTCCAATAAAAATATTTTCTGTGCAGAAATAATTTGCTAATTGCATGTTTCTGATACTTTCGGCAGATTTTATTTAGCACATATCCTGATAAGGGCAGACCATGGCAGATGTTGGCCCTGTCATCTTTGGAAAGCTACGGTATCCTTTAGTCATCTGTTATGGTCTCTCATCACAGGGTGTAATGTGGTTTAATTTAAGGTGATATATAATAGTTCTTCCACTGTTCAAAGTGTGACATTCACAGAGATTCATTTTCTCCCTGTCTGAGATCCCCATTCTGCAGAATTAATTTCAAAGAAAATGACTTGCTTCATAAAAGCTGCTCCTCTCAGATTGCCTCCAAATGATATTGCTCTCACCAAAATCTATGAAAAGGTGTGCTTCTGTGCAAGTTTTTTTTTTTTTCTTGTTATATACAAAAAAGGTATTGATTTATGAATCAATTTGAGGATGCTGCTTAGTATTTTGAAACTGTTCTCAGTTATTATAATCTGATGTTAAAATGTAGCTAAATGTATAAATGTATATATGGTGTTTTTGCATACAGTATGTAGTTGAACAGCATCAGAGAGCTGTAAAGATTGTATGAATGACTTTACAAAAATGTTTAATTTTATTGGTATTGGTCTTTTGCTTTTTCATATAGAGAAGCTGCTACCAGCAGTTGTCTTATGCATTAAATAGTTCCAACATAAAGCACATCAATTTAGGCAAAAGCCAATTAGCCATTTTTGAGTTGGAATCTACAAAAACACACTGTAGAAAAAAATGCAACAATATTGTTGAGAATGCAAATAATAAACAAAAAAATACTAAAACAATTGTGCCAATAAACCTGGGTCCAAGCATTGCAGGGCTACGGTGATGATTGCTAAGTCACTATGCTGACCAGTTGCAGTACCTTCTAATAGTAAAAGTTTTTTTTTCTTTCTGCATGCTCTTGATGTCTGAGCTGTCAATGTGTTCGCTGTGTTCACTTGGCAGTGGACATAATTGAAGATGGTCTGGTACACAGGGTTCATCAATGCTTCTGATAGGAATTCAGAATAAATTTGAACAGTAATGCCCTGTACACACGATCTGACTTTCCATCAAGAAAACCGTGGATTTTTGTTTTGAAGGTTGTTGGCTCCAACTTGTCTTGCATACACACGGTCACACAAATGTTGGCAAACAATTACGAACGTAGTGACGTACAAGACACAAGTGATAGCTCCATTACGAACGGTAGTTACATCTCCGGCTCTTACTTGATACAGAGCATACATGGACTTATGTCTAGACTTGTGTACACACGAAAGTTAGACAACAAACATTTGTTGGCGGAAAATTTGAAAACCTGCTAGCCAAGATCTGTTGGCAGAAAGTTCACCAACAAATGTTCGATGGAGCATATAAACAGTCGGACTTTCCAACAAGCTTACATCCAACATTTGTTGGAAAATCCGATTGTGACTACGGGGCATAAGACATTTTTTGATTTTACCTAAAATTTACTGAATTGAAATCCTGATACATTTTTGACAGATTTGAAGGTACTGTTACAATTTTGGTTAAAAAGCATTAGAAAGTGGATTGTCAGATCTTCTGATGACACCAAGGTAACATCATTATGAAATGCCAAAAGCAAAACTGCACTGCTCCAAGCTAATAAAATAGTCTCCTGGAAAGTCCACTGCTCTGATTGCAGGTCGCAAGAGCTTGTCTAGCTCAATACGTATAGAAAAATAAAAGAATGAGGCATGGAAATCCGACTGGGGACCTAGGGAAAGCTGGTCATATATGGATCAAAATCCTTCTGAACTGGCAGGATTTCGGCCGAACTGGCCATGGCCACTGTGGTTTAAAGAGGAAGTAAACCCTGATGAGTTTACTTCCTCTTTCATTCCCTGCAAAGGTAAAGCATAATGGACTACTATGCATCGCAGAGTAGTCCATTATGTGTCACTTACCTGACACAGGAGCCAGTGATGTCACCGCTGTCCCCTGTAGTCCGGCGCATCCATCTTCTCGGTGGGTCTCGCTGCTCTGCCTCTGTCATTCGGCCGAAGCCGCGATGACATCACTCCCGCGCATGCTCATGGGAGCCACCACGCGTGGCATATCGCCGTTGACGGGTGCCGCTCTCATTGCGCCTGCACGCCGCTGTCTATGGAGCATGCGCCGTAGACAGCGGTGCCTGTCTTTCGGCAAATATCTCCTAAACTGTGTAGGTTTAGGAGATATTTCTTGGACCTACAGGTAAGCCTTAATCTAGGCTTACCTGTAGGTCAAAGTGTGTTGTAAGGGTTTACAACCACTTTAACAGAAGTTTAAGTTTCTTGTGTATATACTGCAGCTGGTTATAAACACACTCTAGGGTCTTAGGCCACACATCTCTAACATGTTTCACTACTCCTATCAAAGATAATCATGTGATTAAGCCCTAGGAGTGAAACATGTCAGAGGGGAGTCGCCTGTGTCTACCATCATCTATATAAAATAAACTTACCAGTGGGATTTCCGTGGAGTGCCACCTTGTTGTTTTTTTGCCTGCACTTCTGTATTTAAAAAAAAAAAGAGTAATCAAGACCACAAAAGGTTCAGTCCCTTCAAAATCTAGGTATGTGCTCAGTCTTAAGAGCTATAAGAGTTAAAATCGGGGATGCTTTCATGTTTAGGGAAGCGTTCATAATTTTGAGAAAGACATTATTTTTTCCTGTGTTTTATCCCTTACTGCATTGCAGTTTTAGTTGCACAGACATATTTGTATATAAAATTTTATATAATGCAGCCTGAGCAGCCATAGACAATTCAGTCATGGCTTTTGAGACATTTATTGTTTTAAGGTTAAGGAGTTAACTGACCGGGTCATATTCTAAATCTGTCTTAATAAAATGTTTGGCAATCAGATGTTGTCCAAATTGATTAATCCACCTATCAGTTAAGTTTACACTTGGTTAAAATTAATTTCTAGCAGTGGACACATACATATGAAGTATTGACTATTAATAACTGTTGTGTTGTCTTAATGAATTATTTGGATAATCAAGAAGGTTTTTTTTACTAACAAGAATCACAGAGCTAAAATCATCTAATGGAAAGCTGATGGCATGTCATTAAATATACAGAGGAACTTTTATAATAAAATTGCATACACACAAATAAGGGTTTCAAAAACAGCAAATGGGTGAGAGCAACATTCTATCAAACATTGGTTGATGCATTTATGATGCCATTTATAGGTTCTAAGCTAAAGCGGAGTTCCCCCCCACATTTTTCACTCCTCACCATGTAGCACTAATGTGCCTTCTTAAAATGAATTGACAATTTTATTTTTTCTGTTCACTTACCTAATTTGGTTAGGTTATATCTAATTTCACTTCCTCTAGGGCAGTCTTTCTCAACTCCAGTCCTCAAGGCCCCCCAACAGGTAATGTTGTTAGAATTTCCCACAGATGAAATGGCTGTGCTAATTACTAACTCAGTGAAACTGATCAAATCATCTGTGCAAAATGATGGAAAGCCTGAAAACATTACCTGTTGGGGCGCTACGAGGACTGGAGTTGAGAAACACTGCTCCAGGGGGCCGCAGCTGCAGACGTCATTTCTGTTTTTTTCATTGACTCCTGGGAAAGCTTGGAATCTCACAGCTCCAGTAACATGTAACATTTAACATTAGCATCTATAGGAAACCTTGGACAGCTTGGTATGGCTGTGCCATGCCAAGCTGACCAAAATTGCAATGCACATGCGTGAGATAGCCAGCATGCACGGAATCCAGGAAGGACACTGTTGCTTCAAATGCCCACTCTGGAGATGGCCAGGCTATGCAGAAACATCACTAAGTAAGAAAACAATGCTGCACAGATAGAAAACTGGGCATAGTTTACAACATACCTTTTTACATTGCACAAGGCATGAGTATTTTAGGAGCATTTTTATCTTAAGTCCTATTTCAACCGGTACTCTGCTTTAAAGTTCAGCAATTTTTTTAGATGGAGTAGTGAATCATTATAACCTCTGTTTAAAAAAAAAAACAACAAAAAGTTAATGTTTATATCAAACTCAATTTTTATATCGTTTGGCCGAGGAGAACAGGTAGACTTTTATGTGCTGTTTTTAATTTTTTTCTCCCTTACCCTTTTTCAGGACACAAGGGTCATTGGAACAGGAAGGTGCGGACCGCAAAAGCTTGATGGCTCCACTTGCCTTGCAGCACTAGTGGGCCAGCGACTAGGGCAGCAGGGTTAGAGTAGGCAGCATAAATTCTCTCAATTGTTCTGCTTATTTTTGAACATTGGTGACTAAATTCAGCAGGGGAACTGTAGCGAGGAGAGGGTCCAGTGGATGTAGAGAAGCCAAAAGCATTGATAGTTTAAGAAATGTGGAACCATTTCTACTTTTTCTTGTTTGATGCTCTATATGGTTGAAAAATAGTTTTGTATATAGAGCATGCGGCACAGCTTTCTCCAATGGTATATCCTAATAGCAATTTTTACTAAAAGTTAACGCATAACAAGGGACAGTGGACAAAGGTACATTTGGATTAGCATGTCTACATATGGGTCTGCTTGGAGCCTCTAACCCTACCTCATGCTGCTGAAAATAGAAAAGCCTACGTGTCTGTGCCCAGTGGAAATCACTACCTGTCTCTTCTCCCTGTCAGGAGAGGGAGTGAAGAGAGGGAATGTCGAAACAAAGGTTCTAAGCTTCCCATATGCTATAGGAAAGAAAAAAAATAGCATTTAGTTATCGCTTCATTTTCATGCATTTTACTGCAGCAATTTCTCACATTCCTATTTGACTACTAAGCTTCAATACCCCTGTTAAATGATGTGCAAAATGCAGTAACCCACAGCAACACTACTATCTTATTTTCCTTCCTTCCTATAGTAAAGTGACAGCTTATTGTTATGGGTTACTGACTGCTAGCCTGTAATTATTTCACATAATGGAAAAGTAATTCCACTAGTGCAGAATCTTGAAAGCACAAGTATAGATCAGTGTCTAGACCAGTTAGTGACTACCTATTGCCTTTGTACAAATGATTTTTTATTTGAGCCCACTACGGAAGATAAATCTTGAGGGCACCCTTTACTCTCTCTAACCACCTAATAGATGAAGGCAATTTTAGAAGCACAATTTTTTACACATCTGAAATCTCCTCCTTTCCCATTTGCCTATTAAACTGGAATTATAATGTATTAGTATAAAGAACAGCAGTCGTTCTCTGTGCCTATAATTTGAAATTCTTTCCACTTTCATTACTCTGACAAAAGCTGCAGATATCCTGTCCAAACCATTCTTGCTAATTTGTTACTAAAATTGGAAGCAGAACTACATTTACCATGACACAACTACATTTATCACAATGAAACCATTAAACAAAAGCTGTTGTAACATCTCTTGTTTCGTGCCATGGAAAATTCACTTCCCACTAGACTTCTAAATTGGCAGCTGGTAAAGTCAATGTATGTTTCTGTTTTTTCTATGCATAAAACAAAATTTAACACAGCTCAAATAAATGTTTTAAACTAATATAGGAAGTATATAGTTGGTATAAATCAATGAAAATATTAGTTGTTGGCTGTGCCCCCTCCCCCAGGGTGGAATTAGAATTTGAGCAGGAGGGATTACTTTACTAAGGTATGTTCATGATATAAATGGAGAATCTAATTGTATCATTGGCTTGAAGGGAGAATACAACACCTGGGTTATTATGGCATTCTGCCTGCACTTAGAGCACTCTTGGTGGTCAGATTTTCATTAAGAGTTCAAATGTAAATAAGGTCACAGCCCGAGCTTTCATCTTTAAAAATGTAATTTGGTGTTCCTTTTATTACAATAGGTTATTTTTAAGTATGACGGAATCATTGTAATAATAGGCATGTAGGAGTGGGCTACGCTAGGCCCCTAGAACAGGGTCACTCGCCTGGCAGAGGGGGGTACCTTTTTACTTCTGCAGAACATCGAATGCACATGAACAAATACACTGGATGCCATGCATGCATTTAATTATCTCTTCCTCTTGCATACCTGTGCACAGACCGAGGGCTCCAGTTGAAAAGCTGACATCTCATCATCGTCCTCTCTGCAAGAGGCTATCTCAATTGCCACATGAATATGCTTAAAGGGGGTTGTAAATAGTGATGGACGAACGTTTCGCCCGGCGGTCGTTTCGCGGCGAATTTCCGACTTTCGCCGTCCGCGGGTTCGAACGCCTTTTTCCGTCGTTCGCCCCGGCGGACTTACGTGTTTAATGTATACAAGAACTTTAACCTTTCGTGACACGTTTATCATGTGTTACAGGACAACCAATTGAGACATGACAGCTCATGGACACTTGGACATTCCCCCTAACCTATAAATACACCCGATCCGGTGGCCATTTTACATTCTTTCTTCTGTCACTGTAGGGAAAGGATCCTGTGTGGAGTAGGGACAGAGAAAACGCTAGCTATTTGGTACACAAAAGTTCTTTTCAGGACTGGTATAGGTGTTAGGTCAGCAGCCTGAGTTTCTTTTGTCAGTTTAGATAAAGGGACAGAGCGCTGTATGCTGCTATTTTAGGGACAGCTCAGCCAGATTAGTCTTTCTTCATCATCATCATCATCATCATCATTAGCTGTTACTATCAGGTCCACAAAAGAGCTATTCCAGCTAATCGTTCCAGCCTACTCTTTTTTGCCAATTTGTATAGGGACAGGCAGGAAGCAGTGTGTCAGGCAGTGAGGATAATTTTAAAGACTTGCTGTTACTATTAGTTCCACAAAGGTTATTTTCAGGACTGGTATCAGTGGTACGGTAATAGGCTTGTACACGTATAATATTCTTTCTTCCAAATATAGAAAGAATATTATACTTGACTGCTGCCCTTCTGCTGCAGTCTGCTAAACATTCACAACTCACTTGTTCCACAAAGCTCTTTATCAGGACTGGTAACTTGGTCTGTCTAGGGTGCTACGGTACATAGGCTTGGGTGCGGTACAGTCTGCTGTTCTGTAAGGACCGCTATCGGTCCACAATACATAGGGTTGCCGTGCACTACTGCTGACCGCTGCCCTATACTGCAGCAGTCCTTCAGCGGTATAGGGACTGACGCACAGTCTGCTAAACACTAATACACAACCTGCTTGGTCCACAAAAGTTCTTATAAGGACTGGTAACTTGGTATAGGGTGCTACGGTACATAGGCCTGAGTGCGTTACAGTCTGCTGTTCTGTAAGGACCGCTATCGGTCCACAATACATAGGGTTGACGTGCACTACTGCTGACCGCTGCCCTATACTGCAGCAGTCCTTCAGCGGTATAGGGACTGACGCACAGTCTGCTAAACACTAACACACAACCTGCTTGGTCCACAAAAGTTTTTATAAGGACTGGTAACTTGGTATAGGGTGCTACGGTACATAGGCCTGAGTGCAGTACAGTCTGCTGTTCTGTAAGGACTGCTATCGGTCCACAATACATAGGGTTGCCGTGCACTACTGCTGACCGCTGCCCTATACTGCAGCAGTCCTTCAGCGGTATAGGGACTGACGCACAGTCTGCTAAACACTAATACACAACCTGCTTGGTCCACAAAAGTTCTTATAAGGACTGGTAACTTGGTATAGGGTGCTACGGTACATAGGCCTGAGTGCAGTACAGTCTGCTGTTCTGTAAGGACCGCTATCGGTCCACAATACATAGGGTTGCCGTGCACTACTGCTGACCGCTGCCCTATACTGCAGCAGTCCTTCATTGGTATAGGGACTGACGTACAGTCTGCTAATCACTAACACACAACCTGCTTGGTCCACAAAAGTTCTTATAAGGACTGGTAACTTGGTATAGGGTGCTACGGTACATAGGCCTGAGTGCGTTACAGTCTGCTGTTCTGTAAGGACCGCTATCGGTCCACAATACATAGGGTTGCCGTGCACTACTGCTGACCGCTGCCCTATACTGCAGCAGTCCTTCAGCGGTATAGGGACTGACGCACAGTCTGCTAAACACTAACACACAACCTGCTTGGTCCACAAAAGTTTTTATAAGGACTGGTAACTTGGTATAGGGTGCTACGGTACATAGGCCTGAGTGCAGTACAGTCTGCTGTTCTGTAAGGACCGCTATCGGTCCACAATACATAGGGTTGCCGTGCACTACTGCTGACCGCTGCCCTATACTGCAGCAGTCCTTCATTGGTATAGGGACTGACGTACAGTCTGCTAATCACTAACACACAACCTGCTTGGTCCACAAAAGTTCTTATAAGGACTGGTAACTTGGTATAGGGTGCTACGGTACATAGGCCTGAGTGCGTTACAGTCTGCTGTTCTGTAAGGACCGCTATCGGTCCACAATACATAGGGTTGCCGTGCACTACTGCTGACCGCTGCCCTATACTGCAGCAGTCCTTCAGCGGTATAGGGACTGACGCACAGTCTGCTAAACACTAACACACAACCTGCTTGGTCCACAAAAGTTTTTATAAGGACTGGTAACTTGGTATAGGGTGCTACGGTACATAGGCCTGAGTGCAGTACAGTCTGCTGTTCTGTAAGGACCGCTATCGGTCCACAATACATAGGGTTGACGTGCACTACTGCTGACCGCTGCCCTATACTGCAGCAGTCCTTCAGCGGTATAGGGACTAAGAGTTTTGTCACAGGGTGATTTAAAAAATGACAGGCAGAGGAAGAGGCAGGCCCTTCCGCAGGGGTGGTAGGGGTAGGGCAGGAGCAACAGCCTTGAGCCAAAGTGGGAAGTTGCAGAAGGTGCGTTCAATTACTTTAAAGGACGCACCAGACTTGGTTGAGTGGCTCACTCAGCCTTATTCTTCTGCACCCTCCTCATCCTCTCGATCTGCACCCTCTTCTTCACTCTCTGTTATGTGCACCCCCAAAGACACTACCACCAACAACACCACCACCACCACATACCTTCCGCTTGAGTGCAAATGGGGGCCTTCATGCTCCAGTGTTTTAATAGGGACCCCCGTATAAAAAGCATGAGGGTCAAGGACCAGTACTGGGTGGCAACGTACTTAGATCCCCGGTACAAACACAAAATGGCGGAAATGTTACCGCCGTCGCAGAGGGCTGTCAGAATGCAGCACTTCCAGGCCTTGCTTCGAGAAATGCTGCATTCTGCTTTTGCGTGCGCTGGCAGAGGAGCAATTCCCACTCCCAGAGAAGGATTTGCGGGTACCAATCCAACAGCGCCTGCAAGAAGAGGCCGGTTTGAAGATGTGTTGGTGACTTCGGATATGAGGTCATTCTTTCAGCCGACCCATCGACAGGTGTCATCCGGATCCAGCATCAGGGAACGCCTAGACCGTCAGGTGTCCGACTACATTGGGTTAACGGCCGATGTGGACGCTCTGAGGAGTGATGAACCCCTAGACTACTGGGTGGGCAGGCTTGACCTCTGGCCAGAGCTTGCCCAATTTGCAATCGAACTGTTGGCTTGCCCCTCATCCAGTGTCCTGTCCGAAAGGACGTTCAGCGCAGCAGGGGGGATTGTGACCGATAAGCGTACTCGCCTAGCTCACGACAGTGTTAACTACCTCACATTTCTAAAAATGAATGAGGCATGGATCTCGGAGGAATTCAACACATGTGATCAGTAGACCATGTATATGTCTATAAACAATTTTTGGAATCAAGCACACAGACCTTCTTAATTCATTTGGCTCACTTCCCTGACCCAAAAAAGCACACCGTACTATATGCCCCTACCCTCCTCTTTGAAGAGGTTGAGCGGTGTCATATTTCTACTGGGGCTGCTTATTATGAGGGGTTCCCACCATCCCTGTGCTGTGCTGACTTCCTCCTGGGTGTTCTTATTATGAGGGGCTCCCACCATCCCTGTGCTGTGCTGACTTCCTCCTGGGGGTTCTTATTATGAGGGGATCACACCATCCCTGTGCTGTGCTGACTTCCTCCTGGGGCTGCTTACGGTGCTGCTGTCAGCGCTGTATGTCACGGAGCTGCTGTCAGCGCTGTATGTCACGGAGCTGCTGTCAGCGCTGTATGTCACGGAGCTGCTGTCAGCGCTGTATGTCACGGAGCTGCTGTCAGCGCTGTATGTCACGGAGCTGCTGTCAGCGCTGTATGTCACGGAGCTGCTGTCAGCGCTGTATGTCACGGTGCTGCTGTCAGCGCTGTATGTCACGGAGCTGCTGTCAGCGCTGTATGTCACGGAGCTGCTGTCAGTGCTGTATGTCACGGAGCTGCTGTCAGCGCTGTATGTCACGGAGCTGCTGTCAGCGCTGTATGTCACGGAGCTGCTGTCAGCGCTGTATGTCACGGTGCTGCTGTCAGCGCTGTATGTCACGGAGCTGCTGTCAGCGCTGTATGTCACGGAGCTGCTGTCAGCGCTGTATGTCACGGAGCTGCTGTCAGCGCTGTATGTCACGGAGCTGCTGTCAGCGCTGTATGTCACGGAGCTGCTGTCAGCGCTGTATGTCACGGTGCTGATGTCAGTGCTCTGTATTACGGTGCTGCTGTCAGTGCTCTGTATCTCCTGCACCCTCTTGTTTGCCTACCCTGGTCCCTGACCTTCCCTCTCCTCCATTGCCTTCATTAGCTCCATAGTCCTGAATTGTCAGAACAATTTCCCAAATAAAAAAAAAATGCTTGTAGTTATCGATCCCAAATTCACCTCATACATGTATTATGCTATTGTCCAGGTGGTGGGACTACGTGCTACCCCCTAATAATTACCCCGTGGCCGCAAATTCGACCTAAAGGTTTGCGAAATTCGCCTCCCATTGAAGTCAATGGAGCCCGCGGCGAACGGTCGTTTTCGCGAACGTTTGTGTCCGTTCGCGTTTCGCGTTCGCGAAACGTCCCGTCGGAAGTTCGTCCATCACTAGTTGTAAAGGCTTGCTGTGTTTGTTATTAAAAAAATAAATAAAAAATGGTATACTTACCTCCCCTCTGCAAGGGTTTTGCACAGAGTGGCCCTGATCCTCTGCCTTCTGGTGTCCCCCAGTGGTGCTCCTGGCTCCTCCCCGTATCGAGTGCCCCCTTGGAGACCCGCTTTCCAAGGGGGCACTCATGCATGCGCGCTCCCGAGTCCTACTGCTGCATCCATTGATAGACAGTAGGACTCGGCCCAGCTCCCGTGTCACTGGATTTGATAGTAGCATGAGCCGATGGCTCCTGCTGCTATCAATCTGTCCAATGAGGACCCGAGAAAGTGGCTGGAGCTGCTGGGCTCATTCTTGACGCTGGAAAGACTGGCGTCAGGTAAGAAAAAGGGGGCTCTGGGGGATGGGGGGGCTGCTGCACTAAAGAAGATTTTTCACCTTAATGCATAGAATGTTTACAACCCCTTTATCAGTTTGCTTGCCAAAGCTTGGCTATCCTTGGTAACCACTGTATTAACTTTGTACTGATGTCTTCATCCTCCAATGTACTACTGACCCAAGCTGATTACTTGCATTACACCCGTTTGGTAACGTCAGAACAGGCAGAGGGAAAGTTTCAAAAGCTTTACTGGGAAAAATGCAGCATGATGACATCACATGGTAACCGTTCACCCTAAAGTGCAGTCTTTTTATAACATCCCTAATCCCTAGCTACAGGCTTGTGGCTGCCCTAGCATATCTGCTTAGGAAATTGTCCATACTTGGCAGAGTCCATGGTTGGTACCCTTGGAGCAGACTGCAAGTTCCAGCAATCCTCCTACATGTGGAGAGCTCTAGGACACAGGTGTCCAGCAGAAATAGGGACTTTCAGAGAGGCAGAGAGCCCCGACTGGAAGTTACATCTTGCTGGCGGTCTTTCTTTCCTTCCGATGCAGCAGGCTGTGTGTTGTGGCACTACATGGCTCAGCAGCTTTACCATACAGACAACTCTCTCCTTCAGGTGGTTGCTTGGCTGAACAGATTAAATCTTCAGCTAACAGCCTTTCCTTTTTCCCACGTGGCTGGAACGAACTTGGGCCAAGCCTCCTTCCTGATTTCACGAGCACAGGGAGGGGAGCAGAGCCCACCAGAAAGTCTGCCAAGATGATTTTGCAAAAGAAGTTTATTTCCCTCCTGGCTGGGACAGCATTACCCACTACCTGCCTACAGGCGTGTTCCCAAAATGATTTAAATATTGATGACATCACTAACATGAAAAAAACAGACTACAGGACTATGATCCAAGTGCTAAATACATAAACAAGGCCCATCCTAGGAGACTTTGGAAAAGGAAATTTTCAGAGATTTATAGTCTATTTTTTATCTGTGGTACACAAAACCAAATGTAGACTACTGCATGATTTACATGATCCAATCAGCAAGCACAAAATATTCAATTATAAATGGTTTCTAACATTTAAATAGAAGGCTGTTGCTTCATGTATTTACAAAAGTGAAGCTACCCTGATGCACCATGGCTGCATTTTAGCATGCAGGCTATTGTGAACCTTAATCAAGGCTAGGTTCACACGCCTGCATGATTAAATGCATTAACATGCAGGCTAGCGCAGTGTTGGATCCAGCAGTGGGTTGTGCGATGCATGTTGCACCATGCATTGCACTGTTTTTTTTTTTTTTTTTTTTTTTTACTTTATTTGAATTTTTCCAATGTGACACTTAATGTCGCCACCTAAAAGCACATTGTGTTATGCTGCCTTGTAGTGATATGTGATGCCATTTGGTTCAGCGTGGAAAAATGCAGAAAGCAGCACACACCTCACATTTTACTCCATTAAAGCTGGGCAAAGCACTCTGCAGCCTTTTCTAGTACTGCTCATTTCTAAATTGCATGCCATGGGGCATAGTCCGTAGTGTCCCATGAAGTGCTATTTGTATAACACAACAGAGAACACTCCGTGCTTTAAAGGATAAATTCACCTTTGGAAACATGTTTTGGAAACCCAGTTTTTAGGGTGGAACATATAACCTAATCCTACAGCCCCCCCCCCCCACCCACTTGCTATCATGATTTTAATAAACGTGGCTGTGAGGGGCCCTGTCCATCTGGCCGCATCATTTATTTCGAGTTCTGAGAATGGCAAAACTACAAATGCTTGACAGCCTTTTGCAGCTATCGGCTTGCTTTTTCAATAAAGTACCATGGCATTGTTGAGTGCTCTGATAGTTCATTCTCTCTTCCTGTCAATGTGTATAAACCTGCCCGCATGAAGTGCCTGCAGACAGGTACACTGACACGTCTGCTGGAGTCCTGCATGCCGATTCCGGGTGCAATGCTTTACAGACTCCAAGCAAAAAACAAAAACAAAAAAAATGCACATTTTTCTTAACCTGCAAAAATATGCATTTATTTTTTTTAAAAAGGGGAACATATCTTTTAAGAATAGGTTGGTCACAAAACATTGACAGGTCATGTGACAGGGCTCTTCTGGGACTTTCATTAAAAAAAATGGGCTTTGGAGCCTTGAAGCAAACCAATTACTAAACACATTTGTAAAGCACACATGTCAGTGTTTTATTTATTTTTTTTTTTAATTTATTTTACATTTTTTTTTTTTTTTAAGTTGTATGACCGCAGTATGGCCCTATCGTGGTAATGATTTGACAAGACTAGCAATTTTGGAATCTCTGTGGTACACTTGCTGGTTTTTAAGACTAACCTCCAGCCCTACCCTTTAGTCTTGTGCAATTGTACATACATCTTCTTTACTATAAATGCTTACCGTAGTCTGATTTCACTGCTCAGTGTCAGCTTATCACAGTATGCAGTAGAAGGTAAGCAAGTTCGACGGAACCCATTTCTTTCAATTGTAAAGGCTCCGCATTCCTGTTGAGTATTAGCTAGAGCAGTCTACATGTAAATGGTAGTCTGTCTATGTTCCCATCAATCCATTTAAATATTTGCATAATTATCTTCCCATAAATTACCCTGATTGAATAAAGGTTTAGGGCTATTGAAAGGGGTGCAGAGGTAGGATTCAGTAATATTTTCATGAAGCTATATACAGTACCCTGACAATCCGCCTCCCCTTCCCAATCAGCAATGATCTGCACACATTGCATAGAAAGCAGAGACAAAAAAAATCACATCGCTGGGTTCAAAATTAAAGTTGTAGTAAACTGCTTTGTTTGTTTTTTGTTTTATTATTTCAACTTGCTAGGCAACGTGCTAGTATGCATTGCAACTTCCCTTAGAACAAAGCCCTCAAGTGGCACGTTGTCACAGCTGAAGGTGTTTACATCTTCACCCGGTCTTCCTTCCAGGTTCATGGACTCCAGCTGTGTTGGTGGCTGGAGTTGCAATGACGTCACTCACTGCCGTTTATGCAAAGAGGGGGGAAGTTGAGACTTTAGATGAGGTTTGCGTGGTGGAACCAAACAAATTCATATGTACAGTATAAACATTTGTATGTTGGTAAATGGATGATTGGCATGACCTAACAGTATACCATGCATGTAGGCATAGAAAGTATCAATATACATAGTAAAAAATATATTTAACAGCATGGCACAAGCAAAATAAATAATACATCATAATCCCCCATGTACAGGGTAAACCATAGCTTAAATTAAAATCTAGGAGAGGGTAAAACCATCTAAAATTCTGTGTGTTGGATGCATCAGAATGGGCTTTACACATTTCATGGACTTCTATCCACTCATCAGGAGCCAAATGCATCAATGTTCTCTAAAGAGATATAGATACCAAGATAATCTGATGTTAATACCCACATGAGGGGAAGGGAGTAAATTTGAGATGACTGGCAATGCCGAAAAATACTAGCGTATAACCGATAATGGCACCGTACAATACCACATGCCAGGGGTCGGCCAAATGAGCCTGGCCCGGGAGCTGGGAAAGGGACACAACAGGAAAACCAGGAGCATACACACCATCCCCCATGGAATGTCATATGTGAGAAAGATCATCATGTCGTAATGAATGGGACTTCTATAATATATGAAGAGAAATAAGTGGTATGTATCCATGACAATATACGTCAATGTGACAAGAATAAGAATAGGATGAAGCCCATAGCCACGGTGAGTTGATGAAATCAAACATATGACCAAGGTGAAAAAGAGCAGTGACCAGATCATCACTGCTGTTTATGGCACAGGACTCTGAATAAACGGCATGGTATGCCGTTCCTTCAGAGCACATGCCTCGGTGATGTCACTGGCTGCATTTACACTAAATATCTCCTAAACCATGCACATTTAGAAAATATTTACAGTACCTGAAGGTAAGCCACTTTATTGTCTTGCCTATAGGTAAAATTCATGCATGGGAGTTTACTCCCACTTTGGTATGTCAATGGAGAGTGAGAAAAAAGAACAAGGAAAGGCAAAATATAAGCAGATTTAACTTTAAGCCCTTGTACGCACGGTCGGACATTCCGACGACAAAATCCGCTGGATTTTTTCCGACGGATTTTGTCCAAAACTAGTGTTGCATACACATGGTTGGACAAAGTTGCTGGAAAATCCAATCGTACAGAACGTGGTGACGTTCTTTCGTTACGACAGGACTACGTTCAGGCTAGTAGCCAATAGCTTTGGTCTCGTAATTTTGATCTGCACATGAGTGGCACTTTGTCCGATCTGAATTCTCTACAAACGATCGGACTTTGTCCGATCGGATCATGTTGTCGGAAAATTTTATATCCAGCTCTCAAACTTTGTTGGTCGGACATTCCGACAGAAAGTCTGATGGAGCCCACACACGGTCGGATTATCTGACAACACAGTCCGATCAAACATTTTTCGTCAGAATGTCCGACCGTATGTACAAGGGCTAAGAGATTCCAGTTATGTGGTTTAATTCTAAATTTCAAAATGTGCACTGCGCTACTCAACAGATTTAGGAAAAGCTGCAAATGCTACAATCAGAAAAATGTTGTAGATAGTGGGAATATTAAGTGCAGTGCTAATTCATATTGTGTGTGTGCATGTATTAAATTGTGCAAGTATGCAAACAGTAGGTATAACACATTGACTGTGCAAAATAAAATAAAGTGTTAGGTGCAAACAGCAATGCGTAAAATACAATTCATAAATTTAAATTTCTAAAAAGTCCATGCATGTAAAATGGCATTGTGAATAAATAACCCATGAGGGAAACCACAAAAAACAATATAAACAGGTGAAATGAAATCACCAGTGTTTAGGTAGAAATCAATGTTAAAATTGATGATATATTCGACCTCTACCTCTAACCATAGGTAGACTGAACTAGCTCCACGTTACTGCGCTTCTTGGATGTATTTGTAATCGCATACCTTATCTTGTCTGTTTATATCATCATTGAAGTAAGTAAGTAAGTGTGTACCTTTTACAATAAAACCCTTAGTTGATGGTTTTACACTATAGGGTAGCCTATTTCTTTTATGAATGGTGGAGTCAATTGTTGGGTCCAGTGACTAGGTTGAACGGAAGCTGTCCTCACGTTTCCTAAAAGTGACCACATTCCCAGATGCATGCCTGTTTGGCTTTGTGCTGCTGGCATAGGGTCCACTGAGTCCGGTAAGAGTATCCAATTTTGTTTGGTGGATTTACAATCAATGGTGAGTGCCTTACTGGATGGTGACCTATCTATCAGAGGTCAAATATATCTTAATTTCTACCTGAATTTCACACTTGTGATTTTATTTCACCTTTTTGAACAGTTTTTTTGTGTTTTCCCTCATGGGTTATTTATTCGCAATGCCATTTCACATATATGGACTTTTTAGCAATTTTATTTTATGAATTGTATTTTACTAATTTTCTTTTGCCCAGTCTGTGGTATAACTGTTACATGGTTACAATTCCATTCTTTTGTTTTCAGGCTTGACCAGTTCGAGCAGAGACATAGCACATGCTTTGGCAAGGAAACAAACTTGAGTACTTGGGGAGAGCCAAACTAGGATAATGCATTTAGAATTAGACTGCAACTCCTGAAACTTACAAAGTATGGTAATAAAAACGTCTTCAGCACAGTAGAATATACATTTTTAAACCATAAAGTTTTAAAATGGCTATTATGATGGAAATGCATATTCCATTGCTCCTTTGCTGATTGTGTTTTTATCCCTTTTCAGATTTTCTTTCATCCCCTTTTAACCTGCACTGCATTCATTTTCATTACATATAAAGCGAAAATGTGCATGCCTATATAATGAGTTATAGACCTAATCATATAGGGAAAAATATTTTCAAAAGAAATCTCTTGTGATTTTGATAAAGAAAGTTAATGGCATATCTGGAGGTGAGATGATTGTTACAATCATATATAATTCATGAGTCCTTTTTTGCTCCGGTTCTGTGTTGTGAATGCATTTATTGATGATTGTCATGTAAGCTCCACAATACTGTGAACAATTCCCCATAATCTAGTTTTCTTTATGCTGAAGGAAAGTCAATAGAACTGCTGGGTATCTTTATTTGATATTGTAAGCTGAGCAGTTACAGGTACATAAGTTCAGTAGCATAAATGTTTCTTTAACTATATGTACAAATGAAACTAATATTGGTTGTTGCAGGAGTAGCTCAATTTTAGATTATTACAAATAAATTTGAAATGTTTCCTGTAGCAATAATTCATGTAACATTTATAAATTTCTTTACATTTGAGAAATATTTCAGCATGCTGAATACTAGCTGCTATGGTTGCTTCCATATTCAATTCTAAATCCACTTTGGGAACAAAGCCTATTTTAAGCAGGGCTGAACAAATCTGTAAACCCAGCTTGAGAATGTTGGCTCTCTGATATGGACTCTTCTTGCTGCCACAAGCTTCCCCATGACCAAGCATCTAAAAGTCATATTAAAGGCTGTTTTTTTAAATAACAAACATGTCATGCTTACCTGCTCTGTACAGAGCCGCTCCAACCGAGTCCCCCCGCTGGTACTTCTGGCCCCTCCCTCCTGCTGAGTGCCCCCCCCCCCATTGCAAACCGCTTTCTTTCTCCTGAGCCACTACTCTGTCCATTCAGATTCAGAGCATGGCTTGGACCTTCCCCCATGCTCTGCACATTGGTCATGTTTGATGGTAGCGGGAGCCAATGTCTCCCACTGCTGTCTCAGCCAGTGAGGAGGAAGAGAACCCGGAGAGCAGCATTTCTTGTGCACATCGCTTGATTGAGATGGGGCTCAGGCAAGAAGGTTTTTACCTTATGTACAGAAAAACCTTGAATCCCAAACCAAAAATGTATTATATTGCAGCTTATTAATCATTAGATGTGGTGACTGCATTTGTTTTTTTCTTTTTAAGCTTTTCCCCCTCTGTTTTCACCTGGTGATCTGGCCACTAACATAACACCTGTGTTAAGTGCTCCACTCTGAATGAATGAGCATGGGGGGCACCTTTGGACAGCAACCTGATCAGTCTGGGGGAGGGGAGTGTTAGATGGACTAGCAGTTTAACCACTTAAGCCCAGGACCATTTTGCTGGCCAAAGACCAGAGCACATTTTGCGATTCGGCACTGTGTCTCTTCAACTGACAATTGTGCGGTTGTGCAAGGTGACTCAGACAAAATTGATGTCTTTTTTTTTCTCACAAATAGAGCTTTCTTTTGGTGGTATTTGATCACCTCTGCGTTTTTTTTTTTGCGCTATAAACAAAAATAGAGTGACAATTTTGAAAAAAAAACACATTCTTTTTTACTTTTTGCTATAATATCCCCAAAAGTTAAATAAAACATTTTTTTTCCCTCATTTTAGGCCGATACGTAATCTTCTACATATCGCAATAAGCGTTTGGTTTGCTCAAAAGTTATAGTGTCTACAAAATAGTGGTTCGTTTTATGATGTTTTTATCCTCCTTTTTTTCTTTTTTTTTTTTTTTTTTACTAGTAATGGCAGCAATCTGCCATTTTTATCAGGACTGCGACATTATGGCGGACATGTTGGACAATTTTGACACATTTTTGGGACCATTGTCGTTTTTACAGCGATTAGTGCTGTAAAATTGTACTGATAACTGTAAAAATGATACTGGCAGTGAAGGGGTTAACCACTAGCTGGCTAGGAAGGGGTTAAGTGTGTCATGGGGAGTGATTCTAACTGTTAGGAGGAGGGGCTGTGTTTGACACATCACTGATCATAGCTCCTGATCACAAGGAGCTATGACCAGTGACACTGTCACGAGGCAGAACGGGGAGATAGTTGTTTACATTCACATCACCCTGTTCTTCAGCTGAGTGAAACGATTGCGGGTATTCCTGCTGAAATAGAGTCCGCGGGACCTGCGAGCCTACTCACGGATCTCCCGGAAGGGTCGCCCGTGTGCGCTGCAGGCGGCGCACACGTGACCACGCGGTGGCAAATTCAAAGGGACGTACCTGTATGCCTATTTGCCCAGCCGTGCCATTCTGCGGACGTAAAGCTACGTGCGGCAGTCGGCAAGTGGTTAAATGCACTAACATACTGAAACTAAACTCCAACTAGCACTTTAGCAGCAGTTACAGCACTTTTGGGATAAGTTTTACAAACATAAAAGCTGTTCACTGAAAGCACTCCTGCTAGTATTAAATGGTTTGTCCCATCTCTGCAACTGATCCATTCTGCTGGAGAACTTGTTCTTTTGAAAAACAAAACTTAGAGGCTGGATCACCAGATGAAAATTAAAAGCCTAAAAAAGAAAACTAACGCAGCAATCTTATCTAGGACATAGTAAACTGTAATATCATTCATTTTTGATTTAATATCACTTTACTCCCTCTACAGTTCACAAAAGATAGCGGAGAAGCATAGAGGTGTTTGTAGACCAAATTAGGAGAACATCTTAGGGGACAAAGCTGTACCTTCATAGATACAGTGCAGCGAGTGAGCATTGACAACAAGGACGTGTCACTGGCTGAATCATTAGATAGAATTACTAATGCAGCCAAAAATGGCTGTAGACTGCAACATATTACAATAAGTTTTTTGAATTTAGATGTATTTTAATGCAGAGTTTTATGGCTTTACCTGGAATAGTTACAGTATGTAAAGCATAAATAGAATATTGATGATGGCACATAACTCCTCATAGGAATAGAGCTTTGCTCAGACAAAGATTTTTCTGCAGGCAATAATATACTGTATGTGTATTTTTTTTGTTACATTTTGAGGAAATGGAAAGTTACCAGGCACCCAGCTTTGTTGATCCTTTACTGTTTTAAAGTGTATTACCACTTTTTGCAATCAAACTTGAGTAACCCCCATTGCTCACACAACAAATAAAAAAAAAAATTAAACATTCTTTTTTTTTTTTTTTGGTGCAGATAATGATTTATACATAGCACACTATAGGTCGCTTATATTCAGTATAATTTGTAAAGTGCACTCAGTAGACATATTTTAGGAACATGTCAGCCATTCATGCCTCGTATTCTCTCATCAGTCTAGAGAAGAGCACCTAATCAAAGTTGAGCTTCAAGTTAAATAACATGGACATTAAAGTGTTTTGTGTATATTTTGAATCTGAATGGGCCCTTTTATTGTATATCTTCAAGCTGTGTATAGCAATACATAATGAAACCACTCCTATACTTTGTCTCTGTGTAGGAATTTCTTGTACTATAGACCAGTCACTGTTGCACTCTCGTTATGCAATGATGATATCACCAATAAATAATAAAGTAATGTCTGGGTTTGCAAAAGCATTTGGTGCACACTAAATGGATATATATTCTTTGTGAGTTCAGCATTAACACATCATTAAATGTGTTTCTAAATGCACATACCCGAATATGACCTGGTATCTGCCTCTTACAAACTTGTCCTGGACTGGGATAGAGAGACGCAGAATAAGGAGTCAATTTGTGCTAGCATGAAGCATACTTAGAGCAAGATAAAGCCGAGTGACAGATGAGCTTGTCACTATTCTTATTCCCCTGTCACTGTCCCGGGTGGAACTAAGTTGACCTGGGCTCAGAGGAAGTGGATAAAATGATGACCATCAGTCTGCGGACATCTAGTAGCAAATCTATGCATTGAAAAACCAATATTGCAAAAGCTGTTTTTTTTTGTTTTTTTCTCTACTCATGGACTATAAAATGTTCTCTTATTTTTGGTTGGAGTTTTAAAAAAAAAAATGATATCCACTTGTACCTCATATCCCCTTAACCCATATCCTCCTCCAAGCTGTAAACCTAACAGATTTTCGGGATGCTGCACTCCTAAAGCTGGAAGTCGATGGACCCTTTGCTGGGGACTTGATCGATCGAAGAAATGAAGAATATATTCTTGTGCAAATTTCTCAAATGGACGATCCCGGTTCAAGGAGACGTCGCCCTACACAGGTGGGAGTCTTTATATAAATTCATTTGAAAACATGTTTGTGTGTTTAGGACTTCTTGGCCTAAAATTTTACAATATGAAATGAGGACAAATGCATTTTGGTTTCTGAGTAATAAACTTCTACAGTGCACTTATAAGAGGGTATTGATCACATACGATGACTGTGATATTGTAATGTGATTATTTTGCTGAAGCATGCAGATATCCGTATAATGTGTAAATGGGACTTACCTCCAGAGTCACTATTGATCAGCAGTTTTGGCATACTTAATCAACTGTCCCAGATTTTTTGGGACAATTCCACTTTTAATTGAATTGTACTGCAATGCCTGTGTCCCGGGTTTAATTCTGGGATCAAGGCTGCGGGGACAGGGAGGGCTGGGTTCAGCTTTGGGAGCAGGTCAAATACGCTCTTTTGGAGGAGCCATCCATCAAAATAACATTATTTCAACTGGTCTCTCACCAAGCAGCTTTTAATGTCTCAGCACTGCTTGGGCTAGCAGATCAGCATCACCGTGGCCAGGGTGAGTGTGGGAAATGAATGTACATGTACAAATATAAGAAATCAAGCAAGCATTTAACTCTGGAAGAGGTACATTACTCTACCTCACAATGGCAATGCACATCAAATAAAACATGCATGCATGTTTATTTTAAAAAAACATAATTTTTAAACCACTCATTAACTGTTTCATTTAAAACAGTTAACATAAAGTGCAAAATGTGTTGTATTATATTTGGTGTCTGTGTCACCCTACATATATCCTGGTGATGGCACAGCTTACATGGATAAGAATATGGCACCCTTCTCATCATACTGTAATAGGAACTAGTCTTTTTTTTTTATAATTCAGACCTGGTCAGCTGACCCTGCTGTAAAGAAACCACTATACATAGGAGCAATAACTTGGACACCCCCATGTATAGGGCGCAGTGAAAGTCATGGAGCTACATTAGAAGTAATTAGATGCTGCCTTGTTCTACTTCAGACATATAACCCCTTTGTTCCTCAAATGTCAGGCACAAGCTCCTAGTGGTCAGTAGCCACTCCAAATACATCACACTTCAATCCAAAGGGGAGTTACTCATTGTGATAATAGTCAAAGTGTAAAAAAAAGGGTCTCTGTGAATAAGCTCCCATGTGGAAGTAAAACAAGTTGGTGTTTGAAAGTACTGTACCAGGGGTCATAGTTGTGTATCAGATCATTCACTAAACCTATACATTGACTTTTATAATTGTGAGTGGCTACCCCTCTTTTCCAAGAATTAAAGTTCGATACGATTCAATGTGGTGGGTTTTTTTTTTTTCTTTTTACCATAAAGAGTTACTAAGTTTCCAGAACTATAACGGGTCTATATTATGTGTTTGGGTCAGCTTTGTTAGACAATGTCTATGCTTATAGTGTTTTTACATAATTTCTTTGTGCATTATGATTCCGCACCTTTAAAACAGGAGGATCATTGTTTACTTTTATTACCAGTTTTTTTATTACTTTTGTTTTTCTTTAGCTCCATGCCTACAGCTCTTTTTATATAGGTTTAATTGTGGTGTTGGATTAAGGATATGCCTCTTGTAGAACCGTGCCCATTTTTAATGACCTGACCATAATTAAAGTACATTCTCCCCCTGCAATGGTTTGCTTCATGAACAGCAAAAAAGGTGTAATTTTTTTTTTGCAACTAGATAATTGATGTTATAAGCATTCCCAGCAGCAAGGGTAGTGGGCAATTGCCATGGAAGAGTTTAAAGAGGAACTGACCTGTGGAAGCTGTGTCAGTCAGAGGGGTGACGGACCCCGGGTGAAGGACTACAGGCAGCCACCAGTACAGCCTGTGGTCTCACTGGAGCTGATCTGCTCCCCATTATTTCCCCATTATTGACGTAACATGCCTTTCTCTGCACAGTTGTGTGGAGCAAGCCATCTTGGTACATTATTTTTGCTTTCTCATCAGAATCTCCAAAAAGGAAACTGTGAGAAGCACAGTAGTGACACCACCAAATATCACTCAATCTCCGGAGACTGCCAGTGAGCGGCAGCATTGCCTAAAGCTGGCTATAGATGAATAATTTTTATTTAAGTTTTTTAAACATCGAGCCGGCTGATCAAAAACAAAAAATGAACAGATTGCCCCATCCACAAAGGTGGATGAAGGAACCCTCTTTGCTGCCCTCTTGTTTTCTGACAGTGGGACTACTCCACTGTCAGAATACACTTATCAGTGCTGTAGTCAATTTGACTTCAAGCACTGATCAAATTGAAGTTTTCTAACATTCCCACTCAAGAGAAGCTAATCGTTTAGAACGCGAAAATGGCCATGGATGGATCAAAATTTGACCAGTCCCTGCTGAATCAGTAGATGTTTGATCCATCTTTGGACCAGCTTTATATCTCACACTGCAAATATACAGATATAAGGCTTTAAGCCAGATGCACATGTACCGGCAAACCTGCTGAAGTGGCCGAATTTTGGTATGTGCTTACTCATGTCTGTTCAACAGAAGCCAGTGCTAACAATTAGCTTCTGTTTTAGTCAAAAGTGATTAGGCACCCTCCCATATCAGGAAATTGTTACTTTTCACAAAGCGTTCAAAACCATAGGCATTTTTTCAGGGATCAACTTGGACACATTAATTATTTATCAATGTTTCCTATTATAGCAAATCTCCAATTCAGGTCACTGTAAAGTTAAAAATCCTAATTTGTAGTGGGTCACATATTCTGCAAATATATCCAATGGTGAGTAATTGAGAGTAACAATTTATAATTGATAGGTTATGTAGATTAGTATACCTGTATACAAATCCAATTTTGTAGTGCTAGCATACAAACAAAAATATAAGTTTATAAGTGGCTTTACAACCTTAAAGCAGACCTTTTAAAGGTTGTAAACCTCAGATATGAAATATGAACAAAGCAAATCCCTCGGCAGTTTGTACTTGTCTCTATCCAGAGCAGGTTGTGGCATTTCAGTCTTTTGCCCCATTCCTCTATCTGCATGAATCACTTCTGATAAGATTTCTTTACACTGAGGGAAATTTTTTTTTTTTTTTTTGCATTAACACAGTAAAATGCTATGGAATTATGTTGCAATAAATAAGGTGTTGTCAGACTCCACTTGATTTTTCAGAGAAACAAGATTTTTCAATACTAGTTACTGAGTGGATATGGGTACTTTTCATGATGTGTTTTAAAATCTCAAATGGTAGAAAATGCCTTTAAAAATGCATAAACTAATACACGTGTGTTTTGGGGCTTTACAGGTTATCTATAACTGGACTCTGGCTTTGAACTCAAGAAAAAATGAACACATTGTAAAGCAAAGGACATTTGAAATTCTAAACGGGTTAGTTTCAAATAAAGGACCAGGTGCCTTATTTCTTTTTGTTCGGTTAGTTTCAAAGTTTTATATGATCATTATAATGAAGGCCTCTTGAGCCCCCTCCCTAGGGAAAGAGAGCCTTGACTGATGGGGACATGGGGGTGGGCCTGATCTCATGGAACGTGTGCCCCAGGGAATTTTGGGTCTTTTAGAAGAGTCGGTTGGAAGAGCTGCCCACCCTCCTGCCCTCTTTTTTCCTCTGTTATAGTATGTCACAGCTTGCTGTGGTTTCTTGACCTTGCCAGCAGGTAAAGTTGCTGTAATGGGCAATGCCCTTGATGGAAAATTGGAAGTAGGCTGTCTGTCCAGCACTTGTGGTAAGGACAGGCGCCACTTCCCTCTTTTTTGGTTGAGTGTTGACAGTACGACTGTGACTGCCACTGGTTAAATATGTTCACATGTTATGTGTTGGACTTTAATAAAGCTGTGGCCTTGCCTTTTCCAACTAATGGTTGTATCTTATTTAATGGGTTAAAGGGCAAGGGTGGAGGGGGGTTTGATCCCATTGTATTATATCATTGGTACCTAGGCCCATTGTGCCTCAGCAGTCTTGCATTATTCATGAATAATAACATTACACCTGTAAAACAAGATACATTCATTTTTTTTTCCTTACCCAAAACACATTTTCAGACAAAGGAGAAGAATATCTTAATGTGGTTTGCCCATTGAATTTGGGAACAATGTGCAGGAAGAGTGGCTCTACCTTTTTCCCTACACCCACAGAGGTCCGCCGATGTGACCTAATTTTAAGCACATCTATTGGCTGTCTGAAGTCAATAAACTATGTGTGATTCAACTTCAGGCAAATGCCTAAATCACAACAATTTAATACATCCGTGTGTAAAAATATATGTACTTTTCTTTTAAAGGGTCAGTTTACCTGATACTGACTCTACTTGTTTTATACACCAAGTCTGTTTTTTTTTTTTTTGGGGTGTTTTTCCTGCTGATATTCTTGCCACTGCCTGATAATATTCCTGCCACCATCAAAGGTTTCTCTTGTAATTTCCCCATAATGTAAAATAAATAAACCTATAAGGAGAGTTCGGACTCCTTCATAACACCTAGTTGGATAGCCAGACTTAGAAACTGAAATGTAGAGATCCCACCATAAGAGTCTCTGACAAATATAAGAAACTCTTAGGTAGTTTAACGTCAACATCGGCAAAAAACTGAAATAGTTTTGGATAAGCAAATCCGTTATTAGTTAATAGATTTAATTGTGTTTTGTCTGCAGTTTAGCTTTATTTCTTTATGAATTTTTGTAATGCATATGTAGTGGTCAGGAAAAAATGTTTTTGCATTCTCATGGGGTGTTTCGAATGTAAGAATGCAATATTTTGCTTCTTAAAGCAGTGTTCCAGCCCCCCCCCCCCCCACCTCCAAAATGTAAAAGTCAGCAGCTACACATACTAGTATGTGAAGCTGCTGACTTTTTATAGGCCATTTCCTTGTCCTCGAATCCAGTGATGTCCGCACCTCAGCTGATGTTTCCATAAGTTGTCGGGTGCTGCCATTGCCAGTAAGGGAACCCGGCAGGCCTCACATCAAAGTCCCTACTGCGCATGCGTGTAGCATGCTGCACTCTTACTATCCCAGCATCAGGGGAAGGGAGGAGAGAAGGTGGGGTGGACTTGTAATGTACCTTGCCGTGACGAGGTCTGATAGAAGTGGGGACAGGGTACAAGTTACAAACAGGTACCCACCCCCCCTCCACAAAAGGGGCCAAATGTGGCTCCAGGGGTGGGGAGGAATTGGATAAGCGAAAATTCCACTTTTGGGTGGAACTCCGCTTTAAACTTTTTTTTTTTTTTATAACAACAAACCTGCTATACTTTCCTGCTCTGTGCAATTGTTTTGCACAGAGCAGCCCCAATCCTCTTCTCAGGTCCCCTGCTGGCATGCCTGGCTCCTCCTCCCCCTGCCAAGTGCTCAACATAGCAAGTGTTTTTTTTCTATGGGGGTGCTACCCTGCTCCTGAGACAGCACTGTGTTTCCATAGAGACAGAGTGCATCTCTGCCACCCCCCTGCTCCCTTCTCACTGGCTGTGTTTGGCAGCAGCAGGAACCAATGGCTCCTGCTTCTGTCTCTGAGCCAATGAGGGAGAGAGCTGCTTCTCTCATGCACCTTGCTGGATCAAGATTAGGTTCAGGTAAATATAAGGGAGAGGGAGGGGGGGGGACTGCACAAGAAGTTTTTTTACCCCTGATTCAGAGAATGCATTAAAGTTTAAAAAAACTTCAGCCGTTAGAACCACTTTAAATTCCCTGCTGATATTTCATAGACTTTCATAGACAAGCTTCATCAGACAGGTTTTATCTTGTTTACTACCATCATGTAAAATCTTGCACTAGTCTCCTTTTTTTTCAATTATTCTTGAACTTGCTAAGAACGTGGAGGTGATTTAATGTTCAAACATACAGGAAATGCTTATGTTCCTCTTGCAGTAATGGCCTAGCTGTAAACTTTTTTTTGTTTATTTGAGCATCAAATTTAATTTCCTTTTAAGCACTGAATAAAAGCATGTTTATATTCATTCTAGTGACTCGATCTCGATAAATATTCAAGCCTTTCTACAGGAGACCCAGCTCGTTCCACTATCTTTATCTCATCAATACCTCAGTGCAAGCATAGAGACACAAGTAACTATTGCAGCCGTTATCTTAGCAGGAGTTTATGCACTAATTATATTTGAGGTAAGCCACCCTGATTATTTAATGTACTCCACAATAAACACTTTTACAATATACAGAATGGTGTATACCTATATAGTGAGGTATTGTATTCATCTTGCCTGCTAATAAGTGCACACAATAAATATGGTATAACATATTTCCTTAGTAACCCACAATGCTGCTGTATTTTCAATTCCCCCATTTTACTTGTTTGCATTATCCATTTGGCAGCCATTTCTATTTGGCAGCTAAACCTGCACTGGAGTTTTGGAACTCGCTTGGAAACTGGCTTGTCTGTATTTATTAAAGGCTGATGTAATACTTACATATTAATGTAATTAGCCAATGTATGTTTGAGCAAAAAAAAAAAAAAAAAAACTCTGTAGTACATCTCTGCAATAAACACTTTCCCACACGTTATTCCTTTTTAAAATTCTGTGAGTACAGAAAAATATCTGATGATCCTGACAGAAATTTACTGAGCTCATAAATTCCTGTTTGAACACACCAGAAATCAGCCCTGCTTGAGCTCTTCCTGCTGGACTATATAACACCAAATCTTCTGTTTGTCTCCATAACATACAAGGAAGGTATTCTTAGATCCTTTTCACACTGAGCCACCCCGGGCATCAGTGGTAAAGAGGCACTATTTTTAGTTTTGACAGCGGTATAGCAGTGCTGCCCCATTAATTTCATGGGGGAGGAGAGGTGAGTTCACCGCTCCTAATGCGCTCCTCAGGCTTTCACACTGGAGTGTATGGAGCCGCTGTTTCAGGGCACTTTGCAGGCGCTATTTTTAAGTCTATAGCGCCTGCAAACCGCCTCAGTGCGAAAGGGGTAGTCTTAGTCAAGTAGGGAAGATTTAAAGGATAAGTTCACCTTTTGTAACATGTTACACCCGTATTTATGGTGTAACATGTTACTGTTGCACATCAACCCCCCCCCCCCCCCTCAAAACCCATTCCTCTGTTGTGACAGTGGGCCGGGATCCTCTCTCCACAGTCACAATGCATCATTCATTCATAGAGTTCTGTGAATAGGCAAACTACAATAATCCACAACCTTTCTGGATGTTGGCTTGCAGTTTTCCATAAACTACTAGGATGCTGTTGTCACTCTAGGTGGTTCATTGATGCTTCCTATTGTGTAACTGCTTGCTCGTACAAGGTACAAGCAGGCATATGCACTGGCAGTCTGCAGGAGCCTAAGATTGCATACGTGATCTTTGCAAGCTCCTAGTAAATAATTAAATGCACATTTTTTTTTTATTATTATTTACCTGCAAAAAGTTGTGCATTTTTATATTTTTTTTACAAGGTGAACTTATCCTTTTTAAAGTGGTTGTAAACCTGAAAAAAAAAAAACAAACAAACCCTGTAAGACAAAGGCATAATGGGCTAGTACGCATTCCATACTAGTTAATTATGAAATGCTTACCTTGGAAGCTGTTGCAGTGGCCCCCGCATAATGCTGTGACTGGTGATATGTCTTACGATGTTGTTTCTGGGTTTGCGGGCTCTGGTGCTATGATGGCCAGAGCCGCAATGATGACACTCCTGCGGTGTGCGTGCCACCGGTCACGGCGCAGCTGCTGAAGTGGCACGAACGAGCTGTTCAGTGAGCATGTGCCAATGACGTTGGCGCAAGGGTTTATGGTAATTATCTCCTACACGGTTTAGGAGATATTTCCAGTACATACAGGTAAGCCTTATTATAGGCTTACCCAATAGGTACAAGTGGTGTAACTACTTTCACAACCACTTTAAGTGCAGGAGAGGCTCTTAGGCACAATTCCTAACTAAAAGTTAGGATTACACTGGATTTCTGGTAGGACTAAAATGTAATGTTCTGAGCTTGCAGAATTTTGAGGAAATGTGCATATATGTGTGTTTATTTCCCCCTCCCTCTCACATAAACGCTTTAGTTATGAGTTAAAGGGGTTGTAAAGGTTCGTTTTTTATTTTCTAAATAGGTTCCTATAAGCTAGTGCATTGTTGGTTCACTTACCTTTTCCTTCGATTTCCCTTATAAATGTTTTTTTTCTTTGTTTTCTTTGTCTGAATTTCTCACTTCCTGTTCCTCCTCAGTAAGCTGTTCAGTAAGCTGTTCTGGCTGACTAACCACCAGCTCGGATGATGGTGAGAAGTTTACTGAGGAGAAACAGGAAGTGAGATATTCAGACAAAGAAAAAAAACATTTAGAAGGGAAATCGAAGGAAAAGGTAAGTGAACCAACAATGCACTAGCTTAGAGGAACCTATGTAGAAAATAAAAAACAAACCTTTACAACCCCTTTAAGTTGTATTCGGCTTGCTCATATCCATACAGTGGCATGTTTTACAAATTGATGAACAAGAAACAATGATGCCAAGTCTTATGGAATGCATTTTTTAAATGTTTTTTGTTTTTGTTTGTTTTATTCACTTAGATTGTCCACAGAACACTAGCAGCAATGTTGGGCTCTTTGGCAGCACTGGCAGCTTTGGCAGCTGTGGGTGATGTAAGTTAACAAAAATATTAAGATCTGCAAACTTTGTTTAGCAAAATGAAGCTTCCACACATTGCTAGCAGATATTTTATGGATGGAACTGTTAAATCTACTACAACCTTGTAGTAACCAGGATAAATGACGGCTTAAAAATCCAAGTTGCCCTTGATTTGTGTATTCTTAAACTGGAGAAATTCTTGATTTCACTGTCTGTATATCTTGATGTTAAAACATGTGCAAATTTAAACTCCCTTCTAGATCTCAAGGAGTGTTAATTTCTGTATATTTACTTTTAAGTCTCAATGTTTATTAAAGGTTTTTTTTTTTTTTTCTAAAATGACAAACCTGTTATAATTACCTTCTCTTCTTGGGTCCCACGCCAGTGCTCCTGGCTCCTCCCTTCTGCTGGGTGCCTCCACAGCAAGCAGTTTGCTCTAGGGGCACTCAAGCAGGCATGCTCCTGAGCTGTGGCTGCGTGTCCATTCTCACGTGGAGCTGTAGCTTGGCCCCGCCCTTCTGTCTCCTGATTGTCTCACTGGCTGTGATTGACAGCAATGGGAACCAATGGTTCCCCCTGCTGCCAAAAGCCAATCGGGAGTGAGAGTCTCCAGAGAGCCAAGGCTCTAGTAGACATCACTGTATCGAGAGGGGGTTCAGGTAAGTATTGGGGGGCTGCTAAGTTAGCACACTGAGAAGATTAGCCAGGAGCGCCTGCGGGAGACCCTAGAAAAGGAGAATCGGGGCTGCTCTGTGCAAAACCATTACACAGAGCAGGTAAGTATAACATGTCTATTAAAACAAAATACCCTTTAAAGAGGAAGTAAACCCTGATGAGTTTACTTCCTCTTTCATTCCCTGTAAAGGCAAAGCATAATGGACTACTATGCATCGCATAGTAGTCCATTATGTGTCACTTACCTGACACAGGAGCCAGCGAAGTCACTGCTGTCCCCTGTAGTTCCGAGCGTCCATCTTCTTGGTGGGTCTCGCTGCTCCAGCGCTGTGATTCGCCGGAGCAGCGATGACGTCACTCCCACGCATGCGCACGGGAGCTGAGACTCGCGGCATTGCCGTCATCGACAATGCCCCGCTCAGTGTGCCTGCGCGCCGCTGTCTACGGCGCATGCGCCGTAGATAGCGGTGCCTGTCTTGGGGCAAATATCTCCTAAACCGTATAGGTTTGGGAGATATTTCTTGGACCTACAGGTAAGCCTTAAGCTAGGCTTACCTGTAGGTCAAAGTGGTTTGTAAGGGTTTACAACCACTTTAAGATAAAAATTGAATGCCTTCACTTTTGTAAACTGTCTCTCATATTGATATTAAAAATGCTTATTCTCTCTTGATTTCTGAAACTGCACTTGATGCTAATAGTTGAAAAATAATGGATATTAATTTCAATATTTCTGGTCTCTTGTGCCTATAACAAATCACAAAATACAACACACATTGGATTGGGCCAGATTCTGAAGTAACAATAAGGAATGCAACCATATTTGATTTAAATTTGCTGTGTTAAAGCCCAGTTGAAATCTGTTTAATAATTGTTAAACCACATAAAATCTTCAGTGTCTGGTGTCAGGCTTCAGAGAGGACCCAGTACTGTTTGTGTGTGTGCAGGGCTGCTGCTAAGGCAGTTCAGCTGGCCCTCCTGTACAGGGCCCCATCGGTTCAAAAGGAGGGCCAGCTGTACTGTCGTATCACTGATGATTTTCTTGATGTGGCTGCAAGTAGGGTTGCCACATCATCCCTTTAATCCAGAACACATATTAATTACACAGGTTCTGATCCTGATTTAATGCAGATAAGGCACCAAGTGAGTTTAATTACCACCTTAATCGGCCACAGAACCTGTGTAAATGTAGATTAAAGGGATGATGTGGCAACCCAGGCACATTTTTCATGTTTCCCCCATTTCCAGCGGCTGCCAGGTGGTCTAAAGCATGCTACCTGGGCCCCATCAGTTCATTCACAGGGACCCAGGAAGCTGTGTCATGGAGGGATTTATTTCTAATTCGGAGTGCATGCGGATTAATACCACTCAGCTTGCATTTGCTGATAATGACCATAAAGTTCTGGCCCTGGCAGAGTGATATCGGTTACAGAAGCTTCTTCACTGTCTGCTTCCTTCAGCAAGGCAGGCACCTCAGTCAGGTAGGCTGTATGGGGCCCCATGGTTTCTATCAATGACCCTGTGTGTGTAACAATCTCACTGCAGTGGTGCAACGCAATTCCTGTTGAGTTACAGCTACAATTGTGCAATAAGCAGGGAGCGTGCACTTTGCGAATTGCACAGCTATACAGCCTATTACTCAGCGAGGGATTGCTGGACCACTGAAGAGAGACTGCTGATTACACACAGATGGCAGTGGTCCTCCCGGTAGCCCTGCCAATTAGATCTGAATATTTTATACTGCTGTTGGAGGTGAAGTTGTTTGCAAATAGTAGTGAGACCTCAAGTAAGACAATGTTTTTTTCATGTACCCTTCAGTCATCTCTGAAATTTAACACAAAACTTAAATTGGGCTTTAAAATGTCTTTAATAGACTGCTAACACTTTATGAACTAGTGGTATACAGACACAAGTCTGCTGACCACTGGACCTTGTTGGTAACATCTAATTCAAAGTCAATTCATTTGTCTTCTCTCGGGAAGCATTTTTTTCTAAGCAATGTTGGAATTAAGAAGGGACTATTAGTCTCTTGCTAAATTTCTGTTTACATACCGATACTTGTTCAATGGAGCCTACAGAACCCATTCTGCAAAATGTACCAAGTAGGACTGTAAGCATATTATTCAATCTCATTTTGTCTTAATGTGGTAGTTCAAGCACTTGCGTATTGTATAAAAAGACATGGAATAAGCTGAATTTCTCATTTTAAAGCAGAACTTTAGGTTACGTTTTTTTTTTTTTTTTGTTTTTTTAATGAGCCTGAATGGCATGTACAGTTTAAATTTTAATCCACTACATTTATACAGATTGGTACCTTTTTTGGGACCATTTGTAGCCTTATTAAACAGACGTAATAAAAGTACCAGATGTTCTACAACACACAGGAAAATTACAATTATTAGGTAGCACTTTTTTTTTCTTTTTTGTTAGAAAATCCCTTTAATGTGATTTAAGAATGACACCAAAGAAAATCTTTAATCAAAAGCTATTTTTTTTCAGGAGCTAATATTAGAATTGTGGAGCATTTTAAATGAGCTAAAAATATTTTTGTATGGTTGAACAAATACTGATGTGTCACAATTCATCAGTTTGGATGTGTTCTAGCATAAAAAAACACATTATTATGCTAATAATAATTTGCCCTTTTTCCATGGTTAAGCAACTGTGAGTTCGGCATTAAAGTAAACCCATTGAATTTTGTCTGACGAGGGCAGATGCACTGGTTCACATTAAAGAATATCTGCTTCTAAATATGTCTGATATACATTTTTTTATCCCAATGACTAAACAAAGGAGAATAGATTGTCAGTTTCTTATAACGGGAAGAAAACAAAACACTATAAATATAGGAAGGGTTTCTTTACATTGAGATTGACCGGGTTGTGTAATGCCCTACCACATGAGATAGTAATTGTAGAAAAGCTTATAGGTACAATGTGGTTAGACCATTAATTTCAATAACGATCAGCCCATAAAATATCCATATATCCAAAATATCCCACAGCTGCTGATGTGTTGGATGTGGATGGGCAGGGGGTTGCTCCGTGCAGCTGCTGGCTGGCTCTCCCACCTCCCCCTACTGCTGACTGCAGCCACTGCTGCTGCAGGAACTATGGATGGAGAGCAAGGAGGGCTGCTCTGTACAGTGGCTGATCAGCTCTCCCATCCCCCCTCTGCTAGTGCGGAGGTCTGGATAGATGGAGAGTCAGAGGGGAGTGGTTGTTAGTAAACCGGTTTACTAGCCCCTTTCCTGAAAGAATACAGTGTATACAGTTGTAAATTTATTTTAAATAAAAAAAAACCTAGTAAGAGCCCTTGTTTTTGTCGTGATAAGCTGGTGGTGGATGTCAACGGACAGGAAGGAGTGGGACAAATTTAAATGGGGTGGGGGGCGGCAGATTTCAGTCTTGCCTAGGATAGCACGAAACCAAAATACACCTGTGTGGGTGTGTGTATAGATATGGATATAGATCCTGTATCTGTTGTGCTCATAAGTTTACATACTCTGGCAGAATTAGATTTCTTGGCCATTTTTTTTTTTGAGAATATGAATGATAACACAAAAAAATTTCTTTCATTCATGGTTAGTGTTTGGCTGAAGCCATTTATTATCAATCAACTATGTTTACTTTCTAAATCCTAGTCTTCACAGAAACTATCCAAATGACCCTGATCAAAAGTTAACATACCCTGGTGATTTTGGCCTGATAACATGCACACAAGTTGACACAAAGGGGCTTGAATGGCTATTAAAGGTAACCATCCTCACCTGTGATCTGTTTGCTTGTAATTGGTGTGTGTGTATAAAAGGTCAGGAGTTTTTGGACTCCTGACGGACCCTTGCATCTTTCATCCAGTGTTGCACTGACGTTTCTGGATTCTGAGTCATGGGGAAAGCAAAATAATTGTCAAAGAATCTGCAGGAAAGGGTAGTTGAACTATATAAAACAGGAAATAGATATAAAAAGATATCCAAGGAATTGAGAATGCCAATCAGCAGTGTTCAAACTCTAATCAAGAAGTGGAAAATGAGGGGTTCTGTTGAAACCAAACCATGGTCAGGTTGACCAACTAAAATTTCAGCCACAACTGCCAGGAAAATTGCCTCCATGTCCCCCGCCTGTGTGTCCGCTAGATGCTCCATGTAGGTCGAGACCGGGGACTCAATTTGCAGCCAGGCCGGCGGCGCCGTCAGGGCCGTTTGGGAGCGGGAGCTGGTTTTCTCCACAAATCGGTCCATCTGCGGGATGGTGTTACCCGGAAGCGGCTGAGGTGGATTTGGGCATCTCATGCTGGATTTTTAAGCCATTTTTGGGTTCTGCTGTGGGAGCTGAGGAGAGGGGCAGTCATTCCATGCAGCGCCAGAACTAGAAGAGCCAATTATGATTTAAAGAAAGTAAACAGTTGATTAAATGTAAATGGCTTAAGCCAAACACTAACCATGAGTGAAAGAAAAGTTTGTGTGTTATCATTCATATTCTCTAAAAAAAAAATTACAAGGAAATCATAAATTCTGCCAGGGTTTGTAAACTTATGAGCACAACTTTATATATTATGCATACACGTGTATATTTAAGACATTTTATTTTTATATGTACAAGTATTCACCCATAGAAAAAATGTCTGAATCCAGTCTTTCAATTTATTGCAGCATTTTATGCCTTGGTTAACCACTGCAGTCCCAGAAGATTTTGCCTCTGAGCATTTTTTGTGATTGGGCACTGCATCGCTTTAACAGACAATTGCACGGTCGTGCGCCGTTGTACTCAAAATGTTTTTTCCCCACAACTAGAGCTTTCTTTTGGTGGTATTTTATCACCACTGCGTTTTTTATTTTTTGCGCTATAAATAAAAAAAACTGATCAATATTGATTGGTTTGCACAAGTTTTATAGCGTCTACAAAATAGGGGATAGATTTATGGCATTTTTATATATATATATTTTTTTTTTATTAATAATGACGTTGATCTGCGATTTTTATCAAGATTGCTACATAGATCCCTGTCATGTCACCAGGCAGAACAGGGAAATGCCTTGTTTACATTTCCCCGTTCTGCCTCTCCTCGATGCGATCGTGGGCCACTGGTGGACATCAAGTACGCAGGACCCATAGGCACACTCCCACGGTGTGTGCCCATTACCCCGGGATCACAAAGGGATGTACGGGTACGCCCTTTTGTTCACCTGAGCCATTGCGCTGACGCACATCGTGGTCGGGAAGCGGTTAACTGATATGTCCAAACTGTCCTACGTACATACACCCGTTTTTTTCTTTAGAGGATAGGAATACCTTTACTCTTTGGCTTATCCCCCAAAAGCTAATTACTGCTAACCATACCCATCCCCTTTTTTCCTAGCTGTTTAATTACTTTAGAGCTGAAGTCTTCACCAGTGTTTCCAGCATAAAAGTAGAAAGCAGCTGGGGAGGTGGACTTAGGGAGTTTACCTTGGCAGCTAGGGATTGATAAAACCAACCTTTACTGACCTCTGTTGTTAAAGGCACCATGGAGGAAATTTATCCTCAAAGTTCCAGGAGATAAAATTTGTTAATTCTCTTAGCACATCAGCTCACTCTGCTTCCCTTTCCAGCAGAGGCCCTATGATTTGGCAGGCGTCTAAACACAGGGCCGGTGCTTTGGAAGGGGAGCCTCAATGCTTCTGCTGTGTAATTTGAGCATAAATATATCCACAGTACCTGCAGCTATACAAGTCAGTAAGGACTTGCTTTCAAGCTCACTTATTGCTGGTTAAGAAAATAAATACCTAAATGTCAATAATCCAGTAACACGTTGACTTTAAATAAAGATGCCAGTTGGAATGCCTTTACAGGTTGCTGAAATTAGAGATAATAAACTTGTTGCATTTTTTTTTCTGTTTCCCCAGCAGCTTTATGCAATAATGTGCTAGTATACACCACATACTTGCGCATTATGATACTTACCTGTCAAAGAAAGACCTAAAACGCTGTCAGTGCAGGAGCGCTTCCATCTTCACCCAGTCTTCCTTCCAGGTTCGCTCTGTTCGGCCACTTGAATGGTTGGGCTGTGCACAGGCGTCAGTACAGTCATGCCTGGCTCAGTATACATTACTGCTGAGCAATTTATAGCAGAAAATACTCATTTTGCATGTGCTAATGCTGGCCAGTGTAGGCGTTTTAGTTTATAAACAGACATAATCGGGTTTGTCTGGAAGCAGATGTCAAATGCCAAAATATAGGAACATTGACGAAACCAGGCCAGGCTACATGGATTAAAAACAGATTGTATAGCTACACAGTAGTCACTAAAGGATTCTCCAGGAAGACAGTGGATAAAAAATGGGCAAATGTTTACTGGATATAATGGATTTATAATACATCTGCTATTAACTAAAGACATGTTTTTCCTGAAATTAACAAATCTGTACTAGATGATGTACATTTTATACTATAAACGGGTTTTTTTTAATAAAAAAAAAATTTATAACTGAAAAGCAGTTGAGTGAAATATACACAAAAGAGGAAATTAGTCTCCAAATGACCATGAACAAGCTACACTGAAATTATTCATATAAATGATAATTACCATTTATTAATGCATATTTGAATTGTTGATTATTAAATGGAGTGAATCTTTTGTGCAGCTAATCATTATATGGGTAATTAACAGCCATACTTAACACATTGCTTTGTATTTTGATTGCAGAGACCCAGTTTGACGAAAGTGGTGGAGTGGATTGATTATGAGACGCTGGCGCTTTTGTTTGGAATGGTAATTACCTCCAAATTTTTTTAAAAGGAGATGGGTTAAGTAGTCTTTAATGAAGCAGAAACGTCCTCTAACAATACTGACACAGTGCTGCCTAGATACCAATAAACTAGGGAAAGTTTTATGCCATTGTATTACTTTTAACCTACTGGGATGTCCTTAGTTTGTATGCAGGCTAGGCCACCTTGCAGAAAGACCTTTACATTGAAACCAGTTTTTTGTCCAAATCTAAGATTTGGGTTTTCAACCAAAATCCCATCTGTTAAATCATCCAGGTTCCTTGTACATGGCGCTGGGACTCTATTCCTACTTTTCAAGTTTAGCAATATAGTAACCGCAATAGACGTGTGCAGAATGAAAAAAATAATTTGTTTTGATCTGTTGTTTAAATAATTTTGTTAAATTCCTTTAACCACTTAAGCCCATTAAGCTGGCCAAAGACCAGAGGACTTTTTACAATTTGGCGCTGCTTTAACTGGTAATTGTGTGGTCATGCAATATGGTACCCAAACAAAATTTGCATCCTTTTGTTCACAGAAATAGAGCTTTCATTTGATGGTATTTGATTGCCTATGAGATTTTTATTTTTTTGCAATGTAAATGGAAAAAGACCAAAAATTTTGAAAAAAAATTATATTTTCTACTTTTTGTTATAAGATTAATCCAATAAACTCAATTTTAGTCATACATCTAGGCCAAAATGTATTCAGCCACATGTCTTTGGTAAAAAAAAATGTCAAGTGTATATTTATTGGTTTGCGAAAAAATTTATAGCGTCTACACCCTAAGGAAATTGCTGAGAGGCATGTTGAGCCCATTGAATATCTTATTTTTTTGGCCCAAGTGATTGAATAATGACAAAAAAAAAAAGTGGTCACTAAATGATCTATTGCTCACACATGCCATGGTTATATGTGGAATTGCACCCTAAAATAAAATTTTCTGCTTTTCCTGAGTACAGGTATACCACATGTGTGGGACTTTTTGGGAGCCTAGCCACGTATGGGGGCCCCGAAAACCAATCACCGCCTTCAGGATTTCTAAGAACGTAGATTTTTGATTTCACTCCTCACCACCTATCACAGTATTGAAGGCCATAAAATGCCAAGGTGGCACAAAACCCCCCAAATTACCCCAATTTGTAAAGTAAATACCCCAAGCTATTTGCTGAGAGGCATGGGGAGTATTTTGCAGCTCTCATTTGTTTTTGATAATGAAGAAAGAAAGAAAAATGTTTTTTTTTCTTTTTTAAATTTTCAAAAAAATTGTGACAAAAAGCGAGATCTGCAAAATACTCACCATACCTCTCAGAAAATGGGTTGGGGTGTCTACTTTCCAAAATGGGGTAATTTGGGGAGATTTTGGGCAGTGAGGAGTGAAATCAAAAATGTACACCTTTAGCCTGAAGGTGGTGCTTGGTTTACAGGGTCCCGTACACGGATAGGCTCCCAAAAAGTCTCACACTTGTGGTATCCCCGTACTCAGGAGAAGCAACAGACTGTATTTTGGGGTGTAATTTCACATATTCCCATGGCATGTTTGAGCAATATATCATTTAGTGACAACTTTGGGCAAAAAAAAAAAACGCAAAGGCCCTACAGATTAAAATTGGGGGTGTTTCATTTTTTTTTTCACACAGTATTTGCACAGCGATTATTCAGACGTGCTTTTTTTGGGAAAAAAACACACATTTTTTTTATTTTACACTAAAACACACTATATTGCCCAAATGTTTGATGCAATAAAAAAGATGATGATCTTAGGCCGAGTACATGGATACCAAACACGACATGCTTTAAAATTGCGCACAAACGTACAGCGGCAAAAAGCTACATACATTTTTAAAAGCATTAAACGCCTTTACAGGTTATCACTTTAGATTTATGGAGGAGGTCTACTGCTAAAATTACTGTCCTCGATCTGACCTTTGCAGTGATACCTCACATGCATGGTGCAATTGCTTTTTACATATGACGCTAGATCGACGCTTGTGTTTGCCTTTGCATAAGAGGAGGGGGGGATAGGGATGCTTTTTTTTATTTTATTTTTTTTTATTATTTATTTTGCTTTTTTTATTTTTAAACTGTTCCTTTCATTTATATATTTTTTATCATTTTTATTATTATCTTAGGGAATGTAAGTATCCCCTATGATAGCAATAGGTAGTGACAGGTACTTTTTTTTTTTTTTTTTTTTATTTAAATCTGCCCTCAAAGCATTTGACCACACCAAGATCGGTGTGATAAAATGCTTTCCCAATTTCCCAATGTCGCTGTTTATATCCGGAAAAATCTAAGTCATGAAATGCTCTTGGCTTCCAGTTTCTTAGGCCATAGAGATGATTGGAGCCATTCTGGTCTCTGATCAGCTCTATGGTCAGCTGGCGGAACCACCGGCTGCATTCTCAGGTTCCCTGTTGGGACAGGAGAGCTAGAGAAAACCATGGAAGACGGTGGGGGGTGGGGGGGGGACATTCCCTCCCACTGATTGTAAAAGCAGTCTAGAGACTAATTGGCCTAGAATTGCTTTTATGTGAAAGCCAACTGCTGGCTGAAAAGACTTGATACCAAGATGATACCTAAACCCACAGGCATCATTCTGGTATAACCACTAAAAATCCAGCAACATACCAGTACGTTGCTGGTCCTTGTTGGGCATATATTGTAATCTATTTTTTTTTTTCATGCAGCCTGTGGGCCGAATGAAAAAGATTGATCGGTGGGTATGCCCACCATTAGAATACCTCCCTTCATCCACCCACTTCTAATGATGGGCATACATGCACCATTTTGTTTTTAACTGTGGTGGTGAAATCACCTCCCACAGTACTGGAGTCACGGCTTTATGTATCGTGGGAACACATGCTGTTGCTGTCAAGATAAATCTTCACTGCAGCCAAATGATGGTTAACAATAAAACAAAGTAACATTACAGTTTAACAGTAAGACTTACCATACTTGCAAAGCAAATACAAAAAAAAAAGTAAAAAATAAAACATTTTGTGCATTCTGTGCCTAAAATGTGTGTGTGTGTGTGTGTGTATATATGTATATATTATAGCATGGAGGGCATCCGCCCACAAAAGTTAGGAGCAAATTGCTTCTCCTCCCCTGCTGCCCCCATGCTTCAGCATATATGCTCTATTTTTTTAAATGTGGTGGTGAAATCACCTCTGACAGCGCTGGAGTCACGGCTTTATGCATCGTGGGAACAAGCGCTGTTGCTGTCAAGATAAATAAATCCACGCTGCAGCTGAATGGCGTACCTGAAAACAAAACAATGGTTAACAATAATACGCAATAAAACATTACAGAATACAGTAAAAAAGAGCAGAACAATAGAGAGAGAACAATAAAAGGACAACTATTTTTTTTTATATATATATATTTATTTTTTACTTTTTATCTATTTTTCTTTTTACACTTTTATTTGTAACGGTTCGGGTCTCTCAAAATGCGATGGCATCTTGGGAGACCCTGTGAAAGTGTGCCTAGTCTGTGCAATGCTGTACCCTATGCTAAAACTCCAATAGTGTATGGTAGCATTCAAAACATTCACCATTGCAAAGACCAGGATTGTCAGGACGTGGGGGGCAATAATAATGGGTGTCACTCCTATATCCACGCTTTCTGCAGACACAACATTTTCTTCGGAGGGGGGGGGGGGGGGTGCAGACAGAAAATACCTCTCATGCAACCGTCTTACTGTATTTGGTTGGGGATGGTGAGGTGGAGCACTGTCTGGAAACAGAAGGGCTCTGAAGATCTCTTCCTGGAATTTAAGGAAGGATCCAGTCCGTCCTGAAGCTCTGTATAGCACATGAGCGTTCAGCAAAACCAATTGAAATAGACAGACACTTTCTTGTACCAGCATCTGGCCCTACGGGCAACTAGGTACGGCGCCAACAACTGGCCATTGAGGTCCACCCCTCCATATTTTGGTTAAATATTTGTGAACGCAGAGGGGTTTCTCCATAACACCAGTCGCTGTAGTAATTCGGATCATCGTATCTGCATGAAGGGAGGTAAGGACGAAAACATTCTTATTATCCCTCCACTTCATAGCGAGCAAATTATTACACTTCAAGCAGGCTCTCTCCTCTAGCCTAGGACGGGAATCTACAAGCCGCTGGGGAAAGCCCCGATGATTAGATTGCATGGTGCCACATGCTCCAATCTGATGATCAAACAAGTGACTAAAAAGTGTCACGCTCCTGTAATAATTGTCCATACAAATGGTACCCCTTTCTAAATAATGGTGACACCAAGTCCCACACAATCTTGCCAGCGCTTCCTATGTAGTCAGGGCAGTTTGTCAGCTCTACGTGACTATCTCTTCCCTTGTAAACCATAAAACGACATGTATAGCCTGTGGCCCTGTCGCAGAGCTTATACATCTTGACATCTTAACCACGTATCTGACACGCTTGCTGGTAAGATACTGTTTGAATGACAAGCAGGCAGAAAACATAATCGGGGACTCATCAATGCAGACAACTTGATGGGGAGTAAACAAGTCTGTAAAATGTGGCTGAAGTGGTTGAGGGGCTGAATTTTGTAGAGCGGATTGTATCCAGGGTCTCCATGAGGACAACAGAGTTCATTGTTGTTGAAGTGCATGAACCGCAAAATCTGCTCATATCGTGAAATGGAAGCAGAGAACACTGGCATATGGTACATTGATCAGTGGACCAATATGACTGCAACATACTCATTTTAACTATGCCTATGTTGAGGGATAGGCCCAGAAAGGTCTTAAATTCAGAGACTGTAATTGGTCTCCAATCTCTGGCAAGGACAACTGGGGATAAGCAGCAATGAATTGACCAGCATACAAATTGCTTTGTCCACAATAGAGCTATAGAGATCTTGGTGAAAAACAGTGAATAAAAATAAAGTGACGTAAAAATCAACTGTTTCCACCTGAATGCGGGTTGGCCAGTGAATGGGGGAAGTAAGGGTGCTGCAGAAGTGGTGGGCTCCAATTTGGCTTGGTGAATTCTGCAGGAAGGACACTATGGGCACGACGTGCCTGTCTTTGTCTTCTTGGCTGCAGCGGACACTACTTGACCAGGGTGTACTAGGCCACTGGGGCTGCTAGTTCACCAGAAGGAATAGCGGCACTAGTACTTTCTCTGCACCATACGAGAGCCCTGAATTCTTGCACCTCAACAACAGCAGATGATGATCGGGGTCTGGTATGCTTGACCTTGGCAGGGACCACAGCTCTGTTGTCAGAGCTATCTGTCATGGAGCCACTGTTGTCTACAGGATCATATTCTGAGCCTGAATCTGACAAATGAGTGACTTCCTCATCACTATCTGTCATGCTCAGAAATGTGTAGGCCTCTTCACTACTGTACCTTCGATTTGCCATTTTGGACTCAAAATTTACTGGTACAGTAGTGAGACTCATAGGTATAAAAGCTGCTGACCATCAGCAAATGTAACAAAGGCTACCAAAAAAACTGTTAGCGATCACAGGGATCAGGCCTGACTCTGCGAATGCTGCAGTTATGTGTTTAGTGTTTTTGTAAGTGACAGTGATCGATCGATTCTGCACTTGGGTGGGCTGGGCTGGGCTGGGCGGAGGGGCAAAACGCAGGTGCTAGAAGGTATCTGGGCTGTGTTTTTGGGAAATCTAAACTGCTGGGGACACTAGTATAGATCTGATCAGATATTGATCCGTTCAGATACTATACTACTAAGGGGAGGTGTATGCTGCATGCGTGGGTGTTAACAGTACTGGCACTAACCTGACGCTGCCTGGGGTGATGCAGACCCTATCTGACCCTAAAATCTAACTGATATCACCCACCGGGTGATCAGGGGTTAAACATTTATTAGGTAATAATCGCAGGGTCCTGACCAAGATGGGCTTTATGTTTTGGTCGAACGTGAGTTTGACTAGAACATTGGCTGTTTGGGGTTTTCGCGGCAAATTCGAAACCCGCGGAACACCCTTTAAAAGTCTATGGGAGAAATCAAAAGTGCTAATATTAAAGGCTTATATGCATGTATTG